>NC_060115.1:4506492-5113367 GCF_021155765.1 Diprion similis | reverse complement strand
GAGTTGAACTCGACGTCTCCGTACTGAACGACACGATCCCCGCTGTCGTATCCAAGCGTGATCTTCTCGTTTTGCTCGGTAACCCCGACTATGTTTCCATTCTCGTCGTAGCTGTACTGCCAGTTGTTGTCCGTGTCAGCTACTTCCAGAACGTGCCCGTCGGCGTTGTACGTTATCTTGTCCATCATCGACTCTCTGCCGATACTGAACTTCCTCATCTTTATACGATTCCGATTGTCGTATTCCAATTCCATTCTGAACACATCCAACGCTCTTATGTTCATCAGCACTGTCTTTATCCGGCCATGATCGTCGTAGTCGGTTATCGTGAAGAACTGTTTGCTCGTGTCCTGCATAACTGATCTGTTGAAGGTATTCCTGTAAATTCTAAGGTCACTCACTCCCTCCAGTAACCCGAGATTTTGGTTGTATTTTATTCGCAGCTGGGGCAACTCCTTTCCATTTATGTCCACCTCGAGACCCGAAATTCGGGCGTTACCATCATACTGGAAGCGGTAGTGTGCGTTGTCCATTCCGCTTTTACTGCCGAATTTAATTTTCTCATCCTTCACTATTCCCGCATGATACTTGTACTCCAGACGCATTTCGAAGTTCGGCTCGTTTACATCGATGCTTCGCACGAGGCTCGTGGCTTCTTGGTAGGTGTAATGGATAGAAGACAATCCTGATGGAAGAAACATTGTTAGTGACAGTTTACAAGTCGGTTTATTCATTTCGGAAATTAGATATAAACGCTAGAGAAGTCTAACAAAAAAAATTTATTCAAAGAATGAATGAAGAGATGAACCAACCTGCTAACGTGGTTTCCAGTTTCCCCGTGTGATCGTAGACGTAGGCAACCTTCCCACTCTGATGAGGATAAACTTTCGCCAATATTTGGCCATCGTCGTTGTAAAGAATCTCGTACGGATGTCTGTTCATCGGTGAATAGTACTGGTACTTGTAGAAGCCGAGCGAAGTCTGGAGAGAGAAGGCATGAATGTGTCCTCTGGGTGTAGTTAACGACTGAAGAGCTCCGGCCTCGTCATATTGGAGAAGATAGTCGCTGCCTCGTGGAGTTGTGACTTTTAGAGGCAAGCTGCTGAACATGTCTTTGAACGCGTAGATCATCGCGGTACCGTCACTGTATTTTATTTCGTACAATCTTCCAGCTCTGTCAAAGCCGTAAGTTTCGCTGATGTCACCCCACGTCCAACTGGTCAATCTGCTGAACCTGTCGTACTCCAAATCTACACCAGCGAAAATTCCGTTCCTCGGCCCCCATTTGACGGGCCTCGCCGTTCTGTCGTAGGTGACGTTAAGGAGTTCTACACGATCGTCCATGAAGACCGCAACGGTGTTCGACTCTCTGTCGTATTCCAGAGAGAGGAGATTCTCTCCGTTTATTCGAAGCTTTCGCCCAACTTGAGCCACTGCTTTTGTGTTTCCGCGGTTTTTGTTGCCCTGCACTCTTCTCAAGAAGTATCTCCACTCGAATCTGTTCGCCAAGTCACCGGCTATCTCAGTCCGTTGTTTAGCTGGCACTGGATAGCTTTCCCCGAGCAATGGTTCAATCTCGGCCAATATCGAATAGGGAACGGTGTCGGTGCTCACTGTGTGTAACCAGGGGGTTACTTGACCCACGCCACCGTCTCCGAGAACAATGGTCCTCTGTTCGGCCTCTCCGACTTTCGTCACTACCGAGGAGCCCTTGATGAGCATGGAAACAGGCTTTCTATTATTCTGGCCAACTTTGACAGTCGCACCTTTGACACTCAGGTCAAATGCCAGACTAATAACCTTTCCAGTTGGCGTTACGGCGCTCGTCAATCTTCCGAATTCGTCGTAATTATAGACGTAGCTTCTCCCGGTACTGTCAAGCTTAGTTTTCAGCAAGCCGGTCGGTCCGTGATAGTCAAAAGTGACGTTGTAATTATCAGGGGTGCTGAGCTCGTGGAGCATCTTCATTCTCGACATTCTCAGCCTACATTTTTGTCCCTTAGTGTTCTCGATGGAATTTACCTGACTCGAATAATCGCGAAGGAGGAACACTTTGTTCCCTGCAGCATCCGTGACGGTGCTCAATTTTCCGTTGCTTGTATTCACGTTGTAGGAAAACAGATAGTTCGTTTCCCCGGTAAGAATATTCTTCGTTGCAATGTGCTGACCGAATCTGTTGAATACGTAGATCTCTTGAGTGTCAGGTGAGTATATTTCGTACTCCCTGGCTCCACTGGCATCCGGTATGCTCGCCATGACAGATCGAATTCTATAGTTAGCTTGATCACCGATGTGTACGATACCATCGGGAGAAACAGCAACAGCCGAAATAGTGTTGAACTTTGAACTGGATGCCAGGTAGTGATCAGCCTCGAAACAGTCGCAGCCGCGTTCGAGGCAGTTGCACTTCGACTCCGCTCCAGCGTACGGTGAAATCTTGCCGTCAGTTCCGATGACCCGAACCCGATTTATCCGCTGAGAGTCACTTTCAGCGATGTACAAATCCCCGGAAGGAGCGAACGCTATACTCTGCGGCATCACCAGGGTCGCATGGGTGGCCAATTCCGTATCGAAGGTGGTAGATGGCGACGCACAATGAAGTGGACGGCCAGCCACGACCTTCACGCGACCGTCTGGTGCGAGCTGAAGAACCATGTGATCGTCGATCATGTGTAGAGAATTGTCAAGCGGGTTTATCGCCAGTTCAGTGGGCCACCTAAGGTGCACCTCTTCGACATTCAGTGTTCCTTCACAAGGTATTGGCTTCCAGTGGGACTTGTGCATATGATTTCCAATGACCGTTGTTATGATACCGTCTCTGTCTACCATTCGTATGTTGGTACCATCGGCGAAGTACAAAACGTTGTCAGCTGACACTGCTACGCCTTTCGGATAGGCCAGTTTCGCGTCTCTAGCCAGTGCGCCATCTCCGCAGTGCGCCTCGTCTCCCGGAAGACAGCGTTCTCCAGAGCCAACGACCGTTTCCCAGTTGTGCTCCGGATCCGAATAGTCATTCGTGTCACGGACGCGAATTATCTGATGAGATTCTGGATCGGAAATGTAGAGAACTCCGTCCAATGGACTCAGTGCTACGTGGTAACGGTACGACACCCTCGTTGCGCTGTAACAGAAAAATGGATAACACATGTGAGTACATCGGCTAGCAGTAAGGAGATTTGAAAGAACAGTGTAAAGATGAAAATGAGCTTACTTAAGTCGAACTACGGTCTTAACGGTGCCGTCTACGAGGATTTTTCTCACGAGATTGAAGTCACCGACGAAAATCGATCCATCCGGAGCCGTCGCGAGAGCGACTGGAGCTAGCAATCGTTGTTTCGATGCTTGTCCGTCGCAGTCAAAGCAATCCAATGGTCGTTGATGTCCGTCGCCCATCGAGGTTAAAATAACCCGGGGTTTGTGCTTTAGATAAATGTTCGCGCCGTCGCCTTTCTGTAGTATTCCTTCGTGGAAGTTGTATCTGTGATGAATGTCCAGGTTCCATCCTCCGACTTCCGATATTGACATGTCGTGACCACTCAGTTTAGTCGTCTGCACATCCCAGATTACGTCCTTGCAATCGATGTATTCGTATCCGACTTTGACCATGGCCGTTGTGACTCCGTAAACTCGTTGGCGATAGACGTTTAAACGGTTCCAAGCGTACGTGAATTTTATCACTGGATCAGCTTCGAATGTCTTTTCGAACAATATACCCTCAATGGTGATTCTCAAGTGAATCAGATTGAGGGATGGTGGTATTGTTTCGGGGGTGAGCTGCAGCTGGATTGTTGACAGGTATCCGGCAGCCCTTGAACTGTGGTAGACAAGATTCAGACCGGTACCGGGTATTTGAAGACTTTCTTGAATGACCTGGGACTCGGCAAGAATCGCACTACGGTCTGGACAGGCACCTTGGAAACCATGTTTCCACGTTGCAAGAACGACCGGTTTCATCAGGTCGTAGTCGTGTGCACCGCAGGCGTGAGGAATGTGTGAAATATGCTTTTCATCCGTTGTAGTCATCACGATTTTGTCAATGATGATCACCTGTAATAAGAAAAGAGAAATTCACGTTCGGATCATCAAAATGCACTCCATGCTGATCGCTTCTACGTTATTTCTAGAAATCCCTCATACCTCGTTCCACGGAACGAACACGATATGACTCTGCGCTTTGAAAGGTGATCTTCCAAACTGTAGAATGACAGCTCCACCGCCGTTGACGAGCAAATCGAACCATCCATCGTGCCGTGTCAGGGTAAAACCTTCCAGTGGAGTGCTGGTGCTTACTCTGACACCCATGAGACCGGTACCAAGGGCAGTAACGACCTGACCACGAACCACAGCAGATCGGCTGTTGGAAAAAACAAATCAATTACAATCGTGGTTCGTAAATTGTGTCGAATCAACAAAAATTACGTCTACAATATTCGTCTTTTTGTGCTAGAATGAAAAGTATAAATAAGCGAGACTATGTTCTAAACTAATGTCTACCTACTACTATTCGTTTTTATACAATGTTTCATAGTTTTTAACACAGTCCACTCTCTGCATTTGGTAGAAAATCTTGGAGAAGTGCGGATTGAAATATTTACATTGGTCAATATTGACAACTAGGCTGTAAGTCTCAAGAATTGAACGCATATTTTTGACAGTGAGAAATGGAATTTAATACGTTCGACGGTCTTCTGATGTAAAACAGTGGTTCAAGCTATGTGATAATACAGTGCAGAAAAATCGAATGCCCCCACTGTTGTCTGTTGTCAGTCTCGTAACATTCGTGTATAGCCTTCACTCAAACTCCAATTAGTCCTTTTTATCGAGATATTTAGATATGGGAGGTCTTCGAACGTGATACACGTGAATTGCTAAACCATTTCGATGTTAAAACTTGTGCTATATATGTATAGAATGATAGATAATTTGTACAATATCGATATATTTTTTTTAGAAGTCTTAAACCTAGGACAACACACGTACAAGTAACACAAATTTGGAAGCGTAACCAAAAAGGCACGAAACACAATGTAGGAATAATAAGGGAACTCAACCATGCAACAAATAGTGTGATGGCAAATGAGCTAGTGATTTGAAAATCTGACCATATACATATATGTATATTAACAGATATATAGGCGTTGGTGTAGTCGGCTTATGACATATAACAGTTGGGCCGCCGCTGCCGTCGTGAATATTGTAAAGTATACATATAACAGTATTTTGCAAACACACACATACATATACATGACGCATCTATATAGTATATTATGTAAATACAGGATATTATGTAGATGCATTAGAAAATATTTTGCAGCAGCTACCGTTTATAACGCTACAAACTTATCTTTTCGATGCGTCGGCCGTACGCCCTCTTACCTTGTGTTGAAGTGATTCCAGAACACACTGACCCAGCAGCACCGATAAAACAGAGCCCAGTTAAAATTTGTGATTACACCAAGAAAATTGACGTCGATTTGGATTTTCAGTACGACTATCTATCATCTCATAATTGTCATAATCGTTTTCTCTTTGATCAGTCTATCTTAAGGTCCTACTATTCCTCTATAGAGCATGGGCGTAAGCTTATTATGGTTAACATGGACTCACACATTCACGCAAGCGTCACTCGGACGGACAAGAGAGGTGCAAGGCACACGCTCGTTCACACGTACATACAAACATATGTACAAAACTGTTTGGGATGTGATTTCACACGGGTCACAACAACGCACAGATTATCATAATGTATAATAGGAAGGATGACAAGATATATATAGTATGGTATACGTAATACGTATGAAACTTATAGAATAAGAGTGTCACTCCACGCAACACTGATTCAGGACGGACAATGGTCACACAGTGTTCGTGTACAATATTTGCGGATCGAGATTGCGGTTCACGCAGTAGAAAGAAAAGAGAGAAAGAAAAACGAATTCACAACGTACCTTTCGTTGAAGGTCTCCTGGCGTGCGTAGTTTTGCAGGCTACCCTCGTCGATCAGGAATTTCATCCTCTCAAAGAACGAGGCAGTTATTGCCGGAGGCTGCTTTCGAAGGAGGATGTCGATCGGTTTTGGGGCAGAGACGCATAGCTGGCTATCACGGCAGTGATGGTTGGCGCAACATTCCGGGTCTTCGCAATCCACGAGGCCATCTAACGTAACGAGCGTCAAGAAATTACACACTTACAAAAATCACTGGACCATAGGCGAATTGTTCAACCATCTCAATCGAGAACCCACAAAAATGTTCCAAAATATCATCGAAAGTACCTTTGTCATTATCGCGGCTGTCGCTACAGTTCTGTTCCAACAAAACGCTGCAGTCCGTTCCATCCCAACCGTCGTAGCACCGACATTCCCACTGAGCCTCACCGTTCACCCTGCACTGCCCATGACCGGAACACGAGCTTGGACACCCTTCCATTGTGCAATGCCTTCCATTCCATCCGGTCACACATAGGCAAGTACCGTTCTTGCATTGGCCGTGTTCGTTGCAACGAGGATCACATTGTTTCATGTTGCAAAGCTCGCCGGACCAGCCGGGCACGCAGTCGCACGCGTTGTCCACGCAATGACCGTGAGGTCCGCAGTCGAGGTCACAAAGTTCTGTAATATTGGAGACAAGAAAGTTAGCAACACGGTTTATCCAGCATCAACTCGGTACTACGACCAGCACTTACCTTTCGAACAATCGTCACCGGACCACATCGGTTCGCACAAACATGTTTGCGTTTCCAGATCAAAGTTCCCGTGACCACTGCAATCCGGCAGACATTGGAGAGCCTCCTTGTCCATTTGACTGCAGTCAGCGCCCTTCCATCCTTTCTTGCAAATGCAGGTTCCTTCGGCGCAGAATCCGTGACCCGAACAGGTCGGATGAGGGCAGTCGACCTCCTCGCAGAACTTTCCCTTGTAACCACGAACGCAGTTGCACTTTCCGTTGGTACAGTGGCCGTGTCCGTTGCAGTCCGGAACTTCGCATTCGTCGTGGCGCAGAGAACACTCCTTGCCTTTCCATCCGGGGTTGCATTGGCACTCTCCGTTGATGTACTCTCCCCGTTGACTGCACAGTACCGGACAAACGCTGTCGCTGCAGTCTTCGCCACCGAAGCCAGGATTGCATTGGCAATGCCCAAGCAGGCATTCGCCCTTTCCACTGCATCCGTTGGGGCAGTTGTGCGTCATGTCTTCGGCAACAATGGCTATGAAGGCCACTTCTTGCGGGTCGCCGTCGTCATTGTATAGCGACAAAAACCAGTGACCCGGTTCCATGTAGTGCGTCGCTTCTTTCTTGATCGATGGTTGCTGGAAATCGAATCGATCAAATGTCACGATCAGTCTTGGTCTCAGAAGCACATTTGTATTTGACATGGATTAATCTGATGTTAAGACGAGAGCTGAGCATTTGACGATATAATGAGACAATACAAGGTGACATACAATGACACTAACATGTGATGCCCGAGATGTGCGAGCCTTGAAGCCACTCAGGACTTCCAACAGATCGTACTGCGTGTGAGTCGGAAGAGCGTTTCGCCTCGCGTAAACTCCGATGCTCGCTCCTCGGGGTATGTTGTAGTCGAAACGGACGTAGGCTGCCTCCGATTGGTAAAACTGCATGTTCCAGTAACTGTACGGTGGTATTTCTTTACTCAGACGTTGTCCAAGTGCAACTTGAGCAAAGGTGGTACCGTCAGGTGGAAAGGATCGAGCTGGAAACGTTCTTGCACCTAAAATAATGAGTGGGTTTTAAAATCGATGTTCAAATATCACGCCAATTTTTTCCCAGGATAAAATGCAGTCTACTAATTCGTAATGATCAGGAATTTTTAAGAGGAATAGACAAATTTGTCGTGAAAAAAACAAAAAAATGTTTTATCAAGGGGTAACAATTTCCACGTACATCTTTGAATTAATTCTCGTTTCTGATGTCATATTTACCCTGGGAATTTTGGCGTTGGAGAAAAAAATATGTGATGAAAGAAAATGCTCTGTCATTCCCAGCTTAGCTTCAATGATAGGCGAATTAGCAATACTATTTTATTGATCAACTTTTTATTATTTTAATTAGTTTATTTTTCGTTACATTTATATTAAACCGCTAAATTCTGCATATGAATGTATGATTGTTAAAATCTGACGAGAATTACGAATGCTTCGAAATTCATTGTGATCGATTAAATTTAATTTACCATCAAAGATTACGACATTATAATATTATACGTACTATGAAATACAAACTATTTTATGATACCCTAAAAAAATAATTAAATTATTTTTTATGAACCCTTAACATTAACTACTGGTTTTCTATTTACAAACAACCTGAATTGCATATATGCAATTCTACTATTAGCACACTCATTACATTAACCAACATTTTGTCTCTACTAATAAGTGCAACTCAAAGTACCGGAAAATAAAGAGTGCTGCCTGTGTAACGGTGCGATAGAGAAAGCGAAGAAGCATTGTTAGCTAAAGCGATAGTGTAAAGGTGAAGGAAAAAAAGTAGAGAAGCTAGAAAACAAGACCTCACCTTCAAGAATCAGTATAGTGGGCTCTGGGGGAAGTGGAGTTGTCCCAGTACACCAAAGACCTTGGGTCGTCATCTCCTCCGAGGAGTATGTAGTCGACTCGTTGAAGTTCAAATCCAAAGTACTACTTAACCAAGATTCAGTCGTTGACTCAGTGACGTTCAATTCCGAAACACTACTTAACGAAGGCTCTGTCGTCGATTCTTCAACGTCTGACAGACCTTTCGAACCATTTATTTGAAAGGAATTATTACTATTCTGCGAATAATCTTCGGAGCTGGTAAATAAGTAAGTATCCTCGTAAGAAGAGCTGAAGTTGTAATTTTCAAATTCGGGAAACATAGCATCTTCCAAAGCGTTCATTTCGTCTGAAAATTTGTCCTTCTCATCAGATTCCATGCAAGGACACGAGCATTCGCATTCCCCACCCCAACTTGGAGGTGGTGATGTCGGGGGTTGGGGCGGAGGTGGAATTCGGGTGGTAGTTTCATCGACACGTGAGTTTTCCACCAGGCTCGACATTGCCGGTTGCCCAGGTAATTGCATTGGGCTGATGTTAATGCCGGGAAAATTGTTAGTTTGGCCACCGGTTGGTACGGATACAGACAACATGTACAACGGACGCGAAGCTTTATTCGAATCAGCGTTTCCCTCGAAATCATCCGTAGAAATTGTCACGTTTACAAGTATTCGTCGCGATGATCGCTGCGATTCAGCGCCTCGGGGTACCTCTACGACGTGTACTTGATGCGTTAACGGATGTTCAGGAATGGCGTTTGAGTTAAATGTGACGGAGTTTGCGTTAGATGATTTCTCAGTTTCATGCTTTTCATGCAACGAACTATCGCAGTTATTATTAGCCGTGTCCGACCTCTGACTAAACTTCGTCGCCCCGTGTTGAACACTGTTCTCACTATCGTCCTCATCGCCATGCAAATTGCCCGTATTATCTCCAAACTGCTCACTCCCAGCATTCACAACCTGCAGACTCTCCTTGCGTTTCATTTCTGGAACCTCGGGATTATCCTTCTCCTCCTGAATTCTTACTTCGTTAGTTGCCAAGCTTGAGGCGGATTTTATTTCCTTGTCTGGCACGCGGGCTATCTTGGATTTCACAGTCGTCCCGTCCTCCTCCTGGTCTAGTTTTACTATCTCTACTTCGTCCTGGCCATAACTAAATACTGGATAATCCCGCTGCGGCTCCTCTGTTTTCTCCGGGACGGTTGTATTGCCGGGTGAAATTCCACCGGCAACGAACTCCGACGAAGAATCTTCGCGGGATAATTCTCTAGTTTCTTTTATAACACCAGGAGACTTTGCTTTTTCCGACCCACCTAACGTTTTCTTTGACCCTTTCAAAATCGCCGCGTCATTTTGACTAATTGTCACATTTGTCGGTTCATCGGTTCTTCGATCAACTTTTTTATTCGGTGGCTCCATCGCTTCAATTTCAGCGGAAGGACTTTGCCCTACGCCTACTTCTTCTGAACTATGAGCATCGATATCTATACGAGTTACTACTAACGGTAATGCCACTGGCAAAACTTCATCGTTTGCTTTAGTATCAGTGTGGAACAACGACATATTGACAGACCCGACGTTATCATTATCAGAGATTAAACTACCATTTCTTGTATCTATATGCTTACTGTCAAAACTAGATTTATCTATGTCATCTTCTACATTTTTGCTACGGTTTTGTCCCGGTGGTTTACCAAAATCCGACGTAGACTCATGGTTCCCGTTAACGTTAATAGATGCAGGGTAATCAATACCGTTGCTGGTGTTGCCTTTATTGACTGTCACGTCCGAGTCGGACCCATTTTTTGTCCAATTCCCGTCAAGTTCCGGTATGATTTCTGGTATCCCAGGAATTTCCATTTCATCAGACTTCGTGGGTATTGACTGATCTGTATAAATCTCTGTGGTTACCTCAATTTGTTCATCAACAAACGTTTCAACGCCTGCAGACTGACTCACAGCATCGTCATGAGCAGTTTGAGATCCGTCAGATTCGTGCGCGATTTCAACAGGAGCAATTGTGCTCGGGTCAAGGTCCTCCGAAGAAGTTTGAGAAAGAGGATCGACAGCGGTCGTGAGGTTTGCAGTATCGAGAAAAGAGTTAGTAGTAGAGCTAGAGACATTGACATAAAGCACTGGCTCGATAGTCGATGATCCTGAGTATGGAAGCTCCGTCTTTGGCGCCGATGAAACCGTCCCACTAACCTGCACGTTTTTATGCCCACTTAGCTCAGCATGCACACTCCTACTTATATCTTCATGCAAAGAGATCGTTGTCGACGATTCGGGCTGTTTTGGTTCCACGACAACCGGACCGGTACCAGTGGTTGGGTAAGGTTTTGGCATTTTTGCAGACGTGTCTGAGACTTGGGGAGTTTGGTGCAACACTGGGGCATGCTGGTTAGGTGTGTCTCTACGCTTGCGGGTGTAAACAGGATCTAAATTATTACCTCCGGATGACGATTGCTGTCTCGGCCTGCTCGACGACGTCTTGTTGGGCTCTGTGCTCGCCGGCTTTGACTCTGTATTCTCGCCAACGAGAACGGTGCACGCTTTCGTGCCTTGGTTCCAGTTCACCATGTTTGACGCTGTAAGCAAACGCATTCGGCAAATTAGTATCCCACAGACTCACGTTGCCCTGGCACACGGATCGTCAGCGGTAAAACATCTCGTTACCTGCAACGTAGGTGAGAGCTGCCGTCAAACAGAGGGAGAGCATGATCACGACGATAGCAATCAGTTTCCAACTGCACCAGTCGATGCCCTTGCGGAGCTGACATCTGAAGCTTTGCCGCCTCATTGGAATCATCGACGGACCGTGGCCGTAGGGTAGCGTCACTCTGGAATATTGTGAACAATGTGAAATGGTTCGACGTATTATTTGAAGGCAATTAGCGAGGCGCTGATAACGCGAGCGAGGAACGTTAAGTGGTGGTGGTGATGCGAGTAAGATAAACAAGGGAAAAATTGGGCCAAATTATTTTACCAGAATGAAGTGTTCGCGCGACTCTAAGCTTTATCGTGAATTATTCGCTGGAGAAGTGAAAACCGAAAAGGAAAACTAACGAAAGTCTAACGAAAATATTTAGACGAGATATACCTAGTGAGATTCTGAACGAAAGAAGGTAGGTACGTTTGTTTTATTTGCAGAGCCGCGAGGCGACGCAATAAAGATGATCAAAGCCAGACCACTTCACTGCCGGCCTTCGAGTAGTACAAACAGTTTTCGCGCCGGCAAGACTCCCGGGCTTGTGTAAAACTCGAAAGAGAAACTGGGACGGATATAGGTATAACCTACACGTTCTGTATTGTGTACTTTGTTACAACGTCCTCGATACACTGGGACCCGAGGATGTTCCCGGACTCTTTCGAACTTGCGGACTGACCGCGTCCTAGAGTGTCTCTTTGAGGAAAACCGGGAAGGAGAGACACTCGTGAAAGGTGACTATACCGCCGTAGGAATCCAAGCACCGAACGACACTCACAGCGAGGAACGGTACGTTATTCGAATTCAAAAGTGACAATTGCCATTCACCAACGTTGACTCATTCAGCCCGTATAACAGGCACACTCGAAAGGCCGATGATTCATGACGTTGTCAAGTCGAGCAAGGACTTGGCAACCTATTTGTTGTTTCGTAGGAGTAGCCCAAGAATGGGTCAACCTGGCTTGAGTTTTTCAACGTGTTTCTTGTTGCCAAACAGATACATCGTTTATGCCACGTATACGGTTTGTTGCTCCGAGTGTCGAGAAAGTTAGTTGGCAACTCGAGACGATTTGTCACGAAATTAGAATAATCAAACATTCGTTGCACGTGACAAAAGTTTTATAACATAAAATCCAGTGAGTGACTAATTTGTCGGGTTTTACCGCTTACCTGTCCATATTGTTTTGTAGTTCGACTTTTATAGGGCTGTTTCCTGTCGATTGATTCTTGTTATTGTACTCATTCTTCGGTATCTCTGCAACGATAAAGAGAAAACAAAAGGTTCTGATTAGTCATCAGTTTTCTACCACACATCGGCAAATGCATATTACGCATTCTGAGAAGCAGGAAACCATGATGGGTAAAATATCTATGCCATGCATTCCTGAAAACTGAGTACTCGAAGTATAGTGTTCGATTTCTCATCTTGCTAGGAAATTTAAAACGGCAATCACAGAATATTAACAAGACACGATATACCCGGAAAGCTGAAAGACCGGATTTCCATATTGCGCTATGTCAATTCTGAGAAGTGTCACAACGCTCTTACGATCTACGATTATACTCCTAAGCATATTTGGAAGATGAACTTTGACAGGTGGTTAAAGTAGTCTAGCGACATCGCGGCAGCTAAGTTGGTCACGATTGTAACGGGGTTGGTCAGCAGGGGAGTTTCTTATTACCTGAAGGAAATTCATCGATCCTAAAAATGGAAAGAAATTAATTACAGGGTTCGGTGGGGTGGGTGGGTTTCGGGCTCGGCGCTTTCTTGCGTGTCGAACTAATATCCCTGGCATGCGAGAGAGAGACACGCTAGCCGGTGCACGGGCGGGGTTAGTAGCTGGCTGCTAACGTCGTGGCCGATGTTTCTTGCGAGGAACTGCCATCACCAAGGGCATATATTCGGGCACCTAGCCACCGCCTAAACCTGATACGCCGCAGAGACGCCCCATGTTGAATCGATAAGTACATGATTCACCAGGCGCGGGTTGAATTTCAAGAAACCTGCATCCTTCCTCGTCGCGTTTCACGCACCCTGTTACAGGATCCATATTTCCTAGACGAAGGTAACAGCACCCCTTGGCAGGGTTGCAGGATCTGCTTCATCTCTGGGTCAGAGTGTCGAGAGCGGTTATTTGGCTCTCCTTGTAATTATTACCCGCGGAAGAGGGTATATTAAGATACCCCGGCAAGGGACGTCGAAGGAACGGTCAATATTCGAGAGGCTTTGTCTTAGGAGGAGCTTTCGCTCACCCTTTCACCTCGGGCCGTTACCTACCGTCTGTAACCTGTTACCTGCTTAAACCTCGACTCGAAATATCGAGGGCGTGGGAAGTTCGTCGAGCCACTCGAAGCCCTTAATTGCAAACGGGGTTCTCGTATCTGGTTCTACGGTGATTATAGCGTTTAGTGTAGACGCGTATTCATATTACCTCTCCAGGTTTTCGGACCGTTAAAGTGCGTCGGCACTCGACGCGGAGAGATACGACCTTCGAAAACGACTCGTGCTGCACGCTGGAAGATGCATGGTAACGTCTCGTGGGAGTGCAACGTTGATGAGCCATTATTCTAATAACGTATAACTCCGTTAGACGGTTCACGCTTGATTAGAGATCAGTTCGTCTCTGCGGTTACACCAGGGTGCAATGACTTCCGAAGTCTTCGTCGATTCAATCGGCAACGGAAATCGGAGTAGGAAGAGGCAATCCCGAAAACGAAAAATTGGGAAACTCGAAAAAGCCTCCGTCCCGAGTGACCCGCGACTGGCGTCGATCAATCGTCGATCAATCACCGATCGTATTAGCGTAACAAGCCCTCAGGACCTCGTGATACTTTACGAGCCGTACCGCCGAATGTCGATGGCCATACCGCCGTAACGAACGATTGTCATAAATCATCGAACCTCGGTCAGGGTCACAGCGGAACTTTAGTCAGTCCCACGCTTTCAGAGTTTTTCTTTTCAGAAACGCGTCGTCGTCGTCGTCGGGGGAGCTTGAGTGCCGAGTGAAAACTGAACCCCGTATCTGCGGAGGGTCTGTTAAATTTCGAGGGTTTCAAGGAGCGGTGGTCAATGCCGTCGTGGCGCCCACTTTTAACGGTCTCTCGTAAAGTCCTTAACTCCGTACCCGCGGGATCCCGTCCTAATACCCTCTCTCCTTCGCCGTCGAAGAAAATCCTGCAACGACTCGAAAGCCGGACGGGCTGCTGCAGGAAGGTAAGTAATTGATACTTCACCCTAAAAGTATCCGTCGGTTTATTCCTGCCCGAATGTACGTGCGTATACATAAGGTGCGAACCTGCGCCGAGTATCCCGTTCGGCGGAGGTTGACGGTAAATTTTTAAGAAGGTAGAACGTCCGAGCTTCCAGTCTCAACGGTGCCAGGGAACACCTACCCGCAGCACGTGGCGCGTGACACGTGATTAATACCGGGGAAAAACTGTTTACCCAGATCCCCTCGGGAAGCACCCTTCGATAAAATAAGCCTGAACGGAAAGAGGCTTGATAAATACCAGAAGAAATGAATGTTTCAACTTTCTTTTCCCCCCGTAATCATCAGGATCGCCAACGTAAACTGATAAGATAAGCCTGCGAATGTTTGTCTCCACCCTCGGTATATATATATATATCTCTCTCTCGACACAAAAGAAAAAAAGAAACGCCCAAAGCATATCTCAAAGTCTGACGGTCTCGACTCACTTGGTATGTTGTAAAAATTTCCAGACGGTGTCCTGACCAGGCAGGATGGTTCCAGGTCCGGATCGCGTTCGTGATCGCTAGTTGCGTGGCTCCCGGGTAATCTTCCGTTCAGTCGGCTCATTGTAGGATTACGGGGGGGCACATCGGGCGGGCCCCTCGGTGCGACGTTGTCCAATAGACACCCTGAAATTCAAATTCAAATTTCGATTTGAGTACCAGTCCTCTGAGAGTAATTATCGTGGTTAAAAAAGTTTTATGAAATGGCAGAGAGTCCGATGAAGATGAAGGAAATAAAAACGAAATAAAATGGATGTATTATATGGGGGAAGGAAAGAGAGAGAGAGAGAAATAAAATACTGCGAGAGAAGTAGAAGTTTGGTTCTGCGGCAGTGTGTTGACAAAGACTTTCTCAATCTCGCTTAATCGCGTGCTCATCTCCTGGCATTATATTTCTTTATCGTCGTCGTTTTATCCCCCTCCTTCGTTCCTCTCCTCGCGGCAATCCCCACGTCGAAATTCTCCGCGATATTCGCCCGCCCGCCATTCGTCTTCCAGTTTGTTTGCACGCGCTCGGCCTTTTTTCGGCAGGCCAAAAGTGCACTTAACCGTTGTTTTTTTCTTCATCTTTTTCTTCCTTACGATCAAACTTCTTGATAACTTCCCAGATTACGATGTACCCCCCTTCCTCTATATATGTATCCACCCAACTCTCGTCTTCCCCAATCCGAAAAGAGCATCCTGCACATCAAGCTTGTTCAAGAAGCGTAATCAAAACTCGGTCCAGGCTTCACGAGTATATCCAGACCACCTTTAAAATCACCCGGGGAAAATCTTTGGGGTAGTTTTGTCTCGCATGCTGAAGCTACATATAATCCAAAGTGCTCGACGACGGCAGAAAGGAAGAAAGGATCCGACGTCTGGTTATTGTTGTTAATAGCAGGGCCAGAACGGTATTGTGTTTCATTCTATGCAACGTGCAACGTAAGACCGTCTTTTTTATCCCCCATCGGGCATCAGGTAAGGGTACCTATACGTACCTACGGGCTTCGCTTCGAGTAGGTTGACAGAGCGTGCGCTCGAAGGACAGTCGATCCTGGCTCGAAGGGAATCCGCTCTCCCTTCCCGACAAAAGACGACGATGGGTACCAGGGCACCGGAGACGAATCCGTGAATCGAATTATGCACAGGTCGTTGAGCCACGCGGGCCGACGAAGTCCTGAATGAGATTGGGAAGTAGGTACGAGGAGGTATAATGCGGTGTAGCCCATGCCGAGGTCTACGGGGCTCCGGAGAAATTCCTTACGCGGACGCGGTTTTGAATGGGGGCGCCTTGGAGTCCCATAGAAACGTGGAACGGCGAACGCGTAACACAATATCACCCGACGATCTTGCGGGCCAAGAGGCCGTGGCTAATGGAATTTATTAGCGAAGGCTTGGCGAGGCCCATACTAGATCCTGTCTGCGTCTTTTTTTCGGTAGGACCAAGATCCAGGTAAACGTCGGCGCGTCTAGAGCCACTCCACCTGGAATCAAGAGGTCTTTGGACTAGGGAGCACGTCTCTCCTCGCACAAGAGACACTCGCTCACCACGTCGTGACGCGAACGTTCAAACAACGAGCCGAGGTTCGTCCCACTTCGCGATCGGAAGGGAACAGTTCCGATTGTTCTTGGCCTCTCGTCGCAAGTTCGCGTTAAAAATCTCTCCGGTAGAAAATTTTCGTCGACGAGTGGCGGAGGGAACATGCTCAAGAG
The DNA here is from genome assembly GCF_021155765.1 of Diprion similis. NCBI lineage: Eukaryota > Metazoa > Arthropoda > Insecta > Hymenoptera > Diprionidae > Diprion > Diprion similis. Next base: position 5,096,652 of record NC_060115.1, on the reverse strand, counting down.
CCTTGGGAGGGAAATCTTGAAAAATGAGGGAACTCGGAGCAGAGCGGCGAGGGTGAAACGGTTTTAATTGGAAGTCGAGTGGCCGGGGTTGGGGGTAATTTCTTTACTGCTAAGCTTAGTGATCTTACCTAGACGTAGGTGTGGTCGGGGGTGGAGGGAAGATGGATGGGCACATGCCTTTATGTGCACCCGGATCTATGTACGTACCAACTAGGTGCGCGTAACCCGGAGGGCGAAGTTAAGCGTCACTTGCGAGTGTCGTCAGGGCACGGAAAAGGGTTTTCGGGGGAAAAAACGGTTCGAATAAGGTGATCGTTGCGTCACCAACCGTCCGAAGCCCACCTGAGAATTACTCAGACTCGACTGCCTCTCGATGCAGCTGCTCTTTCCATTTGATCACTAATATCCGAATAAGGCATTGCGGCACTTGCAATCGAAGTCGAAGCCTCTCGGTCCAGAGTGGGTCATAATGTTTTAAAAATTCCGCATTGAATTCTTGTGCAACAGATGTTTTCACGGTCCGGAAGTCTTTTAAGGCCCTCAGGGCAAACGTTTAACGCAACGTGAGACAGTGTGCGATCTCTGCACGTGTAGTATAACGAGTTAAGAACCGCGGTGAACTTTTGCCTGCGGCAAAAGTTGTCACCTGGAAAGAGTGAAAGGTAGCGTTCTTGCGCCGAACGCGAAGACGATGCCCACGCGCCAAGGTGCGGACCGGTTTCAGAATCAGCCTCTGGTCTTCTACGATAGTTAACTATAAATAAGGCCGGTCATTTGTCGCGTACCCACGTGACTGGCCCGATTAACGCGCGGGCTGAAATTGCCGTGAAATTTCTGTTTTTGGATCGAGTTGATGTAGGATAGATGCACCGTTTGCGACTACCTTTACACGAATCTCTATTTCTTAATTTAACATTCAGTCTCTTGAATCACATAACTATTCACGACTAAGACTCGTTGATTTTAATGAGTGATCATGATCAAAGCACTTTGTCACAGCCCACTCTAGTGGTCGTAATATCCGATTATACGTATATAGGTACTTATAATGAATATGGTCACAAGTGTATCAAACGACGGTCACAATTACTGGTACAATAATGCCAAACGGCTAGGAGAGTGAGTATAATCGGGTCACAAATTTTCGGAGAATTAATCTCTCTTCAGCGTCGAACGTCTTCTTAGCGAGAGATCCAGGCTATGCGTTTGACAGTTTACGGACATTGAGAAAAGCCGGGCAAAGGCGATGGGTTTGTCTTGACGCGGACAAGGGTTGAGAACATCTCGGGACGATGGGAGTGCGCCTGCAATTAGACCGGAGTCGCATCACCATCGGCATAATCGGACCATCGAACATCCGAGTTGCGCCATTGCGGAATTGTATACAATCAATAATCAGCCCTGGAACGCTTGGAGCACGTGCCGTTAATGAGAATTAAAGCAAGGTTCAAGTCAAGTAAGAGTTTGTGCGCCCGCGGCGAGCCACCTTCACCCCAAGCTTGAACCCCCGGCACCTCAGGAGTTCCTCTGTTATTACGAGACGTTAATTTCACCCGAATATATGTGTCGTTGCGTAACTCAGAGAGCCCGAGGCTTCCGGAAGGTCTCATCTATACCCGCCTCGTTTTCATCCTCGTTATACAAACTCGGTGATCAAAAGCTGTTTGTGTAATTACGGAACGGTTATCGAGTGGAAATGAAATTTATTTAATGGTCCATGAGTCCCGCGCGGGATGATGACGGTCAATGTCAAGTTGCGACCTTGATTACGGACCGAATTAAGTAGGCAATTCTCGTATCTTTGGTGGATGCAGTTCTGCAGCTTCGATTCGTCGCACTTGCACGTTCATAGAGGTTTTTTGGGGAAGGAGAAGGGGAGCCTCAGCGCAATGTACGGGTGACGTTGGCATTGTCGCGGGGTATTTATCACCTCGACATTTCCAAATGCCGGTCTTTTATCAAGCCCTGGAGCACGAAACGCCGCGTCGCGATCGCACCTTCTGAACCTTCTCGCAAAACCTCAAGCGTGCTGCACCCTGCACAAGCTATGGCTGCATCCGTTGCAGGATACACGAAAGCGCCATGCACCCTTGGCTACCGAATACGGCGGATTATATTATACTGCCGCACTCTCGTGACGTCAGACCAACGCACACCCCCACAGCATCGAATTTGCATAATAAAACATCGCGTGCTGTTCGACCTACGAACGTATAGGTATATCGTAATATTAAAAGTGGACGAGATTCCGCTCTGGGTTGCCCGCTGACCATACCGCGTTATATGTATGTATACCATATCTCTGCGGAAGGCAATCTGCCACCCACGATCCACTCCCACTTCATAGCTGCCACACGACATCGTTCGGTACAAGGATTTCGAAACGGTATATCAAACTTAAACTTTTTCATTCGCCGATTGCTCTTTTGCAATTCAAGTATTGCTAACATTTATGACTACGTTTCAGGGCTGGATCCGATGTACCGGAATTCAGTTATACTCGATACAGAAAGTTTTGTTTTACGATATACAAAAGAAAGGTAAAATTTGTTACTCTTATTTCAAATTGTTATACCTACTCTCAATGATTTCCATACCGAATACTGTGCGCTAAGCTCCACAATTCTAAGACTTTCACAAGTTCACCGACACTTTTCGATGCTCCAAACGATTTCCGTTCATCCAGGAACTTACCCAACGCATATTTCCTCCTCGAGCAAAAATCCCGCAGAAAAGAATGGGACATAAGAGACATACGTGATTGTAAAGTTAAAAACGACAATGAGAGCGAGAGGAATTAGTTACACGAGGATCGAATAGGAAAAAAAAAACAAAAACTGCGCGTCAGGTTTTATTATCCCGAGCGATTTATCGGTCGCGTGTTCATCGGGGGCAGCGTTAAGTCCGGGGGATCAGAATTACGGACCACGCGGGGAAAGAGCGAAGCCGGGTGACACGGATGACAAGGCTGGCTGTGACCGAAAATCTGGAGGAGACTAACCTCGACCGCCAGGAACACCACCAGGGCCGTAACAGTACGCGTACTCGTTGTAATCCATGCCGGGTCTCCCGAGTAATCCTTTCCGAGGGACGAGATCCAGGAGCGCTGTGGGATCGCACATCTAGAGAGATGTTGAGCTGCTCGCGGGTCTCGAACGACGTCGCCTTCGCCTTCGCCTTCGCCTTCGCCGTCGCTTTCCGTCCTCGTCAAATCGTTAAATTTATCACCGAACCATCCTCGCTTCTCTTCCTCCAGCAGACTGCGCCACCCTCTCTTATATAGTATACGCCAAACTTTGATCGGGAAGATTACTTGTCTTTTCTTCTTCTTCGTCTTCTTCTTCTGCTGCTCCCTGCGGGAAGTTTTTCAAAAGCTTTCTTCTTTTATGTCCGACGATATACTTCCGGCGAGATCTAACTCCGATTTCCTCAACGGATCGTCACGATCTTTGTCGCAGCATGTTTTTTCACCCCGAGAATCTCGTTTTCTTTCTGTTTTTTTTTTTTTTTTTCGTTTTTTTACTCCCAACTTATAATATTTTGTTTCAAATTCAAACCACCCTATAAATAATTCTCACTTCATTTAGCAATTACCGAGTCGAACGGTTTTGCGCACAGGACAAAAACTGTCACAAAATACACACACGCACACACACCTTACCTCAGTCACATGTCACGATTCATTACTCAGGGATGATTATAAGAGACGGATGATGGATTTAAAAATATTTCAAAAAACGAACTTCACAAACTCTTCACTGATCAGATGATTCCAATACACGATCCATAGGATCTCACAAATCGCTCCAATTTGTCACACGAAACCTTATAACACCAGAAGTATATAAACCTTGATCACTGATCGAAAAATTCCACCGATCACAAAATCATACGCACGAATTTTTCCGGCTTCAGAAGAAGAAAAAACAACCAAACCAAACGTAAAAACAACAAAAGTAACAGGAAACCGAAGAAAGCACCTCTACTAAAAAAAAAACAAATTAAAAAAAATATCCAAAACCTCGAGAGTCGTAGAAGGGATATCCAATCTTTTCGGCTCGGTGCCGGATCAACGACTGGCAGTTTCACCCCCGCGAGAATTCGAGGGTTGAAATTCGGTTCTGCCTGATCGGCTGGGGGACGCTGTATAAGACGCCTAACGCTTGCGCGGTCGGTGAGAGACTGAGGATTGCCGGCGAGGCGCGATGACTCCGAAGCGACTGACTGAGGGCTCAGGGCTCGTGGGGCGGGGGCGGGGGTGGGGGCAGAGGCAGGGGGCGAAGTTTCCCGGATGGAGGGGGAAGACAACAGCCGGTCGCCGGAGCCTCGGAGCATAGCAGTCGAGCACCCACCATCAAGAGTACTTGTGCAGCCTGCGTGTGCAGAGAGCACAAAGTGCAGCATGCAATACGTATGTGAGAAGATGCGCCGGTGCATCCGAGCCGCGGAGATCCGACTCCGGCGGATTGGTACCAAAGGGTTTCCCCACCGTTCCTCCCCCGCTCATACCTGCCTGGGCCCCAAGGCCCCGGGCCCTCTTCGGACGAGAAAGACTCCCACGATCGGACCAAGTGTGAGACTCCATCGGCTTGTTTAGCTGAAGATCGCTAAATAAGTTCAAAACTCACGGGGCGGTGGTCCGACGGCGTGGTGTTCGGTTACGGGCACCTTATTGAGGAGTTATTTTCAAACTCGTTTCCGATTATCGTTGTTTCGTATCCCTCTTTTTCACACGTTCGAAACAACACCAGAGCCAGCTCGGGGTAGTCGATAAAAGAGTGGCTTTTCACTAGGGAAAATCAAGATCGTTTGCTATTCTTTCAGGTCGCGGGAAATTTGGTCGTCAATATATTTTTTGAAATTGGTGAAACGAGCTAGCTCATTAGGGAGGAAGTGAAATTAATTGAATCGGTTATCCTGTTGGTCGATTTTCTTGAAGTCAAAATGCTCCTTGTTTTTCGAAGGGTTCTCACGATTCAAAAGGAGAGTTAAAACAGTGCGATTATTTTCAACAGACGAATTCATGCGACAAATAAATATGCAGCGAGAAAAGATAGTTTTTATTCGTCCTTTTTTTTTTTATACAATTGTTACTTTCAGGTACTTACAGCAGGTTTCAATTTTCCCTGTCAATTAGTCTCAAATTTCTCTCCTCTACTAATTCAGATCCTTTCATCCTCGACAATTTTTACCCCGTTCCGCAGATTTGCATTACTTGTGACTGATGAAAAAATTAAAAATACTCTGCAGCCAGAATATGAAAAAATGTGCACCTCCCACTTTTGTAAATAAATATGACAATTGTATTCCTTATCGGGCAGGTGTGTCTATGGCGATGAATCGTGTTATTTAGAGTCTTTCTCGTTTAGCTCGACGCTCCGAGCCCCTTATTTAAGCCCCTTAACTTCGTTGGCTGAAAGCTTCAGAATTCGAGTATGAGAACGCGCTAGTATGCATACATTTTTTTTCGTTCTTTGTAATATTCAAAAATGGTCGTACATTCGGTAGTTTACGTCTCAATATCGGTGCCACCGCGAAGAGAAGGCACTGTAATCCCTTAATCCACTATCGGTTGTAAAATACTGAGTTAAGCCAATAAAACTAGCTGGCGAGGGTCTCGATGCGGGGGTTCAAGTTGTGAGCTCGTACAGGGCGAACGAGTGAGTGAGTGAGTGAGTGAGTGAGTGAGTGAAGAGACGAGCCCAAAGGGGCCCATCGCATCTGCATACACATGGATGATAGCGTCATAAATTGCACTACGCTCTAGGCGATGACTGCACCGAACGTCTGTCCGTTTGTCCGTGTCGAGTATGGCTTGTATGTAGGTGCGCGGAGGTTGTTGTTGTTTTTTTATTTTTTTTTTATTTTTGTGTTTGTTTTTTATATCTAATTTATACCTCGTATCGAACAGATCCGTTGCCCAGTTGGAAACGAGACTCCAAACTCGCATCCTTATTTCCGTATTATCACCGGGAGGGTGAAATCGGTTCCGAAATGTCTCATTCTCGGGTTACAAATTATTCTGTTTCACTCTTGGCCGCTTTCTCAGTGCGGTTTCAGCCAAAGGCTCAGCGAAACAACCATTCAAGACTCTGACGGCCGTTCGAATGTTTTTCCAGTTGTCTCTTCGGGTTCTGGATTTGTAACGACAGTACCATTAACTTTTATTTCAGGAACCCCTCCCGCCCCCCCGCCCCTACTATATAGAGCAAAATGGTAAAGAAGAAAAAGACGTTAAAGAAAAAATCCTCCTGCAGCCGGCCGGGTATAACTCGGGGAATTATAATAAGTTGAGGACCATATGACGGACGTAAAACCGTGCCAGTATACATATATACGTATAGTGTATATGTATAACGTATATGGAGGGTATAAAAAATGTTACGTATACAAAAAAATCTCCGGCGAGCTGCGCCCTAATGATAGGTCGACTCGTTCCTAAAGCGGACAGCTCATTTCTTTTTCTTCCCCTCCGTTTTCCTTTTCATTTCTTTTTTTTCTTTTTTCTTTTTCTTTTCTATACCATTTCTTTACGAAATTCATTGTTCGATTATCGCAAGGCGATGCCAAACAATCATTTTTCGCCAAGTTTAGATTCTAGCTTCTCGCGGAGAATTTTTCAAAGTTGGTGTACAGCCAACAAGGATCTGCAATTAGGATGCTGCGTATCAGGACGAATTTCGCAACTAGTTTGAAAGCTGCATTGAGAATTATTCCCGACGATCTCTGATGTAAAAAGACTCGGAGTCTCCTGCTCTCTGATTGTGAACTCCAAGACTCGGCAGCTCACAGAGGACAAGGTCTATTACGTGCTCCGATTTCCGGATATAATACCTGTCCAAAGGAGCCGGGGAACGGGGTGAAATTGGGACACACAACACCTTCGACTTCCCTCGTCTCGAAGGATGCGCAGCACCGCCTGTCAGGAGCCGGGGGGAAGTAGTAGCCGGCAGCATCAAGGACCAGGGCACCTCGTAGGTACCTTCGCCTGCCATCTGGCCGATACGGAATCCGACTTAACCTTTTTCGTAATCCCAGACGTTTTCCAATCTCGGATGAAAAACTTTTTTCCTTCTCCTCCTCCTCCCCCTCGGCTACGCCCTGCAGTCCCGCAGGTCCACCATCCACCCGTTCGCCAGTTTCCATTCAACAAGTATATCACCCCCGAAAATCGAGCTGCTCGTCCCAAAAGTTTTTCGTTCTCTTTATTCGCGTTTCTCTCTCTCTCTCTCTCTCTCTCTCTCTTTCATCTCCGCTTCCTTTTGGTTCATCGCTCCGCTTCGTCACCCGTTTCAAGTTTTTGCAGACGTTCGAAAAAGGAGACTAAGAAAAAGACAGAGAGAGAGAGAGAGAGAGAGAAAAAAAGGAAGGGCAGAAGGGATCGCTCGCTCTTTTCAATTACGAAATAGCTACTCCGTCGGGTATAACTTCTCACTGATCCCGCACGTTTCTGCTGCACCATTTGGGTACGCGGGATGTGTCAGTGTCGACTAGGACCTCATCTCAGAGCAGCGACCCTGAACTATATGCAGGCACAAAGATACCATCGACCCGAGAAAGCTTCTAGTTCTTGGCTCTATTGTCGGAGTCGAGTAAGGTTGGCGTCTCGGCGATAAGCGTCGCGTTTTCAACCCTAAACCTAAAACTGGCTCGTTTTCACTGCGTAGGTTGTGTGGGAGGCTCAGATTTCCGTAAACGTTCTACGTTCACATCGAAAGACTCTCGGTGATGATTGAACATCGGAAGATGAAAACACAGTAAAACTTCTCCGGCAGTCGTTGAAATTGAAAATGGTCAACAACAACAACAACAACAACAACAACAACATCAGCAACACATTACACAGTTTAAAGCCATAAATTAAGGTTGAGGACACCACGTCTGGGGCTGCAGCTACCTTGACTTTCACGAGTGGGAAGAGTGACTCACGCTGTCGTTAATGTCCGCACTTTTCGGTGAGTCAGTAATTTTTTACATGCGGATGAATCGCCCCCCCCCCCCCTCCCCTTTTACACGCGTACCTAAGTTTCGGTTTTCCTTGACGTCGTCGTCGGGGTATACAAATTATTCAGAGTCCCGTTTGTACGGGCTTGTATATATATGATACACCTTTGCCGACGACGCGAAGACACTCACTCGCAGCTTGGTTGAATGTCGCGGTGAAGGACTCCCTCATTGTCAGCTGGAGCCTTTGATGCATGGCGAAGTGCCGCCAAGAAGAGAAGCCGAGGCTTAAATACTGCATCAGCGTCATTTCCGCGGTGCAATTTCACCCCCTACCCTCCCTTTCGAGCAGGGGGTCTCCCTCCTACCAAGCAAAACCAGATCCTATCGCATTCCTGAATCAGAGCCCAGCTCTCGTCCCCAGGACTCGGACAAGGACCTCCGGGAATGCACCGAGTCCCGACGGTTTGTTTTCGCTTATCTTCTGCACAGCCTCGAGGCCAGACTTCCGGCCATCCTTCTGGCCAGCCCGGAATCCTGCAAGGCTTTAGCTTTGCTCCCGTCTTCGTCGTCCACCCGCTAAACACCTTTCCGGGCTTCCGTCGTCCTCTGTGCAAAGGATCAACCGCATGCATATTCAAACGAGTCGGGCGTCGCCCCTACACTTCAGGGTCCCGCCGAAACCCCTTTGCAATCTGGCCTGCGGGGTGGTTAACTCAACGGAAACCCTTGAGCCTGAGAAATTGAAAAATATCCTTCTCGTGAATTCTGATTCCGGAGAAGTTGTTTTACGTTTACGAGCCGAATGTCTGACGAGATAATTCCAATGAGGGTGCGGGAAAATATTGTCCGAGGTACCTATAGGTACATGATGTAATACTCGTCTATATGTATATCGGGAAGAGTCACGTGATACACGCTCGTGCCGAGGCCAGGAATCAAAAACTATTTGGACTTTGCTTTATCGATCGGCTTCTCATCCCCGTACCTATACCCACTGCCCTGCAATAAATTAAAGGGGATACGGCGTTCCGGTTGGATAAAGAGAGCTGTTGTGTATATACACGGAGGGTCGTCGAGGGTCGCCCCGGCGGAGCTTGCATCGCCGATCCACCACGTCTAAAATCTACATGGACTTTAGTTACACTCCTGTTTACGCGCCCGTATTACGCACACAAATGTCCTGTAACGCCGTTTACGAAGAGACTACTCTACCTTCATATTAGTCATATACACGTGGCGACATTAGCCAGCCTACGCATATTTGTCGGCGTTAGTTTGTACACATCTACATATACATATTATATACATATACATCCACCAACATATATTTATATACATATAAATGTATAAGCGTGAAAGCTTGGAGGCTTAAAGGACCGTGGCGGTAATTCCAGAGGCGAGAAAGATGCGTCCCAAGAGATAAGAGGACCACGCCAATTACCGGTAATTAAAACTAGTAATACAGGCACGCTCCCGCGTTAATTGCGCAAGAGTTTGGTGAGCCGGAAGACGTTGCTCAAGTAAAATAGCCTAGCTTTGACGCGTCGACTAGTTTTCTAACCTTCTGATAATAATTTTTTATTTAAATTTAACAATACCGATACAGAGGCGGCGAATTTTCCAATCCCGCTATGGAGATGCAGCCGATTTTTCGAATATAAATCGAGATAAATCGTCGAAGCCTGCGCACGACGGCAGAATTACGTTTATCGCCTAATGGGCGTTCCTCGGGATCCGTACCGGAGTAAAACGTGAAATATGCAGAGAGCTATTTCTTCCCTGCTTACCTCCTTATCCGTAATTCAAGGATCCGAACGGTGGACTGTCTATCCTTTCAAGGACGCACCTTTCCGGCCGGTCCGGTCCCTCAGCCTGTAGCATGAAAGATTCGTCGAGCGCCATCTGACTCTAAGCCTAAGGGGTCGGAAGGGTCCGCTCGCGATCCGAAACGTGGACGGCAGTCCGTAGTGATTATGGTAATAAGTCCCAGCAAGTCCCGGGTCCATGTGGCGAGCGTGCTTCGGCCAGATTTTTCGCCGTCGAGTACAATTTGCGCAAACCTTTCCGAGCATTGATGCTTGATGCGAGAGCACGTCCAACGCTCTTCGAAAGGTATAGAAATTCATGGTCCCCTCCGAAGGGACGAGTGGAAAAGCGTAGTTTTTCGCTTGTAATCCGAGAAAATAGCATCCCGTTGTTATAGGTACCAATATAAGCGAGCGCGATTCTCTCCGCTTTTCTATCTCATCTCTTCTTTGGCTTCTTCTTCTTCTTCTGGAACACGTGGCGAGAAACTTTACGACCATTTCCACACAGCGACTGGTGCAACGTAACGAAGGTCTCACGAGGTGCTTGTAACGTGGCGTTGATTAGCCAGCAGTGACTAAAAACCTCGTCGTACGTTAAAATTTGAGTCATTTTATTCGGACGTTTTTACAGATCCGACGACGCTGACGCGTCCCTTTGATGCGTCGACGGTTTTACGGGCAAGCGAGGAGGAGGGAGGGAGCCGAGAGCTCATCGTTAGTTTTGGTTACCAATGGGGTTTATATTTGTGGGATAATCAGGTACGGACGTAGGACAAATAGGTATACGAATTAAACATTTAACGGGTGGTGCAACTCGACAAAGTTTGCATTTCGTATATGTCACCGTACCTTTGCCCTGCGATCGAGAGTTTGGACCCTTTCTCGATTGATGTCGGCGGTAAAGGGGCCTTTCAAGTCGTCCCCGTGCCCCGGTCCCCGATGATTACCTAATACGCTTAGGGGGCTCCTCCTCTACTCTCCGGGCATGCAATGCGCTTGCAGCAGCACGGCCGCTAACCGTAACCATAATATAATACAACTCGGCGTTTGTTCGCTTCTGCTACATATATACATGTATTCTAACTGCGAACGTAGCAACATCCTCCCTCCCCCCCCCCCTCCTCCCCCTCATTTCGACATACGGCACACGGGGTACACGCGCGATTGAAAGGCAGGCGAAAAACAACCCTTCCTTTCTTCCTACAGCGCCCCGTAGCGAAACCCCTGCCGAACGCGAGCGTACAGCGTTATTACGTTTATGAAAAAAAATTTTGGAAATTAGGGGTGGAGAAAACGAGGGCATGAGGAGTCAGGTTCTCTTGCTTTTTCTATCCGTCTCTGTTTCTCTCTCTCTCTTCCTCACCCTATCTTTGTCTCTTTCACTCTCCCGTTGGTCTCTCGTGTTCTAGACTGCTACACAAACCAGGGGCGGATGAACGGCGGGGGGGGGGGGGGGGGGGGGGGGGGGTAAAAATTACCCGGGCTGCCACTCAAATTGCCCAGACAAGGAACAATCGGCCCTATTACGGGGGCATTTGTCGGTGCCCTGTACCGGCGCGGGTTTCACGCGTGTGTGACATTTTCAGCGACGTGTACGTGCGTGTGCAGGACACGGTCGTCCACCGTGCGCGTTATTCGTAGTTTGAGTGGCGCGTTTTAGCATGGTTACACAGGCACTCTTTTCTCGCCTTCTTTTCGTTCGCCGGAAGCCGAAAGTTTCGCTGGGGTGGTTCAGCCTCGGTGTTGTTTCGGAAGTGTTTGCGTTTACCCGTGAACAAATGCAGCAACCCTTCCCCCCCGTCGCCCCGTCTTTGCAGCCCGGCTCGGGTGCTAATGGATTCAACGAAAAACTGTAAACATTCACCCACGATGCCGATGTTTTCCTCCCTCTTCTGATTTTTCCGATAAAAACGTCAGCCTTCGGCGGAGGAATCTTTTGTTCTTATTCGCTCTTTTTTTCTGCCACATTCAAGAGGTAGGATCAAGATTCTTCGGTTGAAGAGTTTTTGCCCAGAGACCGACACTCCACGTTTCGTGCTCGACGAGCTATTCACGAATGTCACAATAATATTTTAAATGAATTTTTGAAAAATGTTCTTGCAATTTACACGGATATTTTTTCAACCGTGGATGGAAAAGGTTTCTAGAGTCAGTGGACAATTATCACGTGGCGCGTGGTCTCGATTTGTAACTGCCGTACAGCGCAAGCCGCTACCTCGACACTTTGGTTATCTATTATTCGTGTAAATACTTTAGCGAGGACTTTGATCGATCTTGTGATTCGCCGTTCCAACCATCGTGAAAAGAGAACACCTGTGGTGACCCCAAACCATCTACCAGCAACCAAGTAATTTCGGAAGACAATTTTCTCTATCTATAGGCTTCGGACAAGTTACGTAACATCTGAGTCCAGATTGAGCTGTTCTATTTGACCTCTCAGATATGCAGGTTGATGCAACTGCGTGATATATTCAATTTTTTTCTAATCGGCCGATCAGCAGATTCGATAAATTTATTGAACTGCCACGTGGCGCGAATTTTAAAGTTGAAATTAAACAAACTGCAGTTTGATTCTGTAATTTTATGAGCTAGTGAAAGAGAGAAGGCAACGATTCAGCAATCGTTTTGTAACTTTGAATAAAATATCTAACTCACATTATTATATATCTTTGAAGTGCACCTTAAACAAGCACTGTGAAGCTGTTACTGTTGAATAAAATATCCAGAGGAGTTTATTATCGCACTCCATCCAATCAAGGATTTCCTTTCGCGTCTTCTATTTCCCGCGGACGTTATACTGCAAGTCAGTGCATCTCGGCGTTGGCGTGCGAGTTTAATATATGAGAACGCTTTGATACGTCTTCGGCGAGAAATATGACCGGTTGTGGTTCGTTGGGACAGTTTTAAGAGCCTCTTAAGAAAGTTTCAGCCGGAGGTTTATGGTCTTTTATACTCAGTCCTCGTGCAGTTCGTGTCTCATCTCGGGGGTTTCAGCGACAAGGTGGTCGCCACGTTGGTGCTCCGGTCGTAACTGGTCTTTCCAAACTCGCTTATTGTCAGTCCGAACCACTGCATCAAGCGATTCCGGCACATTTGGAGACCGCAAAACTAAACGTAGCTTCGCAAGGAGATTCACGAGGCAAAAACTACCCGACCACAAAACAAAACTGTCTGTCCGATGTCTCGCGACGTTGCGATACAGGTAAGGCGTATGCCTATAGCTCGAAGAAATTTTCTAATCGCCGACGTTTTTTCATCCAGACACTCTTCTGTCTCGAATTAAAGGCTCGGAGGCACTCAGACGAACGAATAACAAAGATTTGGTCGAAAAATGGATTCCTTTGTTTGACTTGGCACGAGCCCTAGTCTCGGCTCTCCGCTATATTGACTCCCAGGGACACTCCAGACTCGCCCTCTCGAAAACACATCGTATCAGCACGCACGACTCCTTCCAGTATTGACCGCATTCTGACCGCAGAAGCCAACCAACCCTGCCCAGCTTCTACTCGTAACCCACTCCTCGTAGGCAAGCAGGTGTTCGATCTAGGCGAGCGACTTTTTCTTCGCCATTTTGCTAGTCCTGGTTATCGGTCCGATGCACTCGACGGCCGATTATGTGCGAAATGATCGGAGAATATGACGCGGAATTGCAATTAGGATTCGGCGGATTCGGTCCCCCTGCAGCGTCGATCCTCGCCGGTTGAACAGACCCAATTCGGGTCTGCATCACTTGAGGATTTTATTCATCTTGTTTCCCTTTCTGCATTCGTGAAAAGAAAATCAACAATCCGGGCATTGAATGTGTTTGCCGGCGTAAGAACGGAGGGGAAGAGACAGTATTACGGAGCTCTTCAGTTTGCTTAAGGGATGTTTGAAGTCTTCGGGGAATAATCAGATGTTTTGTCAATGTGGAGTGTGCGGCTACCCCTGCAGCCATCCAGACCCTCCGAGCCTCCCAGGGTCCCGTCTGTCCCTTTTAGGTCTGCCTACGAGTTCAGGCTTTTGCCGAAACACTGAGCCGAGCCTTTGATTACGCGAGTACAACTCTTCTAATGATTCCTCTGTTTTGTAATTCCTCGAAACTCGTTTTTTGCACCATGGTAAGTAGAAACTCTTCAACTTTATACGCTGTATAAGAATTCCCAATCGACGATAATAATTTGCAAAAAAACGTTTCTGTCTCGTGACGTAAAGGAGCTCATATTTGGTAAACATTGGTTCTTGGCTTCGTCTCATCCCTCATTTTCGCTTTCGTCATGGAGAGATTCCAAGTAATCAATACAGGCGTCAATCGATTTCGACCAAAGACTAAATCCAATACTCTACCGATGATTAGCGAGCTGATCGCAAGAATTATGTTTAGTTATTACAATATTTTACTTGAGCTTTCGATTCCTTGCTCTCAATTGCGGCATTAACATTCGGCAAAGTTGCCGGGCCACGCAGCTTGGCACTGTCACACGACTCGCATGAGCGTTTATTAAATTGATTAGTGTTCGTTTAGATGGTTACGAAGAGCGGCAGCGTCCCGGAAGATCCGTGCGGTTGTGACCGTCAATTGGTCCCGAGCCACTATGCGGATGACAATAACTTCCAGGCTTCCACGAAACGAATAACTTGATTTGAACTTGGTGGATAAAGCAGTGAAGAAAGGGTTTCATCAGCACGACGTTGAAGCCCTCGGAGTGCTGATGATTTTCGAGAAAATTCAATGGCACCCCAGAATGTATAGGGCATGCCTAATATATGAGGAGGCTGAAGTAATTCGCGCGGATATAATCATTGTCTGAAGTTAGTGCGATCGAGTTTACGAGGTGAAAATCGAGGCCTCGTATCCACGAGGCGTACTTAGTCACATATTTCATCAGTACAAGGGAGGATGAATAATATTCTACGTGTGCGTTCGGTTTCAGACGCGTGCTGGAATCGCAACGGGCGTTTTGAGAGCGACGCTGGAGGGTTTAGCGAGGCTGCAGGCACCCTCGGCCCGACATCGTCGGGCGTCTTCTTCTCGGCGTCGGGGCGTCGTCGCAAGGGGTTCGCAGGAGCATTTGTATTCCGGGCGTCGCGCCTCCGACAAGCGCTCGGATTAATCGAAATTCATTGGTAATTTGTTCCCGAGACGGAGGCTGTGGATTTAGCCCACTGCAGCTAGCCGTGGGTTGTGCTCCGTCGCCCTTTGCAATTAAACAACCGTGAGTTTTCAAACAGCAATATTAATGCTCTCATCCAGGTTCTCACTGGCAAACCTCCCACAGGTTGCCGGCGGATAATTGAAGAGGCTGAGCTTGCGAAAAAGGCAGCATGTAGTGGTGTTAAACCCGTTCACGACAAGATTCGTGGAAACTGTCTTTTTTATCGTCAGACTTAAGTGGCTAATCAGCCCAACCTCGCTAATTGAACGGCGCCTGTTTCTTTCGCCAGCCAAAACCCTCGAGACAAATCGGATTTTTTTTCCCCCTTCAATCATGTGATCGAGAAAACTGCCCCGAATCTTCTGCATCGATGGTAGACTGAAACTAATCATGATATGTCTTCTAAGTTATGGAGCCACCATGAAATAGAGAATCCTCCTTGGATCGTTGGGTTCTGACGCAGGGGACGGACTGAAATAGGTTTGATCTCGACTATATTTGAGTAATCTAATCGTAAGTCACGCCTGCGGCGGCAGGACGATTCTGTCTGGGTGACTTCATTACCCGATTATATATAAGTTTAGTAAGGTAATTAAATCGCAAGAGGGATGGCAGCCATTTATCGTTGAGATAATACAGATAACTCGACTGTTGAATCACAGTTCTGAATTGTCATAATCGCATCGCGAAAAAAGATAACGAGTCCTTTTGAAACGTGCAGTGTACCGGGATGTTTGACAGAAATTGTCCAGTAATTTCGACGATCTTCGTTACTCTTGTTGAATAAAAATAGTAAAAAATGATTATTGTTCCGAGATTCGAATGTACAGAGAGCGCAGTTTACACTGTGCATATATTTTTTCTCAATTTCTTTATCCGTCTAACATTAGGTTACTCAGAATTTAATATCCGCACGTTCGACATATTCTAATATGTCTTCTAAATGCTGACTGAGTAGATATCGGTTCAACACTTTTGCCGTCTTTATAGCTTCGGAGGTTCGACGAGAGTAAGAAGAAGAAAAAAAAGTTACGTCGATGCAGCTGGTACTGGTTGTAAAAAATGTAGGTCGTATAAACCTTACAAAAATTTCATACCAGACCACGCGACTGTAGCCCACGTTTTTTCGTACCGATGGTGAAAAAACTGTCTTGCAACCGTCGCGTATGAAGAACTTATAACATCCGCAAGGAAAGAAGTTTGATTATTCAAAGCGAAGGTGTAAGCGATGTATATTTTCCTCTATCAGTACGTCATACGGCAAGCGAAAGCAACGTGTATATATCACTGTCGCCGTCACAACTGCGTCGAATTACCACCCTGCACTCCCGTCAACCCAAGTTCCCCGTTTACGTAGCCGCCACTTTGCCTGTCATTTTTGTCGATTCGAGGCAATAACGCGGCTTGATTTCCGTCCTGCAGGGTAAATCGAGTTCGAAATAAGAGAATGTCGAGTGGCGTTTTCTTGCGGCGGAATTTCGCGCGAGGGTTTCGCCCCGTTGACGAGGGTTGTTCGGGGAAGCCCCGCTATTCGAGACGTGCATGGGGGGCGGCGGCGAGAAGCTGCACCAGGACATGACGGAAGGCGAGTCGACTTTTCGCGCGCTTCTTCCTCACCCTGAGATTCCTCGTGCAGCCGGAGTGTATAAGGGTGATCGATGGCAGGTCTGATTGGTATCGCGGGAGGGGGCCGGACCCCGAAGACGTACACTGCGAAAGTCCCTAGGGAGAGAGAGTGGCGCAGTGTATACGTAATTATTTCCGCAGGACAAGGAGAGGAGAGGAGAGGAGAGGAGAAAAGGGGAGAAGGAAAAAATCCGGGCACCTGTCGTCGCGCAAACGGATTTCTACTCGAGGCTCGAGCTCACCAGACGCAAGGGATCTTCTCGCCAATTGGCCCTTGGCCAATGACCCTCTTGCCGCGCATAGAAATTGCTTGTACAAGTATATTTTATCGGGCCAGAGTTCACTAGCCCGTAATTGCCGTCCCGGCAGCCGCCAGCCGCGCTCTTTTTCTACACCGGAAAGAGAATCTGGCGAGTCTTCCGTTTTCTACGATAAACTATACGTGTATTGTATATGTATAGATTAAATTCGTGCAGTACCCTTTGGAACGGTTTTTCCAAGACTCCAATTATTGCTCGGTCAGATTCAACGTCGTCTCCAGAAATCACCGTGATTAATCCAACTGAATTTTGACGCGACACTGTTAGAATAATTGCAAATTAAAAGTCGTTAAGAAATGTACAAAATCAGTTTGTATTTAATGAGACTGTAAACGTTTACATTCGAGTCCGATTATTTGAGCAAGTATGATTAATGAAGCTTTTGAAATGACGCGTCAACGTTGAATCGGGCAAATCGTCTGGTAAAAATAATGAAAAAAAAACTTTTGTTCTAGAAAATCGCGAATCTATAACGGAACACGGAATAGTAAATAGACGATTCGGCAGGGTTCTAGGAGCGTCAAAGTGCGGCTGGCTTGATATTACGTTGTACATATCCGCAGATGTTTAACACGCGGAATATACACACGTCGAGTTTATTTACTCGATAGTTTGTTTGAGCGCAAAGTTGGCTCACCCAGTTCGCCATCCTCTTCCTCCACCCCGCAGGGACGCAAGCGCTACCAAGTGGCAGAGAAACCTGCGTTTGGTGAGTCTCTCTCAGCGATCCGTCGCGCTGCAGGAATATTCTTTAAACCAGGGTTGACACGTGGAGCACACGCTTCGTCGAACCTCCGGACGCCGCCGCCGTTGCCGCCAAGGGCCAGTTATCTTTCCATCGCGAGCCGCGTTCCGAGCCACCCACGAAGGGAGGGAGGGACCGACATTGTCCAGAGCGGAGAATTTGCATTTAGAAGTCGAAGCGGCCGTCACCGTCAGGCCGACTCTCCGTCTGGACAATGGTCACCTCCTGGGGCAGTCAGAGCACCCCGTGGCGTCTGTTTTTTCCCCCAGATTTTTGTTTCCCAATATTCTTTCATCCTCTCGGTAATTTTCCCTTCTCCGTACTCGTCGTTTTTCCTCCCGAACGGCGAATCCTAATTTTCTTCCCCCCTACCGAAGAGATTGCCCGAGCGCAGGAGGAATTTTCCGCACCTTTTACACCGGTGCAGCCAGGAATGTTTACTCAGGCGGTGGGGGCGAAATCGGGGAAAATAAACAAGGGATCGATAGCC
The DNA here is from genome assembly GCF_021155765.1 of Diprion similis. NCBI lineage: Eukaryota > Metazoa > Arthropoda > Insecta > Hymenoptera > Diprionidae > Diprion > Diprion similis. The sequence goes on along the minus strand of NC_060115.1, from coordinate 5,078,581 downwards.
GTAGAGGAGGGCGTAATATACCTGCTAATGGCACATGCATACCTGGAACGGTATACCTACTACATACCTATAAGGGTAGGAAATTTCACGGCTAAATAAACACGCCGATTTTCCGCCATTATGTAGAAGAGTGTGACGCGCGTCAAAGCACTGTGCCATTTTTAGGTTCAGCGTTGCTATCGCAGCTGCTCGCTGCGGGACCCGTTTCGTGTTTTTTTACGGGCCCCGATGCACTTAGACTCGGAGTCTCGGAACGGCTGATCGGGCGAACGTCGGCATCGAATAAGAAAAGCAGAATTTACTATTCCTCGCAAATACCTTCGGACTATGCGCGCAAGACCATTAAGTGTAATCTAGCAATTTTGCATTCTTACTCGACGTGTAACGAGGTAATAGCGATCCTCGGCCCAGCGCGAACCTTATCGAGCGATCCAGCCGTGCGAGTTTATCGTGAGAAGTACAGAGAGCTAGAGAGAGAGAGAGAGAGAGAGGGTGAAGAGAGCCTGCGGTCTCCTGCTTAATTTTTTCCATTGATTTTTTTATATTCACCGTAGAGAGCGGGCCAGCCGTTGTTCTTCCGGATATGCGGCCCACAATGCCTCGGAGAAAACGGCGCAGGTACGACAATTCCCCGCGTTTTACTCCGGAAAAATCTCGGTTTTTATCGCTCCAGATTGTAAACAAAAACAGGTTCCATGCAGCACGTGAGCCGAGCGGGGCCCTACGGGTCGGGTTAATACGTAACAGCTGTCGGGCCCCGCGCGGCAGGTTGCAGCTTCGTTTCTTGTGCCTCAGACTCGTCTGCCGTATGTTACCGTACCGCTGACTTAGATATGAATTTTACAGCCCGGTATTTATTTTGATTGCTTGGATACAAGCTCGTGTAGTAAATACACACGAAACTTGCGCCTGCAGAACCCGACTCTTTTCACGGTATAAAAAGATAATTTTCACCCGAAGCTTGTTTTTTCTTTCTCTCTTCTTACCTTCGGTTGTGTATAACCTTCGGAAATTCGATGTGTAATTGAGTCTAATCTCTCTCCACCGATCGCGATTAGTCTCGCACCGCGTAGCGGCTGGAAATTCGTTAATCGAGACTAATTGGTAATTTTAGTAACCCTTTACTTCGATCCCTTTCTGATACTGCCATGCCGGTGTGTTTCTGTCTTCAAGTTTTTTTCTCTTTCCCCCCCTTTTTTTTTCCTTCCCCTCGCGACCAACTAATTTAGGTACTTGCCTCCACGCTCGAATTCGTTTGTATTATGGGTCTGATGCTCGAAAGGGTTGGTCTGGATAAACATACCTGCAACAGAAGAAGATAAGAGCGAATTATTAAAAATTTGAGCGGAAAATAATCACTTATTCTACCCAATGATTCATTACCAGCGTGTAAACTGTACGGAGTACGTTCGGAACATCATTTCCCTCCGTAAAAAACTGCTACCTCAAATACTATAATATTCTATCGACCACGTAATTACAGAGCCTTGAATTATATTTACCGGAAGTTTTACGATCTGGATTATTTCTTACGAAGGTTTGAAATTTTTTTTTTTTTTTCTCAATGAAACACGGTTTTCATTTGTCCCAAGCACCGATGTGGTTGCTAAGAATAAAACGACGCAGAGTAACCGCATTTTTTTAATTTTCGAAACATCTATTCGAACGTTACGCAAGTTGGAACTAAGAGTTGGAAAAAACTCGGTGGTAGGTATACGTAATCGAAGCGAACATTATGAGAGGGTAAGGCCTAATGGCTGAAGCGTGGATAACCAAAGCAACTCGTAAACTTAAACTTTCCTCCTCTCGCTATAACCCAATGACTTGCAAGTCCCCTTGTCGACTGTCACCATCAATCTTTGGGGGGTTAGCGAACGCTGTATCGAAACACTCCCTGCCTCCTCCAATATAGCGCCGCTGCACTATATACAACCCTCGAATAGTTATCCAAAGTAGGCAACCCCCTATGGCTTCGAGATTAAAACACTCCCGCCCAGTAGGTATTCGGTAAAATGTAATTTTTCTCTCTCCTCTCATTCGTCAGTAGTTTCCATCAGCAGATCTAAAACTCGCCTATGTCACGAAGAGATAAAAAAAAAAAAAAATACAATAAAATAAAGGAGATAGAAAGAAAGAAAAAATAACGTTCACCCTTAATTTCACAGACGCGTCCGAGATGACTCGGCTTAAGGTTGATATAAAAATTAATTATGCACCAATGAATTCTTTCGGTCTGATGATCGGCGGCATTTCAACCTCGAAGATGTAGGACATCCATCGATCTCGTGATATAATGGTTATAGGAATGAGTCACGATAAGGCCGCGCGTTTAATTCTTACGATTTACGTCCGCAGGGCTGCAGCAGGTTTTATACACACGTGGTGTAGGTATAAAGTTCTCTATAGCGCCGGTGGTAATGTCTCGGGCTATTCATAAGGATAAGAGAAGATAGACGAACGTTGAGCAATGGGTTAGGGGTGCAATGCAGGGCTCATCATTCAGCCTAGGTATTAGCTGATTTATTGGAGTTTTAATATCGTCGCGAGCGATCGAGTTCGAGGTGCATAGCAGGGGCAGCGTACGAGAGTCGTGATCGTTCCTCACTCCCGAGATTAATGACACCCTGTCATAAGTAAACGGGGTGCGCAGGGTGCAGTTTCTCGTCTGGCATGCATTGGCGCCCCTTGATGGTCTCGAGGAGGTTGTCGCGAGTGGGTACACAACTCGCTCGGAGACAAATTTCCGCAATTATAGTTCGCTGCGTGAGGGGTATTCATCATCCGCACCCTGCGGATACCCCGTACCAAACCGACGACGGTTAGCGACGTCTCCTTATTTTCCACTCCGTGTAATATTTGCACCGCCAATCATCGGGGGTTAATGAATTTTATCGACAGCCGCAGATGATATCGACGCCCTTCATCTCGCTCAGCGAGATTCTCCACTGCCTGTGTGGCCGAGGTCGTCCTATCCTGATCCCGACGGGGATGATCGCGGGTTAACGTAGTTCACTGGAGCGACTTGGCCCTACGAGCCCTTTGATACCGCCCGGTTACCGACCGCCGCTGATGGAGCCTTCAGAGTCTTCGCCCTGACGATTCGAGCGATCATCTATCCAGCCTCATTCGCTTACTCATTCCATTAGGCTCCGCACAGCTTCAGGGATGCTCGGGCTTCCAGGTCCCTGCACTCATGGCTGCCTTCTGATGCCTGCTCCCGCCGTTGGATTAGGCGCCGCCGTCTCATTGACATTGAGATGGAAATGTCGGCGGGGGCCGCTCAGTGACCGCCCGGTATTTACTAACCGGTAATTTAGTAAAGATGCCGTTTCACTGCTGCGAAAAGGGGGGGGGGGGGGGGGCTGGGGGGTGATATTTATGGTTGATCTGAAAGGAGTTTTAATTGAACGTCAGTGCAACGATACTTTCGCCAACAACGGCGGTCAGTCCACCGGATTTTCCCTCACCATTAAGGATGGATCCCCTTATCCCCCTCCCTCCCTATTTGCCATTGACGCGGGCTGCTTTGGACTCGATGGGCAATTTCGGACCGCGTATAAAGCGGAGAAGGAACTCGAGGAGGAAATTTCGCACGCGTCACTTCCTTTTACCGTCGTCGGGTAAAAAATCGACCACAGAACCTTCGGGGGCGGGGATTCCCAAGTTTTGATAGTTAGGTACCCTGCAGTTAACCCTCCTCGTTGCGTCATGGCGTTGACGACGGTAAACCGTTTCACTCCGTTCCCATGTAGACCTCAAAGCCAACTTTGAACGAGTCGACCGTTCCGTTCTATTCCCAAATTTCATACTCACCCTGAGTAAATTTTTACCACCAAATTTGCACCCCTTAGACCAATTGGTTGGAATTTAAAATTTTTTTATCATCTTTCATCGTCTAGTCCTTTCCTACAATATTCTTCAAGTCAGTTTGAAAAAAATAGAAAAAAAATCACAATCCGGCCACACGCAAACAGAGCCAAATAAAATTGACCGTTGTAACGAGATCAGCGGTGATTATACGAGCGACTCACGAGAACGGCTCGAGTGCGCCTCGACACTTGTCCACGATTGGAGTGGAGGCATAGGAAATGGGTAGAGTGAACGGTTCCCAATGTCGCTAGCAGACCATCAAACGTCAAACTGATTGTGAGTGACGGACAAAGCCTCGTTGTCTGTCCATCCACTTCTTCCTGCTGCAGTGTGTCTGTCGGTTGGTGGGTCGAAAGTCTGGTCTAGCCTACCTCAACCTGCCAGCTGGCTTCGCCTCGTCTTCTGGATCCTACTCTCGATCATTGTCATTCTCTTTTTCCAATTCTCCTCCTTTCTGCGACGGGAATTTTCCCAACTCCGTACCTCATCCAGCGGTTCGCTAATCTCGTTACTCGAAGCATCGCGACGCTCGCGTCGTCCGGCGTAGCGATCGTACAGGGTGGATGCTGTAGGATTTTCTCCTAACCGCTCCCGGCCGGCGAGTGTGCCCGTAATTGAAGGCTCTTTCATAAAGCTGGTGGCGTACTTTAAGGATCTTTAGGTACCGCATTGAAGAATGCTTCCTGTGTGGGTGGCCTGGCTGTTTTTTGGCGCACGATCCCGAGTGCCCAGCAATGGGTGCTTAGCAACCGTGACTGAACGAGCTTAGAGAGTAATTCTTTTTTTCTCTCTACCTTCCTCCTTCGTCCTCTTTTGCTTTTCTTTTCTCAATCTAATTCCACTTATTTTTCTCATTTCTTTCTCCTCCTTGAAGCCAGCTCTTAATACGTACGGAAACAGTTATCCTGGTCACGAGGTGATCCTGGGATACGGTGTAAGAAATACTAGTTCATCGCTGGCACACGGCGTTAAACACGAAGCTGAATATAAAGGTAAAAAAAAAAGGTGGATATAATAAAACCAGAAACAACCGGCAGCTCCACGAAACCGATACTTTGTACGTATACATGCGTATCACAACAATACGTTCCTGAGACTGAAAAATTTATACCTGCAGTTTTCGATTTTCATCTCCTCGATGAATCTCTGAAAACTTTCACATCCAGCCGCACAGCGTACCGAGGCTTGTTTCTACAGTCGGTTTTCGGTTTTGAAAGCGTGATGTCCGATTTTGGAAATCGTAGAGGCTGATCTCTTTGATGTTTCGTCGCGGGCTCGAAATGCAGGGGCGCACCTGGCATTTGTAATAATTCACATTATGCAAACGACCCTTTCAGAGCGGTGTGGCGGCAGAGTTGGCTGGCTATACGTGCACATGTCTCTGTGTTGTTGATTCGCTCCCTCTCTTTCTCTCTTTCTCTCTCCCTCCAGAGATCCACCTATCTCGGATGCTATCTCGTTGAGGGATTCGCACGACCCGTAACTTACACCGAGAAACATCTGCTGATATTCATACTCGTGTTCCATCTCCCATACATTCGTATAATACCGTCGTGACCCCTTAACTCTTTGACTACAGTGCAGAAATTTTGTAAGTTAGGTACCTACTTTCCAAAACTAAAACTCAAATTCCATCTCCCTCTTCCTCTGCGTTGCAAATCCTACGCAGCGCCGGATCGATTGATCGGTACAAACGGGTTTTAAACAAGGGATGATAATTATTCGGGTTCACGGCGGCCGCGCGCCCGCTTTTCGAACAAATTTGTTACGCGTAACAGGGAGTGGTGGGTGGTGGCGTGGCGTGGCGTGGCGTGGCAGCGCGGGTCGTGCATTGAGCTTGGGCTTAAACCGTGGTGGGTTTAGGGTTCGGCGCTTTGCTGTGTGCGGTGAAATACGACACCGCTAGAATGTTACCCGGGCTGTGCTCCACCATTAGCTATTTACAGAAACAAGCTGTAAATAGGGCGCAGTGCAGTTGTCATTCAACACGACGTAACACTGTTCACCGTCCGTTGTTCGCGGTCCCGTTGAAGGGCTGCCTTTGCGTCTATAGGCTCGATCCACTACCGAAAATGTCGGTTTTATTTTAGAACTATAAATATCCGAGTAGGTACGAGGAAATTCTCATCCTTAAAAGTTTTCAACAAACATAGATATTACATAAACAAAAACTGTTTCGTATACCTTAAGACTGTCGGCATCATCAAGGGGGAAGGATTATAAGTGATATCAAAACTAAATCTATAATCTTCTATATATCAGACACAAAAATTATTAATGTTCTACTTTAGTAGGGATAATCAAGTCAAGTCCAGGTATCGGAGGACCAAGAATTAGGGATCCTCTTGAATGTTTTTTTCATACTCACCTGCGCCTATATAGTCAAGGACCCAAACAAAGTACCAGTTCTTGATCAAGGGTTAAGCGAAGGGTTGATTAGTCGCGCACACATAGACATATAAGTACAAGAGTAAACTTCGGAGATAATCGGCTTATTTATTCGAGGATGGGGAGAAACCGAAAATGAAACCGTTAAAGGAACCACGTGCGTTACCACATGATATCGCCACCGTCGTCTTGTACCTACCTATATACTGTATAAAACGCGTGTCGTATTAGTACGTCGCGGATGGCATTTAAGTAGATAGGAGAAGCCGCACCGCGAGAGGACATCCGGTGTTGAATATTGCATTACGCGCGTGCCGTGCAGAGTAGGGTCGTCGGTAACGTAACTTTATCAATGACTTTTTAATGAAATAATAGTAGACGGGGAGAGAGAGAGAGGAAATTAAGGGCAACCTGCATCGCGTAGTAAGTCGAATTCGCAGAGTGCACGTCGGACATAATTTCTGCGGGGGTAGGAGGGAGGAAGAAGAAGAAGAAAAAATGGGTTTACTATAAGTCCTATGATACTACGATCCCCTAAGGACTATGAAACTCTCCCACACATAAGAAATGCGAAAGAATAAATCATTAAAAATAAACGAAACAAGTAAGTATAAAATATATAAAAGTGGCAAGTAAAACAAAGAGTAGTTGTAAAATAAAATAAATAAAACTCAGTAGACAAAGTGAAGCGTAAAAGAAAAGGTGTCATAACAGCCCCTCCTTCCTCCCCCCCACCCAAAAAAAAAAACGCCAAAGTAAGAAGGGGGAGGAGGGAGAGACAGCCGTTTGCCGATCCGCCGCCTTTACCTCGTTCTCATCTTTTCCTCCTCCGTTTCTCCCTTTTCTCCCGGCATCTTCGACGACTCCAGTAGGAAACAGGGACGAGAGCCGTGACTCCAGACGGGTCGGAACGGTCCGGAAGATTTATAAGCTCCGTGCTTACAGAGCGGACGGGATCAGCGCTTTGAGATTTTTAAATAGCGCGTGCTGTTTGGTTTCCTAATTGGCCCATTCATTATGCTAATGAAAGAGTCCGCCGCGCGGCAGTCGGCCTGAGTTGCCGTGCAATTCGTTCCGTTTCATAAGATGAATAATTATTCTTATTTGCATAAATACATGAGATGTTTTCTGGTGACGCGGGGTGGGAATCGAGCTGGCACTCCGAGCCGCCCGCAACTTTTCCGACTGAATATTTTTGTCCGGAAGTTACAACGCCGAGAGTCCTTTCATCCCCCTACGTAGCCGCGTCTACCACCTTTAGAAACCAAGTACGCAAAAGAAATTTGAAATCAGCCAATTAGAGACACGTGGAATCGCTGTACGAAGAGATACTTCGACGGCTTATATTGCGTACAATAAAGATTAGAGAGCCACATGCGGATAATCCGTGGATTGGGATAGGAGGAGGAGGAGGGTGGAGCCAGCGTAAATTCCTCATAAAAAGGAAATCTAATCAACAGCTAATCCGCGGCAGGCGGACCGATCCGGGGTGGAAATTGGAAGGGAATGAGGGCATCCCTAACTCCTGAGACTACGCCGTCGAAAAGTTTGGGAACAAATAAGGGCCGCGAGCCATGATGCGATAAATGAATGGGTTTCGGGAAGCAACCCTGCGTGTCATAAGGCCGCCTTTACCCCCTTCGCTTTCCTTATCCTCCCTGTCGGTGGCGCTTGCTTGCATCGATCGAGTTCCCACCCCTGAACCTCCGCTTCCGGCTCCTCCTCGAACCCGGCAGTAACTCGGAGGGTCTGCCTTGCGAATTCTTCAACGTCGAGGGGAAAAAATCCACGGATTTGACACTGCCGCGGCGCCAACGACTGAGACAGAAAATGTGCTTGGCAAAAACTCCCTGCAACGGTCGTTACAACTTCCTGTATAGCAGCTAGAATTGCGGCTGACTGCGGTAGTTGGTCTCAATGTGTAAGCAAGACTTGGTTCGCTCAAGGATAATCCACGGAATTAATTCCGGGGTAAAATTAACGCAGGGGTGGTTACTGCCGAAGGAGCGACGGCGAGACGATCGATCCCGGTTTTTGAACAGCACAAAAATCGACTCGTCTGTGTGACGGACCCATTTCTACGACCAAAGCGAAAAGCCCGATGTGGCGGAACATTTGATTACGAATTCCGTTATTCGGACCCTGCAGGATCTGTGAAAAGCTCAAGTGGGATCTTTGAAGGATTTCTCGCGGAGAGTCGACTCTGAATTCACTGACGAACGATTTCGGTCCAACTCTGGTAAAACGGAGGAGGAAAAATGAAATTCAAACGTCGCGGCGTCGGCAAGAACGAAAGAAGAAGAAGAAGAAGAAGAAGAGAGATGAACGATCCGCTGAGATCCACGACGGGTGGAATTTCCTCGAGATCGACGTGGATCGAACGACCAGGTCAGCCGACGACCGTTCAACGGAAACGGTGAACAGCGTGTGGTTGTCAAAAGGCAAGAGCTTATCGTTCGCCCGAGCGAAAAGTAATCTACGTGACAAAGTTATATCCACCATGCACTTCTATTCGAGATCCCTGCTTCGACTTGCTCGACGTGTCTTTCGTATCGTTTTCGGCATCTCGGGTCAATCTCGAGATATTCTTCACCCTTTTCAATCTCGGAAAAAAGATCCACGCTCGTACCACCGATGATGTTCGCATACGTTTTACAGCGATTTTTCGTGTAGGTTATAAAATATTCTTCGGTATATTTTACGGAAAGATTGTTTTCCTTAAATTTATATTGGTTAGGCAGTTAATTACTGTTTGACGATGGATAGAAATATTTTGGTATTACATTTCGGTCTATGAAAAGAGCAAGCTCCGCGAGTCTAAAGTAGATTAAAACGAAACGTCTGCTTCTAATTGATTAAGTAAACAAATTAGATTGAGTAAAAATTGCGTGTGTTTCGACAAATTTATTTTAGAGAATATTTGTAAATTTTCGAGTTTCTTTCGTTGACGATTAGCCTAACTCGGTAATGAAAACGGTTGAAAAATTTGACAATAAAGCTCTTTCTTGCTGTAACTTTAGAATCTTGAATCTGACGTGAGCGATTTGCAAATCCTCCGGGGTGATTTCCGGGAGAAAATAGGGGGCATAGAGTTGGTATAAAGCCTCTGGGATACCTATCGAGGGACTTATCGAAGACTATGAAAGAGGTTCCTGGTGATATCTAGCAGCGGATAGACGCGAGCCGATAGAAACGCCATGATTATGGTGTAGCACACGTAACGTCAACTCCCACCCCCTCATCATCTCTCTCTCTCTCTCTCTCTCTCTCTCTCTTGTTCTTCCATCCCTTGCATCAACGGCGCAGATTTCAGTAAAGTCGGTTCGTTACAATGGCTGGAACAATGCGCGGACCAGGCAGGGGGCATAAAGCTTGACAATAGATCGCCAAAAAGGAAAGCAAGTAAATACCCCAGCGTCTCTCATCTCCTACATGGGAATTACATTAATGAAACTAACTAATGCTAGAACAAAGGGGTGGTTCGCCGGCGGCCACTCTCGACCCACCTCTTCATCCCTCGACTCGTGAAAAATAAGGGTAGAATGAAATCGCGAAAAAAGTGGACAAGCGACGCCTCCTCACTAAGACTCCATTCACGGTTTCGAATACCCTAATGTCGGTTGAAGTTAGAATACCGAGGATTCCGGGGTACTGAGTGGCCGAATATTTTCGGTTTTAATATTCAACAACGCGTAACAATCGGCATTTCACTTCGCTCCGAAGTCGGCGAGTAACCTTTGACTATAATGAATGTCCATATTGGTCCCGTAAATTTTAAACAATCACATCCATCGATCAATTTTATTCCCGTGAAACATCGATTAATCTAATTTCATAAGAGTTGGGTGAAGAAGGATTGTCCAGGTGGGATGGAAGCGGCGTTTTTTAAACGTATAAAAGAACGTCCTCTGCCGAGATAAGTTAAAGAAGCACTTAAATCGAGCACTTTAAACACGCTTCAAAATTTCACTACGTACAAGTATCGTACAGACACACGTTAAGAAATTTTCTTGGAATGATGCTTTTCACCTATTCAGGTGACAGAATCTTTTCTCAAGAGCACTTTTCCTAGTCAAGCTACGTGGCTTGTACAGCTTTATAAGCACGCGTCGAAAGATCCGTGGGAATAGAGGAGCCTGAAATTAGTTGCTCCGGGTCGTCTAGTTTTAGAATTCCAAACCCACCGCCGCCGAGGAGAGCTGATGAGTTTAGAGTCGGGGGTGACGTGTTAAAGGTTAAAATACAACGCCGGGTGGGTTGGGTTTAGAACGTGACTGAGAGCCGCGAGCCGCGTTGGATATCGAAACGTTGGAAACGCATTCCGTTTAGAGAGCTTATCGGAAGTGGTTCGAACGAGGCTTGCGAGCCGAATGCATGAGGCCTTCATTAAAGACTCGATTCCCGATCTAAGAATACCCGCAACTCGCGGGAAGGACTGGAAAAGCTCCGATTTGATTGGCAATACGTTTCACGTTCCCCCGGAGAATTTTGAACTGGCAATCTGGAGCCCAGAATTTCGCATTTATACCGTTGAAGCGTTTCGCCGTGGAATGATATGTCAATTCCAATGTAACTGTGGAGTAATATCAGTGGTGGCGTGCTTGAAGAGTATAAAGATGAAGTCGGTTTTAGTTTTAAGAAAAATCGTTAATTCGTATTATTATGACTTACCAAAATTTAGTGAATAAAATATACACTAATTCTGAAAAACTAACTCTTTTTGCTCCTGATGTATCCTTACGTTAACCTGACTAAATTCAGCCTCATTGAAGTATTGAGAAGAAGAAGATTCGCAGTTTTATTTTCCACTATTGTCTGCATTATTTTTCATCGGCTAACAAACTTTCAAGATTCAATTCGGCAACGAGTCTCGAGTCAAGAGAAGATTTTATAACCGCGTGTATAAGTTGCGTGCAGGAGCGAGATTTTGAGAAACCGCCTTCCATTATTTATGGGAAGTCTTACGGCAAGAATCCATCGCCTCAACATGTCGACGAAATAGATATGGAACTATAGAATAATTGTGTATCCGAAAGCTGATAACCACGGGTTTTCATTCTCGTCTGTTCGCAGCAGCGGCAGTTTACCCGGAGACGAGGATAAATAAACCGTATCAAGTGCCAAACTCAGCCGTTTGCGGACACCAGCCGATTCCTCGATGACGTCGATTCCAGCCAACGGTGGTCAAGTATTGATTTGACGCGAGGCAACCGCGAAATAGATTCGAAAATCGGCCTATCATGCATCGTTCAAGCTGCAGTGACACAGATTCCGTATTCCTGCAGGTGCAGTGTCGCGTCATTCGAATCAGCGATTAAAGTCATAAACAACTGTGTCAGGTTCTACTCATCGAACGCATTGAAATTATCTACTTCTCTCCATTTCAACCCCCGTTCTAATGAGTGAGGTGAGCGAAAAGCTTCAGCCATAGCACTGACGCTGCGAAATCGGCAGTGAAAAAAGAAAAAAAAAAAGGAGAAAAAAATTCACTGCCCGCGGTGTAAAAAGACCCGGAATCCATATTCAGGTATAATTGGCCGTATGAATGAACCACGGAGCCGGGAGCATAAATCCGACCCCCGCGCCAGCTTCGAATTCGATTTTCAGAGTGTCTGGTCATTAGTGTGCCCAACATACCCACGAGCCGTGCTAAACCCGTTACGAAGGGACGCGGACGTAACGAAGAGCGGATGTGCGCATCTGTAGGCGACTCGGCGTTTCGCGAGTTAGTTTTTATGGTGGATTCCAGGTGGCGACATGGCTTTCAGCCATGAATTACAAAGCCAGGCCGAATCTGTACTCGATATATTGTACACCAGGCGTTTGGCCAAAGAGTCAGAGCTTAATTCGCAAAGTTGCAAAATTGTGGGTGACGTGTGATTGGAAGACAGTCGTAGCGAGAGGGGTTAACTCGAGTCTCACTCGAGGCCTCATCCACGGCTCGTGCTTTCACTTTTGCAAGGGGAAAACGCGAGCTTCGTACGTATAACCAAAGAGAGAGTTCGGATCTAGGCATATATTCCTCTCTGTAGGCGTGTGTAACGCAGAAGCGCGGTTGAAGTTTGAAAAGGAGTCAAACGCAGCGTTAAGCTAAGCGCGAAATTCATACGAGTGGGTGGCTCCTGTAGCCCATATTCACCCATCACCGGGTTTTGCAACGTACGCGTACCTACCTACTTGCTCTTGGACAGCGTACCTACCACAGCCTCGCAGGCTTTTCTCCGAGTTTCCTTCGCTTCGTGCTGAGGCCTAAACTTTCACCTCGGCAAACTTATTCGCCGTATGTTTTATCAGCAACATTTCTCAGGGTCTCGGCGTATCTCGGTTCACATCTCACCCCCTACCCCCAAAGCACAACTTCGTTACGTGTACCAAAGCACAATAACGTAGCTTGTACAGCGTTGAAACATGGTTGTATAATTTGTGCGTGTTTGTGTAAACGCACGCACACACCTACGAATACAGTGTAATTCACCGGATGCTCGGCACTCAGACTCGGACCGTGCGGTGTCAATTTTAATCAACCACCCTCCGACATCCGAAAGCGACCCCTTGAATCTACAATTTTATCTCCTCTCTTACTTAATTTCTGAGAAAAAGATATTACGAAAATTATTGGGAAAAATAGGACGACGAAGTCTGTTTAAATTTGCGAAATTACTTTGCCACACTTTGATTTTAGCGCACTTTGAATAAATCAGATAGAGACCACCTTTCGAAAGTTTGAACATTTCCGGTTCTTGGTACACGCGTCTCGAAATCCTGACCCGAGGCCCTTTTGAGCCGTTACAAAATGCGCGACCTTATTCTCCTCGGAAATGTCGTCGACGCGGCATTTTCCCGAATATTATATACACGCACAGTCGAACATCCGGAAGTGGAAGAAGGCGCGCGTGGTTCGGTTATGGAAATCCCTCTCGGGTCCCTCTTTTTTCCTCGATTCTCGTCCTTTATCGGGGCGAATAGACGACGACGGGCGTGTCTCAGACGTCTGAATCGAAAGTGTCGACGGTAGGATTAGCGAGCATTGTGCGATGCAAGCCCAGCCAAACGAGACCCTCGCCTTCGCCCTGCATTGCAGAATAGGCGTAAGCCTCTCTTCCGGCACGACACGACAGGCTCCCGCGCTCTTCTTACACTTAAGTGGAATATTGAGCCATTTTTATTATACCTTTTTCCTCTTTCATTTCTGCTCACTATCACACAAATATAACACAGCTTGCATATTACGTTAGCGAAACGTCAAGAATTGCAACTACTATTCTGTTTCGAAACGAAAAAACAGAAGAAAGTAATCAAATTTTTCATAATTATTATAGGTTCAATTTGCAATTATGCAGAAGCAATGGTGAGAAAAGATCTGTTTTTGGTTTTTACCTGTTTGTTTTAATATTTCCCAAAGATTCTAGACAAGTAATTTATTATCGACTTGAAACTACGTTGCACTTTCAAATTGGTATTTCCACCATTTCTCCAGCCTCTTATTGACGCTCCATGCATCACATGTGCTGCATCCAGTGCATGGTGGGTGCAATATCTTACATTAACTCGAGACGAGTGAGTCACCGTTATTAAATACGGCCAGGCCTTATACATGTACTTGTGCAATTTGCTGCAGTATCTCGCATACTTGGTGCAGTTTACTTGCTCGGATGCACCAACGTTACATTCGCGATTATGCAACGCCGTTTGATGCCTCGGTGAAACTATGCCGATCGCATATTCGCGTCGAACCACGTCAGCATGAAACTGTCCTGACTAGTTGAACTCGGATTCGATAAAATATCCGTATAGCATTGTTTTCAGCAGTGCTGATACTTTTTACAAAAAATATCCACTTCGTGCAATAGAAGCGATATTGAATACTTACCCGTAGGTAAACCAACGCCATCCACTTTGGTTTAATTAATAGAAAACTGGCGACAACAGGTTTGTTTTTCATTTTCTGATTAACTTATAATACAGCGGGGTACAGGATTATCAAGCTCGCAAATCTCGACGAATTTCGTTAAGTAAAAAAAATAATTCCACTCGGTATTACACGCCGAATGTTCTTCAATTGTCGAAATTTCAGCCAACATTGTTTCGAAAGTCGGTCAAAGCAGGACTCGCGCTTCTAATTAGAAGAGAGAGAAAGAGAGAGTGAGAGAGTGATGTGATTTGCCGTACGGAATTGGAATTGTTAAAGGGGTTGGACGGTGCTATTCGCGTTGCGGCTGGATATCGGAAGCCATCAAAGTCTGGAGGGGGTGAAAAATGATCCCGGAAGTTTACCGAACGCGCGTAGCCGAGGCTGCATGGCGATGACGTATGAACACGAGACGTCCATCAGCCGTCCAATATCTGCGCTGGTATGGAACGGCGTGCGTCGTTCACCGTCGGAGGCAATCGGTGTATTTTTTTACTACCTTGGCCGCTGCATCTCCGGATTCGTGGGCGGGGGTTCTATCAGCACTTTTAGTGCCCACCAGGGAGTTTACGAGCTCGCCAATCACGCCGAAACAGAATGTCTTCTTTGTTACAAGATCATATATATCCGTTGTTTCGAAGCTGCTGCCAACACGTGAATTGACGCCGAGCGAAATTGTCGTCGACGTCGACGTCGACGATAATAATTGGTGCGAATTGAGACCTTTTGAGGATTGAGAAACGGGCTGAAGAACAGGCGAGAAAATGTCGTTTTATATCGCGTTCCGTGAACGTTGAAACCGCTGCTGCACCCTTGAAGATAAGAACGTAAGCGTGCTATATTCTCAAAAGTACAACTCTCCCACGGCGACGAAGTTAATCGTCGATTAACTTTTATGAGCTTTGTGCGCGATGTTTTTACGATGACATTTCTCATCCGTCGAATGTCTTTGTCTATACGCCATTTATTTTTCCGTGTACATTTTTTTTTTCATTCCACGTATGTAACGTCGCACAGGTACCCAATGTTCGTTCGTCGAAAATTTTAATATTATATCGACACAAAGAAACAGCTTTTCCGACCTGTTCTCGATCCGTCGAGAGAGAGAGAGAGAATCCGTAAAGTAAAATGTAAGAGTTCGATTTGTCGGTCGCTTTTTTCGAGTCAAAACTTCGGCTTCGCTTACTCCAGACCTGCGAGACTGAGTATGAAACACACTTTAAAGCGAGAGGCTTTCAGCGAAATACACGAAGAGCTTTTCCCTTTCTCGCCCCCATTTTTCTATTTCTAACTTTTCACCCTCGTTCCTCGGTCTCGATCTCGATCAGTCACGAGTTATTATTTCGACCTCGTCCATCCCTACAGGGTTTATTGCATGCAGGGACTGTTGACTGGTAGAGAATATTTATCGCCCCCTGGTGGTGCAGAGCCTCTCGATATATGTAGACAGGCGGTAACGATCAGTTAAACGAACGCGTAATCCCGGCTTATCGCCATGCTAGTGATCATCGCGGGAGATTTTAGTAGTTCGGATCTCGTACGGTGTTAATATTTACCTACCTCACTTGTCAGTTACATATATAGTATGTTACAACATATAACGTGCATTCACATGTGTTTCTCTTTACCCATAAAATTGCGCTTCCTCGGAGCATAAAGCTTCTGAGAACGATTCTAGTCCATTGGTTATGGCAATTAGAGGTACGTACCTGAAACAGAAAAAAGAGAACCGTCAGATCGTCGTAGGAAATTTTGGTTCCTCGAAACTTTCATACATATTTTTTTACGAAGGAAATAGCAATTTACATTTACAGGATACTCGCACACATGGACCGGTAGATTCGGAAATAGATTCACAACCTCTTGTGAACGAGAAAAAGTTTCAAGTAAGTTACGAATCTACCGGAGGCTTGCACGCGTTCCCTTAAATTTTAAAACCCCCGGAGACCACAGGGGCTGACTATGGTGATGCGAGTGGGAGGAATGAGAGCAAAAAAAAAAAAAAAAAAAAAAACAGCGAAGGAAAATAGAAAGGAAAGAAAAAAGAAAGAAAATTTGAATCCCTGCGGCGGATTTCGAAATGTTTCCCTTTGTTGACCAAAGAGGAGAACGCACCATAGAATTTCTATACGTGCAGCCAGTTGCGTGCTGCTCTACGCGTATGGACTCTTGTTTTTCTTTTCTTTTCTTTTCCTCTCTTCCATTATCAACATTCACTTACGTGAGGCGAAAAGTTTTTACGCGTTCTCATCAGCCGCACAACAAGGGGATAATCTAAATCCTCCTGACAAAAACGGCAGTGAAATCCTCCCTCCCATCCCCTCCCATTTCGTAATCGTGTGAGAAAATTTGTCAAATTTCGTCAACTTAAAGAGGAACTCGAGGATCATGAAGGTTTTGTACGGATTCGTTTTTTCTTCACTTTTTTTTCTTTCCGTCCATTTTCTCCGAGGCCTTAGCTGATCGTTATAAGGTCGAGTCATTCGATATTCAATTCACGATTGCGCATTAAAGGCATACTAATTGCGATTCAGGTTCGCGCAGACCTTCCATGCAAGTCGGTCACGCCACGACCCCCATCCGTTCCGTGCGTGATAAAAAGAAATTGGTAAGGGTTGAAGGAGGGGTGGACGAAGAAAAAAAAGTTTAGCAACCCATTTCAGACCACGCGAAAACTCGGAAATCGGCAATATTCCAGAAAAGTATTCTTTCTCCGATGTATGTATGTATACATATATGTATAAAAACGCACCTATCATCAACCCTACTTCAGATTAATCAGACTTTCCAAATCGAGATTATTTTTAGCCAAACAATTTTCCCCACTCGATACACATTATACATATATGGCACATAATTCATCTAATCTTGATGAAGCAAAGAAGAATAAGGTCATCGATTTATTTTCTTACCGGAAGAGAGAATAAAAATAAAAAAAGTGGGTAAAAAAAAAAATGGTTAAAAAAAGTAGATCCCTTAAGTTATAACCGAACACAATGCCGCGTCCATCGCTCTCTCGCTAGCTTCTGCTATCATCGGACTCTTTATTCCCGTCAATTTCATACGTGTACGTGTGATATTTCATTACGAGTAAGGGGAGCGATGAAAATCGGCAACATGACACGACTACGAGGTCGACGGGGATGCACGCGATGCAGCTTGCCTGGAAATTCGCTATTCCTCCTCCTGTTGTCTCAGTTCCCCAGGCGCTGATCAGCGGCTCTTCCAACGGGATGAAAGAGGGTCGGTCGCTCGGCCTCCCGGGATTCGTATGGGGTGACTCACTTACGGCGACCCTGCGTTGGCATCCAGCGCCATCATCGCGTCTATTGTGGATTTCCGAACTTATGAATACGATCAAGGCACGAATGCGTGGGTGACGTTGCAGGTGTTGGTGCTGGTTTAGAGGATTTTCGGATATTGCTCTCTCTCTCCCTGACAAAGCCGGTCAATTGTGCGCGGGAAAAATTCTCTCGCGTAATATACGACTTTTGTTCGGATTAAAATCGCGGGGCCCCCGGCCGGTCGCCCCGCATGCAGATTTACTTGCGGATTTATTCCCGCGGTTGTTTGCCAGCGAAAAGAAGAAAGAAAAAAACAACACCAAAAAGAAGGAATAAAAACAAAAAAACAGACAAACACGATCAAGCACCGCGGTGATCTGACCGAGTTTCCAAATAACCAACCGCTGCTTTAGCTGCTGGGCGACGCGACGGCCGCACGTTCTGACTAAATGTGTCGGAAGAAAATTTGCATTTCGTTTCGAACCGAGCGATTCGATGCGTATATATCCTGGCACTGTGCGGATCTCGTCTGTACCTGTGTACCCACCAACCTACCAATCGGTTAGATAAATTGGAGATGATTGATAGGAATTTTTTCCAATTGCACTTCGTCGAAACTGCATGACGAGTATGAATAACGAACGCGTATCGCGATACCCGCGCTCGACTTCTGTGCGTGAGATTTCATTTGGGATTTATGCATTTTTGAAAATGAATCCTCAATCTTGTACGTTACTCACTGATACAGATCAGCTCTGGTGTTCAAAGTAATAAATAAAAATGAATAAATAAATGAATAAATAAGTAAATAAAAATCGTCGACGTTAGCGATTTTGGACAAAAGTCGTCCAGTGCGAAGACCGTTATTATCGGAATGAAGAGAATCCGGATTGGATTTTGTCGCTGCACGCTGCAAGAATTGGGGACCGAATTTCTACCCTATCGTATCGAGCGTTAGGCGTCCGCGATTCCCACCCTCGGTGTAATCTGCACGTCCCTCATTGAACAGATAATTCCCGTCTGTTGCAACGTCATTAACTTCTTCTCGTCGCAAGTCCACGTGACGCATCGTACGCGTCACGCGTACTGAAGTCAGATTCCGCATTCACATAGTCAAGAGTCCGAGGGCTATCAATCGCACCTATACTTACATGCTGTGCTGTGAAAAATATTGTCAAGGGTTAAGGGCGCGCCGTCTGTCATGACGAGAGGAGTAATCAAAACCGGTTACAAACGCCCGAGGATCTGAATTTTTGCGACGAAAACGAGAGAAACGAAAAATGAAGGGCATGCAGACGCCGTTAATTCGACGTTGCTGCGTATATGTAATTATAAGCAATCAAAACTGCTTCAATTTTAACCAATCAGGATTAAAGGGTGAATTAATCAACCCTGACCGCCGAACGAGGGAGAGAAAAGGGCGGTCTTAGGGTGATTAAAATTTCTCGTCAAACGGTGCCACCGTCTTGTGGAATTGGCCTGTATCTTCACGTGATAAACGATGTGAAAAAATTATCAATCATTCTAGATACAATCTGATCCGATCACGTGTGAACGTAAAAATTTGTGACTCGACAGTTTTTTTTTTCCTTCCGCTTCCATATTTTCCTCATCGTACTACGTAAGAATCGTCGAATATGAGAAAGTTTTCAACAGCGGCGATAAAAACTTATACACATAATAAAGTAAAGCACAGTGTGAAGCGGAGAGAGAAGAAAACGAGGGACGTAGTGTGGTTTCGAGTGTCGAAGGGGGAATTCACGGCTCGTAGAGCATGCCCGACATGTAGAGAAGTCGAAAGCTGCGGTAAAGTGTATTTGGCGACTGTTTTTCCAAAATTTATTACACCGAAGCCTGAATCGCGGCAGGATAAAGTCGAAGCGGAAATCGACGTCTGTTCGACTCGATGAACAAAAATATCGAGTTTTGAAATAACTGAAATAACCGAAGAGCTGTTGAATTGCAGGATACACACCGACTGGTCCTGTGTACGGTGTGTATAACGGGCAACAAATGCGAAGGAGGGGTATGTAATAAATAAAGAGCAGAGAAGAGCGATGTAGCTGCATGAATTATTCAGCCACCCTGCAGAAGCAAACCTTCCTGCAAGTTTTTGCTTAAAATATTATTTGCGGTTTCACTTTGCTTCGCAAACTCCTCCGTGGCTCGACTCGTCGTATGCCTGTAATATCTCTGCTTTTATTCCGGTTGGATACAGAAACAGTTGATAAAACTGTACGTATAATAGGCTCCTGTTATTTTCACCCATGTATAGTGGATGCATGCAAGAAAATCTATTCCTCCACACGTCCGGCATACGTTATGCAATATTATACACACACACACACGCCTAGAATGCTCTGTAATATTAGCTCGTATTGCTACATTGACGATACCGGTTAGCGCAGCGCATACGTTATATTCAACCACCCACTTCAATACTAAATATCATAATACTATGCTTCGAACTTGAGTTGATATCCCGTTTAGCTGATGTATCAGTGTGGCCAAAGGCTGAAGTGGGTAGGTAATTACAGACGAGTAGGCGGCCGCTTTCTCTATTATTATTCATAGCACCCCGTGAATAGTTCAGGAGCGTTTTCATTCCGAAGACAGGTAATACTCGTCCTTCGATATACGTATCTCGTATTTTGCCTTTTTTTTTTCTTCCTAACCATCCAGTAACGTTAATGGAAATGTGGTCCGTGTGTAATTTGAATTTTTTCCCTAAGAACGTTCAAACGAGTCGCGTCATCGGAGTTGTTCCGGTTGTGAGTCATCCCGCAACACGTAATGTAAGTAGATAATGTGGTTGAAAAGTGGCTTCTTTCCAAGCTCTATAACGTCATGCCAGGAACATAATGTCGCACCATAATTACCGTTTTGTAATCCATTTACCCTTAACGAGAATGCTTTTAAGTAGGAACCCGGCATTCCGTGAGTCGAGTGGCGTGGAGATAAGAAGAAGAAGAATAAGAAGAAGAAGAAATTCCCAACCTGCGGCACCACTACTGTCAGCTACTCGTTTACTCAGACCGAGTTACCCCCTATCGACTGACTAGACAACGCGACGAGTCACAGCTCACCCTTATCTCTCCGAGTGGCCTGACTATTACCGACAAAGTGCTTTCCTCGTTTCGCCTCGGCCTCGTTGAGCGGTCCGTTATCCACGCGGAAGAAACTCTTCACTCCCTCGTTTCCTCGCATGTGCGAGAAAGCTACTCAATAATTGGGTGGGCTGCAGGTAGCACCGATAAAACCGAAAAGAAACGAGAGACCCTTTCTCGTTTTACTTAGCGTCGTCAGAACCGTCGGAATCAGCAGCGACGACAACTACAACAACAACAACAGCTTATGCAGTTTTATTGCAATTAGTTTGCGGAGAGGCTCGGTACACAGACTCTCGATGCGTTATTGCGTATTGCGACAAACCGAGCGCCATCCACGAGAGAAGAGCAAACAGTACGCAATAAATACGGCTGTACATCACACGCGTGCGGCAACCCTTTACCTAGTATGTGCCTCTATGTGTCGTCGCGTCGGTGCAGAAAAGGGATGACTCAGTGTCCCTGGAGTCCACTAGACTCGTTTGCTTTTATACGCCATTGATACACTGCATGCAAGTGATCCTGCGCCTGCATTGCGCTATGGATACCTACTCACAATCAGCTGCGGATGGATAGGTGTGTGCGGGTTTACAGAAAGCTCTGTCGGTGTCGTTGAACCAACTGTCCGAGAAGTAAATTAAAAATTTTATTGTAGCACTTGGTTTTTTTTATCTCCCTTTCTTCCGACGGCTGCACCTGCTCCGGGATCAAACGTGCAATCTGGTCGTAGAAGCTTCTTCATATGAACCAGCACCGGGCGTTTATATATACTCCGTCCGTCAACCTGCGCGAGCTTCTGGAAATCCTTGCGTGACGTTCACGGGTCTCTCTCCGACGTTTTCGGTGACTCACGTCAGCTGCCATGGTTAATTGCGTGGGTACGTGTGCTAATTAACCTCTCCCCAATCGTCGGTTGGTAGGTGGTCTGGTGGTTACAATATTCACGAGGTGATAGGCTACGTTATAAATTGCGCTGTTCAAACAGATCGATCTACGATGCAAGCACTTGTTCGCAAAAGCGCAGGCACAAAGCCGGAGGCGTTGCAACGTCACGATTCGAGTTCCGAGATGTCTTTCAATTCAACGATGTAGAATGGCCGAAATATTGAGCTCGGTGGGTCAGCCGGTCAAAAATCATTCATTACCCGACTAAATATTTGACAAGGACCCGCACCCCGAAGCTGCCCACTCACTTTTTCCCCCTTCTCCGCACGTCCGACACGCGTGTTCGTAAGCACACGCACGTACGTTTGTACGTCAACCGACGTACCGTCTCCTGTCAAATCCAGACGAAGCGCGTGTCACGGGGATATAAACGGGCCCGTTAGCACCAGTGCGTCAATCAGAAAATCACTAGTTATCGCTCGTTATCGTTTACTCTGGTCGGGTGAGCTTTACCCTGACATTGCGAATGCGCCGTTCCGGCACAATCGCTCGTTTCTCTTTTTCTAACCTCGCCTATAATCTAACCCCTCGACGAGATCAAAGTTGGCGCCGTAATCCGTTGTGCCAATCGGGCCATTTTCTCTCTCAGCGTTTCTGTTCCACCCTTTACGTGCTACTATCTTTTTCAGAAAAATCGCTGAGGTTGAACTTCACGAAGTATCAAGCTCGAAACTCGTGATATCCGTGTAAAAATTCTAAAAACTAAACCCTGCAAAGGTTATCAAAAAAAAAAAAAACACTTCGAGTGCGAATTGAAAGCGCAAGTTTGGCACTCGCACCTACGTCATTACGTATGTAGGTACCCAGGATACGTGAGGTTGCTCAATCCATCATACGATCCAAGACACACACGCTGCTGTGCGATAGATGATTTTGTTTCTCCGCTTCTCTGCACCTGCTCTCATGTCTGTCCGCACGAATACGTTGGTATACGCGCAGACGGGTTCTTTTTATCACCAAAGTCCACGAAGGGATGTATATACCATGATTCATGGTGTTCAAAGTCCAGGGGTTTTCAGACTTGAGCTCCCGGAGTAAGAGACTCGAGTTGATCGTTCAACGTTCCTGTCTTTCTATAGTGTACACTGTACACATCTACTTTTCACCTGAATACTAAGTTCTTTATTTTCATCCAGTGTAAGACAAGCGATTGTAGCCACCTCGTGATATCAAGGATCGTTAGGAAAGTTCCGAACTCCAAGTCACAGGATTAACGTTACCGTTGTGAATAAGGTAATGGGTGTCGCTAAGTGAGCGAAATTTTACCAACTAATTATGCGCCATTATTTTCTTTTTAACATCGTGGCTGTACTTTGTTAGTGACCGTTTGCATTCTTGGACAATCCATGGCCTCTGATTGTCGGATTGCAACGACCATCGCGTAACGCGGCACTTTGTGCTTCTGTCCCTTGTCCATAGTTTGTTAACTGCCCACGACGTTGACGTCTGCCACTCTGGTTCCTTATTTCTGTGTCCGTTTTCCTAGCCGCCAAACGAAATCACGACCTCGACGATTGACGTTAAGCAGCTCGAGCAGTTTCGGTTTAAGTCCAGTCCTCATCTGTCGCGGAATTAATTTCATATGGTAACGAGGTGTCGACGGGACTTGTTCCAGATCTCGATTTCTCGGGAGAAATCATAAAGAAACGAATGAGGCTGATCGTGCGTCGTTTGGTCGTTTGAAACGTTTTGCCGCAAAGAAGAGTTTCTCTGTTCTTGTCCGAATAGAGCAGTCGCCACTCCGGAGGCGGTTCGCTTTGACCGTTTCTTTGTTCGTCGGGTTTAAAAACGGCGTAAATAAATAACGAAGGAGCAATAAAATCCGGACCTCGTGAGTCTCTACAAACTACTCTCGCGACCACCTTGCGCGATGGATGCTGGAGTCTCGGAACCACCACATCGATTTATACTCATAGGATTATCCCTTTGTAGAGTACCAACTACGACTGTTTAATTCTACCAACGTCATCGCTTTTGATGAGCGGAGAGATTTCACTCTGTGATTGTGATAAACACGTGTTCAAAGTCAGGTTAATTATCGATATATCTAATTACCGCTGAAGGCGCATGTCGGAATTGAAAAATAGGTTTAACGACGACATTTGATTTTGCGACAACCTGCTGAAAGTTGTTGTAAATTTCCTTGATATTTATATATTACAATTTATTTCGGTTATTAGTAAAGTGTTGAAACTCCAATGCATCGTAGCAGCCTTGAAAGAAGAATATCGTCGTCGAAGCATGATTGCAATAAATCGGTGTCACGATTGCAACATCTCTCGTTTCATTACTGAGAACAGATTATGCGGAATCTTGATCACATTTTGCTGACTCGCCGTTTGTCTGGCTGTAATAACCGCGCTGCTGCAATTAGGCGAATTGTCTATGGAATAACCTTCATCGTTGCGAAAAATTTACTCTCGCGAAATTACCGCGGTGTATTTTATTTTGGGCAAAATTGTGTATCGTTAGTCTCCCGTGCCACGCAGACTGAGTGGTCGACGAAAATGAAAGGGAAAAAATTGGTTAGGAAAATTGAAAAATTGCTGTGATTCTCGTTTCTTGTCTCAACTGTGAGAAATCAATGGGATTATACAGGCATGTGATACTCGGATAAAGAGGGGAGAATCGCGAAGGGTATATAATAAGAATAGCTAAGGGGAAAAATACACTTCAAGACGAAGTCCGCAGCCAGAGAAGAAAGATAAAAACGTACCGTGGATCAAACGGCTTATCTCGTTGATATTATGCGTATAATATATGTAGATATATCTCTGAGTTCTGGATTGGTGAAAGCTTTGAGGGAGAGGTTATTGGTTGAGAATGAATTAGCATGTACCTGTATTTTTTTACATGTAAAACGTAAAAATGTAAAATATTTCGTTCAAGATCTGGAAAAACTATAACTGATGAGTCGACCAATATGTGAAATAAATTTTGCGTATAATATCTTCGGAAGATTGACGATATTCTGGATTATATTTCATAATGTAAACACGGCTATTATATCGCGTTTCATTCGTGAAGAATTTTGTCTGCGCCAGAGCTGCGCATTCCCAGATCTCAATAGCCTGCAGCTTCGAGGATCCGAGAATTGTTGAAAAATAAGAAGCGTAGAGAAGCTGCAGGAATTGTATATACGGATATATTCAGAGGGGCAATAAACTTCCGGGATGAATAGCGATGAAGAGATGAATAACGAAGGGGAATTAATCAGGAATTATCCGGAAAACAATAGAATATGAATGAATAGGAATTTGAATAAAAATGTTAATAATAGCTTGCGCCAGGCGCCAGCCTCTCGCCAGTTTCAACCTCGATCTTCATCGCGGTGTTAATCCTCGGCAAACCGATGCATTCGCAGTAAAGTACGAGCGCGGAATTGTTAACGGAACAATTTTTCGAAATCCTTAGAAATTTGAGTGTATACTAAAATATTTGTCTAATTCCATTGGCGTTGGTGAAAGTCCTGGCATCCGTCCGGGGTTAAAAAAAAAGAAGAAAAAATGAGGAACGAACGAATGTCAGATTGGATTCGAATTATAATAATTAATGGTATGCAGAGTAATCGACAGGCGTGTGAAGCAGGGGCGGCACGAGGCGAAACGCAGGTACAGGTAATGCGAAAACTAATTGCACGCAGCGAGGATCAGCCAGCGACATTTAATATCCCGCAAGCAACATATTAATTAAACTATTAATTAATTACTCAAAAGCGCCGAGATCCAGCCCCTTGGTGCTCGGCTGAGAGATGGCGAGAGGGAAGGAGAAGGAGAAGGAGAGAAGGGAACTTCACCGCACCTCGTAGTTGAGGAAGGCGAAAGGCGAAAGGTGGAGGGTGGAAGGCGAAGGTACAGGGTGGCTGGTCGTGCCAGAGCGTATATTGAAATATAATTATAGCAGCGGTTTAATAAGCCAAGGGTTCACGGCTAGACTAGGCTATGATATCCTCGAGTACACCGCGATGTACTTGCGCAATTTCCCTTATTCACCTCCCCCCTCCGCCGCGGTAAAATCCACTCGTGCGTTAACAGATATGCGCGGAGAATCCGCTCGACATAAACGAATAACGGAGGCTAAAGTGTGGCGCAAATGTGTCCGTAATTTAGGGCGGAGAAAGATGAGCATCAAAGTGGAATAAGAAAATAAGAAAATGAGGTGGAACTGCACTCGCAGAAATTTATACCGAATGAAAAGTAAAAATTACGACATTATTTGTAATAATTCGCTAAATACATGAAAGCTTTGACGCGTGTTTCATCTACGATGACTACAGATCAGAAGAGGGGTAAAAACGGGTGATTTCACCCTCTGTAACAGTATCGTTATAATTTAGTTGAAATACTTTGTTTCCGGGTCTGCGGGTTTGCGCTTTGTTGGGACACGTCCACAATGCGTCACTTTGTATTATTAATAGCCAAGCTATTAGCGCGGTAATTATGCAATGATGCGTGAACATTCATGGTGTGCAGGTCACGGCGTCACGGGAAAATGTGAGATTAATATTACCTCGACGATATGCATGGGAACGAGTCTTGGTTCCCGGTAACACAATAACTCAGCTGTTTCATTGATGCGCAATAAGGTAAGTGTCCTCCGATATTTATGTCTTCATCGCTTCACTTTTCTCATAGAAAATTATCGTATTTTAATAATCTATACGTTTTCTAGTCGCGCGTGTATTTTACATTCATCACGACAGAGCTAATTGAACGTCGAAATAAATCATTCCGATACAATTCTACCAAGAGCCTATTCTCCAAATTTCCCCCCCCTCTTTAAATTCCATCTTATTTCCCGATGCCACAGGCGCTGCATTTTATGATAAACGAGAAGGCTGTGAGGGGGTTTTCTACGGTCTATACGAGGTGTAAAAAATGAACAGCCAGCTCAATCGTGACGGGTGATATGGAAAGGTGTATGATTTATCAACGGTTGATTAAGCGAGTGTCAAATCTGAACGGATGAGGGCAGAAATAAGAATATCGGAAGCGAGACTGACAATGAAAGGTTGAGCTGGAAATACATCGTAGTCCTTGATTGTTGATCACGAATAAATACGAGGTTCAAATAAGTAACGTTAACGTTACGAAATCTGAGGAAGAAATTCATTATTTACAATTTTAAAATTACTTTCAACGAGTTGGTTTTATCAAAGTATGGGAATGCGAAGTAACAATTTTCGTTACGAATTTGAACCACATGAATCAAGGTACCTCCGATCGTGCAGTGAGTAGATGGCCTATTTTTCCTGCAATTTTATCCAACGATCGCAAAAAGTCGGGAGCCCTGAGGCTCGAAATTCGATCACCCGTAAGACTGATACACGTGGATAAATCAGGCGTTGGCACCGGTTAACACGTCAGCATCAATTATCTCCAAGATTGTTTGTCTTAACGCATTAGACGTGCGGTCTTTAACCGACCTTTGTGCAGAGCTCGTAGCCACAGGAATACGCCGCAGTGTTTGTTCGATGAAAAATGATGTAAGTTTTCTAGTTTTGCCTGAGAACACCGCAGTGTGCAATTAAGTATAATATCTCACAAACCAAAGTAGCGATAAAGAAGACTGAGGCTGTTCCGAGAAGTTTGCTTGTGATATGATCGTTATAATACAGCTGGCGTAAAAGTAAATCGAGGAATTATTTCAGCAGAGTCATATCGCGGAATGACAGAGGATCTTTTGTGTCTGACAAGAGTGTAGAATTTTAATCGACTTATACATGGGCTGGTTCGGTTAGCGAATAAAAAAGTTCTCAGCAGAAGACGACCTGCAGCTGCAGAGAAGGCGGCTTCTTATGTGAATATTCCCGATGCATTCTTCGTGAAGATTTATGTACTCATAATTATATTTATGCATCCAATTAGCATTGGCATTGTGAATAGTCTTATCGGCGCTGCCATTCATTCAGACAGTGATGGCGCGTCGCAGGAAATGATAAGGTACAATTCTGTTCAGAGCGATAGCGTTCATTTTCTAATACCGCCTCTTCCTCTTTGCGGTGAAAACTGTATTTAGAAATTCCACCCAACGTACTGATAATCGTAACTATGATAATGACTTTGGTTTTACCAAAGAAATGTGGTAAACACTATGTTTTTCATAACAGGAAAAACCGCGACGGATTTAAAAATAGCCGTTCAAGTAATTAAAGGAACGCGGTGATAACCAGTCGAGGGTAGTGAAAACGTTTCAATCGTCAATAATACGATCGTCCGCTATTATTCGCAAGCAATAGAAATTACATCGTAGGTGTATGTATATGTGAGAGAAAATAATAACGGGGCTGTATTTAGGTATCTACTGGTACAATGTAAAGGCGATGCCGCGGGCAATTTGTACAACCGTGACGTAATGAATGGCGATGGTTTATTCAAGGTATCCAGAGTTCATTGGCAGGGCGAAGCGTATCAGCGATAAAAAGAAATTGGCAAGACTGTGGATTGTGGAAGAGCCGAGTTTCGATCTTGGAACTATATTCCAAAGCCTTTAGTCAACCTTTTACGCAATCATAGATGAGTATCGATTCGTCGAGAGCACTGCCAGAGGTAGAATAGCTCGAGAAACTATCCACAAGTAGTATTAAGGATAACGTCGCGACGTCCGTCGATATGGGGGTGCGATCCCAGAGATAAGTCACGTCTTTACACAGTATTTCATAATGAATGCCGTCTAAACAGGATGAACCCATAATTTATGCACTCGGCGATTTTCTATATATATCTACAGTCGCTTTGCATATATAATAGTTTGGATTGTCGATATCGGTTCATGAATTTCTCCTTGACTCCAATTGTAGATCGGTCTATTTGCAGGCGTAAAAGACAATTGCTGTCAGGCTTCTGCAGTTTCGCAATGAATTTTTTCTCATTTTCCTTACGTTGACAAAAGTATTACAAATATGTGAAAGTACAGAGGCAGGCACGTAATATCCTGAGTCTCTCGTGTGATGATCCAGGGTGTATAACGTAATCTACGCAGGACACGTCGTCGTCTTCTGGTTCGCGTAGGTGGATCAGATGCTGTTCAAAGCCCTTTGGTCCAGTTGCATATCAGTTAATTATTTCCCACTTTGATAGCAACTAATTACGGAACGGAAGTTGGGTGGCATCCGTCGAGAGCGTTGAGCGGAGGAGATTGACCGGATGCTGGAAGCGTGCGTCCACTCTCGAGAGTCACGCGTACACGAGGTAAACCCGTCACTCCCAGAGAGATCCTCTTGTGATCCTGCGGGAGTACAGGACACCTCGTAGCAGCGTCGCCTGAATCTGACCGGCGGTAATTGAAGGAAGAACCGAAGAGCGAAGGGCGTAAAGAAGGCAAAAAATTTTTACAACCATTTCCGCCACCCACAAACAGTCCGGCAGCCTCCGGGCCGGTAGTCATTAGTTCGGTCAGAAAGTCCGATAGTCGTTTTTGCCAGTCACTAAAAATAACAATATACACTCGCATCGGCGACGGTCCACGGCTCCCTGCACGGTTGGCTAGCCTCTGAAATCACTCCAGCTTTTCTTGCGACGTCGTCCGTTCTCCCCGATGCCTCCGGGAACGAAGTGATAAAGTCGGTAAAAAGAATCGAGTGAAAAGCATTGCAGCCGTTGAATCATCTCCAGATAATCGCTTCACAGTTAGCAACTCTTCAACTGTTTAAACCGAGTTATACCATGTTGATTTCCTGGTGTGTAGAGACGAGACTTAGCCAAGGATGTGCCACGGGATGAAATTGGATGCTGTGCAGCTGCACGTATCCGCTTCGCGAGATGCATACTTTACAAGGATGGGGGATGAAGAGTGCCGCATGCGGAGACGAGAGGGTAAGAAAAGGATTTGCGATGCGGCGGTTGACGAGAGTTGCGGATACCGAAAGTGCAACTGCAGTCCCAGAATCCCGCCTCTGATCCCACATGCGGTTTCCTCCAGGGTTCGACTCTATATTCCTGCATTAGAATGACAGGGAAAATGTGCGGTAATCTGTGACCTAGCCTTGAAAATGAAGTAAAAATATCTCGAAAGATTCGTGCATCGTTTAAGATTTTTTTGTTCCGAGATAAAGGATCGGGGCTGATCCTGTACGATTGGGATTCTACCGGGACGATTATACGTAGGTATACCTACGCTTGCAAAAAGCCCTCGAGTAGGATATGGATTCGTCGGATAAAAGGGAATTGCTTAGCTCAGGTTGGCTACTGGGGTATCGGGGAAGAGGGGAGAGAGAGAGAGAGAGATGCGAGGAGCGATTCAAGCTCCTATAATTGAAATAGTATAAGTACTCTTTTTATATTGCCGCGAAATGATAGAGAGGATTACGAGAATCCCTGGGGAGACCGAGAAGGAACTTGGTTAGCTGGCCGTCGAAGCGGGCTGAGCTGAGCAGAGTCAGCAAGACGTCCGACCGACCACTTCCTCCACCTCCCCTTCCATCCGCGTTACCATCTCTCGTAACCCTCCTAACTTCCTGCCACCGCCACCCCCTAGTTATACCCAGCTATCACCATTCTCCTCCCTCCATCACTCTCCTACAGGGGTTCCCAACGAGGGATTTCGCTCCCTGCACAATAAGACGGCTTGTGTCCTTGTACCGTTTCCAGATTCCATGGTTCCAATAACCGCGCGTGTACGATCGATTTGGATGATACGCGGATCTGTGGCCGATAGATCCTTTCAGTTCGGAGTAGATCTCGTGTTTGATTTGTCTCGTTGAGAGGAGAAAAGTAAGATGGAAATAGAGGAAGAAGAACCGCCCGGTGTTTGAGTGCGCGTTTGTCTCAGACCACGGGATGAACGGGATCGTAACTTCTGGAGCGAGCGACGAGGCGAACAGGGTATAACGAGGTATTAGCGTATAGTGTTCTGTCTGAATGTAAGTATGTGTGTATACGTATAGAACATACCTAGTGGAAATGTGGTGTGGACGAGCTTGAGGAGGACTTGTAAACGTTAGTAGCTGACGGCGTTCACGCCGGAAATTAAAACCGCTTTTAGCCCGTGATGTTACACACCACGATGCACAGCGAGCAGCGGCTTCGTCTGCTGCACAACGCGACCTTTTAGCTTTTTATTATAGAATCTGAGTGAAGAGAAGAAGACGAAGAGGAAGAAGAATAAGAGGAAGAGGAAGAAGAGCGAGGAAAAGGTCTGGATGGTAAATTAGAGAGCGACACAAACGGGATATAAGAGAACCCGTGGGATTTGAGTGAGTTGGAAAAGAAACGGGAAAAAGAAGAGTGAGAGAGAGAGAGAGAGAGAAAAACACACCACATAGAAAAAAGTAAAAGTGAAATTATTTTACGAGACTGTATTTACGCGCGTTTTCGCATGCGTGTGAGTTTGATACGAGGTAAGTATTCTTAATCGTTCAAAATCCTCTTTATATCTGGTTCTCAGTCATTTTTTTCTCTCTCCTCTCTTTATTCTTCTTATTCTCCTTCTTTCGCCCGCCTCTCACTGCTGCGTAAATTGAAAACGGCCCTCGTGCGGGGGGAAAAGAGCCAAGCGATGTGCCGCCCCGGCGTTAGATATGTAGTAAAGAGCGAGGCAGTTATTCTACCCTAATCAAATTGTAAATTCGCTAGAATGTAAATTCGCGGAATTGTATTCCTATCTAAACCGCGCAGGCCTCTCTTCCTTCCTTCTCCCCTGCCACCTTCCTCCCCCTCCTCTTCCTCCTCCTCTTGCTACACCGCTTTTCCGTTGCAAAAGGAATCGAGCCACGGGTTTCCTTGTTGTACGAATAACGTCGGCGCACACACAAACACACAAACACACAAACACACAAACACACGCACGCACACGCGTATAAATTTATTGCAGGGTAAGACACACGTGCAGGATCTATTGTGGGCAAGTGTGCACAGAGTGAATGGAGAAAGCAGTATAATATAATACAAGATTCTCCAAAACATCAGCCAGGCGCCTATATTCGCAATTTTCGTACACGCGCGAACAGCCCGCATCACCCCCCCGCATTCGCATGGAGTAAGGTTTCATCTCTTCTACACCCCCACCCTCCCTCCCTCCCTGCTTCCCCACGCTCCCTTTCTCTGTTGCTCGAAATATTTCTCGCCTTTCTGTTTTTATACTTTTATTTTCACCGTTATACGATCTGATTCTTCAATAACACAGCTGCAGGTAGGTTGTATAAATGCATACGTACAATATATATGTATATATATAATAATGATAATAATAATAATATTTTATATGTATATAGACTCCCGAGAGGGTAGAATTTTCCACCACTTTGACGAAGTGCCAGCATTAAAAGGTTGTCAAGGACAAACTTTCGTGCCACCCGGACCCGCTGCTTCAGCCAATTTAAATCCCTCGAATAAATTCATCGTTTCAATTTATCCCGTGAATAAAAGAAAAACGAAAAAGAAAAAGAAAAAAAAAACGCTTCACTTCATTCGCTTATCTCTCTACCTCTCGCCTTTCCTTTCGCTCTTGTTTTTTTTTTTTTTTTTTTCCCATCTGAAATACGAGAAAAGGACCGTTGTATAAAATGAATACTTAAAGAAAACAACACGAGCCTAATGCACACAAGGGTTTTATTATACAATACAATCATCGTACGAATATGGAAAAGATATCTTATCGAAAACTTTTCGAATATCTTATCGATAAATAACCACGCGTAGATACTCGGGGTGCAGAGTATCTACGACGGTGGTTCGGTTTCGCGGAAATCGTGGAACACGCACCCGATAAATTGAAACCCTTAATCACGTGGGAGAGTGGGGGTGGCAAAGCGGTCAGCCAGGCAGTGTTAGTCCCGAGGAACAGGGGGAGGAAAGGGCAGTCAGCCCTTTTATATTTATTAGAGCCGTGGACTGTTAATCTAGCTGACCCCTTGCAGGCCCGTCGCGCCGTGAATATCGATGTCTGAAATAAATTAACCCCGTTTTGCCAATATACGCGGGGTGGTACAGGTCAGCCTGCACGGGATCGGACACTCCGTTTGTCCATCCGCGGCGTACCTAAACCGATCCCCGGGAATTCGAGATGAAAATTTATGGACTTTCGTTCGCACCCGATTGACTCACCCTATTCAGAATCGGGTTCATTTTACCCCGTATCCACCCCCTCCCAGCTTGTCTTCGACACTCCGGTCGCGCGTTTTCAGAGTAGGCATCCACGTCGGTCTTTGGATTAACCGTTGAATAAAAAAAACAAAAAAAGAAAAAAGAATGACCGGTATCGGTAAATTAATGTTTTCTTTTTCGCTAACATCACATGTATCCTGCACCATTCGATTTAGTCCGCTTGCGTGAACTTCCGCTCGAGTCTTTCATGTTTGAAAATAACGCGAAGACCGGCGATAATTCCAGTTGTCACGAAGCTGTATGTAACGTTGATATAAACTGGTTCTAGAAATTTCTACACGAGGTACGAGTTAGCGACCGGCTTATTCCGCGCCTCTTTCGGGGTTCGAACTTCGACCCAACCCCTAAGCCTCCCAGCAAGGTGTGTGCGTTATTGTTATACCCACACGTATATACGCGAGTCACGGAAAGGAAGGGTTTCGTCCTGCGGTGAAGGGAGTCAGTCGGTAGTGGGTGGGTCTGATTTCTCGATACGTCAAGGTGTTTTGTCAACCGGGGACCGAGAGGAAGAACCCCCGGGACCCAAGGCGAAGGAACGAGAGTCGGATCGCGTGTTTCTCGATGGCGTGCCGAAGATGGCGTGCAAACTACGTCGGATCGCCGTGATTCTCGGCCGGCGAACCCTTCGGGGCTCTTCGAGGCAACGCCGGAAACGAAGCTAACTCTGTCCGTTACGCGTCAGTCCGGGCCCCTCGCTCCGGTTAACTTTCGCCTCCCAAACGCCCCCGCGTTTCCGAATTTATCAAACGAACAACCGACCGGTCGGCCTTTGATTGCTTTCCGTTCCCGAAAGAATCGTGCCAGCCATTCGCATGCTCAATTTTGGCATGTACGGCGCTGAAAATTCCTGTAATTAAACACGTCCAAGTTCCTCGGAAGGGAATCCGAACTGTTTCTTCTCTTCGATGACGAACGAATCTGGTTCATCGCAAGTAAATTTCGCACGCTGTCTGCGGATAAAAAGTTTTTTAATACCATCAAGACTCGGGCAACAACAATTACAAAATAGCGAAGGTGTCGCGGTAGATAGAGTCTATTTGCTATTTGCTTTGAGTAGATGTACGAAGATTTTCCGGATAATAAAACTAGCTAACGATGTATATATATACCCGATTAGCCTGCGGCAGGAAAGACGTTTCCGTTGCCGTAAGGAAGTTTCGGTGTCAGTCGACAATCCGGATGGCAATTAATCTAAAACTGAATAAGAAGTATAGCCGGGAGGCGGGCGTCGAGCTGGACGAGGTTCCAATTGAAATTACCTTCGGCGAGCGTACCTAATTTATATTTCTTTCTCACTCCCTCACCCCGGATGCAAATGACCCGACAAACTTTTTTCCCCAAGCCGAGAGAATCGAGTCTCGCACCAGAGCGCATCAGTATTCCACTCATTTGTCCCGCACTGATTGTCCGCGTCTCGTAATGGTGCAATCCTTCAGCCACGCCGGCGCGCAAGAACTTCTATGGTTCAGGAATACCGCTAAACCTTGGCCAAGTCACGTACCTTGACGCCCAGGTAAACCATATTGATCTTGCCTAATGATCATCGACGGACCTTGCCTACGTAAACGCTCCTTTCCTCCGCGCTCCGGACCTACTCAAACGGGTCTGTTTGGCCTGCACGCTCGTCCGAACAACAGTCTAAGTAAGCACAGCATTTGCCCTAGACTCAATGTACGTGGCTGTTCGATAGCCATGATCTTCTCACTCTTGGCTTTGCTTAAACATGCACGTTTAGATTAAATGTAACATTTTTGTACATCACCTTAGCGATTTTATATTTCCTGAAACGTATGCTTTCGCACTTGACATCTATACCCAGTGACAAGATTCGACAAGTGTGATTAGTCTTAAAGATGGTCTACAAATGGTCACAAACGGTGCTTTGGTCTATCCTGATCGCGGTATCTCGATCATACCTTAGAGCACGTCCGTTTTCTTGGGTGTCCGAAACGTGCCCATCCTTTGTCCGAAGTCAATCAAGAAGCGAGGTTGAATCCCGGAAGCGAGTATTGGGTTAGTTAGGAGACTCGGGTAACGCGTAGCGTTTACAGACGAGACGAACGTCGACGTGCCGTTCCGTTCCCTCTCACCTCTTGGCGACGCGAGACGAGACGAGACGAGACGTCCAGAACCCTCGGCGTCTGGGTCGCACGGACGAGTGGATCGCTTAGAGGGTCAGGCCTGGCCACATTCGAGTTGCACCGGTGGTCCAAAGTATATGGAGGGTCGATATCTCGCTACAGAATCGCTGAGGGGCAAGGGAGCGAAAGAATAACACACGGACATGTGCTGCAAGCGATGCGCACCCCAATGAAATCCATGAGGAATTTTTGCGCAGTGTATGTACGTCGTGACACAAATGGACTCGAAGAGTAGGTACAAGGCTCGATTAGTTTTTGGGGAGCCACGGTGCACCGTTGAATGAAAACCACTGATACTTCGACGGCTTGCTGACGTTATAGGAAATTAAACGGAGCTATATCGGGGCCAAATAAGCGCCGATATTGATCGCGAACCAAAACGGCTGTCCCCCTCCCCCCCCCCCCCCCGGTTGCAGGATGGTATATGAATGCAGTCGTGCCGCACGTTATGGGGACGATCCCGATCTCAGTTACCGGTCATATACTGCTCGGGACGTGATCCGAGATCTTCGATGCTGCAGACCCATGGTCAGTCATCCCCCCCGATCGACGCCTAGATATTGCAGATCACGCACGCATCGTTTCCTTCGTGTTATTACATATACAAGATTCATTTTACCCGTGGGAAGAATTGGAGCCGACTCATATTGTTTTTTCTCTCCCTTTTTCTGTCATGAAAACAAGAGGAAAGAAGGCGAAAAAAAAAAAAAAAAAAAACAAGTTTCAGGAAAATTTATGATCGCTTTGGTGTTCATCATTTTTTATCCCTCTTTTCTAATTCTTCGCTTTGAATTCATCATTTGAGCCACATATTTTTGTAAAACAATTTTTTTCAAAGAAATATTTTTATAAAAAAAAAAAAATTTCAAATCGTACAAAGTACCAAAATTCGACAACGAATTCTGAAATTCTCGAGACATTATGCACGCCGGAGTTGCGGTCTTGGTCTTCCGACGAGTTGGTCTATGAGGTACGTGGATATCCGGAAACGCGCGTGGCTTCCGAATGCGAGATCGGAAATACGCAGCGATCCCTTTGTGCAATCACCGCTCGAAACTTTCCCCATGACATGACGGTTTCCTCTCTCGAGTTACGGAGGTCCTCCAAGTTGCCGGAGCCACAAAGCGGTCCACCTAGACCTACAGACAATTCCATCGAATTGGCGGAATCTCATTTGAGAGTTCCACCGGGTGTCCTTTGACCTCTCGCGACTCGAGGACAACCCCGTCAAGATTAACCCCCGTCGCCACTTCGAATCGTCGAGCTTTTCGAGTTATTGCATTCCTTGGACACCGCTGCAAGCCGCCTTCCTTGCGGTAACCGCCTGCAAATTAAGAATCGGCCGCATCACCTGTCCACCTGTGTAAACCCCGTTTACATATAGGTATATAAACTCATCGTCACTCCGGCTGATTAATTTCTGGCCGACGTGTTCAGCGTTGGCGCAACCCCCGCGCCTACTCAATCACAGATGTTTCCTCCGCTCGGGATGCAGGATGGACCAAAGCGTTGCCCCGACTTGATTCAATGCCGCTGCAACCCGGTGATCAAATGATTTAGAATGAA
Source organism: Diprion similis (assembly GCF_021155765.1). Lineage (NCBI taxonomy): Eukaryota > Metazoa > Arthropoda > Insecta > Hymenoptera > Diprionidae > Diprion > Diprion similis. The sequence continues at coordinate 5,042,269 of NC_060115.1, read as the reverse complement.
AATTGATCGCTGAGGATGTTCCCGGTGGCGGATGGCGTGATCTACTGCCTCGTGGTTTCACCAAAACTCCCCAGTATTGTGGTACTGGTGTGAATATAACGCTTTGCGCATCGGCATCACGATGAGGCTCGAAGTTATTGTTCACTTGATACAATGTTGATGCATAGAGGCACCTGCTCGGCATCGATTTGCAGCCTCGTCCATTTGAAATTTTGAACAATATATCCGCATCATATTTCGATTAATTGATTAATTTTCACTTGGAGCATGAATTAATGCGACAATGAACAGCTGCCTTCGTTTCAGAACTCATGAGCTTCGGTAAAGAATGAATGAAACGAAAAAGCTTTGTCAAAATAATTTGACACAAACGAAGATGCATGCCCGATGCATTTGAGACTTAATCCACGTAATTGGTGAAATGATAAGCAGGAGGCATATGACGAAAAGTGGATAAAAAATAAGCGCAATGACGTATCGACCGGCGTTCGTAATTCCTAGCGGATTTCAAGAAGACAGGAAAAATGAAAAGAGCTTGATGAATTTAGAATTTATACAGAAGATAAAAACTTCATCCCGATCCAGATACGAAGTTCCGGTTCCGCTAATTGAATTTAACATCACCAGTCAACTCCTGAAACTTCAACGACGCGCAAAAAATTATTAACAAAAATCATGAAAAAAAAATGATACTCTGAACGCGAAAAAAAAACATTCAGCATAAATTTTTTGTTTCTGTTTTTAACTGTTAAATATCCATCTATTTAATCTGATGATAAATAGGTATCAAATAGTGTATCGTAAGGGTGAGAGCAATAGTAAAGCAGTTAGTTGTAATCGGCTACACAAGTCGACACTACGTCTTCGATTGTAACAATGGCTCTTTGTGTGTGTACTGCGGGTGTCGGTATTGCAAAGGGCAATGAAATTCCCGCTACGTAATGTGCAGCAACACCAGTTTATTATCAGCCGGAGTGTTTAGTGGGAGCGAAGCTGCAATAACCGAGAAGCGAATCTCCTGCTCGGTGCGGGAAAATCATTACCATTAGTTTCCTGGTCTGGTAGTTCGTTGCATATCCGGGTTGAAATTAGTATTAGGGCTTGGCGCTAACCGCGATGATGCAATCTGCGGCCGTGGATCTCCGCGGCGGAATCAATTTCCCCTGTATTCGATCGCACATCGTATGCTCATTCGCACGTCTTCCGCATCGAGAGGCTCGAAAGCTTGCTCGAAAGCTTTCCGATTGCCCTGAGTTTGCATACTTTTTACATCCGCGATTCAGGATTCGGATTCGCCGGAATCTTTGGAAGTAGGGCAACAAGCCGCTGGGGAGAAGTTGGAAAAGAGTCACACTCGGCGGGTCCAGGAACAGGAACGTGGCTGGGATTTCAAGCCCTATCAGTCTCGCGGGTGCTCTGCACAAACCGGGCTCAGTGCCTCTCTTAACTCTCGCCATTTTTCCCGAGCTTCGTATTCTATACGCCGAGATAACGCCGTTGTCTATAATCTACACGCAAAAAAAATTGAGTAAATTATCGCACCGAGCATATTTGAGGGTGAAATGAGAATTTTTGTCGATGCGAGGTTGTAATGACACGCATTTGGTCATCCTTCAACTCGTATCGTAACCCGAAATCGGAAAATGAGCATAAATGATTCATCAACAAATCGTTAACCGGCAATTAAGAGTGTATTCAAGCGAGAAAACCACTCAGGTGAATTGAATAAGGTAAAATGGCGATTAAATTTCAACATGGTATATATATATATAAGGAAGGATCGTTGTATAGATGAATCGATTTCTACGACTCGTTGATTTATCTTAATTTAACGAACACCACGTTTCTCTGCAGAACTTTAGCCCTGATGTAGAGATCATGCATCGAGTTCCGCGGCAACCCGAGAGGGGTAAAATTACCAAAAGGGTGAAGCGGTAAAGAAATTAGCATTTTTAAGGGAGTCCCACAAATTACTCGCAGCGAGCATAACTGCGCTTTTCACACGAATAATGGATATGCGTTTTGAGGGGGAGAAAATTTAAGTCTCAACAAGTAACGCTGGCTAATAGGTGTAATTAATTAGAGCGGCCAGTTGTACCGCCTCGCCACCGAATTGTTTTAATTATCCCAATTCTGAAAGGGCTAATTAAGAATGTTGCGCAACTTTTGCAACCTATATATACTCCTACATATACACATACAATAATTCGTGTGTTGTTTGCTGCGGTATTTGTTGTTGGTTTCTTGACGTGGACTTGATTAAAACTGCGAAGCCTTTACTATACCCGTTTCTCCCCTCCTTGCCTCCCTTTCCCACCCTTTTACCCCTTTCCCCAACCCTCAGCCACAGTCACGCCAATCGACTCGAGTCGCCCTCGGAAGAGCAGATAGAAAGAGAGAGAGAGAGGGGGGAGGGAGAGAGAGTTAGGGAGAGTCGGATAAACTTTCTCTGCCCATTTTCTTAGCGGAAGTTTGTCTTCCAGAATTCTAGAGCCAGAACGCGGCGTTTTTCGCTCGATAGAACTAGACTAGCTTTTACTACTCTTTCAACTTCTCCCAGGAAATAAATTTTCCGCCTTCAACGATATCCAGGCAGTTTTTGCTTCGACTCGAAATGCTAAAATACATATAAATTTTTTTTTTGCCCTCTATGGTCTCCATAGAAAACAACCTAAATTTCTGCCACAGAAGAAGTTCAGGTGTAAAGAGCAGACAGAGGTGAACTAGAATTTAGGTGAAGACTCTATCCCGCGATAAATAACTGTATTATTCTCAAGAGATTGCAAAAAATATGCAGAAAGAGTGATGCTCGTGCGAACTGTCCATCTTTTTCAACGTCTTTATGACTAATGTCGCATCGAAATGTAACATGAACTTTGGACACGCCATCCACTGGCGTGTGGTTATGAAACTTCATTTGCATACATCGAAGTTGGTTGGTACGATGGATATTTGAAATACGGAATCCCACCATCAGCTTTGCTAATTTCTTGCAACTGTGCTTTTGTTATCTATATTTGTAATCATTATTTATATATATTTGAATTAATGTATGTATATATATACATTTCTACGTAAGTATGTTTTTGTGAATCTCAGTTATTTTTCCATATTTCAAAATTTCATCTGTATTATACTCCAGTATAAATCCAGATCGCAGGAATGTCCGATTCCTAATCTTAAAGATTGTGAAATTTAGGGAGTGAAACGCGTTATAAAACACAAAGCAAAGTAGCTTATGTGTCTAATTAGAGAATAAAAAATAACTGTTCTCGAAACAACGACGAGGCGATACGAATCTCTCTCATGTCTCAAGTTTGAGATTCTCTTCGGAGAAAGAAAATAAAAGAGACAGAAAACAAAAAGGGTGAATGCGGAATATACGTTTCGAGAAAGTACGAGGCAACTCAAACGAGCCGACGAGAAGCGGTTGATTAAGGTCTTCCGTAAAACATAATCAACTGAGTAAAAAAAAATGTTTTTTGTTTTGTTGTTGTAGTTTTTTTTTTGTTTCTTTGTTTTGTTTTCACTCTTCGTTGCGAGTTGTCCGTTTCTCCTGGCTTTTCATTTTCACAATTTTTTTTTTCCTTTTTCATCTTCTTGTTATCAGCTTCTCTTCTCTTTTCTCTCCGCTCTTTACTCTTCCACCATTTTCTCGTTCCATCTCTCACGTTCCTCCTCCTCTCGCCTTCTCGGCACATTGACCCAGTTCCACTCAGATTCTCGTCTCGTTCACGCGAAAACGTTTCCTCCCTCCTAGCTATACACATATAGGTAGGTACACCCGCCATGAACCGCGGTTTGATATACCACAGGAGAAAAGTCGGTTAATCTATGTTCTTAGAAGCTTACTCGCTGTTTATAATATATTATATACATTCATATACACACGATACATACCATATTCGGATTATATCATTGAATTTTATTTGTCGATGTTTGGTGGATATTTTTTGATTATTTTTTTGCGAAATATTGTTTCTTATATTGATTGAGTATGAATTGAATATCAACCGAATTGCAAACACTTCGTTTTTTGACGATCTGAAAATAAATGAATATTTATAAGTTTTGATTTTACGCGATATAAATTTTGTTTTTGTTACTCTTTATGAAACTGACAAAAATTTTTGTATTTATTAATAGTATTATTAATGTACAGCCTCAATTCTATTTCTGGTTGGTTGTAACTAAATTTTAATATGTTGGGGTTTAGAATATTATTGTTTGTACAGTTATTGGTTTTTCATTTAAATTCAATGAAATTTCATCCAACAAGCACGAAACTCAACCGTGTAAGTAGTAACGAGAAATCGTAAATTTATCAATTTAGTTTGTACACGAAAAATACTTTACATTACACATATACATACGCGGTTAATTCATACTCCTAGCAAAAGATGTAATCTCCAATGAAATATGAACAATTGGTTAAATTTATGACCAAGTTTATCCATCTGGGAAGCATTCATTGCAACGTTTCATATGCATGTACATATTTCCCCGATTGTAGACGACAAGGCCTTCTCTGTGTGTCAGAATCACTAGCAGGTTTCCTGCCTGAAAATCGGCATTTCTTATTAACTTTATTACGATACAGTCGTGGCATTGAGTATCTATCAAATTACGAAATAAATAACTAAAAAATAATGAAATTATTTCAAAACGTTCAGATTACCGCAGAATCTATTTTATATCGTTCGATTTTCACTCCACGAAGGTTCATTCTATTAAGGATACTATTTTCTGCAAAGTAACTGAAACAGATTGTCTTTTATTTTGTTAGTGATCAATTTAATACCACGATTTATTCGTTATAATTATCAGCATTGGTACAATGTTGCAAAATAAAACATTCACGTAGCTTAGGTTAATAATAATTTCACATATACTCAATGTACGATTATTTCGTACCAAAATGAATAAGAATATAATATCGATTTTCAGCTAACCGATCTCCTCCCTAATTCTTCAACCCCCACACAGATTTCTCTCTTCAAAATTATCTATTACTACTGGAAAAATTAAAAATAAAAATTGTAAATAAAAACATTGCCGGATAATTTCCTCGCCCCAAAAATGGGGGATGCGTGACGCGTTACACTTCGGCCTCTTGACCGAGAGGGTGGATAATGACCAGTTAATTGGAAAATAAACAGGTGGCAGAGTTTGCGTAGCACGGCCTTTGGGTGTTAGTAAGCTCTCTTCTGCAGCTTGCTAAATTATCTTCCCTGATCCAAAGACCCCGTTCACCCCGGCCAGGTCACGCGATCTTCGAGATGTAAAAAACGGAACCCTAATACAGTCTTGATCATGCTTGATGCTAGTACTCACAAGGAGAGTTCGAAACCTCCGGGTTACGGGTTTTCCTGAACCTTTCAGGGGTGTTTCAATCCCCCCCTCCTCCCCCAAAAAAAATATGCAGCTTCCGACTAGTAGTTTCATTAGAATACAGTATTTTTGCAGCATATATTAATCATAATGATCGTCCCCGCTTAAAGTTTCCTAGTCATGTTCTCATAGACTCAAGTGTAAGTGGATATATTATTATTGTAGGGGAGGGCAGGGTAAAATTGTCACCTTAAAATTTTTGATATCACAAATAATTTGGGGACAAACTGGGCCTTCTAAAATGTTTTAAATAACAAGGGATAAAATTAACGACCTGAACTTTGTATTAAATATGAATTACTCGGCAATCATGATTACTTTAAGTACTTTATTCTAATTTTAGGCATTATTTTCTTAAGAGGCCCTCCTCCCTACTCCTCCCTCCCCGATATAAAACGAAGGAAGGTTCGTTGGATCGAACTACACATCAGAATCTTCATATCTTGGGCCTAAGAAACAGCCCTAGAAGTTTCAGCATCTCCTTGTCAGTTCGCTCCTTTGTACCAACCAGCTAGTTTATTCCGGAGTGCAAAACTGCACGCTGCACCGCGAATAATCGCCGTCCAAGATTACGTGCTCGTGTTTCACAGAAACAACACGCGGGTTTGAAGTGCGCGAGAAAAGAAAGGGGAGAAAAAGTAGAAAGAAGAGGAAGGTGGGGGTAGGAAAGGTTCAGCTAATGAGAGGTCACACTCGGTCGTACCTGTGATAAGCGGTGTAATTAATCTTCCACCCGTCGCTTTGTTAAGAGGGATTGTCAGCTAATTTCCATATTAATAAACACTCTCTAACGTCAGCCACGACGTCGAGGAGTCTTTGAAGATTTTTCGCATTGATTCCGTCGTGCACACACGGGGCACAATTATCGCGGGTGAGAGAATAATGTTTGAAAAACCGTGTGTATAAATAAATAATAGGGGGGCAAATGTTCATTTTGCCCGCCCCTTCCCTATATTCTAACATCGCTTTTCATTCAATAACGGATATACATATAGATGGAAGAAAAAAATGAGTTATAGATCTCCATTGTCGAACATTTTCGTATACAACTGGGTAATAAACTCGTTCTGGATCGGTTCCAATTTTCATTTGGATTCCCAGGGTCGTTTGGCAGCCAGTAGATAAGGATCGGGGGTTAAAACAAGGGGGCAACGAAAGCCGACGTGCAGGCGTGGAAACCGGGTAAAAATCGAGCCTCCCGCAGGCCTTGCGGGAAGAAATACGAGCTTTTTGTGATAATGCAACGAAATCCTGCCACGCCAGGGTGTGCAGCTGAAGGTTTCTATCCACGGTGCGGGAATTTTCTTCTGTACTGATTTCGCCCGGTAGCTATTGAGCTTGGCGTGGGGGTGTGAAAAAATTTTTTGATCACGATCATCGCGGATTCTGACTCACCGGAATACCAAAGACGTTGAGTAAAATCTGTTGCCAGCATCCGAGATACCCGAAATTGGCGGATGACTGACCTCCGATATAAATCAAAGATTTAGACTGCAAGCTCTCTCAAAAATAATACATCGATCCACGTGATCCACGTGATCTACGCGGAGTCGATACCTCGATCTGTAATTGCGCGTTGCAAATTCTAATCAACGAATAATCAGTGACCAGGATGCAGTTTTTCGAGTTCCTGTAGCACTCGATCATCAACTGTGAAACACTGTGTGCATCGCGAAATTCCGAAGCTCTTAGCATTCTCGACGCCCTTTTTCTTCCTTTCCGCATGCAGCAGCCCCGCGTGTCGCAAACGACGTGCTAGTGAAATGTCAGACCGATTATAACGGTCGGGCTGTTTCCTTGAAATGTCGAAACGGTTTTTGACAACCTTTCGACTCCTCCTGTAACATAGTGCATTATGGGTGCAGAGCGTGAAAAGCGGGCGAAGGGTGCAACGCCAAACTTCCCTTATAGCTGCTGCAACGTCGTAGTCTTTTCTCTCGCGAGCTAGAGATAAAGGTTACTGAAACACGGGGGTTGGCTGGATGGCGAGCGAATAAAACTAACTGCCATTAATCAACCCCTCTTCGCGCTAAGGCGAACTCTCTCTCTCTCTCTCTCTCTCGCATTTCATTGTTTGCGATTCACAAAGCTCTCCCTAAAATAGCACCAATGCTTGCGTCTTTATTCAATGACTCTTTGATGCGCTCCTATTTTCCGACGACATGGAAACGAGCTTACATTCGTCCACTTTTAAAGGTCAATCGTCCACTCTCTCCGTCTGACACCCGTCCCATCGCAAACCTGTGTGAGCTTTCAAAAATTCTAGAAAGAATAGTCCATGGCCAAATGACTAAATTCATTGAGCAACACAACATTCTTGATTCACGTCAGTCTGGTTACCGAAGTGGTTTCAACACCCAATCAGCCTTACTTAGAATATGTCACGATGTTAGACGTGGTGTGGACGATAGACGCTTAACGATTCTCGTCTTGTTTGATTTCAGCAAGGCTTTCGACATGGTGTCCCATGAACTTTTGTTAATCAAACTATGTAACATTGGATTTTCCGATGATGTGCTCAAATGGGTTTCTTCCTATCTTTCGGGCAGATCGCAAGCAGTTATTGACTATGATGGAAACATGTCAACTTGGTTGAGTACCTCCTCGGGGGTTCCTCAAGGGTCTGTTCTGGGTCCTCTGTTGTTTTCATTATTCATCAATGACATCGGTAACGATCTTGTGCATTCTCAGCACATGATCTTTGCTGATGACACCCAAATTTACCTTAGCTGCTTGCCATCTGAACTTAATGCAGGCATAGCTCAGATCTCTTGTGATGTCAATGTTATAGCGCGATATGCGGACTCAAATGGTCTCAAGCTAAACATCGCGAAATCGAAGGTCCTTATTCTAGGTAGTAGTACTTATATTAGTCGTATTGATACCGATAGTCTAGACCCTATCTTGGTAAATGGAGTCACTATTCCATATGTAAACGAGGCTCGTAACCTAGGCGTCACCATGTCCTCAAACCTCTCCTGGCGCAGCCAAGTCATGACTATCTCTCGCAAAGTAAATTTTTCATTGTTCAAACTAAAATATCACAGAAATGTACTCTCTCGTCAGTTAAAATCCATGCTCGTTGTTTCTCTCATCTTCCCTCTCTTGGATCACTGCTGTCTTGTCTACAACGATCTCACTAATGAATTAAACACAAAACTTCAACAACTCGCGAACAGCTGTATTCGGTTCATCTTTGATCTAAGGAGGGATGAGCATATTACTCCCTATCGCAGACAGCTTGGCTGGCTCACAATACGTTCTCGGCGCCTATACTTTCTTGGTATTTCGGTTTTCAATATTGTTCATGATAAATCTCCAGCTTATTTAACCGAACTCTTCATTAGACATACGCCATCCACTCATTCACTCCGTCCTACACCTTCAATTTATTTTAATATTCCTTCTTACCGTACTTCCTGCTATCAAAACTCGTTTCTAATATCCGCTATATATTTCTGGCATTCACTACCTACTGTGGTTACATCTTTGACATCACTAGCCACTTTCAAAAGTAATCTTTTCGCTCACCTCTTTGCTCTTGAAGCGTAATTCTCAACTAGTTTTAAGTTATCGATTAAGAATATTTTTACTTTCTACTCCGTCTACTTACTGCTTGTCTTACTGCTGTTCATGTAATATTATTTTAAGAAACACTATGTACAATTTATTTTAATACTCGCTCTGTATCTACATTTGCCTCAAGGATCTATCCAAGGCATAAATAAACTAATCAATTCAATTCAATTCTCTCTCTCTCTCTCTCTCTCTCTCTCTGATTCGGAGGGAAATAAAGATCTCTTTTCAGCCGCTTTAAATCATGAGTTTATTTCGTCTGAGGTAAGGGAAGTGAAACTGAAGCGAAAAGGAGCAACGATGTGTTCAACACGATGAATTTGTTAAAAGAAGAAGAAGAAAAAAATTTCGCAAGAAAAGTAAACATAAAAATAAATATCTGCCGCTAGAGTTTCAGCCATATTGAATATCGAGCTATATATACATATACACCTTAGTCTTTCCGAAACGCCGATTAAATTCCGAACACCTGACGTTACGGCGAATAATAGCTCAAGAACCCCTGAGCTTTCCGAGCCAAAAGACATCACGTTCTGTGCAGCTCGTGCACTGTTTACGAGGCAATAATTACCCCCCTAGTAAAATAATGCCTAATTTCCACCCCCTCCCCGAGTCTGTGACCCCGCATTTTTCAACCGAATTACCAAATTCCAGGAGGTAACCCCTTGCAGTGTCGCTGTACCAAAGGGTCGAGAGAGCACTGTTGTGTCTTATAGTGCTGCGGAGAATTGCTTGTACTTACATCGAAGCAGCCTAATGACAAGGCGCATAACTCGGAGCCGGGGCGTGCCGGTTGTTCCTACTTCGGCAAAGACATTCGCGTTATTACAACGAGAGTTTGGCGAACTTGGTGAGGAAGTTTGTGTGCGCGTGGCCAGGTGCTGCACCCCCTTCTCAAGCCGGCTGAATCGGGGGAGGGAAATATATAGTTAGGAATCTACGCTACACGGAAGCTGCGAGAAGGCGTCGAGCTAGGAACGAACAGCCGAACCCCGAGACTCACGATTGTCCCAAATTTTAGTTTAACCGAGTTGCCTCCTGACGATTTCCCGCCACTGTATCTACCACCACCCGCTGTCGCCGGGGGTGCAATTAGTCACAATCTAACGGGGCGTATAGTTACGCCAAGTTACCACCGGCGACTCGGTCTTGGTTATCTAAACTCAGCTGTCCTGCTGTAATCCTTTATACACTTGGACTGCATAGTTTGCGTTGAAAAAGGTGTTGAAGTTCCTCTAAGTTTTTCACATTTTTGTATTTAAACTTAGGGAAGAATCTACATTCGCGAATTCATATCCAATTCCTGCTATCATTGAATTACACTCAATTTAACTTTACTAGTAATTATAAGGGATTAGTTCTCACCATTCACGCACTTCTTGAATTAGCAAAAATTTGATAACGCAGAGCTTATACGAGCAATTTAATGTAAACCATTTTTGACAGTATTGAATTAACCGAAGTAATTACGAAAAACTTGACGTGTTTCAGGCTTCGTTCTCAGTTTAACAGGTATAGAGAGAGAAAAAAAGAGAGAGAGGTAGAGAGAGAGAGAAACCGAACTCCTGGTATGAATGAGAATTAGTTGCAGCGGCTGTGCATACTAGGTAAGACAGTGACGTGGAACAAGTTTGTGATTGAAAAGTCACGTTTCCTCCTGGGACCAACAAATTCCTCGCCCAGCATCAAGTTTTTCAACATTTTACTTCATCTCCTTCTTTTCTCTTCTTTTTATCTATTCCGGTATCCACACCAAGAATAGGAGTCTATAAATAAGTAAATAAGTAAGTAAGTAAGTAAGTAAGTGAGCGGGTAAAAGAAAGGAACCTAGACTCGAGTGATTGTGTGAGCAAGGCTGAACTCTCAACCGTCTGGCATTGTACTATCGCATTAGAGGTAATTGTCGGCAACAGTCACGTCACAGGGCCATCCGCTTAGACGATCGTTTCCCCCCCCTTCACCCTCCCTTCCTCTCTCTTCTCCTCTCTTCATCCACTCATACGGTTAGATCATAATACGCTTACGTGATTGCCTGGGTGACGAAGTAGCTAAACGACGCCTGAGAAAGAATGTTGCGCAAAACGATCTCGTCGTCAATATTATCCCAGCTTGCGGTACTTTACTTCGTGAAACTTTTTGGCGAAGATTTAGCGAAAAAGGTAAAGAAGCGTTTCAACGGTGTAAAGAAAATGTCCAATAAAATTCGCTCTTATATGTAATGCCTCTGACGTATTACGGCACGAGCAAAAGCTCGGAATCAACGGAACATTACACGCTATTTTTATGGCCCAAGTACAGTCGGATTTGCACACTTCGTGGGATGTGTGTTGGGATTTTGCGATTTTAATTAACATTCATTCATTTTTATTCCGGTGAAAAATTGGGCCAACATAATGGAGGATTGAATCTTTTATTTTCAACATTAAATTTTTTTTTATCACTTTTGTACATATATATGAATATATATAGTTACCATAACCAATCGCTTGTCTTTTTCACCCCTCATTTCCGGTGCACCTACAATATCAGAATGATGCGTGGATACAGCGATAAAAAATAGGCTCGAAGCGAATAAGAAACGCGTGTTTGGATCTGAGGGAAAGTCGTATCGCCGTCTGAAGAGAAACATAGTGTTGAAAATAAATTCGAACGAACAGGCCGAATCCATGTTTACCGCACAGCTCGAGAGTCGGTGATATTGTTGAAAAGTTTATAGCCTGGTGTGTGGTGTGGAGTACGATAAATCACAATCTCATGCCTACCAAAATTCTGTGAGACACATAAGGTACTTTATTTTCGTATCTTCCAGAAAGAATCTTGATACATCCCCATCGCGTATGGCACGTGGTGTTATTGGGAGAAAAATTCAGAGATGATAAGATACTCAAGTTTAACAATTAGACCAATTTTCCGAATCACGTCCATTTTCAAAAACGTATTTTTATTCCACTAAATTCCAGAAATTTCAAGTTCCGATAATCGCTGAGTTCGAAACGAACAGAATATTAATTCAACAAATTCCTTACGTTCGAAGCATTCATTCGAGTCTACATAGCAGCATCAGATGACCAGAATGAACGAAACGAATGTCTAATATCTATGAATTCTGACTAAAAACAGTCAAAGCATCGTTATAAAATTGCGTGCAAGTCCAGCTGACGAGACGAGTCTCGTATTTTGCGATCGATGAGGTTGGTTCGTGCTTACGGTAAAATACGTTGATCACGAGGATTCGCGATATCGTCGTGGTGGTGAAACAAGCCATTAGTAAGGGTGAGAGGGAGCAGGTATTAGAGCATGGGCGTCGCGAAACTTGGCAAACTAATAATTCCCCTGCAGTTCTGAATTAGGTCGAACCTGTAGAAATTTCTCGGCACAATATGTGTCGAGCGTGAAGGGTCAAACTTTTGGTGATTGACCTGCGGTTTACTTCTGCACTGAGATATTTCCACCCCTTCCAATCCAATCCAAAACAAGAAAAAAGAGAAAAGAAAATAAATAATAACGCGAGTCTATTTCAAGCGTAAATAGATAATATTCACAGATTTCGGTATTTTCATATTGCAAATTGACCAAATGATGATACCCGAGAGCAAAAAATGTGAATAAAAAATGTCACAATAGAAGACCGAAAGAATATAGAGTAAAAAAGAGATGAAGGAAAAAAATAAAATATCACTTTCAGCCCGCGCGCAAGAAGACGTCGTCGTCGACGCGGCCGAGCCGCGGTTTTCTTGCGTTTTAACCACGGCTCTTATCCTATCACACACCGTAGGAACTCGACAAAGGAAGGCAGGAATGACCGAAGGAAGGCCGGGAGGGCGAGTATTGAACGAGAAGAGCGAGTTGAGCGGGGTTGCAGATGGCGCTGATGTTGATACGCGAGAGCGGAAGGCTTCTACACTACACAGCCTGCCTGCAACCCCCGGCGCTATGCTATGCCAGACGGTAATCTACTCGAAGCTCCAGCCTCGACGCACTCTACACCCCGCAGTGACGCGGAGTTGTTTGGTTTATAGAAAAAACAAATAATAATAATAATAAATAAACAAAAAATAAAAATCAAGTCTATCTCGTAAAAGAGACCAAAATAATTATTATTCAGTATTTTATTTTCCAATTAAAACGAGCGTACGAAAAACTAACGTTATTTTCACTCCGTCTAGTTGTTATAATATATAATACAATGAATCGTGGATTGAAGCATGCGATCGTCGCAGCAAGGGCAGCCGAGGAACGTCGTTTTTAATTAGAATCTGTCGTATCGCAAGCGAGCTTATCATTTCCATCGTCAGATGACGGATAAGCTGGATTCGCGACGTATGATGCAGCTCGTTAGCTCTGTAGCTCAGCATGATCGCGTAAAACAGAGTCTGTATAAGCTCCGTCGAGTTTCTTTTTAATCAGTTAAAAACAGACGCGCCTCTTGCCCCTTTTGCCGAGTGAATATAATACGACGGATCTGTAGGACGAGGGGCTCAATTATCGCGTCTTCAATTATTCCGCAAGCAAGCCCTGCCTCCCGCTCCTTCGTCCCTGGCAAAGAGCTTCTTTGAACGCCCTTGGACGTCCTTGGAGGCAGCGGCACCCGGGGGACGCGAAAGGGCCGCTTAAATCTCGATCGACTCGATTTTGATTGGATCCCGGGAATAAGCCGCCCCGGGCCACGCGTTTCGCGATTTGGAATCGAAGCCAAAGTCGTACTCTCCGGTTCCCAGGGCGAGGGTGGTGGAGGCGGCGCGGCGGAGGTGTTGCTAAGAGGGGCGGAAGCGAGATGCTATCCGATTCTCTCGCTCTTCCTTCCCTCCTCCTCCTCTCTCACCTCGCTGCGTCGTTGCTGCGTCTATGCAGGTACACTATTCTATACAATACATACGTATACCTACACCTGCCTACCTCATACAGCCGATTTCCTCGATCAGACTGAAAGACTTTATCCACCTACTCTGCACGTATCTACTATACGTACTACCGTCGCGCGTCGGTCTAGTCTGCAGGGAGACGACCTCGCGAGACGAAAAGGACGTGGTGCGACGTTCGCCTTGATCGAGAGACCGTTTTAAGCACGATTTAAAAGGAAATTGAAAAGTATGGGTAGAACCGTATTTCTCGTGAGGGAGGATTATGATGAGGCTAGGTGAACGGCTTTTGCCGGGGGGAAGGTTGTGTCAAGCACTTTCCCCTGATAAAACTACATGTACCTTGTAGTTACGTACCTACTGCAGCGCGTGGCAGAAATTGATGTATAATATTTTCCACGTTCGGTGTATAACCTAGGCAGCTATAGATACTTTCCTCTGCATACATGTATATATATATAATATAATATCGAACTGCAGGCACTGCTGGCTCTTCACGAACAACCCTGTCAAATTCCACCCTCTACACAGACGTTTTCCAACCTAGCCCGCATATCGGCTGCAGAGCGCGCCTGTCCGATCGAATTTACTTCGGCTATGAGAAAAAGTTTGCTATCCAAGTTCTCTCTCTCTCTCTCTCTCTCTCTCCGTTCTCTCCTCCCTTTCCTTTTCTCCGCGGGGTTTCCACCCTTCCGTGTATACGAATAGAGTATTCGCCGAAAAACAGAGTAAAGAAGCTACAGCGAGCGAGTGAGAGAAAGAGAGATAAAGAGGCCAAGAAAAGCGAGGAAAGGAAAAGAATAACAGTATAAAAAAAGGGAAAAGGGAAAACAGGGAAGTGTGCTGGGCGAGAGAGGACCTCGGGGCATTAGAATGCCAACCCTCCGCGGCAGGGGGTGGAGAGGGGGAAGGAGGGTAGCCGAAGAAGAGAGTGAAAGAAGGGCGAGGGCGCGGTCCGGATTTTCTCCCTTCTTAAGCAAAGACACGTGTGTGTGCGCATACGTGTTGTAGGTATACAATGTGAGCATGTGTGGCGGGATGCGCGCGGAAATAACGAAACACTTCGGGGTGTTCTCCCGCGATCTCGGCGCTTGTGTATCAGGGATAGGGATCGAGTCGTAGTTGGGGAAGCGGGGGGCGACGGGAATCCCTCAAGGAGTTCGCCAATGGAGGCGGCGGTCGTCGCTCAACCCGAAATTAAATAACGATCCAATTCCTGTTTCAGTTCCGGTTTCCGGAAGAAAAGAACCGCGCGCTTATTCCGGCCTTAACGGTCACCCTACCGTAGGTATTATTATTGATGCTCGTTGCACTCCTCCGGATTCTGTTATTTCTTTCCTTACGCTCTCGCTAGTTTGTCGCTTTTATTTACGCATTAAAAAAGAAGCGGTGAAAAAATTATTGTACAACACCGTGCGCAGGAAGAATGCAGGTTCTACACGTGATTATGTACATTAAGTACAAAATTACAAGTATCGCGGTATAGTTCGTTATATATATATATTATATATATATATGTAGTCGCAAGAACTCTGTTGGAAGCGACAAATTTTTCATACCTTGTGTGTACTTGCACGTGACACAAGTGAATTTGTCTTTTTTACCTATTTATAAAAATAGTACGTTTTAATTGAATAGAATTTAATTATCATCAGCCTGATTAAAGTAAATTACGCAAAAACGAAGAGAATAAAAATTTGTCGTTTGCACTGGAACTAAACTCAGTTTAATTAACTTTTCCTCAATTTACCATTATTCAATAAAAAGATTTGCATTGTAACTTTTTATAACACCGATAAAATTAACCGATCCTTTCGCTGGCATAAAGAATTATGATTATATTATCTTAGTCTAAGTTGTCTGGTTTCTTTTCGCCTTAACAAATTCAGTCCCTTTTTTTACCCCGAAAACTTCGTACCGCATCAGGTCGCGTAAAAGGTAATGAATTTTTGCAAATGTTTATCGAACGAAATCTCGAACCAGATCAAATATTGGAGATGATTAGAACTAACCGGCTCGCAGCCAAGCGAATCTTGAATATGAATACTTGATTTAAACCAAGAAAGATGTTTTATACAAGTAAAAAGTGTTCACGGTTATACCGGTGAAATAAAGTAAGTAAGAGGAGAGAGATAGATATATAAGAGAGAGACACGAAAAGTACTCGAGCGTCTACCCGCTGTCTTGATTGCAAAATTTATGCCCCCAAGCTACAAATAAATAACGCTTTTCTTTGAAATGTAATTTAGATAGCGCCTTCCTAGCGGTTGCTTCGTTCGACTACAGTCAGGTAGTCCTGGGGGTTGCTTGGCGAGGGGGTTGAAGGGTCGAAGGGGTGGTAATTGGGCGGTTCGGCGCGTTGGTTGTACGCGCCATCGACGGACTCGATGCCTTTTTCAAGGTGGTAGAAAAAAGGGGCTCGAGGGTGAGGCGGTATCGCGACAAGGGTGGCGGGGTGAGGCGCGGCGGGACATTTATTCCGCTTAACACTATTTGCGAAAACTCATTTCTGAAACTGCTCCCCTCCTCTTACCCCGATCGTTCTGCCCGCACCCCTGACTCGCGATCCTTTCTCCGTAGTTAGTTTTGTTTTTTATAATACAGCTATACGGCGTACCTAGTAAAACTGTGCACTTTCTCCCTCATGATTTTCCTCTTCATCCCCCTGCACTTTCACCTCCTCCTTTATTACTAATTAAATTATTCGAGATGCGGTCAATACCGAATCACATCGGATTCTCTCCGCAACCAGTGAAGGTAACGACTACAGGTGATCGGAGAGGAAGTCTCAAGTGTCTGACTGACTGATTCTGAGTAAGTCAGGGCCCTTTCCGCATCCCGTACGAAGGAGTCCTGCACAGGACTCCGTTGATAGCGATCGAACCAGTTTGAAGAGAAGCTTGTTCAGGATTCGACATGGAAATTGTCTCGAGTTTTGTGGGCGCTTGTCCCCCTCCCCCCCCCCCCCCCCCCTTCTCCCCTTATAAGATTTGTTTGTTTCCTCTTAGATCTGTAACTAGCCGGG
This sequence comes from Diprion similis, assembly GCF_021155765.1. Lineage (NCBI taxonomy): Eukaryota > Metazoa > Arthropoda > Insecta > Hymenoptera > Diprionidae > Diprion > Diprion similis. The sequence goes on along the minus strand of NC_060115.1, from coordinate 5,025,418 downwards.
GTGAATATGTATGTACATATATAGACATATAACAGAGGGCCGAAGGAAGGAAACGCTTTCCGTTAAACAGCGGAAGTTCGAGTTTATTTTTCCGCCAGTGTATATACACACGCGTATATAGTATACAGTACATATATATATATATATATATATATATATATATATATATATATATATATATATATATATACCTACGGGGTTTAGAACGTTATTTCCGAAGATAAATACTCACGGAGTTGACGAACTCGCAAGGCTGGTTGGTGTATATACGCTTTCAGAGTTTTGGCAAAATGGCGTATAAACAAGCGGGAGGAGGAACTCACCTGAAATCAGAAAATCACAAAGCGAGATGAGCACGGTGGTTGACGAGAAATCTCCGTCTGTTACGTTGTATTATTTTATACATATATATTCATAAATACATATATACGACTCTGAAGCGATGATAATTGCGTTCGTTATGTATAAACCTACCGAAAATCAAGAGAGTGTTTAGACTTTGAGAAGTCGAAGTGGGTAGAAGGAAAAGCTTCGAAGGAAGTTGGTCGCTACGGGATTTAACGGTGATAAATTTTCAATTGCGGAATGGTTTATGGAGATTTATTGTAATTTTGTAAACAAAACAGTGTTTCGGTGAATGTCGCCGGAATTTGAGTAATAATACAAATGTATGGTAATCGTGTGAAACGAGCTTAAATTATAACACTTTGAAACCACGCCCGTTAAAGCTTGAAATACTCATTGTTATTTCCCAACCGCTTTAACCAGCGGCAAACACTATTCTAATATGTTATAATGGTGAATGGGAATCGGGAGGGTTAAATTTTCCCTGCAGTTAACGCAAATAATTAATAAACCCATGAGGCAGAATCCTAATATATCCGAACGAGGCAAGAATCTCTTTAGTTATTCAAACAAATCACAGCCACTTGCTGCCTTGCAAAGTTGCTTATAAGCGAATCTCACGAGATGGATAAGCGTGATATAAATGCAGATATTTTATTTATATTTACAGTTCGTCGACTTCCGGAAGTGACGTTGGCTGCATAGGGGATAGAATTTATATACAAAAGGGACAATTGTCTCGTCGTAACAAGCGAAAGGTAAAACATTTTGTCGCAATGATAAAAGCACAATTATAGTAACGTTGTTGCACAATATTATACATATAACAGTTTCAACATTGCGCAAATTTTTCGCAAAGGTATACGTTTTATTCACTGGGGGAGGGGGGCTGCGGTGTTCTTTACTAAATGACGGAATTATGATGGGGGGTGTTTTTTATAGTCAAACAACAAATGAACGTCGGGGAAAAAATAGTGGAATTATTATCTTGTTTGTAAACGTGCCTAACAATCGTTCGTCGTTATATCCTAGTGGATAAAAAATCCTCACGTAACACTTCATCGAGTAGTAACAGTTGTTCCAGGCAAATTCCCATATTCCCAGGCGTAGCAATTATTAATCGAATTGGAACCGTGACGTGAAAATCTAGCGATTGGTTGATAAAGATTAATTGTATCAAATTCTGGTATAAATTGTATGTGAGTAAATAAGTGTTGCTAATCTCTCTAAAAGCTGGAATTCCGATTAATTACCTACGTGAATGGCAGGTGTTGCGGTGATAATAAATTAAAGCAGATACACGTATACGCTGCGTAAGTAATACAAAAGTGTATAAATAATTCACAGCGTGGAATCACGAACTGCATATACGCGACGTAGCTAATAGCTAAACATGAGTTTCTACTCGAGTGTCGAGTTAAATCTGCGGGACAGGTGAGAGTCAGAACCTCTGTTAAATTCAGCTATCCCGACAGTCGATGTACTCGGTGGTAAGCAGCGATCAATTTGTGTGTAACCGGCTATTTATTTTCTATTACACGTATATATCCGGTCGTCTGTGTTTAGACAAGCTACAGTAGGCATAAGAAAAACTCGCTCGTTAATTATCGGACAGAGTCGAAGATGGCGGAATAGAGAGGATTAGAAAACTATTATATAGTGTATTCTTTTTTCGAGCGCCTAATTCACATGTGCTTCAAGGATGGTCCACAAGACAGGCACAAATAAACCAGGTTGTAATGCAGGATCGTTGGAGGAGGCTTTTTTTTTCTAATCTATCTTCGTCTCGCTTCCGGAGTCGATAAGTGAAGATCTTCTGTAACAAGTCTAGGTGCAGTACTTGAGCCGACGAAGAAGAGGGATCGTAATTCACGTTCGGTTATTCAGATATACTTTTATAGAAACAGAGATATGCTAGCATGCAACTAGACACGGCTAATGCGAAGGCGAGTGCCTGCCTAATTCACGTCCAGTTTGTCAAGTGCCAGAGGCCACGAGGGCCGATATCTTCGTACTCATTAATCAAGCTTAACGACGATCCCGGCAAGAAGGAACGAACCAAAATTCCTGGGGGACCTTCTTCATTCCTGAGCCGAGAGAGTCCTGGGAAATTTCGTTTCCCTAATCAGGTTTTGTCCGAGTTATACTCCCCCGCGCGGTATTTCCCTTACATCGAAATTTCAAATTCCACGTCCGCGATCCTTCCATATAATTTTAGTCGAGAGAAAATGCAAAGAAAAAGTAAAAACGTGTGAGTAGGTACCTACGGTGTGTTGGATTTGTCGTTTCACGATGCAGGCCGGTTAATCTTCCCGTCTAAAAACCTGTTTCGCCTCCGTAACTCTCGCGATGTTCTACGTGGTTTTCCGCAGTTGTAAAAATTCCCGGCTTTCCGCGGGGGATGGTAATTGAAAAATTAACATTAATAACGTCGGCTAAGAATGCGTCGCGACGTGTTGATGAAGAGAGACAGAAAGAGAGTGAGAGAGAGATTTACAATAAGCCGTGTAGGTACGTGACATCATGTTTGCAGGAGAACGAGGCACAACCCGCATGCAGAATCCTCTCGTTGATATCGTTTTTAATTATTTTACCCTCCCCAGCGTTGTTGTCTCCTTTTTATTTTTCATCGTCCCCCCGCGTTCGTTGACAAAATTATATTTTTCCCCAGCTCCTCGACCATAAATAATTAGGGATTGTATCCCCCTCAACCCTTTTCAATAATGAAACTCTTCATTCTCTTTGAAGGTGTCAAGTACCCACCAGGGGACTTTGCCGAGGCAAAGCGAGCAGATTAACTTTGACAAGGGGTAAAAAGAATAGGTACTAGGTCACGTTGTAATCATTGTCTTCCGAAAAACTTAATTTCAAATTTATTCTACTCGATCGCGATTAAGTAATTACACGGATAATCATTTTCTAACTGCAACAATTGAACATCGTCTATAACTAAAATCACCCCAAATCGTATCGTCGAAAAATATAATTTCTAAATTTCGTGATGCAACCGTAATCAAAATGCGAAAATTTCAGCTTTCCTCTGTCACCACCCCAGCTTGCCAAAAATTATCTCGTATCACCGATCCCATCAAAGTTGATTTCACGACTGAAGTAGCCGGTTAAAAAAATCACTAGACCACCAGGCCTTCCTCTCGGATGATAGCATTATGCACAGACCGTACCCTGGTGTGGTATAAACCCCCGGCAAAGTTGTGTGTATACGGACACCCACAGGCAAGGCACAGAGTTGAATTTAGCGGAGGGTAGGTTTACTGTACAGCCTCGTATCGATCTGTTAGTAACAAGGTTAACTACGTTCACCCGGCTGTCTGTAGGGTCACGCCTAGATGCCTGAGATTGGACAGAGATTGGACCTGCAGGAGTTCCAATCCCCTTCCCACCCCTCTTCTCTTCTCCTTTCCATTTCCAGTTCGCCCGCCGTCAAACCCGCGAATCCCTCTTCCTCAGCACTTTGCTCAGTTTTCGCTCGTCTTCGTTCAAATCCAGGCTCACTTCAGGGAAACATACTCGTACTTGTATGTACGTGTGTACATGGAATCGTGTATACAGTATACCTGCAGGGTTTGGAACACTGACTGATGAAAGCTCGGTTAATAGTCGACGATTAATCGCCGCATCGGAGCGCCGCAGGGTCGCAACCCCGAATTGCACACGGGTGGTAGCTGTTACACGAAATACGCCGCAGGGCCAGAAATTAAATCGGGAGAAATAATTGACGGCTGTCCATGCGTTATACGTATACATAGAACATGCGACGGAGCGATAATATCAACATACATTATACACCTGATGTGGTGATAATTGTCGGGTAGAGGAGGAAACAGTATATGGGAGATAATTAGCGCAAGTGACAATGATTGTTGCCTAACGATTTAGATACACCTCCGTCAATATTATAAATAATAACTATCCGGATTTTTATCTGACACAATAACTATACGAATATAATAATTAATTGATAAAGTCGAGTTAATTGATCTCCAATTTATTGCAGCGCTGATTTGCTTTTTTTGCAGGAACTGCATTGCGAAAATTGTTAATCATGGCAGATATTTTTGAACTCTGCACATCGCGTTGAAATTTTTATTTCGATATGCTCTGCATAAGATCGAGAAATTTTCTGGCAATGAATCAGAAAAATCGATTCTCACAGCCACAGTATAACGCCAACCGACAGATTTTCAAAAATCTATTCATACCTCTTTATCTAAAATTTATTCAGCCTGGAGGGTATCGGTAATCAGTATACGGCTTATAATACCTGAGCCTGTATTGTCGATGAAAATGAATCCGGTGTAGGTTTTGCTCTTCACTGCACAGGGTTGGTCGCAGTAAATTATAGAGAAGGATATCGGCGAGAGCGGGTCGCGGGCCATCCGAGCGGATAATGCGTCAAATGAATAGCCATCGTCCAACAATGAGGGTGAATCTTTTATGCCACCCCGCTTCCCTGTCGATGGATTAACCCCACCACGAGCGAAAATCTCCCCTATCGTAATCAGTACCGAATGGTATAATGACCGGGGCGCGGCCAATAGCAAAACCGAAGCTTTCTGTCCGCAGGAAAAACGGCGAATTATACGTATATAAAGAAGTCGGAAATTTCCCAAGTAACTTAGCAATCGCGAGTCCGGCTAATCTGGGATCTCGAGGAAAGGGTAGCGTGACTGGCTCGTGTTCGCCGGGGTAGACAACGAATAAATTAGGGCTAATTGGAGTCGCGCATATCGCTGGTGCGGGGCAACGACTTCCGCTGCCTCGTCGAGACGCCGCGCCGGGGAGAAACTGCAGGGCGAAGGTTGACGGGATCATCAGGTCGGTCCTTATACTCTATTCTGCCGGCTTAATCCCTCGTCAAAGGTGACCCAGCGCAAAAAACAGTTCCCATGTCCGCGCGCACAATAAGGGTTTTAGACCAACCCTATTCAGGGAGCGTATGCACGAGTCGACTGACCGACCCGTCGTTTTGAGGGAGTAATTCTTGCGATTTATTCGCACCCCATAGGGTGAGAATCCGGGCGCGATGACCAGCCCGAAAAGTCAGGCGGGGGTAAAAACGTGAAATTATTGAAAAACAAACCGCGTTCAGAACGTCGAAGAAAAATCCTGTTTCAGGTAGATAAATAATTATGAAATGTATATAAATTTCGAATTGATATTACGACCCTTTTATTTTTTCACCATTCTTCGCTCTTTGTCCGACACCGAAAAGCCCAGATTTGACCCACGTAAATCCTCACCATCGACACACTGCTGTTTATTCAATTTTTCCTTTCCATAGGTAATTGAAATTCGGATTTGCTCCTTTTCTCCCCATAATTCCAACCCACGTCCGTCAATCCAGGACACCGTGCTCTCGAATTAATATCGGAAGAGGAGAAAAGGGGTGGTTTCGTCCGCTCCGTAGGCTTGATTGAACCCCGGGTCCCATTCACTTCGGTTATCACCGGAGATCTCAAAGTCTCCGGGCTTATCGCCGTATTCGGCTACTCCCTCCACCCCTTGCCCCTCCCTCATCTCTATCATTCGGGGACGAAATATCCTCTCGAGGTTTATGGTCGCCGTGGGAATAGTCAGGATCATATAACGCGACTGAGTCGCCCACGCCGTTCGAATATTCCCACTTTTCCGCATTGCAGCTCTCACTTGAAGCGTCAATTTCCGATTTTTTTCTCCATTCCCCGGGCGCCCGATGAATTCTCAAAATCGTTCGTCACAATTTTAATTTCACCCCCAGGTCATGTGATCTTGAAACTGGTTAATTCAAGGGCACGACAATGTAGATTAATGATAAGTGTTTGGCTACGATTAAACGGTTTTTTGTTTGTTTTTCGAGGCTTGTCAGCCTGCCGGTAAAACGACTCAATAATCCTGGATCGGCGAAACGTCGGGTTTCCGTGATCGGTTGTGTAGAATTTTTTTATTCATATTCAGGGGTAGGAAAAGAAATTTATGTGTAGCTTCGATTTTGCATACCGACTTTTGGCGGATATCTCTGCGGTTGCGATATACGCGGATCCCTAGCGAGGGAAAAGCACGCAGCGAGCGATCGAACATGACCGCTTGGCTCTGAGTCCCTGGAAGCAATTTCTCTCGCCTTCGAACAAACAAGGGAAAATATTCCGGTCATATTTTCCCTCTCTTCTGATACTCTCGCCCCGGAGGATCCGCCAGTTCGCGAATATGGTCGCGTCGATGTGGGTGTTCACTCACACGAAGCAGCACACTCGGGGAAGCCCCAGCATGCGGGTCACGTTTCAGCCCTATTTATTGCACCTTTTCGGGAGGCCCCTCCCATCTGAATCATTCCATCCCTTTATTGAATGGGAATCCTGCAGATGCATAGTTTACAACCGCGTGCCATCCGCATCAGCGACGATAAACTTTCCAATATCCTAGACGGACTTCACGCGGTAGGATCCTAAAAATCACTCCACCCATACACCCTGCGGATCGAGGAATAGAAATTCCGAAACGCCATCTACGTGCCGGCTAAGAAATGAGGCAAAGCGCGAGAAGAGATTTTTTTGGACTCTTGGAATGCCACGAAATTAGCTTTCATTATTCAGGATGCCGAAAAAGAATTACGAATCTGTCATTCAAAAGTCTCATTTTGCTCTCGAATAAAAATTATTCATGCAAAGATCCGTTTTAATAAAGTCCCAGCAAGATTTTAGCTATTGAAGCAAAAAATTTCAATCCAACATTAAAGGTTTTGTAAGCATAGTGAAATGGAGCTCCAATATATCAAACCTGTTAGCTAAACTTGCAAAGTTTTAACTACTGCAAACAAACTTTATCATCGTTATTATATTATAGGATAAAAATTTGTTGGTCGAGTGAATAATTTTTTCCATTATAGGTGAAAAGAAAAAAAAAAAAAAAGAAAAAAAAACACCAGAGGTGGGGAATTAGCCGCAGAAACACGAAACCTGAGGAAGCATCAGCACACAGACGCAGAAGTGGGTACAAGCCAGACGAGCATAGACGCACCCCTTGTTCCAAGAAAACTCGTAACTAGTTATATTTATACTTTCATTGCTTCCTTCGGAAGGCTCATGTATTTTTCACATTTTTTATTTACAGGGAACACCTAGCTCGATGACTACAGACGCCTAGGATGAACCGTTACACCCGTTAGATCGGATTGCGCATTGTTGTAACTTTGTTTATTTACTTATTTATTTTTTCTCATTTTTATTTTATTGCGGTAAATAAGGCTATGATAAATTCACACACGGGATCTCAAAGCCAGTTCTCTGAGGCTATTAATCTGAGGGGTGGGGGGTGGGGGGGGGGGGGGGGGGGGAGTAAGTAAGCAAATCCCCCGGCAACACGACACGCAACATTTTTTCAGTGCCTACTTATCACCACCAGGATATATAAGGGAGGTTGATCTTGCGCGGAGATCAAGTCGCGGGAGAAAATTGGAAAGGTCAAAAAGCACGCAAGAATATATTCACACAACGTGACATATCTATGAAAAACGTAAGATTCATGTGAGTACGATTAGGCGGGTTAACGGTGAAATGTAGCTTCCAGTGATTGCGAAGAAAAAAAATAAAATAAAAATAATGCGATAAATAATTTTTCAGAAGCCTTAGAAGAGGATAATTTTGTAGAAGAATGTTTCCAAGAAAAAGAAATTAAGAAAAATATAAAGAATAAAAAAACCACTTGCGTCTGACGAGTATCCATTAGGTATACATATATATATCTGTATCGCAGTTAGGGTATTTATGGCGAGGACAGAAGAGTGGAGGTAGTAATTTCGTCTGATGGTTGATACATCGAGTTTATTATTGCTCGAGGGGTCTGAGTGAATGCGTTGGTTTTTCGCTCGGGGTTATTTGTCCGAAAGTTTTTAAAAGAGGTATCTATCCGCCCGGTTTGTTTCGCGAGTGAAATTGTGTCGAAAGTAGTCAGCGGCGTTAAATATTGACGAAAAAGACTTGGGAAACACTTTGCTATAAGCTGTTGTTAAAAAAACGAGACTCTGTATTCGGCGATCGAGCGAGCGAACGTCTTTCATCAGGGTGCCTATTCCGAAGGGAACACGTATAACTAGTCAGTGTTAAATTGCGCTCGAATTTCTACAGCCAGTAATTTAAGCTCGGCTGTCATTACCGCTGGTCCGTGTGATACAGGAAACACCTGCGCGGGAAGGGGTCTCCTCCTATTAGGTAAAATGAAATAGGTACACAGCTGTAAAGAAGCCTAGAAGAAAAATATCCCAGTTTTCTTCCATCTTCGTGAAATATGTATGCACGCTACTACTTCTCTAGATCAATAGCTTTCTATATATGGCTTCTGTAATATCAAACGTGCTCGTATATATTCCTCTCCTCTCTTGATATCGTGCTTCCCCCCCCCCCCCCCCCCTCCAGTCGCTGGCATACGATTCTTTGGTTTAATAATTTCACTCTCGTACTTTAGCCAAGAGCGTACTTTATATGCGCAGGAAATAGTCATCGTAAATCGATTCAGTGCCAACGTAAAGTAGTTTCGTTTCACACCAATGGTTGCAGAATTATTTGAAAATAACAAGTTCGAAATACTTAAGGCAAATTTCGTTATACCAGTAACTGGAAGAAATTGTTTCTATGGTTATACTTGGAGCTGTGAACAAACCGTTGTCTGATGTGATCGAATTTTCGAAAATGGTATATTTTTGTGAAATCCTGTGAATAGTTTTAGCGAGAAAAATATGTAAGTGGAAGACTGAAGTGACGTTTTTCACGACGATACGATGAGCTGTCGTGAGCAAACTAGGATGTCGAGTATATTCAGCTGTTAATGAATGAGTTCGCGTTATCAAAACAGGGTAATTGAGTAAAATCCGAGATATCACGATCATTCGAAGTGATTTGGAGCATTCTTGAGCATTTGGCACGGTTTGGAAACAACTATGTGAAAACACAGTTTGAAAGTTAGCACGGAACTTAGCGCAACGCCTAAATATCAGGCTAATAGAATAATTGGTCTCAATTACAGTCACTCTTGGGACGCGAGGGCGGTATAGCCTTGCACGACGACACTAAGGAAGAATATAAGAATAAGAAGAATGAGAATCTTGATACCGTAAAAAGATTGTGGTCTTAAAATAGACTCTGGAGCAAGAGAATGGCGGCTGGAGCAAGCGGCAGGCTCGGCAAAGAAATTGCCATGTTTTTCTCGCCATCGTCTGGACTTTGGACTGGAATCGACGCGTGCTGGTCGAGGACTGACCTCGTTGCGAACCTTTTCGGAGGACCCAGAATCGCGGCGAATCCTGAGGGCAAGGGGACCAGGTGCGTGTTCCGGCACCCCGTGCTTCCCACAATAAAGGGGAACCGGTATAATAAATTCGATTCGGGGTGGGCGGTTGGAAGCCGACGCGAGGTCGAGGCGAGGAATAAAATTAAACTGTGCCGTAGACGTCGAACATCCCGGTAGCTGGGTGACGGGAATTAAGAGCTCATATTATGCGCGACGATGTCGAGAAAGAGGAGGAGAAATTTCTCTGTGAACGCGAGATCAGACGAACTGGTAGAAATTACACGCGCGCTTAATTAACGCATTTTTTGGTAATTAGTCGAGCCCAGTCAGCCAGCTAGGTTTGATAATGTAGCGTATTCCTCATTCCCGTTTCCCTTTTTCCGACTCCTTCTTCTTCTCGTCTTCTTCTTTTTCTTCTTTGTTTCTCTTTTTCGACACTCCATCTCGTTACGTCGCTGGGTTACCAGATCTCGACTCCGCTCTCGCATCCGTCAACCAAGTTCACAAGGCGTAGGTTTCTTCACTGTACTGGGCATGGTGTATAAGTGGCTTTAAAAACAATGACATGACAGCGAGACAGATAGCTAACACGAATCTTGCCACGCGTGCTATCTCAGGCAACCCTGCGTCAAATGAGTTTCGAATTTTCAAACCTGCGCGTCAAAAACCAACCTCAAGTGGTGCAGATTAATCAAAGAGTCTAACCCCACAGCTCCGTTCCCAAAACCCCATCGGATGGCGATGCTGGATAAAGCAATCCGGCGTCAAAAGCGAAAGCAGCCGGCATATGGTGAAGCGGAAAATCGGTTGGTGCTTTTTCCCAAAGTCTACGGCACGTGCGCTGTAGGTTTTCCTTATCGCGGTGGATCAGACTCAGCGGGGATTTAATTTCGCGGCATGCGTCGACCAACGATTTGGATGGATAGTCTTATGCAGGCCCTCTGCAACACAACGTTGGGATGGACTCTGCAGCATCTGTTGCAGAGCACCGTGCTCTTGTTTTTGTTATCTCGCTCCATGGGAGTAGCTCGTTCGACCTCTCTGTCTGCCATGCATATGAACGGATCTTCAATGGCGGCCGAAACGATCCTGCAGAGCTTTGTACGAGTTTTTATAGACAGCAACAGCAGATGACTTATTCCAATCAGATAATCGCAGCACGCGGTTCCCCTTTGAAAGCTTTTTCTTTTCACACTAACAGAGACACTGTGCAGTCTCGATAACAATTTACGGCACGAGTGATCAGCCGAGACTCCGATAAAGTGTTTGGATCGAAAGGAACGAAAAAAAAAAAAAAAAAACACAGAATCTAGGCTTCTTTTTTGCGTTCTCTTTTTTCTAAAAAACGTCATCGCGGTTGCCGAATACGTTTAGTTCCGTATATCATATTCGGGATTGGACGCGTTAGTTGCAGCCCGAGGTTTCTATTTACATAAGTAACGCGTTCTCAAATGTTGATTTAATGAAAAGCAATGGATAGCTGGGTAGCAGCAGCGGCATGGCGTGGAAATGGATGGGTTGCACCGTCAATTATTGGGCACCGTGTCTAGGTGGTTATACGAGGCGTGCGTTAGTGTGGACTTTACACGCCTGACACGCGTGACAGGCGGTGGGTCGGGTCGTTCGGTCGTGACTAAATTTATAATCAAGTTACGCGAAACATTGAAAATATGGACTGTAGGAAATGAATAAGCTTTATCAGATCCGGCGTATTTTAGCTGTTTTCGTGCCACCTACCCTCGGAGTCTGTGAAATACATGACGTACGAGGATCCGTAATTACCGGATGGTCACGGGGCGAAGTAACGTAGCGGGGGTAGAGATAACGTTAAACGTGCAGCGATAAAACAAGGTATGTTTTTCATGCGGCAAAGTCAGAGTCCATTTTCCACGTTCAAGACCCGCTCGTTATTCCACCGTAGCTACAGTCGCTTCGTTTTCTTTACTATTTTCCCTGCGTCAGAGAGAAGATGAATTACTCGTTAGTTAAAACACGGTGAGTTTCTTTTCTCGTTTAGAAAATTGCGCATTCAAGCAATGGAGTTTATTTTCGCACGTATAAACTGACGGAGCAAAGTGACAACTCGGTGCAATATAGATCGTTAAAAATAAATGCCTCTTTTTATTGTTCAATCACCAAATTTCATTCACGTGGTATCGATCATCAGTTGCCGCAATATCACGTCGACGGAACGAGGAAATGACCGAATGTATTCGGTAATTAAAAGAGTGTTACTGCCGCACGAAATTCGTGATTTATGCTAATTTATAACGTATACATTGCATCAAATTTCAACCGGTAACCATATTCGGTTTTATGATACAAACGACTGGTTCCTATATCTTGCGTATCGCCTTTTTGAGCGGCGGTCTTCAGTCTTGTACGGCTATGCAGGCTGCGGAGGTGTAGGTACTGGCAGCAATTTAAAGCCGGTCCAAGAATAGACCGAGAATCTTTACGACGCGGTGCCTAATGCAGATAAAGAGGAAAGCATAAAACACTGCGTAGCTGCCGACGACGTAACGCGCAGGACTGCTCGATTTCACCGATAAAACGCATCCCTCATATGCATAAATTTTCTCCTTCATCGGTTATAATAATTCACCCCGAATTCATCCCCCGCCATTTTCGTGTCCCGAAGGCTTCCTTGGTCCTCCGTTTCCTCGGTAGCTATTATATCCCTTCGGGGGGATCGATCATCACCTGTCTGGTATCACCTATAGAACCCGCTGCTGGTCAACCGGTCCCTACATCAAGAACCCCTACGACTCACCCTATCGCAGATGCTCGAAGTTGCTAGGAAATAAATTACCTTAATATTGAAGCCTGATCGGAATCGTCGCGGGGAATAAAAAACGATGTCAATATTTTTTCCCCTCCCAGATATAATACCGTGATATTATAACCACCGCGACAGACATACACATCCAATAAATGTTTACTCCTTCAACAAAAATTGTTGTTCACCTTAAAATTAAACTTCCTCAGTCAATTATCCTCTGGGAAAGAAATGTTTCCGGAGCAAATGAAAGTAATACATCCTTTCAGACATTATCCCTACGGAAATTTCTGACGCCAATATTTTTCTATATATCTTATGGGGTGCCAATGTAGCGTTTTGCAGCTTTGTGTCCGGCGTAGCATTGAATTAGCCGTCCAGGTGCACGGTTTTAGTTTAGTACAAAACGGATCTCCGCCGGTTCTGCAGAGTACAGCGTATTATTCGTTATATTGGTTAAATGGTATATTGTTGCTTGTTCGACGACGACGACAGTAAGCCGCAAAGGTCTGGAACTGGCAGCTTAGCGGTTCGCTTTGACAGCGAGCGAGTGACAGGGAAGGAGAGCTGATATCGGTCCATTAGACCCTGAGAAGCCACGACAAACGTTTCCATCTCGATGGTCGGAGGAGATTGATTCGTTCCGAGAACCGGCGAGCCAAGGATAGGCACAATGGAACACCCTTGGGTGGATAAACAGTCTGAGACAATTATGTAATCATGGAAGACGTAATCAACGCTCGCGTAACCTGCACGAGTATCCAACGTGGGATCGCTTTTCAGAAAATGGGTAGACGATACCTGGTTTTCGGGTTCTCGAACAGACAAAGTCTCTTCTTCAAATCCAACAACGCGCTGCACGGCTTATGGGTGGCCGTACGGAGGGTGAAAGAGTGAGAGAGAAAGGGACAGCTACCCGGGGGAGAGTAAAAGGGTCGGGGAGAGGCAAAACGATAAGAACCTTTCTGAGGGAACACTTAAATCCCATTAAAACGGACGAGGCCTACGGCGAGCAAAAAACTGACCCTGATACTAGAATCCAGCGACACTAAAAATATGCTCCTCGTCGACATGGTCGCTTTGCTGCAGAAAAAGATTCAGTAAAAGGTAGAAAACGTAAAGGTTCAATTCTTCTACCAAATTTAAAAATACTCTCATCCAAGCCTCGAAACTCGACGATAGTTTCTTTCTTCTCTTGGTTCCCATGATCTGACCGAAGAGGAAACCACTCCCGACGTATAACGTATAACGAACTTATTTTTTTTTTTTGTCCATCGTGGATATTTTTCGTAGGTAACGGAAATCCAGGCAGTTGAAACAACATCTCAAATGACGTGTTTGAACCAGACTGGCTGCTCCACTAAAACGAGCGACACGAGACGAGGTATAATGTAGGGGGTCGTCGTCGTTGGTATAAGATGACGATTATGGGCCGAGCTCCAGGCACGTCGTTTCAGGATTTGTTATCTTTGGTCCGGGGTGCCCGGACTGCTGCTGCGGGAAAGGGAGTCTGTCCTTCGAAGCATCTCGGCGCCACGTGGTTAGTCCGCGGTACTTTTGAAGACTGGGATCCCCGATCGACGGAGTGAAAACCCGGGAGCCAAGGAACGGAGAAAAGGAATCACGGGGCACGGGGAACGGTGACCGTGCAAGCATTTCCCGATAATCACGGGGGACCGGCTCCCAGAAGTCCCTTCGTTTTATTCCCACCGCGTTCCCATGGTAACCGGTGACCCTCATCGACGCTTTCGCTTCTCCTGGCACAGTGGTCTTCGAGACTAGGTCAAAGGGTTAACGATTGGCTCAAGGACACATCGAGGAAATACTTCTCCGTAGCAACTCTTGAGATTTTCTGATTGGAGAATGTCGTCCGGCGACTTTATCGGTGATATAATTCGTTATGGAGTTCGAGGTATACAAGAACGCGACATTAGATTAAGGTTTCAACTCTTTTTTAACCCGTTTCACCGAAAATCAGGTTGATTTTTCTACGATCGTTTTTTGAAGATGCAATTTTTCGCCTGGAATCATCCGTTATTGAACACGCTGCTGATTTTTATATCCACCTTCTATCGATTTGTAGGTATATGTATTATTACGTACCCTAGAATCGCACCCTGCGTTTCTTCCCCCGGCTCTTGCAGCCACCCTTGTTGCGTCTGGCAGCGTAGCTAGCTTCACAGCCAACGAATGGCATTCATATTTTACTACTTCCAGTAATTAAATTCAAAGCAACAGTGTAACCCGAGTCGCGTCGGTGTGCTTAGGCGACCAGGTGTGAGTTTAGAATATATATAGTACCTATTCGTTTGCGGAAATACATAGGAAGCGTAGGTGTGGCAAATCCACGTGTGGATTCACGGCAAAGTTTCACCGGCCGGCCCTGCGTCGTTTGTTCAAGCGGATTTCGAGCCTCACAGCGGTGTTGAATTCGCTTCTCTAGAACCACGTATAGCGGTTGATCTTTTTTCACTCGTGGTTAAGTAAGCCAATCTTGAGCCAACTCGAATTCTAACTATGGGTAATAGGAAACACCAGAGGTGATCCTCTTTCGCGGTCAATTTTTACTTCCGGTACTGGTTTTTTCTTCTCTTTTAAAACATATACGATTACGCGATCGCCGGTGCCTCATCACGAATCCGTCACCGATGAACTTTGCTACTATTCATGAATAAAAATGATCCGTATCTCCAACGCTCGTCAACTTTAACTCGACAATCAACCGTTCGGTGAAATTCGTACACCCGTTTTAAAAATACTTCAGCAGAGGTATCGCGTATCAAACGCGAAATAACATATCCAAACATTTGTACTAAAATATACACATGTAGCATTAAAAAATGAATACGTACCTAATGCACACAGTACCGTGTCACATGAATATTGAGTGCCGCAGATGTGAGTCGATTTGTTCGCCGATGCAGAGAAGCGAGAAGCGAAATGCGCTGTGAATGTATCTCGGAAAAATACATAAAGTATCAGGTTCTCCCTCTATGCGAGAGGTAAAATCTAGGTCTGCATGTAACATTTCAGTGTGTTCCACGATTTCATATATTCAGCGAGAAAGATTTTACTTCGTAAAAATAATTCAGCGCATAAAAATTACGTTGAAAAAATTATCGAGATACGGGAGTCTTTATTTCCGTCTGCATGAAACGAGATACGGTGATGCAAACCACAGAGTCCCAAGAACTGCATTATTTTTCAATCTATTCGAGGCGCCCTAAATTCGGCAAGATTTTTGCCTGAGTCTCGACTCGAGTCTCGCAGGATCCTCGGAGTCCTCGGGGGCAGCGGTTATCGATCACGACGTGCACATGCAGCGGAGAGGCGTAATGCAGCTCTTCGCGATAACCGTGGAGGGTGTTGGGTGTTCTCGTCGAAGCACCGATATAGTTATTTATGCATCGGTCCACGGGGAGGCCTCCTGCCTGTGTACATGGGTATGTACCTACTTCGACATGCCGCCGAGGGAGCGGAGTTGCGCGGCCAGCCAACAACCCCCGGGAAAGTTGCCCTCAGGAGTTCCGGGATTTGCCTTTACCTCCGAGGTTTCACTTGTGCGGTAGAAAATCCACGAGTTTGAGGTTAAATCTGATATATATATATATATATACACGCGCCCTCCGCCACCCCGCGGAATCAAGCACACGCGTTTCTTTCTTCCGATTGTATTTATTCCACGGCTCATTTTTTTTTTCCTCGGCATATACCGGAAGCGCTCGTGATCCGGCGGATCAGGCACACGTTCTTCACATCCGGACCACGCAACCCGCGTCGGTGTACATTCCTACCGTGGTCTGGGAAAATGGCTAAGGGCCGAGTTTAGTTGCCGGTCCGTGGGGAGAGAGAAGCCTGCGCTGGCTCGTTCGAGGGGTTCGAAATGGTTCAGGCGTATTCTCGGGGTGGTTCAGGGTGGTTTACGAAGGTTTACGGGGGGTCCGAACCACCCGAGTCTAATTTACAACGTTTCTGGCTGTGAGCGCTCTCCTGCGGCCTTCCTGTGGGGGTGGGATTCGCCAGCGCCGTACGTGCGCTGCTTTCCGGTATCGACGCACCCCCGCCCCCACTAGGCGTTCCGAAAATTTCCAACTTTCTTCATTTGTCCAGAAGAGAGAAACTTCTCTAACATTTTCCTATCCCGTACCGTTAGATCCCCCCTCCTCGACTCTTCTTTCATTTTCCCACTCGATTTCCGCACCGTCAAAATCCAGAGGTTCTAGCGTCACAGCTATTGCAGCCACTTTGCAAATCATCGGGTTTCGAAAAAAACGAGAAAAAAAAAAATATAAAAAATACCAAGAAAAGCCTGCGATATATCGGCGATCCCGGAGGAGGTCCTGGTCCCGCAGGTCAGCCTGCCCCGGGACGACGCGACACCGAATAATGACCGACGCCGCAACCCTGGATTAGCAAATCCCATTCAGGATTAGGTTTACAGCGCGAGTCGCTCTCTTCCGCTGGAGGGCAAAGCTCTAGGCTCGGGCTTAGGTTCAGGACTCGTGGCAGCGTCGATGTTCCGTGACCGTGGCTAAGCTCACCCCGGCAAACCTGGACTTTGGCGCACTTCGCCCGGGTTACGCTCCGAAACACGTATACCTATATCCCAGCCACCCGCCGGCCCTGGACTCTCCTCGAATATCCATTAAACCAGTTGAGCCGCAAACCAAAACATTGACTCGGTGTTACGTAAACGAGAAAGTGGACTCTGGTCGTTTCTGAATTTAGAATTCTAGGCTGACCCCGCAGCGCACGATTCTAGTTGGCAGTCAGCTGGGTCGATCCACTCGATGTCTGAATTTTGACTTTAATCCCGGGGGTTGGTATGCTCACCTTTTACGACATTGTACACCACTCGCTCTTTGAATATAACTCAAACATAAATTTTAATGCAAAGTTTCCGTTTCACCGATCACAATTCTTTCCTCCTATCCTGCTCGCGGTCTCCTTCCTGCACGCTTCGAGGAGCAGTGATTAGGGACGATTTCATTTTTCCAATCCCGCACCGCGTATTTCGAGCGCAATAGCCACCCGCCTACCCCTCATTATTATAAAGTCACTAACGAACCTCGGGGGCGCTCTGTGAAACCCAACGATCCTCCGACCCTCCAATCTCGCCCCTGGCCAACGGACCAAATCAATTCCCTCCGCACCCCGACAATCGCAAACAAGAGATTGAGCCACTTAATGCTTGTAAGTAGCGACGACAATGAACCGTTGCTCGGTCGGATCAAACGTCTGTCAAGAATCTACCGTATCTACGACGAATCAAACGTCATCCATGATTTCAAACGCAACGATACCCGCAGAAATGGTTGTTTTTATTTTTTATGAGATTGAAAATGATAACGCGATTGTAATGATTTACGTTTCGAAATAATCGGTAGTTCAAAAAATTTTCAGAATTGTCGGTAAACCATAATAAAACAAAACGTAAACATATTTTTCATTGTTTCACAAACTTCCAAAATAGTTTAATAATTTTTCCACCCAATTTTTCGTTACGCTAACGTGATTAAATTCAGTCTGTATTTTT
Source organism: Diprion similis (assembly GCF_021155765.1). Classification (NCBI taxonomy): domain Eukaryota; kingdom Metazoa; phylum Arthropoda; class Insecta; order Hymenoptera; family Diprionidae; genus Diprion; species Diprion similis. Next base: position 5,007,479 of record NC_060115.1, on the reverse strand, counting down.
TTATTTTTTGGTTTCCGCACAAAGCGTTGGTTAGTGCCTCGAACAACATTCAAAGTCCACTTTTACCCTGCGGTTTTGCGAAGCGTACGACCACCTCGGTTTTTGTATTCTTTTCCCTTTCGACGGGAGAGTTCGCCCGGATAATATCAACTCCGTGAATGAAAGCGAACTTCACGTTGTGGCTGGTTTAATTGATAGAAATGAGAGTAATTGCGAACAGCAGAGTCGGTGGTACAAAAATTTGTTTGCACCACATCAGACGAGCCTGGAAACAACGAATCGTGGTAAAAACTGTCGATCCTTCTTTCACGCTCAGCCATGATCTCCTCTGACGCGGACGAGGCAGACGGATGGCAGTTTTCAATTTTATTTTCACCCCCTTTGTTTCGTTCATCCGTTGGAAAAATTAATCCGTCCACGAAAGCCGTGCCCGCATATAAGCGTAAATGTGTAACACTTTTATGCATTCGTGTGCTTCCGTATAGATACTCAAATCCGTTTCCCAAACTAAAACCGAATGCAGCAGCGGGAAAAATTGTTTTCGCTTTTGTTTTTCTACTACCCGGATTACAACATTTCCTCCGTTACGCGTGTTTACCTACAGAACAATCAGCGTCGCGATAACAAAGTTTGGTAATTGGCAACCGCAAATAATCAGCTGATCATTTTACTATTTCAATTCGTTTGAATGAAATTTTTTCACACTTCCAAAGGACTCAACTTCCTTATTGGGATCGTATCAGATTTGTTCTTTCTGTGTAAAAACCACGTTCGAAGAAAATATGACGGGAAAATTGTTTAGGTTTGGTTTCATGACCACCGAGTGTAGGAATATTCACGCGTGTACATATGCGTCGGCTCTTTGCTTACCGACTTGCGCGATGCATGCATGCATTATTCAACATCTCGTCATTTTTTATGGGATAATAGTTTGACTTTTTTCAACTTCCCGTATCCCGCCATCGATTCGCCACCTGCCGTCCGTCCCCATGAATCAGTCATAAGTCGGCAATTAAAGTCCGGCCAGAGTTGAGTTTCATGGAACTTTATGAAGTTCTACATCGTTTTAGAATTCCGTAAAAACAGTCGTTTCAAGCAAATATCGAGTTTCTTGTCCGAGAGCATCGAACGCCGCATTCAGGTCGTCTCTTCACCACCGAGGATTGGTGCCGCATGAATATGCAGATGGGGTTGCCAAATTTCAATTAGCCCGGGTACACCTCGCTTTTCGCAAAACACGATATGTAGGCGCGTGTATATGGATGCATATACGGGTATTTCGTATTATAATAAACCGGCTCTTCATTGAAGTCAGATTAGCAATTTTGTGGTTTCTCTTCTCCTTTGTCTGGACCGTATAAACTTCCCTCGCGTTGTTATCGCGACATGCAACCCCTTCCCCCTTCCCACCGCAGATAGTCTACTATTTCCGGTTTAGAGATTTACGATTCAACGAGGAGGGATTAATCTCGTCCCAATCACGCCGGGCTTTGAATATCGTATCGCGCTCGCACGAAAATTACCCCAAACAATAATCGCGACCCTTGTTAAATCGAGATAATCGGGTGATCTGTGTGCATCTCCTCTCTCTTTCCTTCCCGTGCGTCTTTTATCACCGATATTTCCCCTCTTCTTATTCTGCAATGCAATATAAGAGCAGAGAATTTTCCTATTACGTCGTCGGCTGATGTCCTGAAACAATATGTTCAGGGTATAAAATATGCATTCCATTCCGCCACTGTCCAAGAAGGAATATCGCGCTCGTCTGTACGATATTGACGGTATTAGCATAGACTCGCGTCGAAAATTCTTCCGTCAAACTACCTTAAAAAAAAAAAAAAAAGTCAGTCCACAACACGAACTCCGTAAAGAATAGCTGTGGATCATGATGCGAATAAAAATCGTTCATTTTCTATTCTCATCGAGATCCAGTGTGTGTATAAACTTGGGACGTATAGATGATAGCGTGAAGTCAAGGTCTTGATCTCGGTAAGCGGGCCAAAAGCGAAGCTGCATCAGCGGTTGCGTTAATCAATATAAGGGCGATCCCAGATAGATACCCATTTAGAATCCAATACACACCAGGCTTATCGGCATCTCCGTTTCAGACGGCTTTCCTAGTGACCGATTGAATGAGCTACGCACGTTACAGCGTGGAGAAACGAGTTCATGAATTAACGGGCGCGCGAGGCAACGAGGATCGCAGTAAAATAGGGTGGATATACACCGACCCGGAGTGCCTGGAGTGATAAAAATCTGGGCAGTCCGAACCATCGTAATTAATCGTCGATTCGTTAAATCCGGTCCGATAGTTCGATAACGTTTACCGGGTACGGGTTTCGGGATTAACTCTAACTGACGGATTGAAACGGCTGCAATAAGGAGCTCGACGATCCTGGAGGAAACAGAACGTAACGGAAAGAGAGAAGACGTCGCCAAGACCCAGTGAAAGGAAGCTTATATCTACTCGGATCACCACGACGTTCGTATTACGTTACAATCTGCGTTCACTCCGCGTCCTCCATGCATGCCGTGGTCACTTCACCACATCGTGCAGTCGGAGAGGGGCTGCCTGCCCTCTCTCTCTCTCTCTCTCTCTCTCTCCCCTCCCTCTCCCGCGGGACGATGAGGGCTGCGCACGGCCGGGGTGCAGCTTGCAGGGGAAACACCGCGTCGCAAGCTGAAGCTGTGTGGTGGGCCCTGGCATGTCAAGCTCTGGTCTTCGTCGCCAGTACAGGTCAGCCTCTGAGCCACGTGACATCCGACCTCCACGGCCTCGATAATGCCTATCAGCTCTATCACGCACTGACGTGCAGTAAGGGCGCGGTTAGAACCCTGCCGCAGCTAATAGTACGGGGTTTTAGGCCAGCTGGTGGAGCAAAGCTTTCTACACCCCAGATCGCTCGCTAGTGGATCTATGATCTAGATCGAAGCTTGGTAACCGGGGCAAATAAAGAGATGCGTGATTTTTTACCCCGAAATTGGCTGGTTTATGGAGTTACGAGGAAAGTCCCTTGACGATATTATAGAAGTCGTGGGAACGATGGTTACTTTGTTGTTTTAAAAATCTTGCGGGAATTTATTTCAACATAGAGAACACGATTTATTATAAAATTTAACCAATCAAGCATAGACTGAGGATGTAACTTGATGTAACGATGATGCTGGCTCATCGCCGAGTGTAAACTAAGCTTTTCCGCGACTTTACCAGCTGGCGCCGCGACTCTCTCTCGGTGTCGCGTTGTCAGGATGTCTCGGCTCTTATTCCGAGCTTTTAACAAATTAGAAAGCATAGAAACAAAGAGACTTTCGTCCTCCTAAGGGAGAAACCCGCAGAGATCCGAAAATCCGAGATGCTGGGTGTTTTACCCGCCGCTTCACCGTTTCACTTTACGTCAGACGAGGGCTTCATTGTATTACGATGATTACATATCGATCCAAGCAGCTACATCGATCAAGAGAATCACGCTCGAGGTATTCACGTTCGGTCTTTAAGCAAAGGGATCGAGTTACGTCCTCAGTGAAAATTGGCAATACGGTATTTTATCGAGCTCATAGATCATCCTTTGCTCCGCGTCCGTTGTTACAGTAAATCAATGCCCGGAATAACCTAACGAAAGATGTTGTTGCAGTATATCATCACACCAGGTGCACAAAGCCTTCAACGATATTTTCCGAAGAAAGAGAAGCTGGGGAAATTTAGGGCACGCGAGCGGTTTGTCAAAGGAAAACTAATCAAAGACTTATTTCTCTTTTTCGTGATATTATATCATCGACATTATGTATTCGCCGAGCTTATGATTAGTTTACGAAGAATCAAAGTCAATTTTCAGGCAAAAAAAAATCGAGCATCGAGGTAGTTCTTAGTTATTATACGCTTTTCCAAAAACCACAACAAGTACCTGTTCAGCCGATCGGTTTAATCAATAATCCCTTCGTCGCTTCAATTTTACCTTCACAATTCAGTCGGTTTTTCATTCAAGGGTAAACGTCGTGGGCTTTATCGATTCTCAGAGACGAATTCGGACATTAGTATTACACACTTTTCACAGTGTGGGCAAATTAACTTCTCTGCTTGATATAAACTCACGTCGAAACTAAGACCTCTATTTACGTTTACGAGCACGTAGCGCGCTATGCATGGAAGTTAAAACTATACGAAGAGAGAAATAAACGGTTACTGTTCTTGCATTTGCAGATACATGGTCATATTACTTCTGCAATGACTAATTTTAAAACGGTTTTGCCACTCAGCATAGAGGGGAAAAAATTAATACTTTTGATTACTCACAGGTGGACACGTGCAAAAAAGAAAAAAGAAGAAACCAACACTCGTATTGCAAAGAAAAAGGCGAGAGTGAAAAAAAAAAAAATTGAAATAATAAAACAAAGCGTCTCGAAGCTCTCAGCTCGGTTATTAACTCCTAGCCAAAACTTGGAAGTTGGCCAGTGCGCTGATTTAAAACGGCACAATGCAGCACAAGTTGCACTGCAAATAAGTGTAGCGAGGCATCAACGTACCTGCAGCATTTTGCGCCGTGAATAACGGCAACCAATTCGTAAAATGTGACGTTCAAGTTCAGCTGGAACTGAATTATAATCATCTAATTTGCCACGATAAAAAAAAAATTTTCCGCACACATGGTGTAATTTCTACGAAATAATATATGCTGTACAGCAATGTTTATTAACGCCTTGAGCTTCCGGCTAACTTAATTGTTTCCCGTCCGAAATAAAATGCGATTTCGATTCTGTACGAATTATGTGACAATGACTCCCAACCTCTCGTTGTGCTAGTCATTGTCACACAATTCGTATAGAATCTAGCTAGCATTTTCTTCCAGACCAAGAAGAAGTTAGCCGGAAGCCCAAGGGATTAATAAGCATTACTGTTGTACACAGTTTGCATAGTATAAAAAAGTAGCGAGCCTCGCGCAGCAGTCTCGAAATTGTAGGTATTGTTACATTTTCGTCTGTTTCGAGGCAGTCGAGGAGGCTAGACTCGCATTGTTGAACGAGGTGGTAGTCGGGGGTGGAGTTCCGGGTGAGATTATTTACATGGAGTCGCGATTCGTCTGACAGTGTCATTGAACCCGGTTAACAAAGCACATCGAGTTTAAGTATTTTTAATAGGTGACCCAACCGAATTGAATCTTGTTACTGGTTGATCGTATTTATGAACTAAAGTTCAACTGTCGGCTGTATGTAATTAATTGCTTCACGAAGTCAACCCCCCGGCCACCCTTCGGTTACTCCGTCGTAAATTATAAGTACCTACCCATATTCCCTGCACGCAATATCGATTCTAATAACCTATGCGACTCCAATATTTACCCTTTCAATATATCAATCACAATTTTTCCGCCCATGTAATAACGCCAGGGTTGAAAAAACGAAGCACGGTTACAGTTCATTCGGGATTTGATCGATACCGGATATGACCATGGGTGAAATGGTCTCTAAATTAGAACGAAGAAGTCTAACATAAGAAATTAACCGACTCGGTCACATTAACTCAGAAATTCAACGACGATGGAAAATTCTTTCTCTTTTCGTAACTCCTCGCTTTTTCCTGAGCCGTTTCGTCCGTGGCGCGTGCATTATTTTCGCGTTACTATTTCGGTATCGCGCAACCCTTTGGAGTTGGTCGGAAGGGGAGCCAAAGGCACAGTGGGTGTCTCATTGTGTCGGGTGGAGAGACGAGCTGCATTTATTTTCATTAAAATTCTTCAACGTACATACGTATACATCATACGTATAGGTATAATAACGTTTCGGGTACATCGATCGTTTATTTTCTTACGTATCCCTCTATTTCTGGTCTTTCTTTTCTCTGTACCCACACCCGACTGCTACATTAAACCGACAACTGCAGCTACTGCTGCTTCAATAGCGCGTTACTTGCTTTATTAGCGTACAGTACGCGTGTATTTTCGGAGTCAGTTTGCACCGGACGTCCACCTAAGGCAAGGCATAGGTCACGTGTGTCAAGCACCGAGGATCGAGTGCACGCGCATTATACATCGCAGAGCCGCAGCAGCTCTCATTGAATGCTAATTTTTATCAAAGAGCAAAGAAAAGGTCGAAGAGAAAGTGTTCGAGTTCCATTGCAGGTAAAAGTCCGTCAAGTGGTTGCGACTGGTTAGTCTAACCGAAGTTATTCGCTGCATCCCTTACTGAAGAGGGTCTATCAATTCGCGAAATGCATTTCGAGCAGGCAATACCGCCTCTCGAGCCACGAGAGAATTACAAGTAGGTCGACGTAAGTTGAATTTCAAAGCAAGGAAGCTCGAGAGGGTTAAAATGAAAGGGAAAAGGGTGAAGGGAAATACGAATAAAAATAGAAGACAGGTAATAATTACCGCCCTTAGAACTCGCGTAAGACAAGAAGGTATTAGTTCGGGGATTACCGGGTCTCGGGGAGGCGGCGGGTGGTCCCTAATAAGAGAGAGGAACGAAGGGAGAAGTCTCGCTCGGATGGTGGGTGAAGCTAGCAGGTAGAATGACAAGGGTTAAGCGAGAAATGAGAGAGAAATAGGGCGTAGCAAGGGCGCGGCGCAGGATGAAATACATACCTGGTTGGTACATTGGTCCACTGCTAAGGTCGGGGTGTCTCGACGAGTTTTCATTGCACAAAACCACTTAACGACACTTAGATCAGCACCATCATGATTGCCCGCTTCAGAGCCACTATTGACAACGACGAACGACAAGTAGTACGAAAGAAAAAGCACAACAAAAGAACGAAGAGCAGAAACAATACTACGTATCAACAACAACCGAGGGTGGTAAACACCTATTATCCCAGAGGCACTATTTCCGTGGCACAGAATCCTGCCGAGCACTGTTTCGATTCACACTGCTTCCGATATTGCGATCTCGTTTTCAAAAGTAACGGGAGCGATAAAGCACCGCAACAAAAAACAAAAAACAAACTTTTTTCAAGCCAATTTTCGCTTCCGTTCCACAATTACCGATAATTTTTTTTTCCTCTTTCATAAGTGCGATTCAAAGGCGAGTGGTTTGTCGGAGAAAAACCAAATCAATAAAAAAAAAACAAATAACAAAAAGGAAGAAAACTGCACGAACAAGGCGAGTCTTTTTCACACGAATGTACGGAAGTTCGGAGCACTGCACGTCAACGACTGTAAGCCTCCGTTAAGGGTGGTGCTTTTTTGTTTCCCTCTTTTTCTTCGTTCCTTTTTTTCCTCTCAACGAGCTTGCGACACGACGGACGTTGCCCTCGGGCAGCAGGCAGTGTACTGAGGTCTGCCTTAGCATTCGACCCGACTCACAGCTGAATACCACAGTGGCGCATGCGCCACTTAACATGGCCGCCGTGCGCCGTCGCTGCTGCCGCTGTCGCGGCCACCGTCGACGTCGTCGTCACCACCCCCCTTTTCAACCCCTAAATCGTCGTTCTACACCCCCAGGCCTCCGCCTGCTCCGGCGGCGCACCCCTGAGAGACGAACCTCCGGGCTAAGACTTCCTGTCAAAGATTCGAATTCCCACTAACGGGCATGCACTGCGTTCTAAATAAATTTCTCAACTTTTATATTCGATTCGACACGTGCTCCTCCAGACCGCTCATCTCTGATGTGAGCTAGGCATCGTCGATTCGCAGCTTCCTTTGATATGGTAACAACAATTTCTCACGAATTTTTACTCCACCTCTCTCTCTTGGCGGAGGGATGAAATCCTCAGAGTTCAAGATCGCGTAGCGCGTTTCAACTTGCGTTTCGAAATTCATTTCGGAGGAGGAATCCTGAGGTTGAATTCAAACTTCTTTTACTACTCGTCAGTATGTATCCAGGTTAATGTCATCAATAGGTGTCAGTCTGTAGGTATCGAACAGTAATTTAAACAAAACTGACGAAGAATTTGTCGCTTAATATCAGAATAATCCATCATGTTTAAACAAATGACTTTGAAACGATCTAATAGACAAAGCAGAAGCAAAATTTGCCTTAAGATAAGAATTCCAGTACCTAACCATGCAATTGAAATACCCGTTACTCGAGGTAATTTATTAACTCCGATGGTAAGACGCCCTGAGAAATGCTGATCTATATAAAAGGATTCCGACAATATCGGAATCATTAAAAATCAATTGGCAACCGATACGAACAGATAACGTCTTTACTCTCCTGGTCTTATTCTCCGGGGAGATTGAACAGACTCTTTCCCTGCAACAGTAGGCGGCGAGTCACCCCGCGTATGCCCGGACCAATCCCTAATTGGTTCACGTGATTCATTCGGCGTCGGAGGTTCGCTGCGGTTAACTATGATCTCGAAATGGAAGCCGAGCGTACACCGAGAGATTCGATACCTGAAGACGATCCTCCGTCACCTTCGGTCGATCATCCGAGCCTGAGGTTCAGGTTGTGTGACGAGGAATAGAGGATAGGACGCAGCCTGAATCTATCGTTCGCATCGCTTATTACGACGACGAGGACCGGTAGCAGCTCGCCGCGTCAAGTGTGGATCGTTACAGAAGCGATCAGATAAACAAACGGGTGAATATTAGAGTCGGACGTAATCAGGCTCTCAGGTGCCTGCAGCTCTGTGTTACAAATGTGACAGGAGAGATGAAACCCCCGATTGGATCCCTCGTTCAGTCCACGTCGTCCACGGGGAATCGTGATTCCTGATCGTCGAGATCAACCGCGGCCACATGACCCGTGATTGTCAGAAATATAGCGAGGATGCAGACCTCTGCTAATGCCAGGATCCAAGTAACGACCCTGAAAAAGGGCGCGGCTCATGCCAACGACGTTAGAGACCTTCAGCCCAGTAAGCTCCTTTCCTCTACTTCCGTTTTCCTCCTCGTCCTCCTCTTCGAATCGAACGCTAAATTCCACTCCGTGGAATCAATTTGAACCGAAACGAAGGACGTTGTCCATCATGGGTTATTAATTTAATCTCAATTTCGTCAATTTCGTGTAGGCATATGGAGTACAGCCATTATATGGAAGCCATGTTTTTTATAGAAAGAGTGCTACTTTACCTACAGACGTGTTCATACGTCCATGTATAATGATGCATAAAGACGATATATCAATAAAACGCGGGAACAGTTTCTAAAGAGATCTCTTATCACCGAAATGTTGGAATTGGATTTCTCATCGTGGGCTAAACGATAAAAAAAGTAACTCGTATCTCTGTAACGTATAAAGAACAATTTCCGCGCGAATTTTCTATCCGTGGAAAAATTTGAGAGTGTATAAGGGTTGAAAATTCGGAGCAGCTCGGTGAGTGAGTGCGGATAGGTCGAGGATAGAACTGCTTTTAGAGGGTTCTGGGAAAGCTGCGGGTTCCGTAGGTGCGGGAGGGTGCGTAGAAGGGTGAATAATAACGTCTGAAATTCGAGACGCGGAATAAAACGATCTCTCGGACGTTGAGGGGGGCGCAGAGGGAAGAAGGCGGTCCTGAGGTACCTTATATTACGCAGGTATCCTGCAAAGGGTCTCCGCACGCGGAATGCGCTACTCTTTCATAGGTTTCTAACCAGCCAGAAATAATACGAGGGAGTGTAGAAAGAACCCACGCCCCGTTTCTCTCGTTCGATAAAACGGAATATCCACCGAGGAACAAATGCAGACGACAAAACCGAAGAACCCGGGAAACAGGCTCGCCGAGAGGGACGGAAATTGAGAGGCTGAATGAGCGATGAGAGAGACAGCCGGAACCTACTGGAATTCCTCGAGCTGAAAGTATCTCAAGCTGAGGTAACCGCCGCGGGGAGATGAATTTATGATCCAAGCAACATTCACCTTCTTTATCGAACCCCGAAAAAGCGTATCTTTGTCGACTCTTCTTCTTCCGGTCGTTAACTGTATCGAAAATTATCATACACACCATCCGTTTACCCACGACGACCATCCCTCCTCTATGAAACATTCTCATTCATCGGTTATTCGTCGAATCTTTCAGAGTATCCGTACAACTTCGCTCCTCACTTTCACAAATAACGAGGCTCTCGAAGTCTCGGCAGTTTCATCTTTAAGTGTCGTGAAAAACTGGGCCCATTTCATATATACGTATATACAATAAAAGTATATGCGAACGAATCAACTAAAAGCGATCCCGTTCACTATCACTCTTCAATTGAACCGAATTCGTAATTTCAGAGCTTTCAGATCCTGCAAGCTGAATGCCAGAGCGTTTCGTTTGATGAGGTACCTACTCGACGTGGAATTGGTCAGGCCATCTCGCCCTGTCTGCGTCTATCCTTCTCCCTCATTTATCTCTGTCTCTCTCGCTCTCCGGTCGGTTTCTGGCCGGTTCCCCTTATCACGACGGTCAGACGTTAGTCTTACGAGTCGGTGCACCGTACTAACTCGGTATTTAATGACTATGGGAAAGCTGCGTGCCCTGCGAAGCTGGGTGTATACATATACGTATGGTATAACTACAGTCGGTTGGCGGAGCCACTTAGCGAGCCCGCGTTTACTTACCATACCCAACATGCAGTCATCAAATAATACCGCCGGCTCTTCCGTTAAATAAAAGCCGTATCGTTTCTCTCTTCTCTCTTTCCTTCGCTTAGCTTCTCTTCTTATTATAACCACGCATATAATGCAGGTGCAAATTATTTCCTGAACTTGAAACGTCTCACACGAGGTGATTCGCACCACTGGCTTTCGATAAAACGAAAAACAAAAATATTTTTCTAGTTTCAAAGCAGCGTAGCTTTTCTTTCCAACGAAATCCGGTCGCCACGTGTCTCTCAAGGTAGGTATAGTTGAAAAAAAGTGCGAGGTAAAAGGAGGTCTCCTCATCCCAGCGAGGAAAACCTCTCCAGGGTACAGATTACCGTTCCATTCCGCAAGAATTGGTAAGAAACTGTAAGAAAGTTTAACACGAGGGTCGAGGAAAAGGGCGGAATATCGGACTCGCCGATAGTGTCGAAATTTGGTATTTTCAACGGGCACCGAGTACCTATACCTGAGCCGAGACCCATTTCGCGTTCTCGTTCACCGAAGTGCGGGGAGCAGCGCTTTAAGCCGAAAGTACTTGGAAAGTTCAGATACCCTGATCGCGGCGAGGCGGCTGGTTGGTGGAAAGATGCGCAGTAGTAGGTATAGATGTAAGGGTGGTAGGTTGAGGGCGCCGGATCCTCGAAGAGACTCTGGAAGTTGAGCAAACTTGAATGTTTATCGCAGCCTGGTTTAGAGCGAGCGAGCGAGCGAGCAATGCTCCATCTCTCTTTCTCCGGCTTCGCCACCCAGTTACTTGCTAAGTGGGTTTGAAATTACGTAAATACATGCTAATTAAAAACTACTAACTAGGTAAGCACACACAGCGGGAGAGCTGCGGATGCAATAACTAGTCGCTCGTTCTCTCGCTGCAACTACTATCCAACCTAGAGCTCCCTCAGAAGCCACCGCGCCAAAGGCCCCAAGATACACTTTGAAAACGTGCTTGGATACTGCCGTTGCACTTGAGCAGTCGCATCCGGAAGTCGCTGTAATTCAACAACCGTGTTCTCGCGTGCTCCCTTTTTCGTAAACTCCGGAAAGTCTCTTTGGAATACTGCAACGTAATGAAAAACTGAAAAACTCCCACCTTAACACCGTCGCCTTATCCCTTTTTCCTTGCCACGATATTTGTTCATCGATTCAGGACCGACTAGATACGAAACGGAACACTGTAAGGATCCCTCTTCGCGCCTGTTTGCCGAACGGATTGCAGACACGATACCTACGTGCGAAAGAAGTTTGACTCGAGGTTCCCAATAGACCGAAACGATACATGCAGAGAAAGATTTCTCCCCGAAGAGATACGTGCGGGTACCCAGTTGTACGTAAGCTGCACTCGCGATTGGTTGATGTGATTTCTTTGTTCACCATCTAATATTTTTTCATTGTTTTTTTGTTTGTGGTTGTTTTTTTCCTTTTCCTTGACTTTCTTTTTGTATTTTTCTGTACACCACAGAGAACTTTCGGAAATTGCGGGTCTAGGTTTCGTTTTAAGTTATCGCAAATATTTGTTTGGCGAAGGGTGAAATAAACTCAGTTAGTCGAGGGACTGGCGCGGGTGGCGCCGGATAGTTGGCCTGTGCCAGGGCATCGCCAAAGTTTCTCTGGAATACCAAGTAACCCAGTCGCCGACCCGTCTCGAACGACTCCGGCTCCCTTTTCTCCAGCCTCCCGAAAGAGTAGATAGAAGAAGAAGAAGAAGAAAAAAAAAATTCTCCTTCCATTTTAAAGGGCAGTAGATATTGGATAAGACTTCGATGATTCATCGCAAAACGATAGGCAAAAGTCTGAACGGAATTCGGTAAGATACGCAGCTGTGTACGTATGTACGTGCAATTGAGACGACGAGAAATAATGAAAAAAAAAAAAAAAAAAAACCACGAACGAGGGATAAAGATAATCGGAGAAAAAGGATTAATCATTCAAGTTATAACGCAGTTGAGGAGAAGGAGGAGGAGGAGGAAGGTGGAAGAAGAGGAGGGGAACAAATGGCTCTCCGCTTGCCTTCCGCGATATCGAACGTAGGTATACATACTACATACGTACACACGGTGTATACTTTTTTCCTTTTTCTTTTTTTTTTTTTACAGCCCAGGAAAAAGCGAGCCATTATTTGGGGATTACTCGAGGATTTTCATCAGTTCCGCGCATCGCGGATACATTTGAGAGTATTTCTGCGTTCCTTATAGACTTGGGGCGGCATTTTACGAGGATGGTTGCTGCAGGGGATCGATTCTAGCGGCGATTTAACCACCAAGTTCCACATCACCTCTGCGAGTCGGTCAGTCGACTTTGGCTGTGTGGAGTTAGACACGAACACACACATATATGTATCCATATATATATATATATATATCTTAAAAGTTCTCTCCGCGAAATCCACTTAACTAACGACGTCTTAGAGGGTGGGAGTGGGGGGCTGCAGCGGGACCGCGAGATTCAACGGGGGTTGAAAAATCAGGACCCCTCAACGACGGACGATGGAATCGGAAGAGAGATGGAGGGATGGACGGCTGCAGACGCGGCGAGGACTGAGAAGCTCTTTAACAAATAGACCTGATTGTCGAGTACAAATTGGTGTAGTGGGTAAATCTCGCGGGAGAGGCGACGTAGGTACGCCAACGACCGCAGGGAAGACGGCGACACCGCGAGGCGGAGGGGCGAAGGGGGGACTCTGCGTGGGGCAGGGAGGCTGGCTGGATACTACGCTGAATAATGCATGCCTCGGCCTTTCCCATCCGCTATGCTCATTGTCTGTGTGTACGCACGTGATACTTATGTTCAGGTAAACGCTGGACCCACACAAACATATTACAACCAACGTTATTTCCCTACCTCGCCACTTTTTCCAATCGTTTTCATTTTTTTTTTTTTTTTTTTTTTTTTTTTCTGACCCTTGACAGACTTTTATATTGACCAACACTCCCCCGTAGATCCGCCTTCATTTTCCGGCTGCTCATTTTTCTGTACGCGTAGTCTCGACAAAGTATCTACTTCAGCTTTTGTGTAAGAAGCGATAAAATTTTCATACAATAATACGGAGATTCGAGTTATTGTAGATGAAATGGATTGCTTTTGGACTTGTTGTAGTAAGTATTTGAAATTCAAGGATCTTTGATATAATTTATGTACCTATACACTGTTTCTTGCCTCAAGCTACGCGAAATTTAATAAAATTAAATTGCATCCTTCCGAAATTTCATTTATATTGCTAATTCATCAATCCGGTGTGTACGAATTAATTTGGCAATGAATTCCGATACTCGTTGATGCTCAACTTACATTCCTGTAGCTCTGTATGAATATTTTTGTTCATTATTTTCACTACTTCTGATGAAATAAAATTTCAATTCTAACTCTACGGGGCGTTGTGTGTATAATTGAATGAACTAACATACTTTTGGTGGAAATGTAAAATTGAATTTCATTCACCCAGTATTAACAAGTAGCAAGTAATTCGTGAAATTCTGAAACTCTACTTGAAGGATTTTCATATCGCCAATCATCATAATTCTCTGCATTATTTTTCATCCTATGATACTGATCCCCCGATAGGCGGATATCAAGCGATTAGGGGTTGTTTTCGTAGCACTTATAAAGCCCGACGCGCGTCTTAAGGGATTCATAAATTGATCCGAGAGATTCGTGGCAGTTATTCTCTGACTTCTACGTCAAGATTCACCTTTTATTTTCTATCAGATCCATCTGCCCGTCACCGAATCGGTCAATAGATCAAAAAAAAAAAGTTTATCCGCTTACCACCAAGTCACATCTTGCATCCCTCAATGTTTTTCTAGTGAAAAATCCTAGACAAATACGCAGGATGCGGACACTCACCTGAAACAGAAAAAACATCGCTTCGTTAGAAGGTTCGATAGACCACGTGGGATGGTTAATCAGTGAGCTTCGATGCCGATTCTCCGTGTATTTTGGTGGAAAGAAAATCAGGGAGATAAATTTCACTTTCTATTTCGTACGTATTTTTCGACGCAACGATTATTACCGGCGAAACCGAAGTCTAAATTGTAGCTTCGTTTGTCTTTGAGATAAATAAAATTAGTCACCGTTTGCAGGCGGGAGCAGAGCCTTCGTTTTTTAAACCGTGTAGCTTCTTATTTACGAACCGGTAACGAAGCAAGATTAACAATATTCATCTACGAATCTCTCGTCCTAACGACCGGTAAATGCAAATCGCAATACGAATAAGGAATAGTAATTAGCCATCGATGATCACGATTCCGAGTAGCTTGAATACCTTTGGAAAACGTTTTAAAAACGCCTCGTCTCGTACCCAAATCACCCACACCTCTTGCTTCACGCTTTCTCGAATCACGAGGAAACCGGGAGAAAAATGAGACAAAACTAACAACCGTTATCTGCATTTAGACTTTTCTCAAAAAGACCGACGTAACATCCCAGAGAAACATTTCTAGAATGCAGCTCTACGACTCGTAGGACCCTCCGCTGTATAGGCCTATTAATTCACCACTCTAACGTTAAATTAGTATCTCTGGGTAGCCAGAGGAAGAATTAGTGATGGCAATCTTCTGATTTTCCTCAGCGTATGCTGTTAATCGGTGAGAAGTGAAGAAAATTCGTCAATGACGATACTTATTTCAACACAATTTTTTTTTACTATGTAATTCTCCTCTCGATCCTTTCCCACTATTTAGCATATTTTTACAATACTGTACTACTACTGCGATTATAGTAGTTAAGAATATCAATGGTTAATTATATTCCCGCTGATGTTCATGTAACTAGGTGTAAAAATTGAAACAGTAAATCAATTGCGACAACGTTTTACCGTTTTTTGTCTGTAATTCTTGAACCAGCAATGAAAGTGACATGGAAATGGTGACACAATTGCTTTCTGCGATGGAAGAAAAAAGGAAAACCACTCGATGTTGAGTATATATATATATATATATATATGAGAATGTTGTATCAGTCACGGGTGCACACATCCTGCTGTGGCCGTCAGTCTGACAGCCGGCTGCTACCCTCCGTGTATATTTTAGCGTCTGTGAATAATCAGCAATCAGCACCGACTGCGGCTGAGCTCGGCGTCGCCGCAGTGCCGTTAACAAACTAAACGTGCAGAGAGAGAGAGAGAGAGAGAGAGAGAGAGAGAGAGGGGGGGGGAGAAAGGGAGTCTGTGAGAGAACCCAGAGAGAGGTTGGAAGTCCGCGCAATGCGCAAGGAATCGACGGGTTGTCAAGGCTGCGGAATTTTGGCACGATCAAAGGTACAGATTGATATTATTCGCGAGTTCCTTGAATTCGTTGGTCCGGACGATGAGGAGAAATCCAGCAATAAACACACTCCTGAATTAGGTATTAAATGTATGTATAGACGATCCCGTGGGTTTATATTTAAATGGGATATACGCGGGAGCAAACGCGAGTACGATACGTTAATCCGCAAGCATACTCTGCGTTTTGATAAATCGACGAAGCGTATTTTCGGAGGGACATTTTCACCCGGGCTATAGGGACCGCGTCGGCTACCCCGCCAGCACCCTCCAGCTCGACGGTAACAAGAAATGTAAATGTTTGGCGGTTGCGGCCGGCTCCTGCGGCCCGGCGTCAACGTGGGGTTGGCGACGCGGAGGAGGTGGAAAGGGCACCCGGACACCGCGAAGCCGTGTGTGCAGACGCAATTATACACACTTTGACGGGCTGTTCACATATATAACCCGCGTTCACTGATTCCCGGTTCTCAAGGTGATTAGCGGGAGGACTTTTCGAAGAGGCTGCGATTCTGAAGGGTGCCGGATACGCGGTTCGTCCCTTCAAACCCTTCACAACGACGACGACGACGACGACGACGACGACGACGACGACGACGCAGGCACGCACTGGACTCTCGGAGATCTACGCAGGATCATTTCTCATGCTCTTGTAGCGGCCGGAGTCCGGTAATTGACAGGCTTCGCCAGGACGAAAAGCCCATCGCCGTACGAATAATTGGTGATCTTATCTCGGCTTTGTACACGAGAGGTGAACATCGCTAGGCGGAATAGGGCGACTCGTCGACGGTGATCCAGTCCCGGTTTTTCGGGAGAGGTGACCCACCCTGATCGGATCACGGCCGGGCCGTCGAAGATCGCCGCGGGTATACGAACAAAACCCCGAGTGCCGGAGGTCCTGTTTTGAATTCAAGCTCGTAGTTCGAGATAAAGCGGCCCGATTTCACGATAATTTACATTCATGATCTACAGGTGACTCGGCTTAACCCTCTCGCCTCGATCTCCCGCGCCCACGACGCGCACTGCATGCGGCGGGGTTGTGTTCAAGAATTCAGTTTCACGTCCGGGGAACATGGACGCGTCTCAATAGGGTCGACCCTATCCCTTTGAATTAAGAAAGAGCTCGACATCTCGTTTACACGGGTGAACCCGTCCGCGCAGCCCTCGGATTTACCGGAAATCGTTCTTTTAACCGTCTGTTTGTTCGCACCCAGACGACCAGCCGCGACAAATGATCCAGCTGCACGTCTTGATCGACGTCGAAAGAGTTTAACAGGATCGAAAATTGGACCGCGGGTCATTAATTAGCGAACGAGACGTCTTTGATCATTCCTGCACTTTACTACCTCGGACAGGAAGAACGACGTTTAAATTTATTTTTCTGCGTTCCGTTCTGCAGAGCAAAAGCTGTTTTTGCGAGCCACGTAACAGCTCGCCTTTTTATCAGCCTTACGTAATATATCAGGGGCCTGGATTAGGGGAGAAGTCAGATTGTTAATGCGACATGGTTATTAGACGGATTTTTTCCCCGGAAATTCCTTATCATTTTTCCAGTTTGCAACGTAGGTATACGAGTATACCTAAGATGAAAATGTGTAAATGTTCATTTTCCACACATGAAGCATCGATCAATATATATATATTCTAAACAATGTTCTCATTTTCCTTTTACTTCTTATCGTGCTTTTTTGATTTTTCCTCGCTGGAAGAAGCACTGGGCGCTACAAAATTCACTCGCAAGATTTACAGCACTACTACCAATAACTCGAGTGAAAATTGACTATCTGTACGGTGCATTCCTCTTTCCACTTTTATGTACACACAGATATACAGTATCCCAACGTGTTCCTATCTCTGTCTCTCGAGGGATGTAAGTTCCATTTCGCTCGTAAAGCAAACTTTCGTCGTTCTATATCTACCTAACCAGTTCCCTCACCACGCCACTGTTCCCCTGCACAAGCGCCAGCAGCTAGCTGGTTGTTCACTGCGGTGGATTTTGTTTGTTATTATACAACGCTGTTTATAATGTATTCCACGCCATAATGTACCGAAAGTGCGTACATTCTATACACATATATCGCTCTATGCATGGATTAAGCATAAAAATATAATCACCTAACGTGGCTCGCGGCTCGGATGATAATAATTCCCAAGACTCGAAATCCGCACGCCATTATGATTATCATCAAGTACATATACCTACTCCGCTTGTTGGTCTATTATTATTTTAAAAAATTTCAAGAATCAAGTGAAAAAAACAAGACAAAAAAAAAAATAAAAAAGTTCAAAAATAAGAAATAATTTCTACATGGATTATAGATACGGACCCGGGTGGTCGTAATCCACCAGGCGGCGAGATGGATACGGAGCTTTCGACCCCTTCCCACCCCTCCTCAGCCCCCGGCACCCCCTTCTTCCAGAGGATCATCCGCTTTCGTCATTTCAATTTTGTGTCCTCTCTTGTTGCTCTTTCCACACCAGACGTTTCCCTCCCCCTTCAGCCATCGTGACCTCTTTGCCCTCCTCTCGTTGATCGCCCTCAAACTCCTGAGAATGCTACCAGCTGCGCCAGGCCTCGGATATGCAGCACCTTACCACCCCCCTTTCCGCCCTTTCTCCATTCGGCTTCTGAAGCGCCAACCCTCTCCACCTTGTACCGTCTAACGGGTAGCTTTTCTTCCGACGCCGGAACAACGACAACATCGTTTTACCTCCCCAACTTTCCGTCAGAAAACCAGTAGAATACAACACGGTCTATGGCTACAGGGCTAATTTGACTTATTCTTACGTTGCGAGAAGAAAATAAACGGCGCGCGGCGGGCGGAAATTGTGTTCGAATTAATCTGAGACGAGAGAAAATTATCGAATTTGAAAAATATTTTTCATTACCATAACACGTTTTATTAGATGTCGGTATACGTGATATATGTTACATAACATATCGTAGCGTAGTGAGAGGTTTTCCTATATCTCCGACATCTCAGCTTCTCCTGAGGAGTTTGAATTTCCCTTTATTTATATGTTTTCGTCTGGCACACCCGTCCCTTTCTTTATTTCCACCCCACTGCCTCCCCGCGCGCCTCGCTTTCCCCGGTTTTAAGGTACCGTCGCGTTAAACGCGGTTCGCTTTGAATCCATCGCGGTTGCAAAGGACGAAAGGACGACGACGTTGAACAGCGAGCGTCCAGGCGTGGTTGGTACTCATTAAAATAAAATTCCGCGCTTGAGTTCCGCGCGGTACCTGCAGCATAGCGTAAACCGGCGCCATGCTTGTTTCAATTCGACCTAACGAGTTCCAAGGTGAGCCGCACGTCTACCTACACGGACTCTTTTCTTCTCATGCATCGTTTCGCCTTCCAAAGGCTGGAAATACTTCGACGTGCCCAGCAGTAGCCGTTGAGGCGAGTCCCCGTTAAAACCTTCCGCCATGCGCAACATCCCTCACCTTGCAAGGGTGGTAAAACACAATTGAAACATGTAACATATGCATAGGTGTGTGCAAAATCCAAGGTATCGATCCCCTCAAATGCTAGTATAACTACATATTATAATTGTTATTCGATGTATATGTGTACAACGCTTCTCTTCTGTACCGACATGACAGCACATTGTTGAGATTTTCGCAGTTAATTCCTTAATAATAATCATTTCGAAAAAGCTGTACGACGCGATTAAGTGTCCTCGACGTGTGTCCGGGACTCCGGTTCGTGGATTCCGGGACGGATCAGCTCTCGCACGTTTCCCAGGGTAATTCACTAGCTGGGCGATAAGAATTTTCCAAAATACTGGTACACTGTATACGGCGAGGTGGATGGAACGGTCGGGTCGGCAACAGTCGGGCTGAAACGAGAAAGGAAAATAGGAGAGGAGTCAGAGAGGAGAGAGAGAGAGGTCGCCAAGCGCGTAACAGCCGAGCACAAATATGAAAGCCTCGGCTTGGCGTTGGCAGGGTTAGTCCCCTGTTGTGTTTACTCTTGAGCGTTCGTTATCGCTCGCTAATTGAGCCCTTGACGCGGGCGCATTCGTACGAGCGGAGCGAAGCAAAGCGGCGGGGCGATAAGGGGGTTGGGGGTTGGGGGTTAGGGGTTGGGCGAGGGTACACACGCAGAAAACACGGCAGCACAGCGCCGCGCCGTCAGGTCATGGGAGGCAGTCTACAGACTGCTCATTTACTTCTGCAACCCCCTCCCCCTCCCACCACCCCCCTCCCTGGCATGCCGCGAAATTTAATTACTTGATTTGGCTTAAAAAATCTATAATTAAACAGAGGTACCGCTTTGGTCTCACCACCCTCTGATCGACGGCCTTCTCACGAAGGATTGCGGATTTTCTAAGGGATGGATTTCGTCACGCGGCGCCGTTTCTGCATCAACGGATAAATGGGAGGAGGAGGATCCATTCGAAGTCGGATTCGCGTCACTGCGGGTCGCAGACGACGCGGCGACTTGAATACTCTGTGCACACGATCGAGCCGTATCAGAAAATGATGATGCAGCCAGCGATGCTGCTTCTGCTGCTTCTGCTGCTGATGCTGCCGCGATGAAAAATAGCGCCTGCAGAGAGTCCTGGGAGTGAAGCGAACGGGAATGAAATGCATGGATTGGTTTAGCCCTGGGGCATGCTGTTTCGAACCTGGTATAGACAGCCGCGTGATGGATTACTGGCGTCAGCGAGGTGCAGGGCCGTCCCTCTCTCTCTCCTTCTCTCCTTCTCTCCTTCTCTCCTTCTCTCCTTTCCGAGGATATATCGCACGCCCCATGATCGAGAGAAGATGGTGCTGATGCCGGGACTCCGCGCTTCGGGTGTAGAGAGAAATAAAAAAAAAACAGAAATCCCAAAATTCATCCTCTCCGAGTGCGCAATTCTCGCCGCGAAACTCAGCCCCCGCTAACGGCGCTTCCTCATTACCTCTGTC
Source organism: Diprion similis (assembly GCF_021155765.1). Lineage (NCBI taxonomy): Eukaryota > Metazoa > Arthropoda > Insecta > Hymenoptera > Diprionidae > Diprion > Diprion similis. The sequence continues at coordinate 4,986,831 of NC_060115.1, read as the reverse complement.
GTGTTGGATCTAATTTATCCTCAAATCAACGCCCGACTGTGAATTCAGACAGACTACGCGTCAAATTCTCGGCTCAGTGAGGCGCGAATAAGTACAGGTTCCACACGCGAGGGACTCGAGAGCTGACTAAGAACAGAGAAACGTAGATACGCACCTACGATAATTGAACGACCAGAATTCCAAGAAGGGGAAAATCACACCCTATTAGACGCCTCGCTGAGGATTGTTGTTTCGCGAAATATGTTGAGGGTATGCGCAGAGAGTAATGTAATTTCCCCGACGATAATTCGCAGTCGAGGCGCGATCCGGCGGTTTTCAGGCTTAGAAAATCACCAGCCACGACCTGCTTCGAGGGAGGAAATTTTTCCAGATTCTCATCGTCGATACGAATCTCTCCTTTATTCGAGATTTCAGATCGCGGGCGGCTCTCAAGGCGATCAGCTTCTGAAATCAGCCGGTCGAAGGTAACAATGAACGAGAAAGAGGGGGGGAGAGAGCTGCCATAAAGCGAAACGATAAGAGCGAAAGGTTTTCGAGGTTTTCGCAAACGGGGGATGAAATTTCGGTCACAGCACTCGGGGAGTCGCCGAGTCGCTGCGTATAACCACAGCCTCGAATCTCGCGGGTGGGTAGAAGGGCTTGTCTAACCGCGGAGAAGGATGGGCAAGACGCGAAGCGCGAAATGCGAATTATGAGGTAAGGAAGCGCTGAATCGGGATAAGGACAGAGGAGAGGAGAAGAGAGGAGAGGAGGAAACGAGATACCGAGAACTCCGCGGAGCCGGGAGTAAGGAATGTCAACGACTCTGAGCGCGGCGTCACGTTCGCCTGCCGAGATGAATGAGCATGGAATATAACGATATGCTGGAAGAGTTCTTCAAATTTATAGGCTCGTCGTGCGGCATGGAAGCGGCGGGTTTGTACCGAATAAAAGCGAATTGAGGTCGTGGGCCGAAGCAGCATTCGTCGTTGAGGATCCGCCCTCGCTCGGATCGAAGCCGAGATCCTTCGACTGGACGATTTCGTGGGTGCTGCAGTGGGCAGGGGTACCTATTCTTCCATCTCGACAGACCACCTCATCCACCATTCCAATTATCCCATTACCTCGACTCTCGTCACGCGTCAAGTGACAGGCGTAAAAATATAGCCGCACAAACTAGTTGCGCGGATGACAAGATGGAGGAAAAATGTCACAGGATGTTGTGTTGTTTGTACGAGTATACGGTGTTATTATACGTCACGTCTACACTCTCGTTTCATCGACCATAAAGACGACCAAACCGCCCGAGAGACGATTATAAGAAGTTGTTTCGAGGCTAGAACCGCTCTACGGTACTCCGGATATATCCATCCCGTCGCTTATCTCGCGAAGAAGACTTTGAAGAGTAGCTGGTGCCCGGAATAGATGATGATATTGGCGCGAGAGGGTGGTCGTCTCCCTTTTTACTTGAGGATACCACCGCGTCCGACCCTTTGTGGAAGACCTTGCTTCGCATGGCGAGATGCACTTGCGGATGCTTCAAGATCATACTTCGACGTAAAAGTGTTGCTTATCTCCGCCGGACCATTAAAAGGAGCCGTGCAACGTACCTAGCCGACGGTCTTTGCGTCTCGACGTCTATCAGGAAGTAAAGGGTCGTCTTTCCATCGTCCGGGCATCACTTAGACGGGTTAAGTGTCGGGCTCCCGTTTTCAATCGGCTATACCCATACGCCTCTCGTTTCTCGTTTGATAAGACAACGGAGGTTAGTGCAGGTAGCGGTGCTCAGTCTACAAGATTCTTCCCTGCACGCAACTCTCGGGGGCTGAGAATTTTATCGAGATATCGACATCGTCGGGTCCGCTGGTGAGCTCGAGTGCACCGGGTCGAATCCACCTTGGAATGGCCATGGTCGAGAAAATATAATACGAGTTAGGTAGCTACAATATCGTGTGGTCAAGCAGCGGTCGGAAGGCGAGAGATAATGTAGAAGGCATAAGCCCTTCGTGGTTAGAAAGCAGACGTGAAAACCGCACGGAAATAACGATAACAGCTTTGTCTGCAGATTCTCTTCGACTCGGAGTGTCTGTGCAACTTTGGCAAGTGTCGTTACGCGGTAGGAGATAAAGTGGTACAAATTAAGCGACGAGATGTGGAAATAAAGGGAATCGCGGAGGCCTCCTGCAGGGTCAAGGGCGCCAGTGACTCACGAGGGACAAAGCGAGTTTGCGGCCCTGAAGGATCGTTGGGGGTGACAGTAACCAATATAAAAGTTAGCCGGGCGAAGTTCGTCATTGCACGCTTTCCCGGAGTTCTCGCTCTAATGACGAGAAAAGTTAACTTGTCAATTATTAATCGACGAGTTACCCCCCGCGGGTTTCTCTCTTCTTAGTTGCCTCAGAGGCGGTAACTTCGTTGATTCCTATCTGCGTTTAATTCCACTCCACACAATAACTAGACGTACGCGGCTCGGCTTCACTTCACCGTCCACTTTATCAATTACTCGGTCTCGTTGTCTTCTATCTCATTCCTCCGGGCTCGAATATGAATTATTTTTGATGCAGCTGGACCAACAGAACAAGAATCAGTCAAGACCTTTCACCACTGCGACATTTGTCACTGGGAAATGGATGACGCTTTTAACGAAGCAGTAAATTGATCATCTGCAATTGGATCGACGTGATTGCCAATACAAGAAATTATTAATCCTTCCGTTAACGGACGTCGGCTGAATATAAACCTAAAATATTCTCGTGACTTCAAAGTCCTTCACAAACCTCGTTTAGCTATTGCGGTAGATCGACGATTTATTTATATTATTAAAAATATCGCATAAGCGTTCAAATTGACTGAAATTAACCTCGTTTTCAGTACGATTGTATTTGTGACGAATTCATTTACTCGTCGCTTATGACACACTCACACATACACACGACACGTGATGCGAAATACCGAAGTGACAGTGCCGCTCGGATATCTCACGGTGATTCAACTCGTCATTTTAGACTCCATTTATAGCAAAGATACAGCGTCCAATTCAGCCATTCACTCGAACTCGGAATGGAGATGAATCTTTCAGTCGTTCCAAGTATGGACTGGATCCGTTCGCCTATGGCGTCACTTTGTAAAAGTGTATCAATTTCCTCGAGCATCAGGTTCTTCCAGTTACACCTGATCAAGCCACCTGTGCCACCTGGCATCTATCGACCTTGCGGAACTTGTATCCCACGGTTAAAACGCAAAGTCTGCCGGTTCACCTGGATGCAACAGAATCGCACTTGCAAGGCCGTGTCGAGCGGTGCGATCGTCGGATCGGTTTCCTTAAAAGGCTAGCTATGCCTAGATCGGGAATTTGCTCGATTATATACGTGCCTACGATTGAACGTTGACCCCAATGGGAATTTAAACGAACGAACCGAGTGATTCGACTAATTTTCAATTACCTGTTCGTACTTTTGCTAATAGTTTATTAATAATGGCGGACGTTAAAAGTGGCCCAAGACTCCCGGAGAAAATCGAATTGCCTCACTGATCCATGCAACTTCGACTTCAAGTGCGCATGTAGGCCATAAACATTCGCCGTCAACCCAATTCCAATGCTGAAAAATAAAGTGCAGTCGCTGCACTGTATGCTCTGCAAAAAAGCGAAATAAATTCCGAACTCGGATGGCTTGGTGGAGTTTCTCGTTTCTCAGAGTGAACCGTAATACTAACTCCGAAGGCGTGTTTCACCTGCACCGTTTGGGGGACAGTATATCGCGCTCAAGAACCGCGTTGTCATTATCAGGGTATACGATAAATTTAGTTGACACCTAAGGCGACTGTCCATAAACTCGCTTAATTATCCAACCCATGCTAGGCGGACGATAAACATTCCGGCGATGCTCTCAGTTAACGTCACTCACTGCAAGAGATGGCTTATGGGCTCACCTCGGCCCGACAGACGAGCAGACAGACGGACACATTATTCCATTAGGAAGTGTCCGGATGGGCCCGGATATGCTCGCCCAGGCTGATCCCGGTGTGACACAAGCTTGTAATACGGATTTTATGTCCGCCGCTGATGTCGCACAATTACAAATGTACCCTAATTCGTTATATTTATGTGTTACGCACGCGAACCTTCAGGGCGAGCACGCGTTTCACCTTTCGCCTATCCGCTCTCTACTGTAATCTCCTCCCCTGGTTTACGGCTTCGTTGACATCGTCGACGCCCTCAAGGAGCGGCAAAGAATCCCGAACTTTTCCCTTGCTGCTGCCTAGATAGAAAATTGATGGAAAAGTTTGACAAATTGACCGAGGATCGGTGTTTATGTGTACCTACCTACAGTCGATAAAAAGTTCCGTCCCCAGCAGCAGCAGTTTCGCGAGGAATCGTTTCGATTTTATCAAGATCGGTCAACGCTGTGTGAGTTTTAACGACAATCGTTCAGCGCCGTCTCATGAGTTACTTGTTTTATCTGGTTAATCGTCCCATGACGATCGTTTCTTTTCACGATTTCTTTCAGATTTCGCTCCTTGTGATTAGAATTGTTGGCAACGTGCGGCGTCTATGGTTTATAAATCGAAATTAGGAAACGCTTGAACCGCTTCCAATTTTATAATGCAATTCTCTTAGGTGCAAAATCCAACTTTGTCTTTAGCCCAAGCTTTTTACAACCTCGTGGAACGGATTCAAGGATACAGAAAATATTTCCAGGCTCCAACGTTCTTCTGCGCAGTCTGAAAAAACCTTACGAACGCAAAGGGGTCGCGTGTTTAGACTTTCAGATGCGCTTCTTTTGACCAGTGAATCGAATTTCGAGGATTTGGGGTTAGATACTTGACCTATCCGAGCGAGTAAATTTATGTATACCTATATCTACAGCACGAATGCTGCGGAAGACGAATTGGAATATGTTCAAGAGAGGATTAATTGCGACGATAATTACACTGCGGGGATAAATCGTTGGTGAAACGCCGTAATAACACCAACAGCACACATATTTTAGGGGGGCATTTATTCGCGAGCCGTTGGTGTCCCGAAATTATGTATACATACACAAGTTCGCAATTCCCCGTCAGCGCAATAATTTTCGCCCACGCGGTGCAAGGCATTCGAATGATTTTCATCCCGCGTAAATACTGCCGCACAGCCTGGCTGTGGGAAAACGGGGGTCGGTCCGTAAACGCGATATAACTTACTTGATATTTCATCCGCAAAAGCGTTGATGAACGTCGGCCATGGCTGCCGAGGTATAGTCGTTAATTTACACAACAAGCCCCGCTCGTTAACAAATGCTTTACGCCCCGTGGCTCGGTCCCCTCTAAAACTGGAAAGGTGAGCCGAAGTCCGTTTCGCTCGAAAACCAGGGTTTAGGGTCAAGCTTGCGAAGGGGGGGGAGGGGGTTGACGACGCCCCTGAAAATCGCTTCGCAATTTCGCGTGTGTATGCGCAAGTGTACACGCTTTCTCTAATTGCGCGCGAATTCTGCCGCCTGACACTGACCTCAAATGTTAACCCCTCTAAAAGTAACTCTTGCAAACACCTGATGCTCGCAGTAGCTCGCCCCCAGCAGTACATCCTTTAATAAATTTCAACTCTGTCATTCCTCTTATTTGTACTAACGCCGTGGTGCAACATGTGTATGAATAGGTACCCACTAATGGCTTGCACATGTTTCATCAGGAGCAAAACAACTGTGTATCTACTACCCTGGAAATTTGATCAAAGTGGAGATTTTTTTTTTTTGACTCGTTAAAAATTAAAAATGGGTTGTGACTTTGTGCTCCGAAGGGTGTAGATGAAACTATGGTACTGACATGAGAGATGGGAGAAAATTCTACAACTTATACTTTTCAAGAAAACACAGACTACGCGCTAAATCATCGTACGCCATTGTGTCTAATTTGCTGCTATTACGAGCTGCCTGTATTCGGGTGCGTGCCCTGCGCAGAGAAGTTTGTATAATATCCGAAGTCGAAATATCTACTGTTTGGAGTATAAAATGAAACGAGCAAACAAACTTTCAATAGCAGGTAGCCGTGCAAGAAAAGCAGCAATAAGAATAATAGTAAAAGGAAATAACAGATGTATATAAAGCAGAGTAGAATTAAAATTCAAATAAAAAGCGTGCCGGAGATAAGAAAAACACAACAACGGAAAGGCAATCTCGCTCCTCGTTACGGGGGTTTGAAATTTTCAAGACGGTCGCTTCGGTGAATAGGCGATGGGTGCGGAGCTCCAGGGTAGCAGGGCGGTCAGGTAGCTGAAAGAAAAACATCTCGCATGCATAGTGTAAGGGAGACGAGTGAGTTGGCCGAGTTGTTAGTTCAGTTCAAAACCCGAGCTACGGTGGTATACATAGATATATATACCTATGCATACATTGACCCATGGCGGGGAAGATTCCAGGTCCCGTGTCTAGCCGTGCCCCGCAGGGGTGCCGCAGGGATGCCAACGCCGAGATTGCCGTGGTCAAGTTTTAAATTCGAAAAACTGCCCCATTCGGTTTCCCATTTCACGTCGCGTGGCTTCCACCCTTGGTAAGCCAAGGTGCGCCAGAAGTGTTACTTCCGCGTGCTTTCATCCCTCGAAGACGTTCCACGATACTCCATCTTCCGCTTCAGCCCCCGTCAAAGAAGACGTCGAATCGTTTGATGCACCGAGATGGCTCTGCTGCATCCTCCCCGCAACCCCCCGATTCCCGATCGTTCGGCGTTCCTGGTTGGTCCTTCAACTCGAGTGGGAATATCCCGTAAACGTGTGTCGTATTTACTCTTTTGCGACTTTGCACGTATCTAGAGCGCGTACTTATTATATCATCTTTAAGAGTTTTTGCACAGCCAGAAAAAAAACATATTTGGCCATATTCGTTTGTAATCAAAGCATATTTTGTGACGCGCGATTTTAATTAATGAAACGACGAAACTGGACCGAATAATTTTTCAAGAATCAATGGATTTATTAGTTCAGCTGGTCTATGGCCAGCATATAATTGGGCGTAAAAGTTGTTGGAGTAGGTATTTCTGGAAAATAGTTGTTCGGTTGGAAGCACTGCATTGATTGCAGCTCGCCCACGTCAGCCGATAATTACAAATTTGGCGAAATTCAGCGCGTGATTTTTGCCTTTGCCCGCATCACGCCCACGAGGTATCCTCTAGATCGATCCGTATAACTAATCACCGCGAATTTCGGATTTCCGGTCTGTATATGGAAATCGCTGCTGTTGACAGCGCTTAAACGCGTCCCTCGTGTTGTCCATTTATCAGAATTGTTACGCTGGAAATGAATTTGACAAGTCTCTAACTGGACATTTCAACAATCTTTTGCTAAAAATTCAATGAGATGAGCCGATGATGTGATTGTTAATTTTTTTTTCCGTGTTAATTATTAATTAAGAAATAAAGAAGAAAAAGAATAAAATTACCGAAACGAGATAATCCAGATGTATTTTACTGCGTATTAATCGGTCGTCAATGTGTTTACGAATAAATTTGCTGCTGCAGCAAAGTGGAAAGCAGTACCGTCAAGTACAAAAGTATTTAATTTTGGTAGCGGTTGAGTAAGCTAGCTGTGCAAGCGTTTAACAAACAACGGAAGTAAAATTAATAACGACTGTTTACCTATGTGTTAATATCGAAGGAAAATACCGCTTTGTAAATAGACCTTGAAATTTCATTCTCCCTTCATCTCATCTCAGCTCATCTCATCTCTTCTGTTCTATTCTCTTTCCTTCCGTTACGTTCCCCCCTCTTCTGACCTTTTCTCTTCTCTTCTCTTCTCTTCTCTTCTCTTCTCTTCTCACGGGGTGGCGCAGCGCATATCGTCAAGTACCAAGCGCAAGACAACCAACGGGAACAAGAGACCCGTCTGCAGCCGCTTATACGAATAGAAAGGTAAAGTTCGGAGGAAGAAAATGAAGAAGAAGAAGAAGCCGGCTCCTCGCCAGCTCAGCCCGCACCCGTCACCGTTCTCCTCTTACCAGCTTTTACAAGCTTTGTTTACCTTGTTCTAACTGGGGGTCAACGTTTTAGAACTCCACGGGGTGAAAAGTGGCCCCAATAATTCCTAGCACAAAGAGCGTACAGAAACCTCACCGCGCCATATTACCCTCCAGCTTATTTCACCCTTGAATTGACATTAATTTTGAGTTTCAGAGTGTCTGCATTACGGGTCAAAATTTTCATTAAGAACGTTGCCTACCCAGCTCGCGCGGGAACTTTGGCTTCGTTTTTGGCTTTGGAAAAGTCGGCGGGACTTGAGTCTATGCCTCTTGCACGCTTTATTCACGCATTTGTAGTATACGTAAGAGAAATTAATTTTTTTCCATTCGGCACTTTCGAGTCAAATTTACGATATTTTAGGCGAAAATATATCGCTATTGGAGAATAAAACAGTAACACACCTGTTCGAAAAGAACAGCGCTAGCTCATTAGATTTTTTTTTTCCAATTAACACAACTGATACAACCGAATCAGTGCCGGAGTCAAGTCTCAGGTTTCACGGAGCTGAATAATTGGCTCATTTCGACACGTAAATGTACGTAAATGTAGCGGACGTAGCTGGCGTTGAAACTTTACGCTGCGAGAACGTCTTCGACAGCACGTCATGTTTTCAGTTCAATAGTGTATCGTGCATTGACCTTGGCGAGTAGATGCCAAATATAACCCTCAAATAGTTACTTAGGTAGATCAATGTAGGGTAAAAGGCATCGATAAGTTTGTAATTGTGAGTGAACGAGAGATGGAAAACGATTTTCGGAAGAAAAGGTTAACAATTAAATACACATCGAGAAACGGACGGTAAATAAGAATTCGAAGAGATTGTTATGAAAATAGGGTTTTCTGAATTAATGAAACGTGCATGTTAGCTAGTCGGTCTGAAAATGAAAACAATCAAGTCCGCGTAAACAAACTTCACGCCATTCTATTTACCTCAACCTCTCTCGCTGACAAGCCGCCAAATTTCTCCAACCCTGGCCCTTCTTCTCACTTTTCCGTAACACTTTCCTTATCTAAATCACAGTGAATCACTAACGAACACTTATCACGGACTTTCGGATACTTTACTAATATTTATTCGCGAAGGACGCACCGAATGACGCTCTCGGCTCGCGGTTTAAATTACGGGTCTGAACGCGTTCGTTGCTGACTTCACGCCGCGGCCGTTAGTTCGTTCGACGGCCGGCCTCAGCCAAAGATGGCGCTGGCGAGCGATCGCCTTTCGCCGCGGAAATTCGCTGTTTCGTGCTTCAGCTCGTGCGAGTTTTCTCGCGACTCTTAAGTTCGATTTTATTGCTCTTAGTCTTGAATTAATGGTAAAGGATGAATCTGTGTCGTGTGTTTCGTAAAATTTTGAGAAAAAAAATTCGTTCTTGTTTTATTACGCTGGGAACTTTGCTCACTTTCGGTGTCGTTTGTTACAACTTCTTTTCATTCTCGACATTTCGAGCCAGTTTACCGGTCGAACGGAAGACCTTCATTGCAGAATTGAACAAGGGAAAGGGTAAAGTAAAAAGGGAGGGTCGAATAGCCTGGCGCCCCGATCATTAAAGGCGTAAGGAATGTCGCGTGCAGGAGGGAAAGAATCGATTGTACAGTAGCACAGTAAAGATAAGAAGAAGAAGAGGAAGAAGAAGCGAAAAAGAAAAATTATACCGACGTAGAGATTAAACGATGTAAGTATAATAAATACTTGGAAACAATTACCCGCTACTTTGATTTCGTGCTGCGGCGGCGAATTCCTCGGCCTTTATCATCCCTCGTTTTTCATACATCCAGGAATAAATAAAAGGGATCGCGGTACTCGCTGCATACCTGCAGGACGTTTTACGCCCCGACGTCGCGACGTTATTTATGCATGCGTATGATTCCATTATCTTCCACCGTCCGCGTCGGAGTTGATTTTCATCCTTGTCGGCGGACAGGGGTGGTCCATTGGGCCCTCTCAGCGGGGGGCCGGACCTCACATCAAGCTCAAAAGGGCCCGCACCGTCTTCCGACCTGAAAACCAGCCCAGCACAGGGACAGGTAGGCGTATCCTCGGACGGTGAACGAGCGAAAGACGCATAATTTGACCGCCGAGAGTATATAAACTGGCAGACAACAATTGCTAACAACCCTATAAATCCACCCCACAATCCGACCGCGGTCAAACTTTATAGGCGTCGATTATCCGTCCCCGTTGAACGTCGGCTGAAGTCCCTCTTCGGTGTTTAGACTCGAGGCCTCGTCATCGAGATCGATCGAATTTTTCCCAGATTGCAGGATTCGTTGAGTATAGAAGGATCATCAAAAAAATTTAGATCTTGGAAATCCCACTTTTCAAACGTTATCGGGCAAACACATGTTCTCACGATTTGTATATAGTCGAGTTGACTATTTTATTATTATTAATATTACCGCGTTTTTGTCTCTCTGTTTGTCTGTTCGGTACTAATTTTTCCCGTCAAATTTTTTCACTAAATAGTAGATTTATCGTGCTTTTCATGCACACACAGCAGGGGTAGTTTTACTATCTATAATAGACAGTTGATCCAGTAACGTCAGACAGCTATCGCGAAGTTCTACTAGATTTTATGGACGGAACGTAGTAACTTTTGCCAGAAAATTCTCTCAGCGACGAAGAGTGATCCTCGACATGAAACGGGGCTCCAGCTCCGGCTGATTAGTCAGGGCGATCCCTCGCGGGGATGACGCGTTTGGGTGTATGGCGAGCACGGCCAACACGGGGTGCATCAAATCAATGGTTTCGTTGGAAATTAATTAATGTGATGCCACACACGCGTCCCCGATTTTCCGTCTACCAACTGGCGCTGCATAGCGTCGCTGGGCTGACTCTGCATCACTGTTTGCTAACCGCAACTAACGCGCTTCTGTCCGTGCGGAGTTGGCTCGATTTATCAGGTGCGTGGTTAGAGTGACTTTTGAAAATCAGGATGCCGCCAGAGGTGGATAAAATTTTCTCGGAGCAGCGGATGATTTAATAACCGGAATAGCGTCTCGAGTCTGTGAGGAATGAGAGAAAGAAATTGCGAAAATGGACCGACGAAGTGACCGCGAAGCTCGCTTTTCCGATTCCCGGTTATCAAAAGCTCCCGGTTTCAGACTGCAGCTCGCTGGCTCGGCTCCATCGATGTGGTTGATGTAACATGGTGGCGTCAGCAGATCCATGCATCAAGGTAATTGTGTTTACGCGCAGCGCTGCAGGGTTTGCGCTCCCGCAAATATCGGCAAGCCAAGCCTTCAGGTTCGCCGAAAGTAGAACCACGTTTTCCGCTCCCACGTCTGGCTCGAATAATTTGTCAGCGATCCCGTAATTTACTTCACTTATCATGATTATGATCGCACAACGCGATGCAGAAGCTACGTGTGATGTGCAAAAATGATCATCAAGAGTATCTTCCACATTTTTTGACTAACAAAGGTACGAGATGTGAGTCTAAACTCAGTTTCTGAAAATTGTCAAATCCATTTCATCCTCTTTTCCATTTTCATGACAGTTTTTACCGCTGACAATATCGTTCCTTGCCCAGCTGTTACACATTTGACAGTGAATGTTACACGGCTAGATCAGCGGTGTTGCCGTGGACTCGATAGCACGATAAGATAAGAAGACGTCTAGCCGACCAGTGTATGAAATATTCATACGGTTTATTTTTTGGCCTGACACAACGGAACGTAAGAACCAATTAGGGTGAAATCACAGCCGATGTTTTGCGTGTCCTGCAGCCGGCGACCGCGTCTAAAGGTCCTGTTGGGTACCTCGTACGGACTCCGAGTTCCAGACGCGATTCTTGGCCGAGCCGACCGGCCATTGAATAATCACGGCATGTTTCACTGTCACATCATATATTCATTACTCCCTCGTTCGGAATTTTCTCTCTCTTTGTCTACCCCTCCCTCTCCCTCTTTCTCTCGCATTCAGGACGGCAAAATCCATCGCTACGATCTCTTCTATTTGTCGGAACCTTCCAGCGACTCGTGAGAGCCGATAGACCATGTCCATCGAGCTGGAAACTCCGCTGTTCAACCTCAGTGTTAATCAATGTTCTCGCGGAATTGGCCGAGATAATTTTACATCGAACAGCCAATCACCAGACCGATCGATTAACCGTTCCATAATCGATCCTGACCGAACTGTACCGCATCGGTGATTTGACAGTTCTCTTTCTCCTCTTTTTTAACCGTCAAATTTGACACCGTTACCGTATCAAGAGAACCGCTGACGAACTTGAACCAGCAAAAAAGGCAGGAGTCGCACCTTCGGAAATGACGCGATTAAACCGGTCGAGCAGCCGAACGATTGGCGGTGAACGTGGGCACCGGGTTTCGGTTGAGCAAGGTCAAGGCACGTTCCCCAGGAAGTATAAGGACGTATTCGATTTCGGTCAGGCTTTGCCAAGGGTCAAGGGCCACCTGGGTCAATTAGAGGCCATGATTTCGGGCACTCGAGGTAGGTACCAACGGAGTTGGACGGAAGAGACGCGTGTCCTTTGGCTTCGGTCACGCGTCGCTCGCGTCCTCAAGTCATATACTCGTATAAACGTAGTGACTATAACGTCACGCTGCAGGCGACAAGCGCATCGATATTTCGGAGTATCGCTTTTTACTGTCGAAGCTCGATGACGCAGACACAATCCAACCCAGTCTCCACGGCTCTTGACGAATGTCACTACCAGGTGGACTGTGTCATCTCACCCTTATTTAAGCAGCTCCTTCCCCCACTCTTCTTCGCCCTGCGACAGCAGCTAGGACGACTTGTTTCTGAGAATTGGACTCGGTTCTTTTCTTATTATCGGTATCTGGCTCGAGAGAAGAGTGTCGCTTCTCGATAGTTTGAGGTTGATGATAATGAAATCGCAAGAACTTTATTCAGTGATCGAGAACTGTGTTTGAGAGTTAGGAATTGTTTGGAATAAAGCCCTACCCGAAATTCGAAAAATACAAATCCTGGATCAGTCATGTTGTAATAATTTTCTGAAGGATCTAACAATACAGAGGGAAAAAATTGCGAATGTTTTTTCGTTTTAGAAAGGGTTTTTTTCATTTCAGCTGTGTACATTTTACATGTATGAAGTTGGCGTTTTTGAAACTGTGATATTTACTTACTCTCGAAACGGAGCGCATTTTGTAGCGAATTGTTTGAATGGCATCAAAATATCTCTGTTCACAAAAGATTACTTATCCGGTTTTTGAAATATCGTCTCGACGGTTTCTTTTTCACCCTTTCAGGGGCACGTTTTTCATTTGCATAAAACACAAGATTCATTAGTGAACTGTAGGTTTTCTAGGTCACCGATTACGATTCTGCAGTTAGGATTGAAAAATTCAGAACAGTAAATCCAATACGGTATCAAAAACCTTTAGGGAATTATAGTTTAGTTTCAAGGTCTGAAGGTGAGTCTCTGTTGCCCTGTATTATCGGACATATAACTATTTTTTGTTCGAGGAAATGACACGTTCAATAAAAAAAAGCATCAATAATACTTTCGATCACAAATTTCATGTGCAATGAGGTAAAAAAAAATTTGAATGCAAAATTTTGAAATATTTAGCCTTCCATCAACCGTTTAGAATTAAAACATTTAATACGGGACTCATAATCAGCGACTTCGAAAATCTCAGAATGTAAAAATTGGCTTTAATCCAATGAAAAATGTTTTTAAAACCGATTTTTTTCTTTCAAATAGTGTTATTTGTACATATATCGTTTATCGCCAATTTACTGTGGAGTCTGAGAAACTTAATCGCTTTCTTATTAGTGTTAAAATGTACCCGTAGTGCTATAGAAAAACTAAAAACGATCTGCAAACAATTGAAAATAATCGTCCCTAAAGAGGTTAATTCTGGCAAAACTCTGAATAGCGACAGAATTCGCAAGCAATTAAGCGAAAGCCCGACATACTTTTATCCACGTGCGCGTAGAGCTTATCTGGCATCAGCGACGCGGGGATTCGAAAGCCCCGAGTGTTTTTGCGGGGTCGTAGGGTCGAGGATCCTCCGTTTGCGGGAGACATTAAGTAACGGAGAGTGCATGAGCTAGTCCCGGAGGGTTGCAAAAAGTTTTTGAAAATACGCGAGGGAGGTTTGCACGCGACGGCGGTTTTAAACAGCCTTCGGTGGCGCTGAGTCACGGGTGACCATCTGATAACCCTGGTCTAGGTGTAGGCCCCCAGACTAGTATGATGCCGGCTGGTGGTGCCGGGAACACGGGGAAGGGGATGACGTAACTGATGACAGAAACATCCGGTTCCGGTCTTACATGCAGTTCAAAGGAGTTCGACGTTAATTAGCATCGTTAGAGCTTTTCCGGCAGAGCTCGCGCTGATGCCTAGCATTCGATGCATAAAATTATACAGCATAATATTTCCTTGGCTTAAATTAAACAACCCGAGAAATAAGAACTTGAGCCGATTACGAGAATGGAATTGGGGGGGGGGGGGGGGGGGTTAAGAACGAGAGGCATTCTTGTCTCCGAGGAAATAAATATTCGTCTTGAGCCATTTTCCCGATTCCCTAGATATAATATATTATACGACGTTACACAATGCAGGAATTACGAATAATCCAGGCTGATATTATAATGAAATTACTTCCAACACCGAGGGTTGTTTTTAATAACAAAGGGCAGCGAGAAGAATGCCTCGGATTATCGGCTTACCTGCGTTTCTCCAATTCCAAACAAACGAGACGCTGCTCGGCGCGATCCGGTCACCTGTTATCACTCAGCCAGCAGGGATGTTTACATCTTCCATTACAAGTTGAGCCCAAGTTCAGACGTGCGAACGACTTCGCGGTAGTTGGTTGCGAAACACGCGACGCGTCGCAACGCCTCAAGTCGCGATACTGCAGCCTCGCAAAGTGTTAGCCAAGTTAGCAGCAACGTAAGTCTGATTTCGGTTCGCGGCGCGTATATACATACGTATCCACAGTGTATGACGACGTTTCAACTCTACGCTCCGCAGGATTCAAACTAATTGTGACAGTGTCGCGACGCGAGTTTCGTGTGAAGTGTGTTTACGTGTATGTGTGCGTGCGTGTGTGTGTGTGTGTAACGAGACCTCGATACTACGGATAGGAGCACAGTTCCCACGTCGTTGATAGCATCGAGGGTGATGATATCAATGAGCCTTCCAGCTTCACAAGGTCACCAGTTCCAGCGGTGAGTACAACTGATCTGTTTACACTTTGTTTATTGAAAACCCTCCGACTATATGTGTTCGTCATGGTCTCGTTAAGGCGAGATGAAGTAAATCTCCCCGCGAGCAGGGACGGCTGGGTCGACGTTCTTCGTCATGCAGCCTTGACATTGTCATCCGGGAATAAGTCGACCCTATATGTATACCTCGAGAGTCTGAGAAACTGGGATGCTGCGGCACCGCTAACGAAGCTTAGAAGTCATTGAGTAGCTGCGTTTTCGGGTGAACCGAGGACACGTGACGAACGAGGTGTAATTTGTTTCGTTTGTTCCGTTTCTTCCATTTGTTCCATCTGTTCGGTCGCCCTAGAGATGGAAATGTAAATTCCCCGGCCTAATTTATCTCGGACGGTATATAAGAAAATACCTACAATATACCCAACCGCTAGCTAGTCTATCGCCTCGCTTTTGTACCTAATTGTATACCAGCCGCAGCACGCGGTAATTGTCCTACGCTTATTTACTCAGATGGATTGAAATCCTGTTTTATTCCAACAGCGTGCAGGTTATACTTTGTTTTACTCACTGTAAAGTGTCAGCGTCGTGTTTCGTTGTTATCATTTCCCTTTCTCTCTGCACCACCACCCCCCAATTTTCTACAAAACAATAATTTAATATCAGTAATTTATAAATTATCCCTCTTCTCCTCGGCAAAAGACACTTCGCTTCCATTTGTATCCACGCGTCGCATCACCGTGATAAGCTGTTTCTCAACTGACAAACCGAGCTTTTCCCCAGCCCATGTGTCTCGCGTACAGTCGCACCTTGCATTTGACGAGGGTGCGCGCAGCCAGGACATCATATAAGTCGACATAATTTGACGCGTCCTGTGCCCACTGCAGGATTGAGAGGGGGAGGGGGAGTGAAGAGACTCCGGTCCATTCCACCTTATAAGCTCGACTTTTGTAAGGGCTGAGGGGGTGGAGCTGACGAGGCACGCACGTGCGTGGAATGCACTCGACATTCAACGTCTACTCGGGACCGCCGAGGCACTCGTGCCGAAAAGGCGGTTCCTCGCTGTTTACCAACTACCTGCCTCGTTATGGGTATGTGAACAAATTACACCTGCTCGTTGAATATCCCTTAGGTTGGACTTGCGTGTATTGTTTTTTCTTACGTGGGACGACGTCGTTAATTTTTGGTCAATTAGTTTCCCCGGACGGCAAAGCTTGTGTTTACTCGGATAAAAGGATCCTGTTTATACATATTTATTTTCTGTACGTGCACAGTTGATTGATAATTTTTAGTATATCTATACTGTATTTATATTATACGGCGTTTGGAGATTCATTCAAGTATGAATACACAATGTGTGAAAATGTAACGTATGTATATTCGATTGTTTAAAACGTTGAGTATAACGTATAAGCGATGTATCGAGACTTACCGTGAATCAAGAAGCAACGAGGTACGATGCAAATTTCTAACTTTGGATCAAAGATTAATCTTGCCTAATTAACGCTTCAGAATTTTACGTCGCGTTGGTATATATATGTACCACGGAAATTTCACCAAATTGGGGACATAAATAACGAAAACCCTTGCCTAACTCGATTTACACATAAATTATATCAGGGTTGTTTTATCAATTAACGTCCTCGGTGATAAACTGACTATTCCAAGGGCTTAAGGCTTGGCTCAGCTCAGCTCGGCTAGTTTAGGGAAGGTTAGGATGCGCCGGGTGAAGTTGGATCGCAGGGTTACAGAGTGTGGATACAAAATCTCCCTTCGCAGTTATATGTATACGTATATCTATATAAGTACGTATATCGCGATGTACATCATAAGATGAAATTCGCGCGGTGAACTTATAGATGTATAGTGAATTTCAATATCGAGCGTTCGAACGTTCTTCACGTATTCCTACACACACACACACACACACACACACACACACACACACACACACACACACACACACACACACACACACACACACACACACACACACACACACACACACACATATATATATATATATATACAACGGTTTGGATTTTCTCATCTTAATGAAATTTCACCGTATTCATGGGTAATGCGATCGATATTATATGTGCCGAGCCAATATGAACATGTTCGCGTATAATATAACCGTGCCTGTAGATACACATCGAATCGGTGGCTACCGCCGGACCTTTTCATACGTTATTCAACAGTCACGCAACCGACTTACTGCGCGAGTTTTTCAAGTATCTTATGGGTATAAGATGCCTACCCGTATTCCACAAGTTGCCGCACCATTACCCCGCGGAAATTATCTCGGATTGACCGATCGCCTTAGCTTGTATAAAATCAGAGCAGCATAAGTAATGCAAAACGGCACTTGACGCGGTTAAAAATTGATGCGGGCAATCGAACTGCTGCCATTAACCTGAATAGAGGTGCCGTTCAAGGGGAGCGGCACACACCAACGGCTAATTGTTCCAGAAGGTACTTTCACGGGACTTTGGGGCATGCGTAAAACTCTACAAATTATCTCTCACCTCGTTTATGGTTTCGCGGCCCTCTTTTATCTCTTTCCTCTTCAATTCTTACCACCTACCACCCTTCCCGGAGTGCAAGAAAGGGCTGAAAGTTGCATGCCAAAGGGGCAGGACGAGGCGCGGGGGAGTGGTCATAAATTTTCATTATTTCACAGTCAATGCCTCGCCTCGCCTGCAGCTCACCGTCCATCTCCATACCTGTACTGGCTTCGAGGCGTGTATATATCCGACCCACATGCATATAGTAGCATACATTAACCTCGCCTTACGGCGGCGGCCCGTACACGCTAAGATAACTCGGTTCTTCGACAAGTTGGATCTTTAAGACGCGGGAGGATCGCGCAGTTGCGAGGAACCCTCGATCCGGCTTTCTTGATCCTTCAGGAATCTTGAAATATCTCTTTTAAACTTTGAGATGCAGCCCTTTGCTTTGCGACGGCACGCGACACCTGCAAGTTTCACGGGAAAACTGATTTATCCGCAAAGTTCAAACTTATAACAAGGTGCCGAGCAAGTCTTACCGAGTCAATTGATACTTTGTACAGTTGGTTGTTTTTGCTGCTGCTGCTGCTGCTGCTATCGTAAGACCGGAAGATTGATGTAATATAATAATGGTTGCAAGAGATTCTCATCAATCGACGATTTTTAATTGCTACTGTCCGATAGAGAGAGAGAGAGAGAGAGAGAGGCGTTCAACCACCGCTCAGTTACTCGATGACTCGTTCAGGATTTCTTAATAGGCAAGAATTTGATGTTTAATTAGTCGCCCCCGGAGATCAATGGACACGATTTTCATGAGCAGTGACCGCTATCAACCGCGTAGTCAGTCCTAATTATTTTTTCACATTCACGTTGCGAGATTTACCGCTATTATCATGCTACAGCCGTCACACGGGGCTGGACAATACGTCATATTAATTAAGCACGCACACGTAACCTGCAGGGTGTCCCAAATCCTCATCGCTAATTAAAGGTCGTTGTAACTTTAAAGCGTGGAAGTTCTTTTCGAGTTCGTTCTTCCTTCGAAATGGCACTAAGAAGTTAACAGCACCACGAGAAATTGAATTTTCATGTCGTAACTCGTAACTCGATAAAATTCAAGTACCTAACAGCGGAACGATTATTGGTGAAATCGAACTTGTTGTTCTCGGCGCTGCATCCCGGGGCCACCCAAGGATCGGGTATACATAGGGCATAATTTATGGCTAGTTAATGTGGGAGCGGAGACTGAAGAGTCATCCTCACCCTGTCCGTGCAGCGAGGCGCGTGGTTTGTGCGCACGCCCCGCAGGGGCTGGGCAACCGATTGTGGCATGGGCGAGGTGCGTTCAGGGGGGTAGAATGAAATTTATTTCACCTGCCGAGAGGCCCGGCACTTTGGCCGAGCCTTTGTGTGCACGGTTGTTAATAAGGCGGCCGATGCGAGCGAGTATATAAGTATAGCGTAACGTGATTGGTATAATACTCCACCATGAGAAATCGATGGCGCTTTATTATTTCGTCGGATATTTTCTTTTCCCTTCAATATTTCCACGTCACGGGGAACAAACTCGCGATTTTGTTGCACCCTTTCTGCACGATCGTTCGTACCTACGTATCATGGACTATATACATATAACACAATACATCCAGGGTGTATGGGTAGGTGATGTATATACATTATACATATAGGAGGGTGAAAAAGGGCTCCGGGGTGGCGATAAAAATAAAAGTAAGCCAAGATCGTTATCGAAATTGAAAAGAAACTCGACCTGGAGAGTGAATGGAGGATCGGAGAATCGAGGTGCGTGCCAGAGCGGCGCGGTTCCAGGTCTGTGTCCTGCAGCAATTTCCTCTGGCGGCGACCGGCTATCGTTCCTCTCAAACTCTGACACAATAAAAAATATGGCAATGCGTGGGCGTGCGGAGCAGCTACGCGATATCGGGGGGCAAGAGGGGGGAGGAGGCGCCCCATCATCCAGCGGGCATCACCGGGTACTAATAACCCGGTTGGGCCTCACCGTGTCTCAAAATGAAATATCGCTATCAAAGGCCCGGAATTAAAGTAACAATGTACGGGGCCCAGCGGGAGGCGAGTCGTAAGAAAGTCCTGGTTCGGGCTTTGGGCCCCTTTGAGTCCTTGTTCGATGCTCCACGCTTACCGTTTTATCCCTTTATGTGCCGCTCCCTGCATCTTGTGCAGGTTCAACGCGTCCGCGCGTATTATGTGTGTATAATACTTGCTCCGGGGACTCCGGATAATAAACATCGAGCGATACAGCCATGATCCTCATTTCGGGTTACACGACGCCCACCTTTTCTCTCAGACTGATCAGCTTCCTTCGCACGGATTTCCTTCTCCGGAATTCCGTTACCGAAATAAATAAAGCCGCCGGAAATGTTCATCGGTGATGAATATTTCGGCAAAAAATTCCACCCACAATCCGCTCACTTGAGATTCTTTCATCGTGTAGTGTCAGGCTAAATCGCAGCACTCGACCTATTCGCAAGTCACGGTGTTTAATGTCAAGCAAAGTGGCAAAGCTGCGGGGGAAAACACAGGGCGACAGTACTCCAGCGGAGAAGTGAACGGAAGGGTGAAGCGCCGAGTGGGGCTAAGGAAAAGGGGCACGAAGAGGCCGTCGAGGGCACGCGTCCTGCAGCAGCTCGGCACCATCCCGTGTCCGTCGAGGTTTTAAATTACTCCGCACGCGGGAAACAATAAACCCCTGAACTTTATAGTCTAGCCATAGCTAACGCGGACCTCGGGGATGGAACAACTGGCTGTAGAGGGTGGGAATCTGGGGGGTGGAGGGGGGCTACGTTTAATTTCACCGACTGTTCGCAGCCTGGGGAACCTCGTTAGTTGCGCTACGTGTGCTGAGTGCCGGAGATGACGATAAACGAGAGAGAATATCCAGGGAGACTCTTCTTCCATCCCTTTATTCACCCTCTTATTCGATCTTCGTTTCTTTAGATCTGATTCTTAGAAAAATAGTCAGTGATAGTGATACGGTATTGAAATCGGGATATTCTATCTAGCTAGGCAGATAATTCGTTTTATGATTGAGAATATTTTCAATACTGCATATTGTTGTGGCGCAATAGGTGTGGAAAATATCGTGTAATTTGTAACCCCTTCATATATACGTACTTCCGCCTTCGACGTGTGAAATCAAGTTTCCGGTTGATTCGCATAATGGAAGCGCGTGTTAGCTCTGGGAATTCCAGCGGTACCGAGGCTGTCGTGCGGAAGTATTCCAATCAGTGGCATTGATATCTATTCCACCCCCCTTTCTCCGTACTCTGCAAGCTTCAGAGCGGTCCGGTTGGCTGCTCGTAACATCGCTTGACTAGGAATTTTCAGCTCTGTCATCTCACGTAATGAAATTAGTGTCCCGGATACGCAGAATAATGTGGAACGCATAGTGACAAGTGCAGAGACTGTTGACTCAAACATGTTAAGATATTGCGGAAGTGCGCAATACTTTTATCAGATATTTCTCCGCGTCGTAAACTGCAGTTTCACAGGCTTTTTTCTGTGAAACATTGACGTGGCGGTTACCTTGAGATGAAATGAAAAAAAAAAAAGAAGTGGCAAGCACGTGTGGTTGAGAAAGAAGTCTGTTTGAAGCCGAGGACTGTGGATTGAAAGATCAGTTTTGAGCCCGCATGATGGAGGCTGTGTATATACGGATATATAAAAGTAGACATCGACGCACACATGCATGTTATGTACGCGTGTGTGAAAAGAGAGGCCATGGTTGACGTGAGGCAAAGGCAAAGTCAAAGGAAAAAGGAGACCGAAGAAGATCCGTGCCCCCGCCTCACCCCCGCCGGCAGCTTGGTTCACCCCGCGTTGCCAATTTAAGACGTAAACTAAATTTAAAAAGTTTGTTTCTTTCTGTTCGGGGTAGTTTCCCCCTCCCTTATACTTAATCTACTTTAGAACAGCGATGGAAAGTCGAGTAGGTTAGGCACGAAAGCCTCGAGCAAAGATCGACGAAAGCGAGGAACGAATGTGGCGATAATTCGAAACTGCGTAAGAATATAACATTCGAGGTTTAATTAACAACCGCGTTGCGAATATTGGAAGAAAATATTAGTCAAGTGGACTGTTCAACAATTGACTCTCGACACGTGATCTGTTCGACAAATATTTGCGCTGGGACGTCGTTGACCCGGGGCTAGTTTCCCATCCTGAGGCATGAGGTATTTGCTCGAGTAGACTCTCTTGGAACAGAATGAGATTGAAACGTTGGTTGTGTCGTCAGCGGCGCGGCGTGAGCTCGGGTTTCCCGACTTGCCAAAGCGCATTCTGCAAGCTCCCTCCCGCGCTGCGGCATCAGCCTCTTTCTCTTCTTCTTCTTCTTCTTCTTCTTCTTCTTCTTCACCCAGTCCCCAGGAAGGAAGAAGGAAATATCTTATGGCTGGAGAACCACGAACCACGGGTCCTGCAGCTCTCAAACGAATCCCGAGACTTTTGAGATAAAGGTTGAATTACTGCCACGGTGGTGCCAGAAGTGGAATGCGTTCGAGGTTGGATTAGAAAACTTCAAAGTCGCGATTCAACGAACGTCTATGCTTTCGCTCTACGTACATATACCTACATGTATAGACGCGGCGGACGAAATTGTTTCTTGAACGCGTGGAAGAGATAGTGGATTGTAGGACGAGGTATAGAAAAGTCTTACGTCTTTGCTTCCGTCGCGTCGCTCCGCAGCACCGGCTCTGACAGTCTCCCGTGTCCCTTGTCTCTCGTCGTTCGCGTCTCCATTGTCTCTACGGCAACAAATTACATTCCACCGCGTCTTTTTCGCTCACTGAATTCTTTCATTCGAAACTTTAACCATTGTTTGCGGACCCTGCAGCAGCTCCTCACTGTCTCGATTGAACGCCGGAGTCCCCGGACCCGCAAAGCACAGCTTCTTCTCATCACCGCTGACCGAACTCTCTGCTCACTCTGCCTCTGTCGTCGCTTCTTTTCGATGTACGGAAAAAAGGAATCTCGCATCAGTATCAATATTTGGAGTGCGGCGAAAGGGGAAGCCGCTGACCAGATTGCCTTCCGAACTATATATGTATAAAGATGTGGGAATTTCCGAATCGCGAGAGAAACTTGATCTCAATCACCTAGATTTCATTGGGAAAAATAGTTTTCTATAAGCTTCTCGAAGTCTGATTTAATCCAGAAGACTAACCAAGTGTGTTTGGTCATGTCGTTAGTACCAAGACGTTGGAAGACGCAACGACGGAAAAATATGCAGCTAACCTGCAAGAAATAATTCGGTTCATTTACATGTTTATTTGTTACTTATTTTTTATTCTTTGTTGTTTTTTTTTTTTTTTTTTCTTTTTTTGATTCTCGGATCTTTCCCTTTTTCTTCTCCCCCTCTCCCTTTTTTTTTATTCCTCCGCTGGTTTATTTCGTCAGTAAAGCGGCAAAGTTTGTTTCTTCGGAAAACATGGAAATTAAATTCCGTCCGCAGGGAATGACAAAAGGATGGAAATGAGAGGGTAATTCGTAAACAAGTGGAGGGTGAAGCCGAAGAAGCGGACGAAGGGCGAGGAGTCGAGGATGGCCGGAACAGCGCTCGCGCTATTCGTGGGTCGCCGGTCGAGGTGAAAAGACAAAGTTTGAAGGACCCAAATCAGACGTAAGGTGTCTTCCTTCCCTCGGGAATCAAAGTTCTCAGGCGCGGACGGTGGCTACTCGACCGCGGACTTTTTCCTCCCCAACTTCCACATCCGGACATCAGAGACAAACTGCCGCGTCTTCTTTTGCAATCAGGTCGACATACATAAACATGCGGGCATGGTCGCCAGGGATCAAAACTCCTCTTTACGAATGACTTCAAGATGGAGACTGGCTCCCTGAACAGCTGCTTGATCTTACATCGCGTCGTTTCTTCCTCGAAAGAGCGATCGGCTAGTGCACTCGGTCGTGTAAACGCGCGCCCTGACCATCAACCCTTTTCATGCGAAATTAATAAACACCGATCAGCACACCAGCATCCTTGGCGCTACAGAAGATGGAAGAGTGGCTTCATAATGCAGGATAAAAGTGTCCCGCTTTGCCGTTGTTCATACCTGCAAAGCTGCACTCGGCGAACACCTGATACACCTTAAGTAAATGTAAGCGATATTGCTGATGGTCGTAGTGCGGTTCAGACGGTGAAGCAACTCAGGTTAAAGCAAGTGGATCAAGAGTGAACCCAGACTCTGAAATCCGCCATTTCTGTTAACCTGCCTCTTCCATTTAGCCCACAATCTACAGCCAACCTCTTTCTCCATCTCGGCAACTCACGTCGAGGCACCGACCGAGATCACTTCCATCCGAGAGCCGAGCTAATACCCCCGTTATAGGCCGTTATAGGCCGTTACCCGAGCTTGACCGACCACAAATTCCTGAGCTTAGCCAAGCTCGGGGTGAACCTTGGTTTAAAATCGTTCCTGCCTCTTGGACCGACGTTCCCGAATGTCCGGTGCCTCTGCTTTATTACCGATGAAACTGCGCGGAGGTAAAACATCGCGTCGGGTTGAACGCGACGTGGATTTGCCAATGGATCATGAACTGCCCTCGTACTCCATACGCGAAATGGGTTGTAATTCAGTCGTGGTTGAGTGATATCCAAGCATCATAACAGCCGATCGATCTTTATAGTCGGTAACAAACCTGTCTTCACTGATCGCTAATCGTATAGTTTGCTCGCTTCGCTTACAAGTGGGCGATGGATTCGTGCTATGATCGATTCTTTTCACATTGTATGTGAAGCGAGGTTGTTGTAACAAGGGTTTGCCGAAATCTGTGAGGGATGGCTTGAAGACAGCTCTCTCTTCTTATTCCCCGTCATGATTAAGATCGAAATGTCTCGTCGACAACAAAGCGAGCTTGCAATGAGCCTTCGTGCAACTTTGAGATTGCCGACAAACTAAGGACAAACTTCCATAATCTCCTCTTGCTACCGAAGTTTAGCAATCAATGAACGGTAATAGTTTCATTAAATACAGCAAACCCTTGCTGATTCTGTTATCCAAAGACAAACTGATCCTCGCAATAATCGCTCGGTCGAATCGTCAGATTTGAAAAGCTTTTACTTCCATTCCCTTTCACCTTGTGTCACGGTGACACCTTTAAACCATGTCAAACGTCACATCTTGCCGTAGTATAAACGTCGACGAGTATTTTCACTGCGCGAAGCAGTCTTCCGTTTATTATTCCCAAGCGCTGGTTCGGTTCGAAATCTTACGTCCATCCATTGGAGTTTTAGGGATATCAAAGTTTTTTATTTTCTGGACCGAAAAGAGCTTTACCATGCTAATGCCAGACCGCGTTTGATGTCCGGTCGATCGATAAGTTGACAAGAGTATACCCGTTTCCCAATGGGTCGTATAAAAGTTAAAGGTATCATCCTGGGCGAGCTGGGTCCAAACCTCCGGCCACTCGTGGCAAAAGGGTTTTTCTTCCTCTCCTCTGATGCCAAGGATGTTCGCTGATCGAGGCCGAGGACAGCAAGTTGGAAAGAGGAGGAGAGAGGAGGGTTGGGCTGGCGGGGGGAGGGAAGAGAGAGTTTCATTTAAGTTAGAAATTGCTTCTTCCGTAGCGATGATGGGCCGCAAATTGGGCGCAAAACAGAATGCGGAGGCGGTGGAAGAGGATGAGGGCGAGGAAGCCGCGCGCAGGGTGAAAGAGGCGACCGGAGGCATTGAGGCGAAGGAGAGACCGGAGACCCAAAGCTCGCGAAAATATGTATCGATTTTTTTCACCGTTATTTATACGCCCGAGCGCGGTATCCGAAGTTGGAGATAAACGAGCTAGACTAAATTCCATCCGCACTCCACGTTCCGCTTTAAAACTTGCGAATCGTGCGTGAAATTCTTTCGATTATACTTTACTTGAATTAGCAATATTTTCCTCCAACATTCGAAACATGCCATTAGAGTACAGAAACTGAGTCGATTCTTCGGCCTGGATCTGAAATTGGGTGTTGGGTATCCCTTGTACGGAGAAATTCGGGGCGGGATTGAAATTCCGAGTTTGAAACGTACCGAAAGCGCTAGATTCCGAATTTTTCGACGACGAAACTTAGAGTAAGGAAATCGAACTTTGGCGAAATATCGAAGCTTCGAATGGTCCGAAAACTGACGCTCAAAGTTCCGGAAGGAAAAAATTACGAAAGGACGAAATGGCGTAATTCCGACAAGTCAAGGTTTCGAAAGTGCGAAAATGAGAAAATTGAAAAATCTGTAACATGGAAATTCCGAATGATTGAAAATTTTCAGTTCTGTGAACTTTTGGTGTGGTGAAATTTCACCATTTTCATCTTTCTCTGTTTTGGATTTTAGACAGTTTCCCGTTCGCAGTCCTGGTAATTCTGATTTTTTATACCCTCTCGTTGAGTAAACTACACTGTGTGAATATATTTCAATTTTCGAAACGTTACTTTTCGGAAGTTTGCTCTGTTGGAACTTTACTTTTCCGAACTTTGCTCTATCGTAACTAGAATTGTCGGAGTCTCGCATTTCGGAACAGTTTGATTTCTTTACTTCAAGCTTCGCTACCAAATAATTCAGAACTAGCCACGTTCAGGACTTTTCAAATTCAGAATTACAACCGCGCCCCGAAAATCCGTGTGAGACGTCAATCGAGCATAATCAGATTAGGGTAATAAGACTGTAATATCGGTGGATTTTCAACCCTAATTATATGGAATTCCGAACGAGTCGTCTAATTATTGCAGCCAGTCGATACCGTACGAACACGTATCCATAAAGCATTCCATTTGTCAAATGTTGGCCAACATACTTCCGTTAATTGATCTTCGAATCAGTCAGAAATGCCGGTGTTACAGTTACGAAATCTTGATGTTTCGCAACATAATGAAGCGGCGAACTCTACGTCGTCCACATTCACAATGGCCCTAGGTTAATATGTCAATTTCCTTATGGTGATGTAGAACTAGAGCTCTCGGTGGATGGGTGCTAGGGTGGTATAACCGGCTTATTCATTTTTCAACAGTTGTTTCTAACTTCTAAGCAATTAGTCACAGGCTTAAACTATCCAGTGTGTATAAATAATTCGCGAAAAGTATACCCACATTCTCACGATACACGAGTAATCACTGACATGAATAATTTCGTCGCATCGTCATAAATTACAGGTTGCAATTAAACGCGTGCTCATAAATAATTACACCGTCAGTGACAATTTTCTCACGTTCTTTGTTGCCGCCGAATAGTGAAAGTTCGATCACCGATCCGTGGAACGAGGGCTGAAAATTGCTCGTCTACAAATATCGTTATATTTTGGTGGTCGAGGAGACGAGAAACCGGGTCGTGTTCACGGCGCGAGTGATTCGACGTGTGGATTGTAGAGCCAACTTGAAAGGGTCTCCATTGTCGAGACCGGACGACAGCGTTCATCCACGATAACAAAGGTCGTTATAGTTCGCGGTATAACGAAAAGAGGAGGACGAGGAAGGGTGGAGTGGCGAGTCTGTGAAACTGGGAGGAGAAGGTCGGAGGTAGGAAACCGACGGAGTGACCGAACGTCTAGACGTTTCACGCCTCTAATTAACCGCAGCGGTTCTCTCTCGGCCGTCACTTCACCCTGACCCAACTACGAGATGTCAAAAAAGGATCCGTCCTTCTGATCTAGATCAATAGTCTCGACGTTTTATTGAAGCTCAATTTGCAGACTCGATATTTTCTCCACGCATCCCATTCCGTATCATCGACTCGCTCCCACGCTCTTCATCCACCTTTACCACCCAGCTCCGCTACCCTGGTTGACTGACCACTGCGGGCTCCTCCAGTGCCCTTAAGGCACCTTTTTCCTCAACACCTTCACAACTCGTCTCTCATATTCCTCGGTGCAGATATTGCGTGTAGAGCTGACTTCGGCCGTTGATGTGACTTCTCGATTTCACTATTCCTCGCTTTCCGTTGCACCTCAAAAAGCACCTCGTTATGCCCGAGAGGAAGATAGAGAGCGAAGGTAATACCTCACCTCTGAAAATAATGCCGTACCAAGAAACGCGAAGCTTTTTCGTCCCGTCGTCGATCCGTTCGAGGGTATATAATCGGAGGCCTGAGATACCTGAGAGATCGGTTTTTTGGCCGCGCGCTATTGACCTCCTCAGGCAAAAATTCCTGCGGCCGAATCCCCGTGTGGGTCAACACAATCAGTTGGTGTGTATAAAGTGTATGGTAAGCGAGATCCATGAATGAAAATTGGCCGCGCATACCGGCAATCCGTGACAAATTGGAGAAGTGAATCCAGCGTAGAGGAGGAAGGCGGAGTATTACTTCCGGCTCATTACGCAGGACCGGGCTCAAGATAGGCGTAGGACTACGTTTTGTATCGTAGACGTTGATCCTGGAGCGCGGGTCGCCGCGTTACGTCGCGTCGGTGAATTCGTCACGCGAAGGCGTAGCTAATACAAAAATCCCTCGATGACGATATTAATGCTAATGGCGTAATCCCCAATGAAGTCCCCCGCCGCTGTATTCCCCGCCATTGCACAGCAACAAACCCTCCGCCACACCCGCCATTCCTCCCGGAAGATGATTGAAGACGCGCTTATTAAATGCCATCCGGTGGACCGCGTGCAGCTTTGCGGGATCGGCTGCGGAGAAGCCGCGCTAAGGCAGTCGTCGAATCATGCGATTTCCTCTGTCATGCAGATTTCTTGGGTAATTACTCGTTCGTCCTGCAAGGGGGAGGCGGCCAACGACGACCGAGGGTGAAAGATAGAATGACCCAATCATTGTTCGGGATGTGTTTCACCACCGGGGATATTTGCTCAAATAAGAATGGACCCGTATGATGGATGATGCTCGTCGGGAAGCACAATGGAATCGCTCGTCTCCGTTTAGACGCGGTTGCCGATAGAAAACGACGCCAAAATACGAACCGGAGTGAATCCATGAATTTTTCAACAACACACACACACACACACACACACACACACGTCCCCATGCTTCTGCTACCGTGCCACCGTGCACTTGTAACGCTTGAACGCTCGGCGCTTTCGAAGAATCGAGAACCACTGGAATTTTTTTTTCCCTTTTTTTTTTTATTCCTTCCTTTTTGCATCATTCTTTTTTTCCAAGGAGAGATTTATACAAGGAGGTCATTTTTTTTCTTCTTCCTTTTTTTTTCACACTTTCGGTTCGTCAGGACCTAGAACGATAGCTGTCACGGGTTGATCGTAATCTATTGTGCGCACAGCGAACTCTTTGCACTAACTTTCGCACTCTTACTACCCCGCTTTCCCGCCAAAGCTCTCAAGCTCTTGAACAAAAGTTAAAGTAAAGTAGCACAAAAGGTGCGCGCGAGATGAGGGGAGAAAAAGAGAGAGAGAGAGAGAGAGAGAGATAGAATGAGGGGGTGAGGGGGGCACGGGGCGGAGGAAAAAATAAACAGCCCTCGGAACAAGCGTCAGCAAATCTTGGGGATCGGTGAGGGAAGAATTTTTGGTTATATACCCTTTTATCGCGTGGGCGACGTGCGGATAACTCCTGACCCTGATGAGGGGCGATAAGACAGGCACTGAGTATATTTGAGGATCTGGAACAAACTGGAACCCAACCGAGCGAAACCCGACCTGCGCTATCCAGCTCCGAGGTGATACGTCATCTTGACGCTTTGCCGTGCTTTTGCTGTAACCCAACGTCTGTGCGACAGAATGCCTCAGACTACCACCCGTCATCCATCACCTTTGAGTAATGCGGAGACACGATTTTCCCTTATTGCGATTTACCGATTCTGACAACCCCTCGCTCATTTCCGGAGACCTCTTGACGAGAAGAATAATCGCGAAATTTTATCATCGATCTCCCTTCTTTCCTTGCTTCTTATATTATACCGCGAGCTTTTTCTTTTCTCAAAATCGATCGGCAAGTTTCACGGAATACACCCGGTATATAATAAGCCTCCCTTAAATAAATCGTCACTCACCGTTATGGACGAGCAGCGTCGAGTCCCGGGCGAGGTTCGTCAGCTCGCTGTCCGTCAGAGTTTCGTCGGAAGCGTTGCCCGAGGTCGGGGTGTCGCTGAGTCCGGCTCCGCTTCCCGGCACGTGGAACAGAGGATGCTGGTACGCTCGCTGCTTGTGCTGACTCGAGTTGTAATGATTATGCTGGACCTGGTTATTCTGATGATTGTTTGGGGCGTAAACACGGCCTCCGCGAATGCTCGGGGAGTTGTCTTCGCCTTCACTGCCGCTGAGGCTGTAGGCTGGGTAGAGCCGTCCCTTCCCTGGAACAGAAGTAAAGTGATGGACGTCAGCAACGTATTTTTCGAATCGATTTTCGCAAACGCTGCTCGATCCTTGTCACCACAATTTTGTCAGGCTTAATTGACGCTTCGTTTATGTGTATACATATAACGTACAGTGTAGGCATTGTGGAAGGAAGAGAGGCATGTCGACTCATTGACTCCGGAAATAATTTATAACGCGTCACGTTGTTGTAACCGGCCTTTCTGGAGACGAGATTTAGCCAGCTTCACTACGGGGCGCAGGGAACAAGGGTACAAAGCAAAACAGCCCCGAAACGGGGTGACGAGGGGGATGCACGTCAGAAACACGGACGCACGCACCCACGCACGCACGCAGACACGGAACGAAACGCACTTGGACAAACACGAGAAAATCGAGACTTCCGGGGTGTACAGGGTGGGGGTTGTTTCCGGTACAAGAAGCTGAGGGTCTCGGTTCACCCCCGATTGACAGATCCACGCGCGATTTTACCCGGAGAGAGTTTCCATCCCTCGTCGTGGACTTCTTTCCTTTATATACCTATATACTTACACAGTGTCCTGAGGATTGAGGAAGAAATATGAAGCCGAAAATCTCGCCTCCCGTTGAGAGTGTGACGGCTGCTAATTACTCCCCTGGGAGGTCTCATAGAGTGCCTATATACAAGCGACTTTAGGCGCAACAAATATTTTGCCAGATGTTGCAAGGCCTCGAGTTTCACTTTGAATCCGATACCTACCCCATGTACCAGTGCTGTGCAGGCGTAAAACCTATCGAGCTACTACAAAATTCTTAGCCCCGTTAAGTTCTCGATCAGATTAATGCTTTCGAAAAGCACAGAATTTATGTCGTTACGTGTAATTGCGTTAATTCCCACTGGGTTGCGGTTAACTGATTCTTACAAGTGTGTATTTTGTACTCGGTATACATTACATTGGTTATAACCACGCACTGGTGTTTTGTTCTTTTGCAGTTCTTAGTGGGTTTTGATCCCAGAGCCTAACAAAACTCTATTTCATTCTATTCTATAGTGCCAACTGCTACTGCGAAACTGAAATTATTCCGCAAATTTATCCAGCATTATGTACGTGAGAGCGCTGAAAAGCAACCTTATTATAAAAGTATATTTTGCTGCGGAACGGAGTGACTCTGCGGCTGCCAAGAATACGTGGACGGTATACTTACGTATATCTATATGTATATGTGTATTGTATACCTATATTGGTATCGGTATTATATCTTTTATTGATATTCTGTATAAAACCCGATTGCGACGTCGTAGCGAACAAAGACTCCAGCATTCCGCCATACTTCATGTCGGTATTTTCTTGCCGACAGTCGATTGAACCCATTCGATTCGCTTCGAGTCGAGCTACCTACCTGCCTGCCTGCTTCGATAATAATCGAACCGGAAGCCGTAATCCCGCGAATCGAGGTCGCCACCCCCGTGCCTTGTCCCTCGGATTGTCGAGGCGGGGGAGAAGCGAAAGAAGGGGACGAGGACGGGGGAGAGATACATTATAATTAGGTTTGATCGTGCATACCGTTAATGGACGCGATGTATCAACCCTGGCGTACGCGGAACTGAATTCACGGATAACCGAATTATTTCCCCGCAGCTCTTGCTTTCGCTCTCGCTCTCGCTCTTCCCTCTCGGCGCTGCTCTCGGTGTTTACGCTCCCTCCCCTCTAAACGCCCCAAGCTAAATAAACTTACCGGGTTTTAACGCTTAACCGGCTTAGCGATTTTATATAATTACGTTAGCCGAGTTACTGTGCGGAGGGAATTTATATAAAAATGACAAAAATCACAAACTCACAATAGCATCGAGCCTCGCGGTAATAATCGAGATCTCCACAAAATTACCACATTCTTGATCATTTAGTCAATCTTGGTATAAGACTTTCAGTAAAAGCCTGACCGCTGCCGTTTCTCCAGATCGGCAATCAGATTCAGAATCGGCCAATTTCCACTGTTCCCGTCCGAAATCCTGCCACCTTACCCCAGGCTTATCCTTATCTCGATCCGATTCGATGGCTTCTTCGCGCGGAAGGCCGTCGTGGTGAACGAAGGCTACTCGAGTTCGAGCCTTTCACGCATCTCCATATCGCGTGTCGAAAAACCAAAGCTTAACCCGAAACGCGGAGACTCGAAATAACTTTTTTCACCTACCGAAAAACCGACTTTCTGGACGGCAATTAACCCCTCGCGATCGGGATAAGCTTTGGCCTAAATTGGTGAATCGAATTGTAGGTCCGCCCCTTTTCAGATGATTCTGAAAGTTTTCCTCGACACAAGCTTGGATTTTCCCGACAGCTAGTAGAAACTGACGCATCGAGCGATGGACGTCGGTCCATTCGACTTCTGTCTCTTGTCTCCTTCCTCGTTTTTTTCTCGAGTCCAATCTTCTGATGGACCATCGCTGCTGTTTCCGACCGTTGATCTCTTTAAAGGTAACGAAACTCCGCAGCTGAAATCTTTCTCATCCGGTGACCTCGTTCCTTCTCGTATCGCTACGGAAATCCCGTAGGCTCTCGGTCTCGCTCCTCCAGGTCGATACCATCACCTGTTCCGTCTGCTCCCACGGCGCTGCTTATGCGACCCACCTTTCCGGCACTCCTTTCGCTCTCGCATTCAGCTCCTCTTGAACCCTCCTGAATTTACCACGAGGCAATCAGCCGGGTCGCCGTTGGTATGAGTGCTGCTGGTTTGTACTCTGACTTAAAAAAGGGCTGCAGGAACGAACGTCGCACTTTTTCCAGATACCGTACAGGACAGCGAATCTGCTGCTGCTGCTTCTGATGCACTGCAGCAAACCCAGTATGCGACAATTAATTACGTTTGACGTAGCAATTTCTCGTCGTAATTGCTCGCAATTAGAAAAGTCAATCAAGTCCCTCTCTCTCTCTCTCTCTCTCTCTCTCCGACTCTATTTCCTTCTGTGTCTTCCACTTCCTCCTCTCCCTTTGATTTACCCATGCAACTGTACCACTGCACTTGCTCTCGAAGACTCGCGGGCGGATGTGCAAATCGATAGTCGAGCACTCAGAGACCTCCAACAACGTCGTCTACACTTTTCTATTGCTTGAAGCGATTACCTCATCTTTTGCTTGTTCCAGCTACTGTTGGGTACCATAAAAAACTCGCAGGCTTGTCGCGGTTTCGCCTAGTGTTATAGCCTTTCGATATGAACTACCGCAACGTCCCCGTTCAACGGTGAAACACTCCGGGTCTAATCACAGGATATATTATTTATTTATCCTCTTTAACGAACTTTATATACGTGATATATATTTTTTTTTCTAGAACAGCGCGCAGCGTTGAGGTGGAAAAAAAAAGTTTGGCTGGAGATGAACGTAATTTTAATCAGCCGACAGCGAGCGAGCGAGTAAGAGGGTTTGTTTACGATCTAAACTGGAATGATTGGAGGGCGACGACGCGTTAACCAGATCGCTCTTGGCGCAGGGCATTACAGCATGGCTAAGATAGTGTTAATACCTATACAGTTGAAAATCTCTGGGATCCGGATGAAATTTATTATATCAAAAAAAAAAGTGTAGGTATATCCTCGAGTCCTCCAACCAACGTAACGGCGTGAGCAGTGGCCGGAGTCACGTATAACGTTTCGGTTAAACTTTTACCCTGACGTCCGTCGGGATTGATGTGCCCGTTTGAGCGCTATAGCGCGTTAGCATATTCTATTAGTCCGTAAAGTATGGTATATGGGACGGCTGATAACGCGTTGATGTTAAAACGCGTTAGGGCTGCATGGGTTACAAGGATGTATTAAAAAAAAGGAAGAGAGATAGGGAGATAGAGAGAGATACCAACGGTAGAGGGAGGGGGAACATGCAGATAACTCTATCGACTGTCCGGCGGACAGAGAGAGGATGAGAGAGAGAGAGAGAGAGAGAGAGAGAGAGAGAGAGCCGGGTTATCTCATCTCTCCGATACCCCGTGAAAACCATTCTTTGGGTGCCCATGAGCGCCGAGAACACACGTTTCCACCCTGATGCAGGCTGCGGCCGACGACCCACCGAGGAAGGAGAAGGACACGTCGCCCTGACACGCGTTAACTCTATTTACGCAGGTCCTTTAGATACACAGGACGCGACAAGGACACGTGCGCCGTCTAATCTACAGATTACTGCCTTCGCCCGGGAATAACGTTGACTTTATAGATTTATGTTAATCCGTCTGAAATAGCCGGCCCGATAACGTCGCGCCGCACAAGCCGGTGCCTACCTCGGCCTCACGTCCTGCGCCACCAACGCACGCCGCAATATGTCTCTGAATTATGTGTGTCCTGAGGCACCCAATTACCCGCAAGGACGCCTCTCGCGCTGTATCGCGCGGTATTATTATACAACACATACCTGCATGCGGAGAAATTTCAGGTATCGAATTGAATTTTCGCCCGCTCGAGAGCTTGTCTAGATATGATAAATTTGACGGAATTTTTTGTTATTACATATTTCTCTTCATTTTCTCTGTCCTCTGGATTTTATTTTTATTTCAATCTGTTTTTTTTTTTTTTTTTTTCATACCCTCGCCTCGGTTCAGCGAACCCATTCTCGTTCAAACGTGTTTTTACACCGCGTCGTCTGCTGCTGTGGATAAATTATTCAATATGGGAATAGGTACGTAGACACATATCCCTGGCTCGTAAACGCCAAGAAATTATGACTCGATCTATGATACCGACGCGTGTAACGGGCTGGAACCACTCCTCCGAGTGAGTACACAAGGTCTCTGTAAGACCAAGTAGCGTTGCCCTGTTTTGAACCTGCGCCCCTGGAAAAGCGGTAACGGCTGAGACAACATCTTGGTGAACGTTTCTACGCTAAGAGAGATAAAGAGAGAGAGAGAGAGAGAGAGAGAGAACATGAAGTTTTTCGAACGATCTTCGACGTAAAAAGCGAGTCGTGATAACTCTATTAGGGTGAAATAATAACGGAGGGTGACACGGGGTTGGAGAGGTGTTTAGGCAACTACGTTTACCTTCATTCCCCGGGTAAACCAAGGTGCGGGGCATAAAGTGAAAGGAGACGAAAAAAAGGTGTGAAAAATAGGAGGGGGTAAAACCCTCCAAGGATAATGTTTCCCTGGCATGAACCTGCAGCAGTGGCGCATTCACCCCATCCTCTCAGCTCGCCACCCCACCGTTTAGACTCTGCTTGGGCCTCTTGCACCCCGTTAACCCCCCCCCCCCCCCCCCCCCCGCCCCTTCTCCTACCTCCTCAACCTTCTCATCATATTATGCTCTGTGCTTGTCTACCACTTGTTCAAATAGATATACATTGATCGTAAATGGCCTGGCGGTGTGCACACAATCACCGCCCTACTGTATTCCGATTCGTTGTACGAGTTTAACACTCTTTATCAGGTTGAGCTCCGTTTTATTGCTCAATCTTTACGACCCTATTCGTTGTTGTACGGGCGTCGATCTGAAACCTAAAATAGCGAGAGCAGGGCTCGCCGCGTCTATTCCGCTAATCGTCCGGATCGCTTCGGGATTCCATTCTCATATGCAAATGATCGTGATTTTGAATAGTGAAGTGCAATTACGATTGCTGTAAAGAAAGAAAAAGAAGAAAAAAAAAAAAAAACAAATTCCGCACAATGTATCGACTCGTGTACGGATCGTTGTATCATGATAGAGGAGTAATCGAGGGTCGAGTTATTGGATGCAAACGGGATGTTAATTCGAGACATTAAATACGCTGGTAAGGCTAACCCGAGTTTAATCGATGGTCGGATTACCTTGGCGGAGTTCACGAGCCGTTTAACATTGAATGATAGCCCGGCTAACTGCGAATATATATCGGCGGACTAACGTACAGCCGCGGTACGGTAACAAGCGAGATCTCCAACAACCTCTTGGTGGTTGGGCAGGGTGAAGATGGAAGCCGCGGCGGAGGTCTTGGGTTGTGTAGTCTAAGGGCGGCTGTTTCCTTCCTCGCTTCCTTCCGCCGCCTCCTGAAGCAGGAGCAGGACGCTCCGCACCCGCTTCGCCGCCGGAGTTTCTCATCCTCTGTGGAGAAACTTGTAAACTGCAACTTGAGCATCGATGGATAGTTTCTTGCCCCTCTCGTCTCCTCTTCCACTATCTACCCCAGCGTATATTCAACCCCTCCCCACTCCCCCCCCCCCCCCAACCCCTCATCGTCCTCTCAGGAATTGGTTAATTAATTAGTAAGAGAACTGATTACAGCCCTCTTTGGTATCTTATTCCTACGGTAGAGGAGAACTGCCTCGTCCTCCTTTTGCGATGTACCTATAAGCTGCTGCATGGAACTTGGCCCGTTGTTCGCTAAGAAGCCAGCGCAAATTGCACCGCAACGAGGGTGCTTCCATAGGAAGCCTGTGATGAAACTGTGATACAATTTAGAGCGCTATTCGCTGTTCGCTTCTGTCTACTTTCGGGAGATAATTGTTTGCGATGATCTCCCAATATTTTAGTTTGCTTCTTTAGAATTAGATTGCTGATTTTTGAAAAGTCTGTTTGTTCTTTACAACGTCAACCTGCGATCTTGTAGCTCTTTAGATCGGGATTAATTTCGACAAAAGGTAACGCACCGCTGGGGTTGTATCGTTAATGAGTGTGTTTCACCGCGAAACCGTTTAAACTCACCCACTGGTATTGTTCTAACTTATTCCCTCAACGTATGTACCTACAAGGGGCTGCTTTGGGTCGGTCGAATTGCGCGAGCAAAATCCCTAGTCGTTACTGCGGTTATGGCTACGAGCACCTCGGATTAGTGCCGCGCGAGGTACCGTTGAGCTTTAATCCGAGGTGAACTCCTTAAAAATGCAGACTATATAAGCCCCGAGAAATCCCACCCAGGACTAGGAACAGCCCCCAACCATGAATTATAACACTCGAAATCTACGCCGTTCATACAGTAATTTCATAATACCTATATACCTACTCCAATACATCGACCGAGGAATACAAAAAACGTCCATGTACAAGTACTCCTCGCTCATGTTAACATTTTACGCGATTTTTACGCTTAGGTCATTCAATATGTCGAGAGTGAAAAATACACACCGAACGCAAGGCGAAGGGTGCGAGTTCATATACGAGGCGTATATTATACGAGCTTCGTAATACGAGAAGTTGAGCAAATAACGTACGCTCCATTAGCCGAACAGGGTCCGAGCCACAACGGTACAGTGAGATGTTAAAAAAGAAACAAATCGTTGGGGATGAGCTTGCAGAAGTGACTATCGTTCGATCCTCTGAGTGTAATTCATATTCTTTAGGATCGGTAAGCCTTGGTGGCTAAGATCGATACTCTCCGTTCGAGATAGACAAGCTTTCGCCGCTACTCGAACTTTACCAAACTCAGTTTCAGCTTGCAGGTGATATTCTCACAGTTCATTTACCACCCATGGTCTGAGGTACGTGTTGGGTAGCCAGGCGATTCACCAGCCATACTGTCTATATAGCGACCGTTAGTTATCGACTGGGCAACTACATAAATTCCTCTATCGGACAATTGGTAATTGTCCTATACTCTCCTCCGTACATACATATACCAGGTAAACGTACGTCCGTAACGTCACGTACCTCCGTAGTGCTCGTTCATTATTTTATACGACCTGCATCGATACCCATCCATTATTCGTTCGTAATTTATGCGCAAGTTAAATTCGCGTCATTCGCTGTTAGATACACCTATTTCGCCGGTAAAGGAACTCCGGGATTTTTTTTTAAGGCGAATTGAATAATCAACCCAATTCGATCGGGAGACCCATCGCGATGGATTTCACACCTGCTATAGAAATGGGACCACGGCAATTGAATCTGTGCAGAACGTATCCTCCAATTGCAATACCCAAGTGCAAGAGAAAAGTAAACTAATAAATGGCGCGGGTGGTTCACCCTCTAATCAGCTTTAAGGGATTCGGC
Source organism: Diprion similis (assembly GCF_021155765.1). Taxonomy (NCBI): domain Eukaryota; kingdom Metazoa; phylum Arthropoda; class Insecta; order Hymenoptera; family Diprionidae; genus Diprion; species Diprion similis. The sequence goes on along the minus strand of NC_060115.1, from coordinate 4,949,029 downwards.
GTGCCGTATGAAGGAGACAGTGGATTAGGAGAGGCACCGCCAAATAATTCCCAACCACAAAGGACATTAACACCGATGCGTGGAATATGGTAATGTCGAAACTTTGTGTAACATCGCGAAAATACCCCTATACTTTGAAGGAGGGCGGGAAGAAAGCGGGGGTGAAGAGGGCTTCGACGCCACCGAAAATCCTTGTTAACAAAGCATAAACGCGATGTGATATTTGGCAGAGAAAGTACCGGGGTTAAGGGATAAAGATACAGGCTAGACTACCTGCGGGGAGCGAGAGGTCGAGGATTTCATACCGCTTTGGCGAAATGCCACCGAGTCTTGCTTAGACGAATGAAGATGGTGTGAAGAACGGAAAAGAAATGCAAGAATCTTCTCACTTTCTCTTGTGTGTAAAGACATCACGGTGAAAATAGTGTCTCTTCTTTAATCCTCTACAAAAGCCGCCAAGACGTGTAAATATTCTCACACTCACGTTTATATGCCTGTACGAAAGTGACGTCGGCGGTGGAACTCGAGACAAAAACGAGGCAGAGTCTTATAAGAGCGGACGAAGGCCTCCTTTGAACTTCATAAAAGAAAACGCGATGCTCAACATTAATCGAATCCCTTAATCAAATTCACTCAACTCTCAATGGATTCCGATGGAGCGGACGGCGAGGGCTTAGCAGTCGCTTATCGATTCAAACGGCAGATGCGGATGTATAGAAAACAGAGCCGTGCGCGATGGGATGGCAGCCAGGAAACTCGGTACACGTGGGGGATGAAGGGACGACGGCTTTCCACCGTCGGCAATGCGACTCCTGCAGGAATACTGTAAGGGGAAATTCACTGATGGATTTGCGATGGAATCGAATGGATGTAGCCTTCTGATTTCGAATACCACATAGAGACATGATGGCCACTATAAACTTCTCAGTATTGCTGTTCGCAGGCGATTACAGCAATTCGAACCTACGCCTGCAGGCTTTAAGCTCCGCGGCCTGATTCGAATCGTTTCAAATGATCGAGGGTCGAATACCACCGAACAATATTTGGCGATGAACCCACCATACAAGAGTAATATTTTTCAATTGCATTTGAAGTTATCCTTCCATGATTCTGAGAGCCAGACACCAACAGTCATCGCTTCTCGAATGGTTTCATGTATCGAACTCACTTAAAAAGGATGTTCCCAGCGGTATTAAGATCCTGGTTAAATTACATTGGATGTATTCTCACCCCCTTATCCAGCCGACGTTGATGACACCTGCTGGCCGAGTTCCGTAGTCTCGTTATCATGCCGCGGATTCGGGTGCCGAATTTTAATAGGTGGGGACAAGTTGGTGAAGTAGAGTTAAGTAAGCGGGCTGCAGGTGGTGAGGGTGTAGTGCCAAGTTATCGGGATCGTGGTCTCACCTCCCAGGGCGCCCAAGCGGGAGTATCGCGAGGAGTGAAAACTCGGGAGGAGAAGATTGACGCGTGAAAAGCGGCACCCAATCCCCGAACTGCGGGCTGCGATTTCTAGGGTGAAATGAGATAGCTTGCAGGAGATTCCGCGGAGCGAAGCTACGGAGAAAGGGAAAATGAGACGGAGTTTGAGGTGATTTTTGGGAGAAGGCAGCTATTATATGGCTCACAATTCTGAGGGAGACGGTGTAAGCAAATGATACACTGCGCTTTGGTCCAGAGTTTTAACGATAAGGGGCACGGTTCGATGGGACACATAAATAAAGGCTCAGGTAGAATTTGGCCCTCGGGAAATATGGGACACAAAAATTAGGACGCAGTGAAGAAAGGAGTCGCTATAAATAAAGATGATTGATAACGAAATAAAATAAGTATTTCGCTAGACTTGAGTGCTCTCTGCATGGTACAATGTTACGTATGTGCAGAATTGTCATTTCTTATTCTCTGCAAAACGTCGATAATTTTTTATACCATCGAATACATGCTTTTTTGTATATTGTAACGTGTAATGTAGTTCAAGAAGTATTACCGAACGATACAGACATAAGTAGGTCAATGAAGCGTCGATATTTCTTTCTTTACTTTTTAAAGCTTACAGTTTCTGATATATGAGTATATGTATATGCGATAGAGTCGTAAATGGTTCTCGTCTAGACCGAGATCTACGCTGTTCAGCCTGCAAATGTCCTCTATGGACATTTGGCCTGCTATAGCTTTGTCGTTTTCCGGTGATATTGCCAGATTCATAGTTCTATGGGTGAAAATTTGACATTCTACTTGTTCGCTGTGACGTGGATAGATGTAAGAAAAAGGGGGGAACTATGCCCCTTAAAACTGCGGGCCATTGGACCATCCCTCTTCATGGACGCCGGGTTGTGTTTCCATAAGAGCCACCAGCCTTCCTTCCTGGAGCGGATCTGATACGTGTGAGCTGTATATATATATATACCTGCATGCGGCTACACAAGAGCTCGATTTTTTCTTATCGCGATCGAGGTAGCAGGTACACGATCACGCTGCCGCGCAGGTTGATCAACGCCACGTATAACCAGAACTCTGGGAATAACAGGCCGGGTGCCAGGCATTCTGGAGTATAAGAAAAAAAAATCGAGTAAGAATATATCGCCCAATCCTCAGCTGTGGACGCTCCGCGGAAATAGGCCGGGCTTGTTTTCTGGGCCGGAGCCGATAATGGACGAGGGGGAAAAGCGAGTAAGAAAGATAGAAAGAGAGAGTGCCGGAGATAGAGAGAGACAACTGTGGGTGGCCGGTGTGTCGAGAGAGTTATTGAAGAGTCTGTGAAATCTGACGAGTCATGGAATACGCCGGTTCCGAGATAAGGTGGACCTCGAGGAGAGAACGGACGACAGGGGCGTGTAGCCGAGGCATGCCTTAATTGAATTCTTGGAAGATACTTTCGGTGTAAGGTCTTTCCTCGGCTCTTTCGCCCCTTCAGCGTCGTCTAAAATTCTCCTGGATCTTACTTGGGTGGGAAGTTGGGTGTTTATTTTATTATTACTTTTATTCTTTTTCATCATATTCGTCGTCACCTTTCTCCTTTCTCTCTACCAATCCGCACGGAATCCTGATCATCCGTGGGTCAGCCGACTGACTGTCTCATATCCGTCGGGATTATCGCGCCCCAACGGATCGACGTGACGGCCGACCTGCGCCCCACGTTCTGACGAGAGACGGTGCATGTTTCCCACCCTCGACGAATCCGCGCCCCGAACTCTGCAGCCACAGGGCTAGACGTGTACACATGTATGTACACACAAACGCGACGCGCTAGGGCGAAAAGTCAATCAATCGCCTGGCATTGTTTGCACGCGGCTCAACACTAATTCCTATTTGTAGTTCTGATTGCGCCGCTACGTTCCGTTCCGTTACGTTGACATCGGGATTTTCTTTCCGCAATACCGCAGGACCGGTATCCTGGTAATTCCGCTAATGCTGTCGACGTCCTACGCCGCAGTTCTTCCTCCCTTCTTCTCGGCTACCGCGCCAGACCTCAGAGTTCAGGGTAGCGATGGATTATATCCGGGAAACTGACCAGGGCGATTGTTAAATTCCGGATTGATTTTTCCGCAACGGTATTAACCGCGTCGCCAGAGTTATGAGCGGTGATCGGAAAGCGGAGGGATCGCTTGCAGCGCGTTAGAAGACGGATGAGCAAACCTGACTCTCGGCTCGTTCGTTTAACAATGGAGCGATTAGCTCCACGTGGTCAGGTTCGTTGTTTATCGCACACCGGCTCGTTACATGGTCAGTGCTCGTTCGCCGAAATTATTCACCGTTGTACCTCTGAACCTGCGCGGACTTCATATCGTTCTAATTGCTCGCTGAAATTCCATCGCGTAGAGGGACGCGTTTTACCCGACTGAACGTCCCCTGGGTTATCCCACCATCGCGCACATACGCAATCCGGCTATGGGTATGGCTGTGGCTATGGCTATGGCTATCTTTCATCTCGACACGTACCTTGTGGGTGTAATTAAACCTTAAAAAGTTTCGAGTCTTACACGTGTTTAGAGCTTTCGTGGAACGCGTTGACACCCACCGATTGATTCTTAATTAACGTCTAGTTTAAGGTATCAAACTCTCTTCGTCACAGCCTGCAAAGGTACCATGATTTTTATACCGTTATAGATCTTTATCGGCGGGAGTGTAGACCGAGTATTTTTTAAAATACAGTTCTAGAAACTTGTTCAAATGGAACACCCGGTGTGCAGCGGTGCTTTCAGAAAACTTGTATAGTCGGTTGCACAGCGTGTAGGTGTAATAAGTGGAGAGAAACGCAGGCGGCAATAACATTATCCTCTGGTGCGTTATAATTAAATTCAACCCGAATGTAATTACTAATTAGCCCACATTCACTCGCTGCGCCAAGCGGAAACCTTAATATTTTGCTCGGTCACCTTCCGGAATTCCCTTTGATCCTTCAAGCGAGCATCGCAGTGACGCGGTTATAACACACGGTTCGTCGTTGCAGCGGAGAATTTTCACGTCTTCTAATAATTGCTCCCCAGCGAAGGACGAAATTCTTAACAATAACGTCTTAACGAAAGGTCCTCCATCTTCGATGGGCGGAAATTTTACTGTTTTCAGGTACGAATGTGGGCGGCTCGTTTCTCGCCAGATTGTTAATCGCGTTTACGACTTATTTCGTCTAGATTTATTACAGCTGGAAGGTTATTTTATTGCTGTCCCTTCACCCAGCCCGTAATATGGATGCCCTTTGTATGTAATTGGTATCAATGTTTGTTCAGCCCACTTTGATGGCGAATTTTATCATCCTCCGGAGAATAGGATTGGACCTTGATTCTCCATCTCGATACGTGAACGAGTTCACAGAGTTTAGAATTGGATATGCGAAATACATCTGGCGTGGTAAATGTGCCGGAGGAACAGATCGGTTATATGTATATGTACATACATACATACTAGATAGAAAACGACGAGGGTGATACGGCAGTTCGTTTGACTTTGACAGTCGACTTCCAACTTTCTCGTTGTGTGGAATCAGCGTGGGTTGAAATTCTGGTCTACTTCCGGTCCGTGGTGTTGATTTCTCTCGCCTGCTGCTAGCTAGCTATCTCTCTTATCTCGAGGTAAGCACGAACACACTCTTCGACAGCTATGAAGTCTGTCGAAATCGAGCGACTTAAACTTGTCGCCAAAAACTTAAAAACCGTAATTACCGATCAGTCTGCAGTCTGGATAGAAAAAAGTTCTCGAGTAGTCTGGATTTGTAAAAGCTTCGATCCAAGTCTCGGATATTGTGCCGTCTCGACCGAAATTCCCAAATAAGTCTACACGATCGGTGAATCTTTTTTTTTTGTCTTACCGGCTCTTGAAGAAAAGCAAAAACTGACGAATCGATGACGAATCGCGTTAACGATAAACGAAATCTGCGCATTCGCGTCCCTCCGTTATATCACCCAAGGCACTAGATACCCGATAACCATTTACCATTCACCATACTTAGGTGGATGCAAAGTTGCGATCGTTGTTGTTGTAGTTGTGACAGCTGGGAGCGGCCGAGCCTCCGTCTCTCCCTCACAATTAACATCAGCGTTCTCAGGCGCAACGAAGCGTGATAATACCGAGTCTATTAATTACGCTCGACAAAGGGAAACTGATAAATCCTTTCGTAATCATTTTCGAATTACAGAAAGAATGTTAAAGCTTTGAGAGTACCTCGAAACTGCGTGAAACAAATTACTCTTACAGAGGATAAAGAGACTTCGAGCAACTATCGAGCTCCATCAGTTTCGCGTCCGGGCTTCAATCAAGGCTTGTAAAGCTGGCAGCTCGGCTCTTGCACAGATAACGTTTCTCTCTTTACGACTTAAGGCTGGATCAATTCACGGTGAAATGGTTTTATATATTTATTAGTTTTTTTTTTCTGTCTCATTTCCAAGCAAAGTGAGTATAATCGACCCGGAATCGGAAGACAGTTTTTGAGCACTGTTTTTGCCACGTGTGTATACATATATAAACGTAAATCGAGTTTCAATTTTTTACGCTGGATTTCATCTCTTGGATATACTAAAAAAAGAAAGAAAGAATGAAAAAAAAATACATTTAAATTAATCGGCAGTGGTTCGACTTTCCGGGCCTGCCGTTACGTCGGAATTGCGTTCATAGGCTTTTCTGACGAAATCGCCAACCATGCAAGCGCGTCAATCGTTGGTAGATTGAGAAGAGCGGATATCCGCCGTGTGGCAGTCGGTCTTTATCGCAGTCCGCATCGCCCCCGCGTCCGCCCAAGATGTATCTCTGGTGCGGTTCTCTCCTCTTTCTTTTTCCATCCCGCTTTCTCTCTCGGCTTGGATGCGATGCACTCTCACTCTCACTCTCACTCTCACTCTCGCTCTGACTGGCATTCGCGTTCCGGGTCCTCGGAAAGCTCACTCTTCGTCGAGCGAAACCATTTCTTTTATCTGCTTATCTTCATCCGTGACTGCTTAAGGCCCCTCCCCGTCAAATCCTCCTCCTCTCCCTCCTCCTACTCCTCTCTCTCCGTCTCTTTGCCGGCGGTCTCTCCCTTCTTGCGGCTTTCCATTCTCATTAGCCAAGCTTCATACACAATGCACTGCGCGGTCCTTCCGCGAGCCCTCCTCCCTCCTCCCTCACCCTTCACCCCTCGCCTCTTGCCTTCCATTTTCCACCTTCTATTTCATACCGAGTTCAGGCCGACTCCGTTATCCCCTTTGCACCGGGTAAAGCTCGCTGGCTCCTCATCTCAAATCGTTTCTCTAATACGTCGGTCGGTTGGTAGGTAGGTATGTGTCCGGTTGCATATAACTCGATACCGCGTTTCTGCAACGTCGTCATTTTTCCGAACCCTCCTTCTCACTCCTCACCCTCTTTCCATTCGCCGCTTATAGCGGATCACCCGATTTTCACTTACAGCGCCACGAGGCTAAGCCCTAACTCGTTTTCCTCGCTTGTCTCTCCGAATCCCTCTCACCCTTTTCACTCTATCTCTCATTTTACGTTTCTTTTGTCTCTCGGTTGGGTAATCAGTTGTTGGGTATTTAGGGTCTTTTTTTCACTCTCTTTTATCTCCTCCTGCCTCGATTCAGCTGGTGGTATCTAACGCCTGGCGTTGTTATTCTCTGCAGGAAGTCGTGTGACGTTAGCGCAGCGCTTATTATTCTTTTATTTATTATTATTATTATTATTATTATTATTTATTTTTTTTTTCAACCAATTCCGGGCAATACTATAACTGAAAATTTGCATTTCCCAAAAAGGTTTGACTTCAGTCTGAGCCTATTGTATTCTACGAAACGAGCTGCGTTGAATTTGAGAAAGTGAAAACAACCCGGATAAGCTCGCTTGAGGTAGAGAAAAAAAAAAAATCTAAGCCGTTAACTTTTTAGCTCGGGGTAATAAGACGTCGGTTGACCCAGAAATTTTTCTTCCTCCCCCTCGCCGTTTTTTTAATGCTCCAGAATCTTTTGCATTTCATCCCTTTACACGGTACTCCGGAGGGAATCAGGAGGGGATCGCACCTGAATTTGCATTCGAATTTTCGACTTTTGTATTCACCTTGAATTCTCAAACCTGTTATACCATAATATATTTTCATGATATACGTATATATATATATATATATATATATATATATATATATATATATAACTATATATGTATATAAAATTTCACCGAAATCTCAACGGTGAGGAAGCGTCACGTGAAACGTTTCTGCACGATGAAGGGAAAGAAAGAGTCTAACGAACGAAGCCAATTTACTGGCCCTACGTCCGTCCGTTCGCTAACTTGGGCTCTCCAGTTTCTATAGGTTTTTCCTTTTTTTTTCTCCTTCTTCTTTTTCTCCTTTATTTCGTTGAAAGACTCGTTTTCGATCGCGGAATCAAGAGTGTGAGAGAAAGTGAAGGAGCATGAGAGGATAAGCAAAAAAAAAAGAAAAAAAGAAAAGAAATCCCCGGCCTGTTGGATTTACGTTTCACAGTATCTTTCATCCGCGTTCGCAGAGAGTCGTATCTTTTGTCAGCGGACCATTCGCGAGGCCATTAGAGATTGGAGTTTTGAAGAGAGGCTCGCGAGCGAAATGCGTCGCTCTGGCGACTGTAAAATATTACTCGCAACGTCCAACCGTCTCCTTTTCACGGTGAGTACACCCGCAAGAGAGATCCTCGAAGGAATGAAACTGATCTTTGGGGGAAGAAAGGGGGCGGGATTCGGCTCCCCCGCGTTAATATGGTCCTGCAAAGTGTCAGCCACCGTCGAGCAGGGGGTGGTGGGCGATTTCGGTCGAGGCCGAGCCCGGAGGAGTCGAGCACCGGGAGTATCTACAGGAGTAGGGAACACCGGGACCCGTCGCACGGAGATCTATCTCACCCGCGGGATAATCCTCGAAACCCAATTATATTTTACTGCGACTCAACTCCGACTTTCATCTGAGGTCCGCGCCATCGTCGTCGGTTTCAGGGACGCGGTGGCAACGATGACGGACGAGGGGCGTCGTTTACGCGATGAAACTGGGATTAGTCAGCGGTAACCGGAAGCTTCTGTCATCCCTGATAAAATTCTCACCTTATATGCTTCGTCCTGACGTACGACAGCAGCGCTTATTCTTTCCCATCCTGGTGAAAGAATTGTTTCTCACCTCGGCTTCGGGATCCCAGTTTCAGTTATCCGTCCGTCCGTCGTTGAGACTCTCAGGAGGCGAAGGCAACAACGGCCATCAGCCACTCGCTGTGCAGCCACGCAATTACTCCCCTGTCATTTCGTTATCAAAATGGGACAAGTTGCCCGAAGCGTCTGCCCCGAATGGCCGTAGCCTCCTCGATATACCGCGGCTGTATCTTCGTTAAGTGGTTCACCGGGACGTTATCGTACTCTCTAGATATACACCATAATTATTATTCGTTTTAATACCTCGAGCAAACTATCGGGTTCTAGTCATTTAACATCCTCCTTGCGCGGTCCGTGTCTTGGAGAAATTCCTTCAGGACCCGTTTCACCCTGGGATACTGCACACAGCCGGGACTGCGGTCTGCGGCATTCTGATCCTGAGCTTGATCCATCGTAGATTCTCTTTACTTTCCGCATCTAAACTCTTCGTCAAATGAGTCAGGAGTTACAAATTTAAGAGTTCACCTGTCTTTTTAAATAAAAGCAATTACCAAAACTCAGCCAGTCATGATTCCGAAATGAACCTGTTTTGACGATGAAAAATCATACATGATTTATGCTTTCCCCAAGAAGCACCTGTCCAATTATTCATTACAATTAATATCGGCAAAGTTGAAGCCTCGGTTAACCGGGGAGGGGTGGGGGAGAATGAATTGATATCGAGGCACCATGGCTTACGAGTCGGACGTCGATGTGATCCTGTAAAAAGAGGCTTCGCGGGTTGATGCAAGGAAGAGGGAGAGTCGAAACTCGGTGAGCAGCCTCGTCAACGAACTCACGTCGGTGGTCGGCGCCCCGCATCGTGGGGTTGGTATTGATCCCGGTGTACGTCGCGCGCATCCCCCCGATACCCTCGGACGTCTCCGTTCGTTTCCGGAAATCTTCGGTAGCCAAACTCTCACCCTCTTTTCATGATGTCTGTATTTCACCCCAACTTTCTAACACCCACCCGAGGCCTTTCTCTCGGCGCGTGGTTCGCAAATCCACGCTGCACACGGTCTCCGCTGGGTTTCTTATCACTCTGAGACCCCCGTTTTAACATCCTTGTACCGGAAACACCTCCTCCACCCCAAAAAAAAAAAAAAAAAAAAAAAAGAGGAGGATGGTGCAGTGCTTGCGGATATTCAGAACTGACATTTATTCTCCTGGAACCTTTCTGGTCCTTACAAACTGGCGTCGATCACCATGTCCATCTCTGCGTTAAACATCATCCGGTTAACTTATTTGTGGATGGTTTTGTTCCGCAGACTTCGCCAGGGTCTATATTATTCGTGTTTCGATTTCTCATGTAATTGTTGATTAATCAGGAAACAAGAATTTGGGTGAAAGATAGCGGGGCGAATCTGTTACAAGAAGATCACTAACCGCGTCCCTTCGACCGAGTTACTTTGAGACACAGTAGACGTTTCCTTTGCCCGAATATCCTTCAAACATGGACCGGCGTTATCGTTGGCCTCGACCGCGTGGACAGAGAACAACAATTCCCTCCTCAGCGTCGGCGAAATTTAATATCGGTTAACAAGGATCGCTAAGACGATATCCTTACGCAGTGGGGTATGAAGTGTGGGGGCGGTCTGCAAAGCCTTGTCTGGCAATAAACCCGGTCCGTGGTATAGTAGGCATAGTTTAGGGAAAGTTCGATCAAACAAGAAATTAGGATTCACGTGCTGCTTGGACTATAGCAGGGTGGCTTCCACTCTCGGCCACCGAGGCAAAGGGGCGAGATCACCCCTCTCCTCGCCTATTCGCAAACTGCAGAAGCCAGGCAAATGCTCCGTGTAGTCGGAGCGAAGGGCCTTCGGACGAGGATCAGGACGAAGATGAGGTTGAGGATGAGGATGAGGATGAGGATGAGGATGAGGATGAGGCGGACCGAGGCTTCCAAGCGCGGAACTGGATATACTACCCCGTTACTAGTAAGGGCGGCTTTGGCAATAATGATGTGCTCGGAATGCGAGCGGCGCCCGCTAACACGATCCTGATATATTGTAAATTACGCCCTCACCAGAGAACGATGAAGCACCGCGTATTTCGTGTACGAGCAGCCTGCACACACACACACACACACACACGTGCACACAAGCGGCGGTGTGTTTGGATGATGTAACACACTCGGCAAGGCGAATGTTGTACACGGTGTATCAGCCCCTCCCTCGCCGATTCATGGCTACCTCACTTAATGGGCTTCGAAGTAATCTCCGAAAATATCGCATCGCGTTCGAAGGGAGAAAGAAGCTTATATTATACACGTTGCGCGGGAAGTTTGAACCCAACCTTCTGACTTTCTCCACCTTACGCATTATTGGTACCTATCCTAGGTACGTTTTCACTGTAATTGCGCGGATGGTTTTATAGCTGTTATGTCTGTAGATTTGCGGCTCGGTTCACCTGAGAACACGCAATTTCAAAGTTGGTTCGGGGAAACTCGGGGGGGAGGGGAGGGAATGAAAGTCGTCGGTACTGATTTTGGAGACAATTAAACGTGTACGTGCGAGGCTCGGCCCAGCAGGAAGGGTGAAGGGCGGAAGAGGGGAGGTGAAGGGATGGTGCCGGCATGCTCGAAGAGAGGGTGATGTGCCGCGGGGGGTGAGTGTGGTATTACAAAGCTGGTATATTCAGTCGCGAAAGTGAGTTCACGCCCGAGTGAAGACGTCCTCGCTAATAATATCTCGTACCCCTTTCTCCCGCTTCCTTCCGCCCCCTCAGCCACCCCTCTTGGGAACAGGGCGTGGGATAAAGTCTCACCGAAGAAGACTCCTTCATCCTCCTCGTCTAACCACCCCGCGTGGAGTCAAGAAAGGCGAGGTAGCTTCTCGCTCGACAAACGTTATTACTTTCCTTTAAGCGATCCGCCTTCAACCTCCGGCTTCGTTTCCACCTCGGCTCACCAACCTCGACGCCACCGATGCTGCTTTCAATAAACCACCCGCGACTTAATGGGTCCTTTATGTAAATCCACATCCCATCGGTCGTAGGTACGTCAGTCCGTCACGCGTCAACCCGGACATCCAACCCCAGGTAAGCTTTGCCGATCAAAATCTAGTTAGGCAGATCGTGGGATTGGCGATTTGGCTTCGATGTCGCGGATCGTTCGCTGAGCTCTTGAAAATCTTTACAAATTTACACGGGAGGAGAGAAGTTGAAGTTGCGAGGTGCAAAGCGCGTAGCTTTTTGTCGCTCTTTTTCCGACCGATCATCTTCAGGATTGAAGATAACACTTTTTCCTTAATACCAAACTTACAGAACTTGGAGTTGCTCGGACGATGACTTGTCGTAAAATCTAGGATCAGTCCTGAATTGTGCCAGTCACGAGGGTAACAGGGATTTAATCAGTAAGGACACCGGGGTTCGGATACTAGATAGAAGTACACCGTCGACGGTTAGCAGCTTCGAGTGCTCCCCGAAGCTAATTGAATTATTAAACTGGTTTATGGCTCGTTGATCCACCTTTGAATTGTTTAATTTTGGAGTAACGACAGCTCTGAGTTTAATATAATATCATTACAAGATCGTATATAACCAAACGAAGGGTACGGACGGGCTTTGGTCGGCTGCTGGTCGAGTTCACGCGGCGAATTCTCAGCCCGGATTCCGACCTCCATTCAGCCTCCGCGATGGACCAGGATAAAGGAGATTTGACTCCCGATGAAAGGCTAGCTCGGGTTCGAACCGCGGCTACACGCGAGTGAAATTCGCCGTCTTCGTTTCGACTGACTCTCTGAAATTTCACGTCAGAAATTCGAAGGCATAAATTGGCCGGGCAGTTAACGAAAATGCGGCAGCTCCTCCTCGTAGCCGAGGAAAAGTCGTTTGCTTGGGTAGCTGCGCTATACGCTACCCGGGCACTATTCGGCGGCACGCTTTAATGCCCCCCGTTGTCGGAGCCCGGTGAAATTATTTTATTCTCTCTCGTAATAAAAGTTGGCTCGCGCACTCTAGGCACCGGCAATTTACGTAAATTAAAAGCGGTATTCGCCCGGCCACTTGCGCACCTTCTAAAATAACGGACGTTTTGTCGGGCGCCGTCGGCCGATGTGCAAAGCTCGTAAAAACGGAAATTAGTCAGCGCTAGAGTTGTTGTGTGTATTTAGTGCCGGAAGCCTATTCGCCCTCGACGCGATTCACCCCCGATTTCAATTAGCCAATGAGAAGCTCGACCGCACTTTATTACTTATTCAATGCTACAAGCGATATCCTACCTCAGCAACAATCGAACAGGATCGGTGACACAGCCTGATCAGCTTGACGAAAATCTCCGAGCAATATTCCACCCCTCTTATTAGTCTTAATTGATAATTCGCAATTAACAATGCCGGGTGCTGCCTTCATTATTCGCGGTGTCTCGTTATTTCAGTCAGAATATGCGTGCCGCGGGGATTAAAAAGAGGGGACTACAAATTTTTTTGCATAATGTTATACGTGCGACAAATTAATACCTCCGTATTCTACCGATCGAATCGATTTTTGCGCTCGCGCCAAGGAAAAAGGAAAAATCGTAACGAGGATAAGAAAGGTTTGCTTTTAACTCTCTGCTGCTGCTGCTGCTGTTGCTGCGGAGCTTTATTCCTGACAATAATTTCACCCCTCCGTCTCTCCCTTAAGCCCCGTTCTTCTCCACCTCGTCGGTGTTTTCGTATTTCTTAGCTCGCTCCGGCGCGTTCGCCCCGGCACGGCTCGTTCATTGTTTCGCCCTTTTCCTTTTCCTTTTCCTTTTCCGATCTCGAGCTAGCAATTAACAGTCAACCGAGCGTTAATTAACTTTCGTATACGGCGCGGGCCGTGTTGAGGCTTGAAGCTCGGTGTATGCGGGCCGTTCATTATTCGGTAAAACCGAGATACAAATCTGAGTCGCTTGGGCCTCGTCAGATTTTCCAAACCAAACATTCATGACTGATGTAATAACGGCGGTGCCTCGTATTATTGATTACCTTCCTTCCACCCACCGTCGTCGCAGCTTTGCAGAACTTCAGGATCATACTCTTCTTGTAACGGCGTGTGCCAAGAAGGTAGAAGCGAGGGAACAGCCGAGAGGAAAAGGGAAGAGAGGAAAACTGTTTGTTTCTACCTAATGAATAATAACATTGTTGTTTCTGCCGGCGCCGCCGCCCGTCGAGACTTATTCCGGACCTTCGTTCCGCTTTCTCTTTTCCCTCGGCTCTTTCTTTCTCTGTTTGTCTGCTACTCTAGCTCTTCGCAGATATGCTTGTTTTATCGCTTATAAGGTAGACAACAATCTCGTCCTTCGATTTTCCAGACAAATTATACGCGAAATTATAAAAATAAAACAACTTGTATTTACATCTCCGAAATGGTGTAATCCGTGCACGGAACAAAACCGGCGTCTGGACGAATGCTCCGCACGTGATGTTGCGCCGCATTGTCCCATCAATCGAGCTCTTCGTCCTGACGGCGTTCCGCTTCGCGGGGTGCAGTTATCAAGGCCCGAGTTTCCGGTTCCGCCAATCCTTATCTACGCCCTGGTATTCACGCCTCGTCCCCATCATCGCGGACGGGGTTCTTCGGCACTGTCTTATCTCGTCTCGACTGCTTCTTCGCTTCAAATCCATGCAAATCTCCCTGCAAGGATCCTTTGGGGTCCGGGTTGCCGATCGGCGATACCGTCGCACCCCTCCCCTCCCCCCCCCCCTGCCCTTGCGTCTCTTGGAATAATAATAATTTTGCGAAAATTTCAACGAATAAAAACGTGAACGCCCCTGCATGATTTAAATGACGGGGATTTAACACAACGAGGCCGGATTAAGGGCGGAAGTATTTTCATCCGGAGCCTTCAAGAGAGCTAAATTAACGCCGGTTTAATACTCGATGACTTTTGATAAATATTTTTCAAATTATCACCGCGCACCCTTCAAGTGCTATTTCGGAATTTGTTTTCTCACTTAGTGCGTATACAGATGCTGCGAAGTATGATGTCTGGGGTGGGTTTTTACAGTCTTCGCTCTTTCAACCCTCCTAGCCTTGTCGTATATATTTCTTCGCAGTCTTTGCGGGATTCTTTTCGCGAGATACCGCGAATCGTGGTATAGAACCCGATAACACTTCGCTCCTATCCATATATGTATACAAGTATACACACTGGGTATACGAAAACGGTAGAGACGTTTACATATAGACGCGATCAACGCCTCTCGGTAGATAGGAGATGAAAGAATAGCTACGCCGAATACATTTACATTTTTAGCCCACGTTCGTTCACCGACAATTTCCAAGAGCCGAGAACGAATTTCATGGTTCTTTTTATACCGAATTCGTTGATTCGTCTTGGGGATCAGGGCGATCACAATTTTAAATGCACTATTTTGGGGAATTTTATCTATTCATATTTAGTCCGGTGAATTAGAATCCTTGATGATAATTATGATTCTTCTTTAAATCAGTTCGGTGAGCTTCTTCATTTTCTTTTATTCTGCGCGGTTCATTCAGACTCATACGACTTGGGATGTAATTCTCGTCTTTATTATTCGTGACGCATCATTTTTATGGTTCAGAATGTACGGTCAGATTGTGTCTTGACAATTTCACTTTTTAAATTATCTCTGCGACACAGTTTTAATTTATACAATCCTCGTACATGCGCTTGTACGATGAGAGTTCTATTGGTGATTAGATTGAACCTCAGAGATAAAATGTTAGCGTGAAAATAGCGATAATGCAAAATGATATTATCTTAATAAAATTTTTATTCGATTTTCGGTTTAATTAACGACGAAAGAATAATCCGGATATTTTATTCTGGTTTTCGATTACATATTGCAAATTTTTACCTAGAGATCCAGGTTCTATTTCAACTTACTCTCGTCATTTCAAAGATTAAATAGAAAGAGCTAAAGAAAGACTCTAGAGGCCTAAAGGCGGGAATGAATGAAGGAGAATATAAAGAAAAGGCGAGAAGTTGCATCATGCATGCGGCTCAGGCTTCGTTAAGCTCGCTCACCAGTAGGTAGATACGCCTTTGGCAGTTTCCCGAAAAAAAACTCTTTGATAGCGGCATGAGGATGAAGAAGAAGAAGAAAGCAGAAGAAAAAAAAAACGAAAAACGAAAAAGCAAACCAAAATAAAGGACACGTGCTGGCCGTTGGCCGTGACACGAGATGATTCCTTGATTTCACTTCACGGAATTTTTCGCACATGCGCTTCTCCTCTGCACTCTTCTCCTCAGCCCAATAGCATTGGATATTGAAATTCGGTACGATCGGAAAGCGAAGCGAGAACCGGCGGTGGAAAATTGGGGAGAAAAAAGGCAAAGTTGATTTTGGAAACAACCGCCTCTACCGCGGGAAACGAATGTCTACCCCCAATTGACGGGATGCGCCTCATATCCGACGATAATGGCAGGTATAGTTCGACGGCTGAAGTATGGGCGACGATGCTTCGTCGAAAATTCTTCAGACAGTATGATTACAATGGCCGGCTCGCGCGGTTCCTTTTAGTATTCATCCGATCTGAATAATGTAGCTTTAAATTATTGCTTCCGATCTGCGCAGGCGTCAAACGTCTTCGTCGTTTCTCGCTGTGCTGAGCTATTCCATTAAGCCTCCTCCTTACCTCAAAGTCACCGTGCTCACGATCAGTCAATTTTCATCGTTCAGTATTCATGATATGAGAGGTGCTATTAGCTTCGTCACTTCTATACCGCATAAATCTTCCTGTAATGAAAATCCGGTTAACGCGTAAGGTTCGGTCTGCAATAGTGGGTTTGGTCCAGGGTATAGAGATCGGTTCAACGATTATAGCTGTCGCGTCGCAAAATCGTACGCTCTCATTTTTCGTTCTACACTTTTCTTCTTCGTTTTTTTTTTTTTTTATCTTCTACCACTACTTCTAAAACCTGATTTCACCGTACATCGCGATCCCCCTGGGGAAAGAAAAAGAGCGATGTAAAAACGTGATTTTCTTCCGATTTTTTCATCCGCCTTTTTTGCTTTTATACACGTTATGGACGCAGAAACGCGCTACACTGGTAGGTATATATCAGATTTTACGAGAAAACAAATGAGTCGCTCCAGTAATCATGAAATTGTCCTTACCGTCGAGCTCAGTTTAGTTTACTACGTTTTTACGTTCGATTCCCTTGGTGCCGAGCCTTCGGGACCGCAGTGGAATGTCGGGACTCCAGACAGCTGGGGGCAGAGAAGGCATGGATAGAGAACGAGCCGCGGTTGCAGAGCGACGTTACAGTCTATAATACTTCTAGGTGTGCGTGAGCCGCCCCCCCCCCCCCCCCCCCCCCTTTACGTATACAATAGATGGCAAGGGTTGTGAGCGTGCGAGGGCGGCGGCGGTTCCTGATCAATTGAATCGGTGCGTATCTCAGCCGGAGCAAAAGTAGTAACCGTAATGATGCGAACTTGATATCGTACATAAAAATCCTCCGTTGGTCGGCCCCAGTTACTTCCAACGAAAATCAGCTTTTTACGACCCCGATTTTACGCGAGTCGGGTTAAGCAGAAATTTATTACAGCATATGTAGCGATGGTCAAAGTCAGTCCGTCGAGAAGAGCGGTAACTCGCTTGATACTTCGATGGAAGAGAATTAACCGACGCTTATTGTTAGAAGGGACCTCAGGCTGATCTCCGTCTCTCAATAAATGCGACGTGAAATCGTTCTGCGGGTAAAAATTTTCCCCAATCTTATTTATACTTATGGATTATCGCGCAGAGAAATGCAGAGAGGAATGCTGACGTATTGATAGCTCGTACGGTGATAAAAAGCGTCTGCTGGATGCGTTCGAGCTCGTGGAGTTTTGATGAAAGATTCATCCGGCCATCAGGAGAGTGCGGGACACCAATATCGCGATGGACCGCTTTGGCCGTAACGTGACTCTGATTTCATCGTGAAACGTGGTTGTCCAGCTGATGAGCCTTGATGTATTACGGAAAATCACAATAATTGACGGTGGACGGAATTTGACAGCCAATGATAGTTTATCGATGAAAAGTTATTATTATACAGCTCGCGTTAACATTCCAAATATAAGATCAGAAATGAATCCAATTGCAATTTCAATTCGCGATGTGGCCTGTCATAATTGAAATAGAACGTAATGGACCGTCGTCGTCAGCAGCTTTTTATGGGTAGGTATGTCCAAATAATCGGTGCCCTTATACCTACCATCGCGATTTCGCAGCTAACAAAGACCAAATTTATTCACGAATTTTTCATCGGAATCAAAGTCTTCCAGAATACAAAGAAATTAAGGATTGTCCGTCCTGACTACGTCCAGAAAGACCAGCGAAACGAAGGAAAGAGCCCCTCATCATCCAGCTCGCGTAAGTGCGGACGACGCTGGGGGTCTGCAGGCCAGTTAATGTAATTACATGCACAAAGCCACCCTCTCTCCGTTTGTGTTCACCTATTTACATATGGCGGGATGCCTGTGGTGGTGGAACTCAGCTCGAACATTCATGCATGCGTAGACGCGACCGTTTCCCTTGCCGCAGCCGAGCCGTCGCTAGAAAAGCTACGAGGCCGCAAGCCTCGAGGGACAGATGGTCATGGACAGCATGGGCCCTACGGACTGACCATTGGCTGACCATCAGACTCGAGTCGCATTCCGTTTTCCGCTCGAAATCATGTCACCCCGGTTCGTCGTTTTCGGAATAGTTGTTCAGTTGACGTCTTTATTAACCTCCCTTCCAGCGACGAATTATACTTGACGTTCAATCACGCGGAAAGCAAGTGCTCTCTTAATTTTATTCATTTTACTCTCATTTCCTTTCCGTTCCAAATGTTTCTCACTCGTGAATAACGAAATGGTGGATTTTAGAGAGCAGCATTTGCCGCACGGATTTCGACTGCAAACTTCGCGTAATTGTCACCGTCCGAACTTAATGAATTCACACACGTGTGGACCATCGCCTCGATGCATCGGTGGGGTACCTACTCGGAAAAGTTCGATGTTTTTTTCTTTCTTATTTTTTCTTCTTTTTTTCTACGCCTCTCTTCTCGTGCGGCTGAATAATTGAATTACATGCAGTCTGGAAAATTGTAGGTACTTAACAGCGTGACTAGAATTTATTTGCGTACTAAAAAGTAAATTCGTATACGTATACGTCGTTCTCTTTTACTATTATTATGTATATGTATACGTTGCCAATTTGTTTTTCAATTATAACATACTATTTGCGACGGGAATTGTTTCTAGGAAGTAAATAAGCGGCGCTAATATTACACTAGTTACTAAGTAACTAATGGCTCGCATTGACCCTACTCAAACTCTCGCAATCGCTTTCTTCCTGTCCCCCACAATGAACTCGTTAGACCGAACCGCGATACAAAGAATCCAAAGCTTTGGGATAGCCGTTGAACCGATCATTGTCTAAGAGGATAGAAATCCCTGCATCAGCGAAATGTGCCAATTGGTGAATTTGGTATCCGTTGTTTGAGATAAAGTTGACTGAATCTACATGTAATCGGTATCCGCGGATTTTCATTCCTTCTCACAAACGAGGACTCGCGATAGATACATGTGGAGTCCAGGGAACCGGAAGTGACGCGAAACGGGGACGTTGACATTCGTATAAGCTGCTCGATCTTTCGGTCGTTGATCATAGGGCGTGAAACGTCGCGTCGTCCGAAGGGAATCGTCGGACGAAGCGAGGCGACGGGTGCAGCTGACTCTAACGGGCGACTTGTCACCATGGCGACTCCGGGACGCGTGCTGGCGTGGCACCTCGGTCCTCTTACGCGCCCGGCTGACTCGGCCGATCCGGGTGGGCGGACAGGAGCCTCCAGGAAGAGGAAAACCGGAGAAACGGGACGCCAAGCGTTACACATCGCGTTAACACTCACCGACTGCCGGAGTCACCCTCGTAGAATATGGTAATGTCGAGCAATCGAAGAACAACGAAACTGCAAAGAAGAAGACGAGGAGGAGGAGGAGGAAGAACAACAGTGAGTTGGACGACTTGCCGAGCTCGGTTTCAAGCCCGATGTGAAGCAAAGTTTCAGTAATTATTTTCCTTGGAGAGAATATTATATATACATATACACTAGGTATACATATGCGAGTACCATACTTCGATACTCGGAAGCGCTTGGTGGGAATGTAAAATATCGAAACCTGGAAGGTGTTCCGACTGTGTGTATAGGTATATTTACCTCGTCCCGACGGAAACACTTGCCGGTTCGTCGATCCGTCTCCAGACCCCGCTCACGTGCGAAAGCTAAGCAAACGCTGAGAGAAGCGAAAGCCACGGAGAAGCTGGGGGCGAGGGGGTGGCACCCCCGTTCCGTCATCCCGCGGAAGCGGTAACAAAGAATCCGTTTTCACTTTCCACCCTGAATTTCAATGTCACCTCGCCTCGCGACGCTAGGCGAGACGACGTATGTATACGACGGATTCTGGGCGTGCGGCAGGTACGAAACCCGTCGACGCAGTACGCTGGCTGCCGCAGCTGCGACGTGGCATGCAAATGCGAGGAGCTTCCACCCGCTGCTCTCGATTCCAAGGAAACCGCTGTGATCCTTGCAGAGGAGAAGCTCTTCACAGGGGATGAGAAGACGAAAGGGTGGTTTTGCACCGAGTGGCTCGATATCGCTGCAACACCACCACCACCACCATCACCACCATCACCACCACCAACAGATACGGCAGCAATCGAATCACCGCGATGCTAATGGCAAACACGCGTAATCTCATTCATGCAGCTCTCGTCTCCTGGTTATAGACGAGCGCATATTTAGTATCAACCCGGACATCGCGCCACGATTATTGAGCAAATCTTT
The DNA here is from genome assembly GCF_021155765.1 of Diprion similis. Classification (NCBI taxonomy): domain Eukaryota; kingdom Metazoa; phylum Arthropoda; class Insecta; order Hymenoptera; family Diprionidae; genus Diprion; species Diprion similis. The sequence goes on along the minus strand of NC_060115.1, from coordinate 4,928,655 downwards.
ACCGAGTGTATGTACCTATGCGCACGTCAAGAGCTTGATGCAGGGTGGAAAATGGACGGATGGATGAAGCCACGATCCAGTCATGCATTTTCTGCCGTTCTATGCAGGCCCACTGACCCAACTTGAGTCGGTCTCTATTTACGCGAAATGTACCAACCGAATGTTCGGTTTGAGAGCTGGTTGCTCAGGGATGATTTTTTCACCCTCGAATTATTCTTGGAATACGAGGTGCACGGTCGTGGAACCGATGAACGTGCAGGGATACTTGGCTCGTTGTGCGAGCTTAAGAAGAACCTGCGGTTATTTGAGCGAAGTATTTTCCGTTCGAGAAAACGAGAACTGGTGGGATTCCGTTCCCTACGGACGAACGAACCAATTAACTTCCGCGATCAAAGCCGGGAGGAGGTCAAGTGGAGGCGATAAGAGAGGCGCCATCAATTCCGGGATAAAGAAGGAGCGGGCGGAAGGGATCGAAAAAACGGAAGGAAATGGTAGAGGAATGAAACGATGTCGTTAATGAGCCGAAGATGAGTCTGTGTACCGTTCACGGCAGATTAATTGCTGTTGCGAAGTTCCCCGCGCCTCGTGCTGGCTTACTTGTCGGATTTAGAATCATTGGGTGACCGACGGACCGCCGAAGGCCCAATAAATTCCCATTTAATACGCAACATCGAATTACACTTGGACGCCTGCCTGCAGGGTCGCGAGAGCAATCAAGAACGGAGAACAGGGAATACGGCGCGATTCGAGGCGCGTCCAGAACATAATCTCAAAGTGTCGTTACCGACTCGTACGAGTCGAGAGAACGCCAGAATCTTCGGGCTCGTAATTTGGCCACGTCGCAGCTTGTATACACATACGTATTATACACCCGTGGGCACCAGGGATTCAATTAGGACCCACCTTCCCTGTCTATCCCGCATTTGTGAACGCGCCATGAACCTCGTACTGATTAGTCGTGTGCACGTTATATGGTGATTGTCTTAGTTAAGAAGGATAAATTGCCCGAGGGGCCTCACGGTCAGCGGCGCCTACTTCCTTCTCTTCGTCCGTCCGGCTGAAGACGAGCAGAATTTTACGAGCCAGTTTACGTCCAGCTGCGCTCGTCATCGTCCTCCTCGCACCCGGAGCACCTTCACCAATCCCTATACAGTCTAGACGTGGACGACGATCGCCTGTCGCCCTGGGTCACTATAACCGAAGATACATTTTACGAATTGCGCCTTTTACGAATAACGACGATGTGCCATGATTTACGACGCGGAATGCTTCAAGGAAGAAGGACGAAGGACGAAGGACCCGCGTCTTGCGAATCGCAAGTGTCCTCTGCGTAAGCAGGGTCGAAGAGCAAATGGAAGTAGGACTTTTGAGTCGTTCGCGTGCCTTTCGAATTAGCCAGGATTACGTAGTGAGTTTCGTGCATCTAATGCGGGAATCTATACAGGCAGGTGCCTAGAATCGTGCTGCTGCTTCTGCTGCTACCGCTGCTACAAGCCGAGTGAAATGGTCATAGTTTGTGCTCGGTATGTGGTATTTATATGCTTCCGTGCTCGCGGGCAAAGGGAAGTCGCATAGTTCGACCGGATGTAGATTGCAGGTTGTTGGTTGCGGGTAGTTAGCCTACCTACCCCCTTTGATAATTTAATTTATACCCCAACCGCTCCTTACAAACGATGACGTTTGCGGCTAATTGCATGACGTATCGCCGCAGCACGCTCGCAGTACACAGACGTGCATTACTTCGCTTTCCAGTTAAGCTGACTCGCAACTTTGTACCACGAATGAGTTAACGCCCGAAATTCCGTCAGACATCGTGACGTTTGCTGAAGTAATTAATTATGTTCTGAAAATCAATTGGCAAGTGGAAAAATTTATAGACTAGCGACTCACTCGAATCCCCGACGTTTTAACCTGAGTTTTGATCGATTAAAATTTACAAAAAATACAAACGTTTCGCGTTTATTTTATTTTCAGTCAATTAATATTTTTAAATTTCAATTATCAATTATGATAAACAACTATAACTTCAAATGAACTTTATGTAGATACATTAAACATACACAAAACTAGTAATGAAAAAACAGCCGTCAAAACCAAATGATGTCTGGAAGGGAAAAATCCAGGTTGGTAATTACAATTACAGCAATTCCGGTTAGGTTTGTCGTTTCTGTCAATTTACATCCAACAAAGAATTAAAAACCGCAGATTTAGACGATAAGTTCTGTTATTCGTCTGGATCTATAAGTACCATTGATAACGACACCGAAAACCATTGTCACGTCGGAAAAATGTTCGACCTCAAGCTCACCATTTAATGATTATGAATAGGAATTACCAAGGTTCATAATTTACTTTTCAAGACATTATTAACAGAGTTTTCGATCGAAGTTTCAGGTACACACATTCAACGAATCGAGTCTGACTCGCGTTCTGACTTTACGCCTCCGCTTCCTACAACGGGTGTAGCTCCGTTCTATTTCTTGACATTTTTACCCGTCCTCTGGAGTACGCGAACTTTGAACAGTACTCGTAGTACGAAACACTTGGCACACTTTCGTCGCGGTTGAAAGCTCGACGAGGTTAAATGTGATATTCCTCTTCCTGGCTCGCATGACTGAGTTCGGTACATCCCGGAGCTGTATAACCACCTCTCCACCTCTCTCTGCTGCACCGACAAACGTTATGTAGCTATTCCAGGGATCTAACCATATTAAATCTTCTCTCTTGGAGATCGTTTAAACGAACCGAAATACATACTTGAAGATCTCTCTCCGCGGGCTGATGTCGACGTTTATAACATTTGTGCAAATCGTCATCGCGGTAGATAACGGAACGGATTTATTCTAACGCTTTATGGAACCTCTCTCGACGTTTTTTCTTCCTCGTTATTTCAGAGGCTGGAATTTCGGCGTGGAAATGGAAATCTGCAGGCGCGGTTCAATCACGTTTGAACTGCCGGAATCGAGAGCCGAGTCAATCCGAGCGTTGAGGCAGTGTTAATGACGCTGGTTCCACCCACGCGCGCACTTCATTCCTTAACGAAGCCAAGTGATCAGCGAGCGGGAACCCACAGCCAAAAACCGGATTCCAGCATCCAGTATCCGGGGGACCCACAGCGGCCATCAGCCATCGACCGAGCGGCAGCGACGCGTCAAATTACGGGGATAAAGCGACGCGTGCAATTACACACTTTACACACCATTTAAATACAACGAGGTTCATTATTTCGGCTGTAAAATAAGTACCCGCTTGGGCACCAACGTACCGTGACAGTGTAACTTTATAGCGGCATTAGGCGTTTCGTTCTGTATCACCGCGATTAGCTCTCTATGCCTGACGGGCTATACGATTATACCGATTATACAAACGCGTGCTGAATCAAGCTCGTATTACCCAACTCGCGGGGATAATTTCGAAGCCACGTTCCGGCCGCACGCTCGTTTTAAGGCCGAACACGGGGCTGAAGACGCCCTCGAACTCGATGAGCGGTCTTATAACGAGAGACGATCGTAACTGAGTTCCACTCAAGTCGGCTCTGGGGGTGGGAGCCAATATGGAGGACGCTGGTGCTAAATAATTCACCGTAACAACGCTTCTTGTACATGTTTAACGACCAGCGTACGACCATTCACCGCGTACGTTTCATCAGTCCTGGAGAAGTGCGTCGACGACGCAACCCACACCACGTAGTCACACTCACCCGACCGAGCAAAGACAAAGAGGCTTTGGATTTTTGGAGGGGTGACAATGTCTCACCCGACGCCTTGTCTGCTCCCGCAATCCTTCGCCCCAGCTCGCTTTCAACCTCGTGGCCAGACGCTCACGAGACATTCGAGGGGCGCATATACCCTTCTTTCTTTATATACCTAAGTCTCTTTCTCTCTCTCTCTCTCTCTCTCTCTCTCTCTCTGACGCGTTTAACTTGAGATTGGATCGCTGATTGCACGTCCGAGCCGTTCTTTCTACCCGAGTACAACGAGACGCTGGTCTGAGTCTACGGGTTGATGAAAAAATGAAAAAACGTACAGTAAGTGTCAAGTGATTGGAGTTCTATCCGTCCAACCGCACTAATACATCCAATGTGGGTTTCACTTTGGCCTGACGCATGACTTTCTCGTTTGACAGAGAAAAGATGAACAGATACTATTTACTGGGTAATCGTATATATGTACCTACTGGAATTGAAAGCGATAACGTACAATATTGCAGCGATTCTGGGTGGGCCCATACCGCACTGACCACATACACGGACTGGCGCGGATTTCTCGCACCAGAGCAGGAGAACGATAAGCAAACATTGATAAGTGATCCGATAAGTGCTTCGCCGTCTTCAGCCGTCAGAACGGTGTCCAAAAATACCGACTAACGATGAGTGTGAGTTGACTGTCTCCGTCCACGCCGGCTCTAATGTGCTGAATTGTGTTATACCTAGCTGCAACAGCATGAGTAGAGAGGCTTAACGAATCGAGGCTAATTTTAGAAATTCACTCGGTATTCTCTACGGTTTGCAAGGAATTTTTTTAGTTTCTCTCTTTCACGGTTCTCCGGGATTGGGGATCAGTTGTTTATACATCTCGGTGGTCAGACACTCCGCCTGTTTATCATCAGGGACAGCTGACATCCGTTTCATTGCTCGTTATGCTTGTCAGCCTACCAATTGACGGGGTCACAGAAAATTGATCGAATTCTACTCGGTATCGAGTTCTCTGATCAAGACGATGCGCTGCGTTGCGTATAAGGAAGCAGTCGATGATCTACTTGGTAGACTTTTTCACCTCGGGGATTGATGACGTGTTAATATAACAGGGTTAACGAACGCATCTGTGCACCAGATCATGACGAGACAAGCCAGAGACGCGGGCTCGGTGAATTTTTGTAATTATTCGACGCGTCAAAGGACGAGAAAAAAACGTAAGTACGGGCGAAAAAGTGAAAGGAAACCCTTCACCAGACGGCTTGAAAATTAATTCTCAACTCCCAGTGACGGCCGCGTAATCTTGCAACGTCCTGTACACATCTACTTAGCGCACAGCGCAGATTATTTCCGGCGCTCGAAGAGCCTTCTCGAGACAGCCGCTTCACCCCTAGCTTACACTTCTTTATACCCTTTCGTCGTCGATCTAATACGTTTCGTGATACTCTCGTCCAGCTCGTAAAAGTCCACCCCCGGGGTGGATGGGAAAGGCTCGTTTCAGCCTACGGGGCGTTACATAAACGCTTTAATACGTGGCTTAACAGTTGATACTTATAAGTCACGTGTAAATATTATCCTAGTAAACAGCGGTGGCGGGCAGGACGCTGCAACTCGCGTTGTGTCGGGACGGACGGTTTGTCGGCTGCTGCTGCTGCTGCTGTACGTTGCTGCTGCTGCTGAGGGGACGGAGGGTTAGTTTGACAACACGTGGCTGTATTTGCTCAGAAGTTGGATTTTGGACTGCCGTGCTGGCGCGCTTTACGCTCCCTCCACCATCGAGTGTTCATACTCGTTACCGGAGTCACCCTTTTAATGCAAACGTGCAGACTGCGCGAAACTGGCTATTTCACCGAATTATATGTTTGGACAGAAAGTTCTGCGCGTGGTCGATTACCGACGTAGACAACAGTCTCCCTGAATAATCTGAGTTCAAGTTCTCCGTTAATTTATGCATTGAATCTTTCTTCGCTTGCGTTGCATCAGGCGCAATTCGTTCCTTGGGGTTAGAAGAATTACAGATTAGGACTAATCGAGACGAGAAATTATCGCCTTGTCTATCCAACCACTGCCACCATTTTTCTCGCTCTGCAGTGAATAACTTGAATCCGTTCAGCAAATATACTGAGCTAGTTAGTGCTCGCCGTTGCAAACACGCTTGGTATCTCCGTTGCTATGTTTGTACCCACGACGACAACGACCTTAGTTCAGAGACGGATGCTTTGTGCTTTTGTTTCGACCATTTCTCGATGAAAAGTTGATGCTGCACCTTTCAAAGACACCGGCCAAAAGAGCCGAGAGCACGTTTGCGGAAGAGAGAGAATTTCTATGGGTTAGTTAAGGGGTGACTAGGTCAGAAGTTTGGTGTTGAACGATGCGAGACACCGTCGAGGTTGAATCTCCGGTGTATTGGTAGAGTAAATTTGAAATTTCCTCGGTACGTGCAGGGTACCAGAGAAACGTACCGCTGGCGGAAATGGGGTAGTGAAACTTTCCGTTGAATGAGATGCACACGTGAGGCGCATTCGGTTCCAGGTGAGGAATTTCCAGGCTCTATAGAGGAAACTGGACCTGACAGGAGCCTGGGTGAAATTTGAAGACCCGAGATCGATCGGGTGTTGCGGAATGCACGCGGCCGACGTTGAACGAGGTCCGAAATTACATACGCGCAGACTAAACAAAAATAAACTAACATCCATTAAGGAAGCCCGTAAATATCAGCTTGAAGGTTTTAAAAGTTGAGGTGAAATTGTTGGAATAATAAGTACAAGAAGTGGAAGAAGAAGCAGAAGCAGAAGAAGAAGAAGAAGAATGGGGAATACTAGAGGATCATGCTGCAGGCTGCGACAGAAAAGGGTTGCCCGTAAAATAACAGTATAAAGACCCCAGCCGAACTGCTTCTATGTTTACAAGAGAAGTCAGAAATGAAAGGGACCGGCATCTTTTCGATTGTTTATTGGTACGCTTTACGTCGAGGACGATACCGTCAGCCCATCCATCCGGGGAATGGAGATACTTCCGTTACGACTTCTGCACGATCTCCTCTCCTGCATACCGCCGCCTCACTTCTAGGGTCACAACGATATTATACGTCATACATATACACTGTCAACCTTCTCGCACAGTGTTTCAAACGTACTCTACTTATCGCGGAGAGTTACTAGCACCAGAAGAATATCACATTTTCAAATGCGAGTGACGGGCTTCTTTACTTTATTTAGCAAAAGACACATAAGCTTCGTAGTGCAAAATGATTCGCTCGATGAATGGATCAAAAACCAGATTGAGATTCAAAAAAAATTTTTGTCATTTTCAATGAAAACCTTTCGTTGAGACAGGTTTTTCGCTCGTTTAACACTCGATTGATCATGGTTTCGCAGCTGGTATGTGCTTGCGCGATTTTCTCGGTGTCACAGACGCGTTACTTGCAAATACCACGTATTCGTCGGAGCGATACTTGGACGGAAATCGCCTCTGTGATTTCACCGCAGACTCACTCGCTCTCCGAGCTTCCAGCGTCGGGCTCCGAAGAGCTCGAAGCGGACGCCTCGACGCCTCGCCTCGGGGCAAAACTCCATTGACAATAACCAACGCGCTCGGCTAGCTGCTGGCTTATGGCCCAGGCGCTTTTCCAAGGACCCGACCATCGTAATATCACGGACAATTTCCTCAAGGAATTTGATCGGTTCCTATATCGCAAGGAATATTTTCTCCCGTCGCAGGTACACCTACATGCACACATACACACACGCAGACAGCCATATACCGTCTTTCTCCGCGTCCCTCTCGTCTCTAGCCCTCAAAGACAATCGAATTTCGAGCTGGTCTCATTGCAAATATCAACCATAGGAGCTTGCTGCGAGTCTATGGTGTGAGTAAAATCAAAACTATCATGTTTCGTACTTCGGACAAACCCTTCTCCCCCACTTTCACCCTGCATCACGATACTTGGCGCCTGCAAGCAACGAGGGAGGTTGACCAGTGGTTGCTTTGTGATCGTTGGACGTCTGAAATTGGTGAGTCGAGAGAGTTAGTCTGACGTCACATCCGGAGCATAAATCTCCGCGACGCATCGTGGAGGAGGCTGCGGGCTGCCGTTGAGGCAACGCATTGCGTCGTGGTGGCGATGGCCACCCTGACGGGACACCCGTGCGCGCGTTAATGGTCATTAGCGAGGCGCGCTAGTTTTAAATCTTCACCGACGAGCCGCCCCGAATGATTTAGGGGAGTCGCTCGTTCCGCAGCCGCATCCCAGCAGCTCGGTTACCACCTTCATCCCCGATTCTCGAAGTGCAGCGGGCGCCACTTTGTCGCTCTAAACTGTTCACCAATCAACGAATTTTTTCCTTAAATTTTCGAGTCACGTGTTGGATTTCTGTTAATATCTCTTCAAAGTTAGTTTACCACTCACTCGTTCATTACTGGCTACACTCAACCGCTGCTGCGGAACAACTCGCGTAATTGACTTACGAATGATGTGTGTACATGAAACGTCTGCGGCTGAGTGGCGGGAGAGGAGCTGAAAGTGCATAAATGATATAAGAAAAACTGAATGGGGGGAAAGAGGAAAGCAGGGAGGTAGAAAATAAAAAGAGTTAATACGAAAGAGTTCAACGTGACACAACTTGGCCAAACACTTGGCAGATGCACCGCGACTCGCGATCTTGAGTATGTGTCGGCGTAGCTGGGCGCAGCAAAAAGGGAAAAAGAGAGAGAGAGAGAGAGAGGAAAAATTCGCTTGGCTTCTAGTGAATGCCTCGTGGAGACGAGAGGATGAAGAGGTGGAGGAGGAGGAGGATGAGGAGGATGAGGAAGAAGCTGTATGGTCGCATCGTCAACGGCCCCTCTGTCCACTTCCTCCGTGTTCCTCGCGGTTGTGTGCACAAGTGTTTTGCGTCAAGCTCAAGTCTCCTACGCAAACATGGGAAGATTCATCGAAGCCGGGGTCTTACGCTTCGCTCAGTTAAAAAGGACGGGTGTATTTTCCTTCGAGTTTTGATCTCTATTTTTTTTTCTCCCCCTCCCCCTCCGCGAACTGCCGCAGTCCGTTTTCATCTGTGACACGAGGGTGAATTGTGATCGCGATTCGCGGTGTCTGCAGAAAGGCAGACAGGCGGATGAAGGGCTGCTGTTGCCGGATCAGAGGCATCTACGAGTCTGCTGTGCATTAACTCGTACACACAGAAGCGCGGCGTTGCTTTCGGTTTGTCGGCAATAACAGTAGATCTGCCTAACGAGCCCCTAAATAAGGGAAAGTAATTTCATGTATTTATGCGTGAGTTACGGCGCGCGGCGGGAAAACCCCTGGCAATGAGGTGAGAGGGGGGGCGGCGAGGGGGAGGGAAGGAAGGGGGAGACGCTGCTCCTCGGGCTTCTGTGGGGGCAATTAACGCTGACTTCGTGAAACTGGTACGCAGCTAACAACGCGACCTAACCGCATTCGAGTCAGGAGACACCTACGTTATCAAGGAGTAATTAAACCAGGCTGGAGATGGAGGAACAATTCGCAATTTCCGAACCTTTCTCAACCACCGCTCGGCCGTCTCCGCCCCCCACCCTCTTCTTCCTTCCTACCTTCGCCACCCTGCCAGGGGTTTTGCTCTCTTTGTCGCTCTCTCGCTCTCTTTGGAAAGTTGAAATTCCCACCGTATTCAACACGGTCGCATGAGTGGTGGGACCAGTAAGCCTGGTATTTTCCTTTTGATGACGGAAATTGGTGCGGATCAGGGCGGAGACAATAGTAATTATTCCAGCTGAGAATGTGATCTTACAAACGCGACAAAACTTGTTGCGGTTCATTCGGGTGAAAAGAGAGAAACGAATGGTTTCTTCTTTACCCCGATTCCGCGAGGGGAGGGTGAATCCTCCTCACCGGTGAACCGTGATTCAATAAATAAGAACCGCTCTCGGTCCTCTTGACAAGAGCTTAATGTATTCAACGCCATCAAAATTCTCACCCCTCGAGTTGTTCTCACCGAGTCTTACGCCTCTCGTCGCAGGTCCGCGAAAAATTTCTCCTATTGTCCTCAAACTTGCTATGAAATATCCAGGTGATGATGATCCGGCTTTTGCGAGACAGCCCAGCCTCCCTCATCCCTTCCATAAACTGCATCGGATGCACCGCAAGCATGCTGCGCACAATTCTGCATTACCACCGCGCTTAAGCCAGCTGTAGTGCTTAGGCATCGCCAACCAGCTACATCCGGTGCAAGGGGGCTCGACCCCTGCGGTGTAGACGCGTTTGAACTTATCCTTATTAATTAGGTAATTAACATTCGCGATGCCGCAATTTTGCGGCCTGAGATCGAGTCGGTAGGGGGAATGGATAAAACGAAAAGAAGTAGAAGCTAGAAACAGAGATTCATAATTACGCTATGAGGGATTTGCGAACAGCTTACGACAGTAAGGGCTGTTTGAAGAAGACTTTGTTCGAGAGTGAAATTAACCGGTCGACACACCGGATAATCGAGCCGACTGCAGATCCCCTTTCCCGAACAAACAGCAATTCACTTGTAAGTTTGCAGCGAGCCTTAGGTGTGTTATACGGTGCAAAGTGTAAAAGTTGGTAAGCGTGACGATACGGGGTTGAATAGTTGGACCGAATGACGATTGGACCACGTTTGCAACACGGTGTGCAGAGTAAATGGATTTCGCTCCTACTCTACAGAGTAATGAGTAAACATGTTCATCGATGCAACTGGCAGAGATGAGGTGGCTGATGGGATCGCCGAGTGGCGATCACGAATGGCCGGGGGTCAGGTGCTGGGTGCAGGCGGACCGAGTGCAGAGCAAACGAGTCTCTCCCCGGAAACAGATCGAGCGCTCTTTGATTTTCGGAGAAAAGCATCAATCACCGACGGTCAATATGCGATTTCCATCGGTCCCCGAACTGTTTTGTCGAATCTGTATGTTCTATCTGTGCGCGGCTTGCCCCCGTCGCACAATGAATGCTTTGTTGTAATTCTGCGATCCTTTCGAGATCGGGTCGCCTCGAAAAGCTGACAATGTCGGCGAGCCATCGAAGAGAGGGTGAGGAACTCCTGATCAATCAAACCTGATTAGAATTTTAATTCGAGACAATACCGAAATGTTTTGCGCTGTGGTGGAGACGAAGAGAGCTCCAATGGTTGAACCGTTCGACCAATACCGTTCTCTCTTGGTGCCTCCATCTTTCTCTATTTCCCTCTTCCCTTCTCTCTCTCTCTCTCTCTCTCTCTCTCTCTCTCTCTCTCTCGCCATCCACCCTGTTACCAAAGTGCCGCGAACACCATGCATCAAGAACATGGGTTTTCAATTACTATGCAATCTAAATCGCGTTGAATACGCAGATTTTACCCCACGACGGGCTATTTGCCGGGCGGATCCACCCCTCCTCCACTCATCGTATCCCGTAGCCTGCTCTCTCGCTCTCACGTTTTCTACCTCCACGTCTCTCGCCCCGTCATAATTGCCTGAGCGTCATTTTTCATTGGTTCTGTTTCACCTCCGCTAGCAAGCTGCAGGAGAATGACGGACGGCAGGTGATTGATGACATTGTTTGTAGTTTTTTCTCGTTCTTCTCTTTCTTTTTTCTTTTTTTATTGTTTTTTTTACCTGTTTATTCATTTCGTTCTTCTCTTATTTTCCGGTTGTTCGACGATTTTTTGTTGTTTTTCTCGTTTTTCCGCTCTTTGTTCTCGCCTTGATTCGATTTACCGTTTTATAAATCGGATATATCTCCGCCCGGTTGTCAATGGATTATTGTAACAATGCACCTGCCACGCTGGCTGACGCGAGATGAAGCCCCGCGCTGAAATCGAGGTGGAACAGAGACCAGATTCCCTACCACTTTGACTCTGATCTTTCTTTCCCTCTCTCCTTCACTCTAATTTTTTTTCGTTTTTTACTCTCTTCTCTTGCCGATGCCAATACCCGCTTTTCGTTGTTTGCTTTCACTCGAGAGGCGAGATGGGGTGGATTTTTCACAATGCGGATAATTTTTCCTTCACATGTTTTGTTCCCCTATTATTTGTATTTTCGTATAATCGTTTCTTCTCTCTCTCTTTCATCGCGGCATGAAAGACGGGCGAATTATCGGGAGGATGAAAATTAATACACGTCGAAACTGATATCAGACAATTGGTCAGTCGACTGCGGGATAAAAAAAATTGCGATTAGTATCATCGATCTGTTTTATACCTATCAAATACTTTTTCATCATGATCCACCAGCACAATTATTCTTCTGAATAAGGAAACTTAATATCTTTCCCGAGAAACGTCTGATGAATCTAATGTAAACGAGCCGACGCAGCTCATGCTGTGTTACATGTACACACACACACACACACACACACACGCGCGCGCGCGCGTAACCTCCGTATTTCTGTATTAAAATACACTCACTCACCCTCCCTGGGTGGAAACGTCGACGGAGAGGTAGTAACGCGATCCAAGGTCGGTTATCAGATAACGGGGCCAGGGTGAAAGATGGACAAGGGGATTTGCCGGCGTGATCAAATCCGGCAGCCGGAGAACCCTGTGCGCGGTTTTATACGGCGTGTAATATCAACGCTTTGGATTTAATATTCGGCGTGTACGGCTTGTCGAGGACAGCTCTCGGCTAGCGTGGCTACATAGGGATCGTTTCCCAACCCTTCCTCTCCCGACTTCGCGCCACGTATTAACCCCTGCAATGCACGATCCCCAAGACCCAACCCCGCTCATCCTCACCGAATAATTTTCATACTGGGAGATATAAGGGAGGTCAGGGTGGGTTTGGAATCAGCCTCAATCTTTCGATCTTGTTTTACATTTTTTTTTTTTGACCCGATTTATATACGATCAAGAAATTTATTATGTTATCAGAATTATTCAACACTTTGTCTCGTGATTTTATACACGTTGTTACGCTGTGTATGTTAGTCGTAATATCGCAGTTATTGTTGCACAGATTTAGCTACGATTCTCGGATCACTTTTCTCGGCAATTAATAATCTTTGCCTAAGTCGGTCACGTGTTCCGTATCCCTTCGTAATGCCTAATTAACGACCCTAATAAGGGCTGTGACCTGCTGCCGGCTAGATTCTGAACTGGAAAAGTTCACGTCCCTCACGCAATTTCTGGGGAAAACAGTTCAGAGAATAAGACGAAGGGTTTCCTTCGCTGTATTAAAGGTCTGCGATCGCTCTGCGAGTCTGCGGTACTTTTTCCTTGAACGTGAATAATGAAATATTGCATATAGAGTAAATCAAAACAGAAAAACAAATCAGGGAGAAACTAGGTTGTGGATATTAGCGATGCATCTTGGGGAGGTAAACATGATAAAGAATAAAGGGAGAAAGTATGCGGGGCTAGAGAAGATGGGCACAATACGTGGAAAAAAAAGCATCCATCCGTAGATATTTCCTCCCTATCTTACAAGAGTCGGAAAAGCGGAAAAAATGCGGTGCATTCGTAACGGACGAACGCGATACGTTGTGCCGGAGATAGAATCGGATAGCGCGAGATGGGCATTCCTTATCCTTCAGCTGCTGGTCCTTCGCCGCATCCCCTTTTTCGAATATAGATTACGCAATTTGTATAAAGAGCTGTGGTGGTGCGTTCTGAGCGCGGGTATTGGACGATACGTAGCAATATTTAAATATAATAATATAAATAACAGTTGGAAGAGTTGGGTTTCCATTTGTCGAGAAAATCGCTTTGTTTATCTCGTTCGATTTCCGTCGTGCCTGAGAGTTACGCGTCATGCAATTATATTTCGACTTTAATTCGGGTCGGCACTGCATCAGCTTTACGTTTATTTCCACGGCGTGGCTAAGGGTTTTCTGCGTGTTACTTGACAGTTAATAATTAAAGGCGACTCAGACCTCCCGGCTAATAGCTTGAAGACGTATATGTATACCTAAGTAACTGCTTAAACTTTGCGTGAATTTTCAACAACTGTTACCTTCGCTTTTGCGACCTGAGTCACAGGTTGAACCGGTGGAATCACAAAGTGTTTCGCCAAATTGACTGCGCTATTTTCAGCGATAAGATCGCCGCTCATTCGGGTTAAACAGTTGGATAGCATAATTGATCCGAGTTAGTCGGGATTGGACGATACAAACTCTTTCTAGGAGCACGACGCCGATATGCGAAGGTCTGTTTTTCACCGCTACGAAAAACGATCCACTTAATCATAAATCGAGTCAACTGTTTCTTCACATCTTTCGTAGTTTGCGTATATAAGGGTTTTCTCGTAAAACGGGGCTGACAGTGTTTATACTTGAGATCATGACTTTCGCAACTTTTCACAATACGCAGTGAAGGCCTCCGATTTTACGCAGCTCTACAGTTTTAGTGTCACCTGCGTACTTCGGGGATGATTGCATCGCGGAAGAGAAACCTGAAACAATGTTCTAAACATTTTCCTGCATCATGTCTGAAGTTCGTTGGGGATATATGGATGAGAGTATGAGAGAGCAGGGGTGGAGGGACCGGGATGCTAGCTTACACTTTTGTTCGAGAGCTTCGCCCCCGCTGACTGTGACTTTATGCTTTTTATTCCAGTCGTAAAGTTGATTCCTGATATCGAATAGCGGAAAGCGTTTCGCGGTCGCTCGGCGACATTATTTAACAGTAGGCATCGGCGCAGGATAGTCGGGAGTCTCTCCTCGTCCTCGGATGTTACAAGATCCGAACCTGCCCGATGCAGTTTACGATCTCTACTTGCGATATTATCTCTATCGATCGGTGAAGATAGCGAAACTACCTCCATAAAGAGAGAAAAGATAAATAAATAAATGAATAAAATAAATCCAATTTGCGATAATCGTTGGGGTCGAGAGTGGAGAATTGTCTTTGGAAGGAGGACCCTGAATATTTGCCAACGACAAAAACTTCTGCGTTCCAATTATCTAGTAGATTGCTTCGGGATTCGGTGTATTAGACTGCGGACTGCGCGATTTTATTCAATCGAGTATATAAGCCAATTCTGATCGGTAAAATGGACGAAAGGGTCAGGGAAGGAAGTCAAACAGCAGATTCTTATCGCGATCATTCTACGTCTGTGAAAATCCTGCTGAAATCTTGGAAAACATCCAGGCGCGATACTCACACCATGCCACCGGAAACACCGTGCAATAATAATTTTTTTACGGGCATGAATTGCCGCAAACCGCACGGGGTTTATACGATCGCACGCCCGTAAAAAATTCCACACTCCGGTTCAGTCGGGGAGGAGCTTTTGACGAGGGATGTTTTCGCGCCTTCCGAGCCGTGCGTCTGGCATCCTTCGAATTTCATGCCAATAAACTCCGCCAATGAGAAGTTATTGTTCACACGGACCAAAGAGTTTCATCGCCAAGTTATCCGCTGCACGTGTATGTGAGGAAAACTCCGGCATAACGAGCGGGCGAAAAACGCACGTCTTTCTCGTCTTGGGTCTTGTATTCTACGTATTACTTAGAAAAAAGAGAAACCCGACTCCCGCTTTGTCAATAGCCTATTAGAATCTGCTGCCTAACTTGGAATTAAGTAATCACTGTTTGCATATTAATTGTTCATTACGAGCTTGCTCCGCTTGCTGTATATACAGCCTCTAGGCAGCTAGCAGCCGAGCCTACGAACTCCTAGGGTAACGGTGAGGGATAGAGAATGAGAGAGAGAGCATGGGGACCACTGTTTTCTCCTGCGCCCTCTACCCCATAATCTTGAAATCTCGACGCCTCTCCGTCTAGGGAGCGATGTATGCAGATTTTTTAATCATTGTTTCTCATAATTTTAGATCCTCCGAGGAGATGAAGAGCCGCGATAGCTGGATCCGCGAAGACGGAGAACGTCTTCCGCCTCACTTTAATATGGGACATTCATTCACCATCCACTGGGAGTGCTTCTTTGCCACGAAATATCCTCATTGCAATTTTCCACGGTGAAAAAATTTCGGGCGAAGGTGTGTTCTGCTCATACTGGAAACGTCGATCTCACACCATAAAACAACGCCGGATCGGTGAGTACGCACTGCTTCAAGGTTTAATTTCATATTATCAAATTTCGTTTGGAAGGATAATTGCTTGGGAATGAAATACGCGCAAAATGCTTCTCTTGATTCGGTGATATCCTTATATCATGGGCTTACTTTTCCTTTCAACTTCAACGTCTGCGTTTCGGAATTACACCTACATCTATAATACCGGGTTATACCACCACCGCCACAGGGTTGCCACTCTATAACTTCGTTCAGACTCAGTGCACAAGGAATAAAGTGAAAACAACTGCTTTCCCCGAATAATAAACTCGATTACTGCCACCTGGCCTGGGGGTAGTTTCCCGAGTTACAAGCTACGGGCGGAGGGCTGAAGACGGGAGGCCCGAGTCGATTGATCTTGACAAGAAGAAGGGGTGAAACTCTAATGAGACTTTTTATTCGACTTCTTTCTTCTTCAAAGGTCTTAGTCAAATTTATTGCAGTTCCCGTCCTTATTCTACCATTTATTCATGACGTCTCTCCTCCCTCAATGCGTATGAAAGTTCTTTGAGACGACGTGGCGATCCACTGATTCAATAAGAATTTTTTGAATTCTCGTTATTATCGATATTTAGATGACTTGGAACTCAGGCTTGAATGCATGGTTAATATCAACCCACAACTTAATTCTACGTGAAGTTACTTTTATCAGGGGGTGAATTTTTCGCGCAGCGTACGCTCATGGTCTGCGCACTGAGCTCGCTTCTAAGCGTAAGTATTTTTCTCCACCAGCTGCGGCGGGTGCCAATTTTAACGACGTTGTCTATATGCAAGTGGATGATAACGAGTTTTAAAAGCGACTCCGCGGACTTGTCGAAACAATTGGCCAATTTCACGGCTGATACGCCTCCACACTTATTGCATATTTAATCAGCGCTATTCTTATTAAATAACTAATTACAGTATTGTTTAACTCGCGGGGCTACCGGGATCCAGGGATGATATCAAGGCAGTTTTAACACGGGCCGGTAGGGGACGACGACGGGGGTGGAAAATCTCATGAATACACTAATAGGATGCGCTTCTATCCCTCTTTTCTCTCGGCTCTATCCTCCGCATAATATGTACAAGCCCAGCGTTATTTAATCAGGAGTATCGATGAGCTATGGATAAAATCTCAAAGATCCCAAGTCACCGTTCATTATTTTATATTATTTTCTCTGCAGTTATATGTATAAATATTAATAACTACCTACCCCCCCCCCCTTCCTGCCCCCATTTGAAAATATTCAAGTGCAATGATGATAAAGAGAGAAAATCTTTCTCGATACAAAGCAAAAGATGTTAACCGACATTGTCCTAATACGCCATTGAAAATTATTATACAGTCTGAAGAGAAAACTATTAACTTTGTTCTCACAATCAGGGAAGGGTAGATTCAGTCGCGTTCTTTGCTCTTCGTATTCCTGGCCGCTCGATTCTTTCTCCCGAATTAAATAAAAGTACGCGCCGGGCAGCCGGACATACCTACGTATCAGTCGTGTGCAATCTGGTGAAATTGAAAACAACCCTTGCTTGGAAAAATACCGCGAGAGTTGGGGTCGTCGGAGGGTCCGGTATTATCCTCGACCGGCAGGGGACGTTTGGATGTCCGTTTTATGTGAAATGGGAGAGAGCAAAGATTACTCCATTCAGCAGGTTTTAATGGGCAATCTAGATGCTCCAACGATATACTTGGCATTGTACAAACACCCCTTCCGAGTGAACTCGGACTCTCTGATATGTAACAGGGAGAATTATACCTATATATACGTACACAGTACGCTCTACGTACTGCAGCTTTCACCCTCGGGAACGACACGGCGGTGCAGTAATTAAAATAATCCCGTACACCGATACTACCCTTGCATCATTCACACACAACGGTTCTACTCTCGGAATCTAGAATATCTTCAACTGGCGAGTATCAATCTTGGTAGAAAAAATGTACAAAATAGTGAATGGCATATACAGGATCTGTAGATGACAGGTTATGCAAATAAGGTTGATGGTATTGTTGTTGTTGTTTTTTGTTTTTCTTCCTTTGTGTACACGATGATAAGTCAACGATTTCGGGAATCGAGTGAAAGGAAACAGATTTCACTTCTGATATCGTGTTTGCTCATTTTCTTTTCTTTTTTTTTTTTTTTTATTCTTTTCTCTTCTACCAGATAATCTAGGAGAAAATTACACGTGTTCTCTCTACAAATGAATAACCAGAATCAACAGAGTGTTCAGAATTACACGACGAGAACATTTATACGAACTCCTGGGGAAACACGTACACTTATCAATTCCGAATTCAAGTCAAATACCAGGAATTATTGTTCCGCCTTTGATGTAGGGGGATGGTGACGACGATGAGAATAGATGCGGAACCGCAGGAGGATGGCAAAGGGAGCGGGGGGTGGAAGGGACGGGGAGGGGAGACAATCGACAACTGAGTCAGCGAGGCGTGAAATTGGGGGTGGCGGTGAGGGTTGCTGGATTATTCTCGGGACAAACGGCGTCGAGGGGGGGAGGGGGGGGGGGGGGAGGAGAGTAGCGAGGAAAGACGGGATTCCTGCAAAGGGTAATTATTAACCGTAGAAATCCGTCCGCGATTTCAACCTATCGGCGAAGTCGAGAGTGGGAAATGGCAAATATTAAAAGTCCACATCAGAGGTCTCAAGAGGGCTGGAATAAGGAGGAAAAACTCAGGGGGGGATGAAATTTCGATCCTTGAATCCGTGAGATGATTATAAATGCTTATACTCTTCAGACGTCGAGACAAAGACTCGTCGAGTATAGTTGCGAATTCCGAAAGCCGTGCAGACTGACCCGTGTCTCGATCACACGGCCGCGATTTTCGCCTAATCTTCCCGTCTTAACCAGTCGACTTAAACGCTCCTGTCTGCCAGAAGAGGACAAGGAAGAGGAGAAGGAGGGGGAGGATGAGGAGGAATTCTAGGATGAGATTATTAAGTGACGGGTCGAAGGGTCTTTGAGAGGATGCAGGGAAACAGAAGGCGCTTCTACTTCTCCACCCCCTCGCCCAAGCTCTTCTCGTTCCATCACCCATTTTCACCCGGCAGACAGTGCGACTGACATCTTCCTAATCTGGATTCACTCCTACCGTTCGGATTTTCGCCTTAATACGCTTTCCACGTGCCCGCAGTATATCGAAGGATGCTGGATTCGCGTTTTCATAGCTGGGTCAGGATCACGTGATTTAAATGGGGAAAAACTGTTTTGGCCATGACGCGCGTTTCCGTTGCAAACGCCTCGTACGTCCGGTAAATTTGATAACGACGAGAGAATACGGTAAAAATATATTCCCGGTTGTCTTTATCGGTCGAAACACACCCGCTCTTCTCTCCGATGTTACACATAACATAACATGTGTAGGTACGCATTTAAAGTTGCTGCAACTCGTTCCGTCATTCCGGTATAACGGTTATCTTCCTGTATGCGATAAATAGTGGAAAAGAGAGAAAGAGAGAGAGAGAGAGAGAGAGAGAGAGAGAGAGAGACACAGACTAAGTACGAAGATGGAAAAAAAATTAGAAAAAAAAAAAAAAATAACACTTCCAGCTTTCACACTTTCTGTCCCCCTTCCGTTATTATTAAGAGTTACGCGATGCAAAGGGTTGCTTTTCCACGCATTAAAGGAAAAGCTTTTCTCTGTTGGGCAAAAAAAAAAAAAAAAAAAATAACGAAAAAAAAAAAATCAACAACCACGCAAGGGAGGGAACGCAAGTCGGTATATGCAGCGGAACGAAAAAAAAGAACAGTGATTATGCGGAGGCTCCTAGAAGCCCGTTGAGTAAGGTACATCTTATACTTATACGCAATCTTTTAATCAGCGAGTTAAAAGGCTTGAAGTAAACTGTAAGTGTAGAAGGGGATGATTGTTTAATTACTGCGAACAATAAAGTATATATGTGTATACAAACTGTACAGACTCAACGTGATACAGCCAAGTTCGCTGAGAATTACCCGAGCTTTAACTACACGTAGTATAACGTACAATGGAAACTTGTGAGATGCAGCCAAGTTTCTGTAATGGAACCTAGAGTGAATGTTGAAAATATAAATAAGAGAGAAAAAAGAAAAAAAAAAAAAAACAACTTATCTAGTCAGAGACCAATAATAGTAAGAAACTTTGACGCTTATTCGGCATATCGCGATGAAGGAGGGCTTAAAAGCCGGAAGGGTAAAAGTATATTTTTCACTCGAGGACAACTCCGAGCTTAATCAGAGGGCGGGGATGGCCCTCCTAGGCACTTTCGGGAGTGGGTGTAATAATGTAGACATGATTTTTCCTAATCTACAGTCTCCATTCGTCGCGCCCCGAGCTCCGGAAATTCCATTCGGAGTCAATGGGCCGGCGAAAAGGCGCAAGTGAAAAATCCATATCGGTAATAACGGCGGGGCATTTCGATTCGAACTCGCGAGCTCGCTGCGCAGCCGGCAGCCTTCAGCCTCCGCTAAACCCGTCGCCTAGACCCATCTTGAACCCTCCTGGACCCTCTTTAGCGCCCCGAAGTAGCTGGGCTTCGTTCAGCCGCGCTAATTCAATAATATCGCTGAATCTATTAAGCGGATAGTATAGGATCAGGGGACTCTAATATCATCTCGTAATGCTCCTAACCCAACCCAACCCAACCCAACCTAGCCGAACCTCAACCAACTTTCGAGACATCCAACCAGCTAGCGAAGGCTACAGCGGTGCGTAATAGGTTTTCCCGACCCCGAAAATTTTCCCATATCTAGGACCTCGTCTTCGACCCCCTTCAACCCACATCTAAATACCAGCTACCTTTAAGCCCAACCAAACCTTATCGCCGAACAACGACTCGTTACATTTGATTGCGCGCTTTCAGGGTCAGTTAATTAAACAATTAGCGAAGTGATTGCGAGGTGAATAGCCGGACGGAAAGTCGTTAGGGCGTAATTCGACCGGCTTTTCTTTTTCACCTTGTATTGGGTTAACGAAATTTCTGTTCAACCTCTGCGGTTGGGGTGCTTTCGTTCTTTCTCTTTAGATATCGAATTCGCCGAATTCTCGGGGCGCCTTATGAGGGATATGGAGGAATAAGAAGATAATAAAAGAAAACAATTTATTTTCGCTCAGAAAGGGAGAGAGAAATTTTTCCGATATGAGATTCCTCAAGAAGCAGTCAAAGTTCTTCACGATGAGCAGTGATTCGGTACCTCGTAGCTTATAGAGATACCACTTGACTCAGGATGTATAACAGGTAAGAGCGTCTCTCGCTTTCTCCCTTTCCCTTCTATAAATTCTTCAATACGCAGACATATTCTCAAATGAAACTGACGTTTTCCTGGACACCTGACACGCTACAAAAGTCTACTGATCAAGAGCAAGAAATTCGTGCTGCTTGAAAAGTTTCCAGGCGTAGAAATAATGCAGGAAGAAAGCGTCAAACGACAGATGCAATTTCTTGCATCGCGTCGAGAAAGGTTAACCCGAGTGAATCCGGTCCCGCGTTGTTACGGATAACTCGCAAAAGTTAAGAATAGGCGGTACTTCGGGATCCGCTGCTGCAGCTGGAGGAGAAACGAGATCCGACAAGCCGGAAAAAGAAGATGTAGGCGAACGCCCAAGCAAGCTGCAACGCGGGCGCGGTGCTTCGGCGGTTGATTTCGAGGGAAAGCTTTCACAGTAGTATTGAGGCACTTTGAATTCCTGAAGGAGGGCTTCGCGATGCGGAAGGATGCTGCAGCGCGTCTTTTGACGGTTGAGTAAAATGTCAAGCGGAACCTTATCCGCCTCGCATACCTGACCCACACCACGTGCGCCTTGCCTTGTTCAGCCCCGCGTCGTCTTTCAAAAATTGCGCCGCGCCCACGCGGTGAAACCGCACCAAAGCTCGAGGATCAGTCCTTCCTTCCACCCCGAATTCGCGGTGAACTCTTTGGCAAGAATTCCTCATTCGCAAACGTCGTGAGTTCAGAGAAGAAGAAGGAGGGAGGATTGAAGAAGTGGAAAAAAAATTAAAACTCGCAAATATATCGTGGCTGCGACATCCAAAAAGTGAGTAGAAATTTCAGGACCAAGTCACGGAGCTTTCGACGGATAAGAAAAGCGGCCGGAAAAGGACTCCGGTTTCTCACATCCGTCTTCCTGGCGATGTCGTTGGCATTCAGCCGTGAGAGCATCGCGGCAAACCTTCGACCTGACGTTGTGTTAAAAGGATCACGCTGATGGGTGACCAGGAGTGATCTGTCAACGTTCAAATTTTACTTCAGTAGTCATCCGACCATGCTTCCGATTTTTTTTTTTTTTTTTTTTTTTTTTTCAAACAAATAAATACCGAGATTCACGTGGCTGGTCAATTCAACTTCATTATCATCCTCTGTAGTGGAAATATCCATAGTACCAAAGACACGTACCATGCTCACCTTGATAACTCGGGCGACAAGATCGCGCAAGGAATAAACTCGGAGTACCCGAAGCCTGGCTTTGAAGACGGTGCCAAACGAACCTTGAAGAACCTTCGGGAGATCCAGGATCCCGAGGATTCCCAGCGCAAAGAATTTCCGCGAGCGGTGATTACGCTTTCGCTTCTTCCCTCTTCCCTTCTTCGTTTGAAAAGCTGTTTTATTGGTACAGTTTAGACTTTCCACCCCCGGATGTTATTTCCGTACAGGTCACACCGCGAGCATTGAAAATTTCTCTCGCCGTGACAAGCCCGCATCGAAATCTACGATAGAGGGTGACATCGAACCCCATGTTTTCATCCTAAGATCTCATCTCGTCAACGTGAAACTGGATACCTGCACCGCGTTAGGAAGAGACTATAAGCTGGGCCTCTTTTTTCGCCACGTATTTTCGCACACTGTTTAACGTTGTACGTCTACGCATCTTCACCCGCATGATTCCACATGTCACCCGCAGAACAGGTTAAATTTGTTCCTGCATTCAATTGGCTCCCTTCATTGCTATCTTATAGCTTCCCGACTGTAACCCCTGTCGAATGAGAATTGGGGAACTTTTAACGCGTTTATACCGACTATGAACAATCGATTCCTTCGTCCCGGGGGTTAATCGTCGATAATTTCCATTATTTCCCATAACACAATGGGAAAACGGTCATCCACTATAGTGAAATTATAGAATTTCATTGAACTATGACATTGAACATTGAATATAACATTGAATTAGCTTTAATTTAAAAATTTTAATAAATTTTATTTGATTTAAATTTATATTAAAATTAATTAATTGATAAAGTATTAATTTTAATAATGATTAAATTAGTAAATAATAAATATTTTACGTCGCATGTTTTAGCTTCAACACGTGTTCCTATTTATTGCTACCGTTTGCGTGGTCCTCCATAAACGTAAACATATACATTATTATTGTTTATTTAGAAAAACTCGTCAAGTCCCATTGAGGACGTTTTTTCTTAGTCCATCTCAAAGTAACCGTGCAATATATTGCTTCTACGAAAATTATTTGCAAATTGATCCGTTCTGATAATAATGCGGCAACACTGAACACATATATATATCATATACGTTGTATTTGCACCCTCGATTCGTGGTGAGTTATTTACGCGTATGGGATATCCCGCAATTAATTGATCCACAGAGTTTAGACGGTGAGCCAACGCGACTCTATTTCCCGGATGAAAATTAGGTCAGAGGATGCTATTAGTAATATTGCAAAGGGATTATTAGCCGGCGTTATTCCAAATCTAGCTGATCCGAAATTCCACACGGCTTATTCGTGATTATACTCTATGTATATGTTGTAAATTTTCAGCGGCAATTAAAGGTGCGTGTAAGAAAATTTCGTTATAGCATAAATCGTTATTTGACTTCCTTGAATGTATTCAATCGATTATTTAAAACGGCTGATGCTATGAATATTCAATCTTGTGTATACACGCTTCGCCTTAATCATTGCCGCTGGCGTTCGTTACCAAAATGTTGTTTGGCAGATTAAATTTGAGCCGGTATTTTTTCCTGTAAAAAGCAATACGAAGGTATCGAATTTAAGTGAGTCGAATGAGATTGAAAATTCCGTAACGATGTTCCGATATTTAGCATGTCACATATACGTGTATATCGTGTCGCAATTTTATTCGCGGTACGAATTCGAGTCATAGTTTAAATTTACGTTGCAAAAATTGCCGCCTGCTACTTTGATACGAACTGATCGCAAATTTAAAGGGATCCGAGTCTGTGAAATATTTAAACCATGGAATTGAATTAACATGGGATACCGGTTGTGGATTATTAATGCGGATTCACCACAGTTTTCTCTTATTTGTCTTGCGTTACGAAACTAGAGATTTTTTTTTTTGTGAACTCTACGTGACCTGTTTTTCATTCAACAATATCCGTTCCTCGAACAGCTGTTTAAAGATTAAACCTGAAACGTTCTTTTCTTTTCTTCTTCGGCGTGATAAAAGTCAGGAAAAACAAGTGGAATAATTTTCATCCGCGACAGGAATATGAACGAGTATGCAATAAAGAAGGCTGTTATCTGTGCAGTTGCGAAACAAGATTCGCGAAAAGCCCCTTCTAAAAATAGCCTCACGTAGAGTGCTAATTAAAAATCACGTGCCAATTTATTTCCACCTTGGATATAATCTCCACGCTGGTCGTGGAGGGGGCGGGGGGCTTGTGTAAATAATGGTCAAGTGGAGGCTAGGAAGGTCGGGCAAGATTCCACCCTAGGGGCCTTCGCACGCCGTGACGCGGGGGGGCGGGCTAGTTTATGATAGTGGAAATAACAGTGGCATTAAAATACCATCGGTCGTAAAGCATCGGCGAAAAGGAGGAAGTAAAAGGGGATGCAGCAACGCACGAATCGGAGGATAGAAAGTAGCAAGGCGTCTCGACTCGATTCCCCGATTCCGGAAACATCTTTACATTCAGAAAGGAAAAACTAATAAGGGTACCCAACGATGAACGGCGAAGCGTGATATGGTTCGAAATCCGGTTCTAAATTTTTCAGGGATCACCGGGCAGTGCTTCCGGCAAATTAGGGGCGAGCCGGTTAGCAGAGACAGAGTTCCGAATGGTCTCGATGCGGGGGATATAACACTAACTTCTCGTCAGGGTGGCGTGCAGGCGCCAAGGGGTTCTTCGAGACGGTTAAGGTACTTTCGCATCGGCGTGCGCTGCCTGTGCGTAGTCCGTAATGAACACCGAGGAAGAGTAACGATTCCAACCCGGGAATTCGGGCCCGTGAAAAGTGGGAAAATGGACTCGGTTACTTACCAGACACCGTGGAGAGGGGTCCCGAGTTTATAGGGCCAGACCGGGCAACTTGGCGAAGTACGACCGTTGTTGGCAAACCTGCGCTCTCGAACGCGCGTTCAACTTTGAAATTTGCATAAGCTAACCGTACGTTTGTACCGCAAACACTCTCCGCGTAAACTTCACCGGACAATGAGAACTTCGAAAACGAACGGTGCGCATTCTACTACCCAAAGAATCCTGTCGGGATGTCCCTAAAGTTGTCACCGAATGGCGCGACAAGGATGTCGCTAAATCGTGATCAGGCATAACGCGCGAACAATTTTGCGGACGGAGTTGACTTCCTCTAGGCACTCGAACACGTCCAACCGACACCTTCTGGACTCCGCATCTGGAAGCTGCGGGGCGTCGGGACCGCGCGCTCAATCGAGTTCATAAGGACTGCTGGACAGGGTGGGCAACATCTGGCTAAAGAACAGAATCTTCCGGGTATTCGGTGAGGGTCGCGTATCCTCGTTGAGACTTTCTTCGCGCAGCAGCGATGTTATCATTTTTACTACTGCTAAATTCTCCGAGTTAAAGCACTCCGATCGAGTATTTAAGATAATTTTTTTTTCACCAGGGGGATTCGGAGGCCTCTTCAGTCCTCGCGAGGGGTGAGTTAAGGGGGCTGCAACCGGGAAGCCGATACTCGAGTCTGGAAGACAAACTGCGCTTACTCCTGGAGCTAATTTAATTACCTCTTCCGTCCTCCTCTGCGCTTCGCTGCATCTTTCCGTTGATCACCATTACCTCCGAAGAAGAAAAGTTGCAAAGTTGCGGGAGGGAAGAAGAGGGAGACCGATCGAGAGGCGGCACCACTTCCTCTGTTATCCCTCCGAACAGACAATAAGCCCCGCTCGGCCCGCAGCAGCGCTCTGATACAACCCTGGCAAATAAAACAATGCGCGAGACTGTCGACGCGACGTAGTGCACAATGCAACTCGTTACCGTTGCGCGTGCCTCGTTGCAGCTTGCGCGCGACGCCATTTTACCTGGTAATTGCGCATTGTCCCGCTAATCGAATACAATTCACTCTCTCACCCTCGCACCCCCTCGTGTCCGTGTAGACGCAGCCACTGTCTTTCACTCTTTGCCTCCCTGGCGCATGGCGCCCCGGTCTTATTCCCGACTTGCGATCATTATCGCACGGCGTCATTATACTCGAAAATTCATGGGCTTTTTAGCCCCAGCTTGGCGCAGTCTTCCGGAATAACAATTCAACTCGGTGCGCGTAACCGTCCAATTATTTTCGATATACCTGCCTACCTATCCGCGTTCGCGATCTTGCACTCGATGTTTCTCGTTAAGCTGGACGGTCGGTGGTACATCGTTTTCCATTGACCGACGGAGGCACATTTCTTTGTTTGGAACCGTGCCAGAGGAGAAGGATAAGGGGACCAGAGGTGTGGCCGGTAGGTATATCCTGCAACGTACGCCGCGTTCTCCGCTCCTTCCGGCCACTCTCCATCGAATCAAACTAACGGGCATTGTTAGCTCGGAAGCCCCGAGCGGAGACATTCCGTTGAAAGCCATTGTCCTCATGGTATTCGTTGTTCATCCCGGCCCGTCCGCATCTTCCTTAGCCTGCACTTTTACCCCCGAGCTCTATCGCACGCGTATTATGTTATGCATTTTGCATTTTATTTCGTCGGCTCGATCGCAGCTCTTCTGCTACCGGCTTTCTAATCCTAAGCCGTTAGACGCAGCCTGTGATTGACCCAAAGGGAGTTCGCGTAACGTAGGCAACGAATTTCCTCCCTCTTCACGTCGGTCAGTCCATGCAATGCCGTTGCCCGTTGCCTTTGATGACGGCACGGCGGTCGACGGCAGACTTTTGACGTCTATTACGCCGTGCAGTTGCAGGTCTGCAGGGGTGAAAACCGGCACAGCCTAGGGAGAAGAGGGTGGCTGGCTGCCGGTGCATCGGTGTAACGGAGTCGAGCTTCATGTGGACAATCGATGTTTCCATCAGTTGCAGTTCGCGACGAACGTTTACGCGCTCGGTGCTGCAATTGTTATTGACAAATCGCAATGCCTCGGTAATCAGTCAGGGCTCGTATAGGTCAGGGGAAAGCCAGCCAATTCGAGTAAGGGTTGTAGGTACGGTGCTGTCAGTCGCTTTCCGGCTAGAAATCGAGGTCCCAGTTCTGTTTGACTGTTTGCTCCATGGCGTACACTTAAGTCAAGGATTAAGCGCAAGTGATTCGGCACCGCGGTTAATCGATCGGCCGCATCGAGTTGGCCCCGTGCAATTAGCGGAATTTCGCCGCATGAAACCGCGCGTGGAGGCTCGAATTCCCTCCCCCCCCCCCCCCCGTCTTTCGTCCAAACGACGCCTCCGGATAATCCGCGTTAGTCTGCTCAGCATGTACCGAAGGATATTTCGTCCGTCAGGAACACTCCGCGATCGATCGAGACTCTCCGCGATCGATCGATCGATCGCCTCTGCGGCTCTGCGTGAAAACGCACGTCGCCATTGAAGACGTGTTGAAGTGTTGCGCGGTTATCTTTGACGCACACAATCCACGTGATTTCGATCATCCACTAACGTCACCAGCCGCGTGTCCGTCACGTGCGTAACTTCAACCCCTTGCAGGCAACGCGTGCGGGCTGTTCTGGAAAACGTCGATGCGCACCCCTGCAGCCACGGAATTATGAATACCAAGTGCTGCGCTTATGCCATCGAGAGCCGGGCTGCACGCTGCAGCGGGTATAATTAACGCGAGAACCGCGCGCTGCAGATGCGACGCATCTCGCACGCGACATATCCGTACGACCTTCTTCTCATCCCGATTAGATTCGACGGCTTCCCAGACATCCTTGCTGTCTCTGCAACAGCTCAAACTGTACGTTTACGACGCTTTTACGACTCACCGCCGCGACGCACGCTTGCGGCTAATTTGCATTTATCCCTGGACGATATCTTCTCGTGAAGAATATCCGACTCTTGAACACGCGCCAATTACACATACGCATCATCGTGGAAGTGTTTTCCGCAGACGGAGAGGAGACTACTGATATAGGTTCGATCGTTCGAAGCACCGGAGAAAAAATTTCTTCTACGTGAATTTTAGCAGTCTGCACAGGGTTTCGGCTCTAGTCGTTGGAACCCCTCATGCGAGTTTAAAAGAAGCGAGTTTTTCAGACGGATAAATTTATTCATATCCTGGTGATCCTGACCTCCGGTTACCATTTACTGGGCCGGATCGAATGGGCGGGAAGACCGTAAGGAGACTCGCTCAAACTCACCGTGCGAATTGCCCGGAGCGGGAAGTAATGGGTTCGGGTGACTACAACGCTAAACACTTAATTGAACCCAAATCTCTGGGCGCGTTAGGAGAAGTCCCGAACCCGGAGGGGTTTCCCGGCTTTCTGGAAAAGGTACTGCACGGGCCCTTCGAAGGAAGCGTTGCGCCCTGCTGGCATTGAACTCGTGACGTCGCCGATGACCTCGGCAAAGTGGGGTCGGCTGCACAAGATATCGCATTATTCACCCTGAATAGGGTAAATCAGAGCTCAGGTACTACCCTGGGAGGCTGGGAGGCATCGCCTTGCCTCGCGCTTACAGGAGCCGTCCCATCGGGCCCCGGCTCTCTTGGGAATTCAATTATACCGAAGGAACAATGGCTTCGCATAGCGTCGGTGACAGCGTTGGTCGAAACGTTCCGGCACCCATGGGTCATCGGATTACGTTTCATATTTACACGAATTCTCGAGTCGTATTAACGTCAAGCTAGTCGGTGTGGAATCCTCAAATCCCGGTCCTTCGCTGACTTCACATGATCGATAATTTCTGCGTCTTATCCTTTGAAGAAGTCTACATGATCAAATCTAGCCTTTTCAAAGCTTCGTGACAGTATTTTGGTATCAAATTTTATCTGAAAAAAATAAATAAATTTCTATTTACTGAATGGCCCCATTTTTTATGCGATGGAAGAAATTCCTAGTGTAGACGTGCAGGTGTGTGTATAAATTGTTCGACGAATCGTTAAATTGAAAGTTGTCCGTCATGGTTGATTAGAGTGATTCAAATTAGGGGGTCAGAGAAAGAGAGATAGATAGAGAAAGATGGGGGGATGATGGAAGATCATGATACCGGGTGTCCACTCGTCATTTATCCCACGAGCTTTTCATCACGCATTGGTACTCCGTCGATAATCTCCTTGTTCCCCTCTTC
Organism: Diprion similis; assembly: GCF_021155765.1. Taxonomy (NCBI): domain Eukaryota; kingdom Metazoa; phylum Arthropoda; class Insecta; order Hymenoptera; family Diprionidae; genus Diprion; species Diprion similis. Next base: position 4,899,562 of record NC_060115.1, on the reverse strand, counting down.
TTTCTACCTCTTTTTTTTTCCCCGATTGAAACGGATGAATTTGATTATTCGCTTTCATTTGATGTCAGCGAGCTGCAGCAGCAGCGGCAGCAATGTAGCACCCGTTTGAGTAGATTTTCATTCCGTCAAAGGAATTCCCGGTGACAAAGGGCCGCGATAACGAACCTTTGTCCGGTACTGACCTATAATAACTCGTAATTTCCCACATTCGTCATGATATTTCTATAGGGCTTAAGGGGGGAGGTTTAAACATAAAATGAAAAAGAGAAAAAACGTGGTAGGAAAAAAATCAATGCGTATTCAAGGCAGATACATGAGCGCATTTAACCAATGCTTGTACAACCCGGGGAAAAGAATCGTCTCCATGGAATCCATTCCATTACAAGTTACTAAGCCCGATACATATTCTGTTGCCTAATGACTCTGGCTATTACAGCATTACCATTTCAATGCCCTGCGATACTGCAGTTGCTTGCTTGTGTTCACGACTCGCAAATGAACCGCGCGCGCGATTCTTGAACGATGCAACTAGAACTCCGCTCAAGTAGGACATATATTATAAACCGTGGTGCATGGCTTGCGTTTCACGGACACGTCTTGTGTGTGTTGAAACAGATGCGCATGAGAGTGTGTGTGTGTGTGTGTGTGTGTGGGTGGCAAACTCTAACAGCGCCGCGTTATATGTATATAAGTCTGCACATTGTGCGAAGAGAATATAATTATTATCTGCAGAATTGCACCCGCGACCGATTACTTTACGTGTCACAATCTGCGTGTACACTCGTGGTTAATAACTTTCACTTACACGGTCACGTTGAACGGATTCGTGTTCTCGGTTAAGGATAAAAGAGCGCAACCTGCGTCGCTGCAGGCTCTTTATAAGGACATTAAATTTTTCAACGTCCTCCAACCATGGGGTTGGGTATTATATAATCGCAGGTATTCAATCGTGGCACGTTGAACGTTTGACGACACGTCGCTGACTGGATGGGAATTGTTGTGTAATATCCCCGCATTCAGAGTCATTTAACCAATGTGTGTATATGTCCTCGGAGGCAGTGGGAATGTGCAGGACGGTGGTAGGTAATAATTTCCCCAAATGACACTCCAAATTACTGGAATTAATACGAAAGTATATTAGGCAGGTATTGCGAGGAAATACGTGTTCATTCTCTTCGTTCTGCTGCAGGGGTGAGAAACTCCTCCCACTTTGTGGCACCCTGCAGCCCCCATTTGCCTATACGGGTTCTCATTCACGCTCGTATGCTCGCGGTGGCAGAACGAAGATAAAAGTCATTATTAAGGAGAGAAGAACAACAAAAAACGCAGATAAAATTCGGCGAAAACGGATTAAGCTTTTAGTGCATCGAATTCATTTTATACACTTGAATTATCCACCGGTTTTCAGAGTTCATATTTTTTGTTTAGCAAAATCATTCGTCGTGTCACGTTTTCGGAATCACACGTTTAATAAGTTTAATTGAATCTGGGTAGAAATTTTTAGTAACAAGTCAATAAAAAAAGAGATGTACTTGACGAAATTTTGAATTGAAAATGTTTACACGATACAGAATTCAGTGGCATACACCTGTTGTACAAGGGGATGAAAAGAGGAGATGAATATCGTTTGACTATCGACGTTCCAGTCCATTTTCGACTGTCGCGATCAGTTTGCGATATAAAACATAAAACTCGCGAACTACCGACGAACAGTCATCTCACATCGTCGTTACGTTGCAACATCAGCTGTGACCAATGGAAGAGGAAAATATTTCCCCGTTAAAAGTTGTCAACATTCAATTCGCCATTTCGTTGTGTCGAGATTAAATTAACTCCCCCCCTCCAGACTTTCTGCAGAAAAAAATGAACAAATAAACAAAGAAATAAATAAAAAGCAAGAGAAAATTCAGAGCTTTCATTTTATGCGCTTATAATAATTTCGAGTTTCGATCGCGTTCGACTCTGTGATATCTAGAAGTGGGAACCGCGCAACGTCGAAGTTGAAATGTAATCAAGGATTTTTACGCGGAACTAGCAGACGATGAAAGTTACACGAGACGACCGCGATCTCGCTAGCTAGGTGGTATAACCTATACATATACTTTGCTCTTTAATTTGAGTTGCCGACGTTCCATTGTTTTCTTCGCTAATGAATTTCCTCCCTTAAGATCCAGCGAGATTCCCAAGTGGGAGTCGGGGAGCAGGGATCGTTGGGAATGGTAGCGATAGTGATTTCCGGTTCCTCCCCGCGGCTCATTGTCAGCTTGACTGAAAGTTCACTTTTGCAAAGTTTCAGTCCGCTCACGTACACGGCTTGTCTAACTTGTCCAATAGTTTCGGCAGGGATTGGGTATGGGTATTCGATTCGTCCGAACGATTTCTAGAGCTATTTCTGCTCCGCCGAACGGCGGCAGCTGAAATCCCCGAACGCGGATATCATTTCATTAAAATTATGCATATATCGCACAGTGTTAATGTTAATTACCTTGCGTGTAGTTCATTTCCTCCGATCATGTACCTCGGGCTTAACTCCTGCTCGGAGTCGCGGGATATCGAGAATATGTCACCTGAAACAAAGGAACTACGTTTAATTACCACCTCAAAGACAAGGGTAAAGAAAGCATAAAAAAAAACTATACGGACTATTAGCCGCAGCGATATCGAGGTGGATTGAAATTGCGAATCCGGGTGCAGAATGCGAAACGGGTCGTTTTTGAACGGCGTGTAAATTAGTTCTACAAACTATTCGGAAGCCGCATTAACGTCGCTCGTATATATATATATAGCTGATCTCGCCGTAACCCTCGTAACACATTTCGAGCAGCGATGAAACCGGCGTCGCGACGCGGCTCGTTCTAGAGGCCGAGCAGCTGCTTCTTAATGACGATTGGAATGTCGTCTAATTAAACCAAAATATTGATTTTGGCGGGGCCGCGTCGATATCGCCTCCCCACATGCTCCCCGCAATTCCATTTCATTTCATTTCATTTCATTCCATTCCATCCGCATTCGACTTGTGCTCGACTGTCGCCGATTTCGCCTCGATCCTTCCCTCTCCCTCGGCGTTAATTTCTGACGTTCATTCCTCGCGATTTCTCCGCCGAATGTCGTCGTCCCGACGCGCCAACGCAACGCCTCAACCCCCACGTAATATACGAGCAGAACTTATTGCCCAACTAAGCCAATACCGCAAACGGCTTGTCCATCTGGCGTGCTAATTAGCAACAACCCATAGACCAGCGCGCCAAGCCTCTAATAACACCGCGCGTAACAACGCTAACTATAATCGCAAGCCCAGCTGCACCCTGCCGACATTGTCCAATTCCTCGCCATCTCGCTCCAATCGACCGCTAAATCACTCCATTATTATACACAATACATATAATTGTGCTACTACAACTAATTAGAATCGTTACGCTTCAAGCTCTTCCCATAAAATGAAATACCGTCGCAAATTACCAGCAACTTGCACGTACTCTTATAACGTCACCGCAGTTCGAAGAACTTTTTCCCTCAAAAATCGGGTCTGTTTGTTTTGTTTTTGTTTTTTTATATTAGTAATTTTCTTTTTTAGTTTCACATCATGAGATGAACTGACTTGCGTCTCTCGTCGAGGGTCAGAGTTAACGTTGCCAAGGAAAGAGAGGGCGAAGGGGGGGGGGGGGAGAGATTTGCGAATGGTTAAAGTTTTTTGCAAAGAACATTATATCCTCCGCACGGTAGTCGAAAATATGTGAGAAACACTGCTACAGGCGGTGGCTTGGAAGTGTATAACAAACTCAGAGAGGTCGATTGTGCGGAGGGAAAAAGAAACGGCCGATGGGGTGAGGGAAATAATCGGATGAGGTGGACCGAGAGCCGGATGCTGAAGGACGAGGGGGACAAGAAAGAGGGCGTAAGAAGGGAGGAAAGACACTCACGGACATAATTCGATACGCTTAAGATAAATTGATACAGATAGATTATGAACGAAATATATACAATGTATGTACCGCAGTGTATTGTCGTCTTTGTGCTTCTATACGTATACATACGAGTATACATATAGTGTGGGTCCAATGGTGGGTGCAGGAACATTTGGAAATAACGATCACGTATGTCATTACAGTGCTTCGAGATCAGGGATGATTCACGATTGGTGCGATGTAATTTTTCGTGGTGAAACTTTTTTTTTTCGTCATTCAAGTGGGCTCGAATAGATCCAAAAGCGGACAATGGCAGTGCGCTGAACGAAATGTATTGGTCCTGAACTTTCTGGTATCTAGTTGGTATCAATAATTTATATCATACCTCGGGTAATCGACGTACGTACACGTCTAGAACGGAGTGAACTATAAATTGCTGATGAGGTGTTAAATGAGCCATACTAAGACGGTGTTTGAGGGTGCAGGGTAAGATGAGGTAAAGAAGGAGCTTGAGGGGACGATACTTCGCAAGTCGCACGCAAGCCAGACGAAAATGGTAAGTCGGAGGAGAAATGGAGGGTAAAGTGCGGAGAGAAGAGGGGCGAGAGGGTGAGGGAGGAGAGCGGGCCACTTGAAACAGGCAACATATGAGGCTCCTACGGCTAGCGTATACAGGAAGATATCGATCGGCCACCGAGAACTTAACGGCGTTCCAATATTAAAGCTCATATCAGAATATAGACGAGCTTCTTAGTCGCGATGCAGAATAATCACGAATACAGAATTGCGATCGACGTTGGTCGATACTATATACGTCCGGTGGAACTAATCGGAAATAATTTGACACTCGGAAGTTAATAACAGATGGGAAAATTGCGATTACAGGCATGCACGAGGACTCTGGAAAGTAATTATTCATGAGATTCTCACGAGAGCTTGTGGATAAATGCTGCAATCAGATTGCATCGGTAGAGAACAATGGTGCGTTTTGTTGGTCAAGCATAGAGTCGAAGATCTTTCGGTAATTTTCATCGACAAACAATTAAAATCTTCACTGTATTTTTATTCTCGGTATTTCATAGGCTCTTTGGATATGGTTTCTGTATTGAATTCACGTGGCGTGCATCCACCGGAGCACGAAATTGGTGCAAAAACAGTAAAAACCTACAACATGTACGTGATAATCGAGCAATGAAAAAACCGTTGTACAAAATTTTTTAAAGCATCGACGATTCTAGTTAAAACGTCCTCGTGAATTATTATTCACGTTTAGTTTCCGGCGGCGATGGATTCTTCTTACTCCGCGTTTCGACTCTGCCATGCATGACTCATGCGGTTTATGCAAAATTAGAGAAAAAGGGGTGGGAACAAAATACCGTGTGATTAAATTAGCGAGCGAATCGCGGTACGCGCTTGACGTCACGATTTACAAGCATGAGGGCGGGGTTAATTGAAGCGATTCGAGTCTGCGGGCTTATATTATTATTTCATTTACCTCTTGTGTAATAACTATTTTCATCGATTAGGATTTCACCTGTATGCTTTACAGGCTTAATCGAAAATCATTCCGGCCATTGATTTCAGGCTGTAAAACCGCAGACGGAATAATATCTGCCGGATGACAGTTAGGCGGACGAAGATGAAGGATTATATCGTACATGTGACAGGGCGGAGCGTCGCGACGCGACGTCGTCAATTTATTCACCCAGGTTTGAGGAAATGATTTAGGCTCGCCTCAAATACTATTTTATCTCGTCCTATTAGGACCCGGGGGACGAGGGACGCCTGATTAAGAATGCACCCTCCGTTCAGGCGACGGTCGAGTCGAGCCTCCGGTTGGTGACATTAATAGCGGACCTCAGACGCGATACCCTGCAAGCTCCTGGGGCTTATATTTCATTCATCCTCCTCTGCGATACTCGGTTTGGTTTCTATATTAAATCTTGATGTACGAGGTTTGACGTCGTCCGAAGCCAACCGCGACGTCTCAACAACCCTTCGCGGAGTCGTGTCTCCATAAAACGTCCATCACTGAACCGCGAGAGTGCGCCGAAAAAAAGAAAATAATTTTTTTTTAAAGTGGGGGGATGAAAAATGCTCGTCTTGATAGCTGAGAGGGATTCGTACAATGCCATGAACCACAATCCAGCATGAAGATGAAATTACTACATCAATTTGGCGAAAACTGTGGTGGTAGTGGTGGTTGTTTTACCCTTAATGTACTGTATCTATAGCTTAAATACGTTGTTATAAAAGAGAAATTTTTTCGTACACGTCTGAGGCGAATATACACTCGGGGCAGTTTTCGCTGCCTAAATCGTGGCGCGCTTTTCTGGGAGTAAAAGGGGGTGGAAGTGGCAGGCGTTAACGGGAATACTAATCCAAGATCACAATTTACGGGTTCTTTGTTTCGCAGTTTTATAAATCTAAGCTAATAGCCTCGAACTCGCACCTGCAGCTCCGAGCTTCGAGCCAACAAGCGATTGCCTCTCACCCCAATTTATCCCTCGGCTTCTCACCGCTCACGCATACTGAATAGTGTTTTAAAATATAAATTTAAACCCCGCGCTTGTCCACACGGCGGTCGATCGCCTCAAAGCCTGGTTTTTGTAAGACTTAAAGTTTTTTCTTTCTTCCGCGACAAGACTTGGCAAATTCACCGAATGAATGCTATATGAGACAGTGAAATTTCTCGATTCTGAACTGCGGGGAGAGTCAATTTCCTCCATGGAGAAATTATATCAAACTCCAATTATTCGGTGCGATATTAGAATTGATGGCGTGTGGATAACGAGTAGTCAGATTTCCCTGTCGGATGAATGACGAATTCCACTTAGGCTTTTCACCTACTTGTGCAGTAACTCTCGCGATCTCTCTGTATATTTGCATTTATCTCGGTGTTACGGGTGGAGGAAATCCGGTTGAATAATTAGCCCCCAGGCGACTAGGAACCCTCGCGGTCTGACCTGGGAATAAAATTTGTGCGCGTAAAATTTCGGAAGGTTCGCTCGGAATAAGCTCGCTGCGGATCGAAATCTACGAGCATTGTGATGTTATTTCACGAACTGCACTCGATTATATTTGTTTTATCAGTCTCATGCTCGCGTGCGGAAAAATTGTCGAGTTATCGCGGCGCTTAGCACGACGGTCACGGCTGGCAAGAACGGAATCGGAGAAGAAAGGGTTTTAGGATTGAATTCTATCTAGGTGAGCTTTTTTCAATCAACGTTATCGCGCACTTGGCAACGGAGCCTCGCGACGGACCATATAAAGCACGCAAGGCTACTACCGCGTTTTAAGAACCAGGAGTGGGGGTGATATCCAGGGCGAAAGTTCGGGCTTCTTGCAGCCCACGAGAGACGCCGAAGACGCCGTGTAGTCCGGGCACGTCGTCGATGAATGGTCTGACGAGACTCTCCGAGACTTTGCGAGACAATCGCTTGGGAAATCTGAGGTCCGCGCCACCCTCACCCCCCATCTCTCTCCGCCCGACACCCTCCATCCCTCCGTTCCGTTTTAACCATCGTAACTTTCCCCTCGCGCCCCTTTTTTCTGCATTCGTCAGATCCGCCAGCGGCGCTAAATCACGCACCTCGTATCCTAGATTAAATTTTCGATCGGCAAGAATCAGGAACTAATCGGAAATCCCTCGATGCACAATTAGGTATTTGAATGAAAAATTTCATTAGGTTCGTCAGATAGAACGTCGAAAAGTAATCTGCACGTAGTTTCTCTTTTTGTGGAAATCAGGTTGCTATATCTTTGTTGATAAACATTGAATTGAAAAAAAAGGAAAAAATACGTGTCCATTACTTTTCATCGATGGAATATTTCGGAATTTTTCATTCAAATACCAAAATCTTGCTGATTCTGAAATCCAATCTGACATATTTGTTACGTATCGTGTACCAGAAAGAACTTCACCAAATTCTCCGAGTTTCGTATATATTTTGAAAAATTTTTTCAGTGAGAAATATTGTCCCTGAATCCAGTTCTCACTAATAAATTTCAAATCCACTGTGCACCGATGCTTCTGCAATTATTTCAACTATAAACTGCCTCATTCGGTTTGAGGACCGAGTTCTTCCTCCTCTTTCCAGCCGGCACGGATCTCTCTTCTGAGGATCCCATCCTAAGTCTGAGTGCGATTTCTACTCGAGGTATTCCTCTTTGCGGAATTATTGTAGGCAGGGTACCATATCCCTGCAAGTACGCTAGAGTCTCCGTTGTCCCGATGCGAGAGCAGCGAGGCACCATGCAGGGTGCTCGTAGCTGCACGAGAGGCTCCTCGAGGAGATGCACTTTACAATTTCCATGCGTTAGCTTAGCGTCCGACGGCCTCTTCCTCCTTATTTTCTTCAGAAGACTCAGTCAAGCAGGACGGTAAAACTATTCGCGGATTTCCATTGAGGCGCATTTCTCGGTACGTCGGGACGGAGAAATAAAGTCTCCGGTACTCGAATGGCACGAATGACACGCGTACGCGTACCTACCTAATAATCAGTGAAACCCAAGTGCAACAACCTTCGCAGAAATATTTCCCATCATAGTCGTTGACAGCAAAAATTTAATACCAACGGAACGCGGCGAGTGTGTCATTCTGATAAATTGGAGAGAATAAAACTGAGGCTGGAAGAAAGATGGAAGTGCAGTATGAAATCCTGACGATAAATACGACGGTCAACCTGGCGAGAAACGCAGCCAGGCTCCTCATCGTCGTTTCATTCTTCCAGGAGAAAGAACACTAGCCTTTTCCCGGCTCCTCGCATCTCTGTCTTTCTTTCATCAAGCGACGTGGGTGCCCGTGTACCTGTCCCAGCATCTTAGCTGCAGCGACAGGCACGCTATCTCGTCAATTGGTGCACAACGCCGCGTTTTTACGAGCTTGTCAAGTTTAACACCAATGTCCCATACGTGCCGAGGTTGCGAACCCACCTTTTATCGCCTTCTACTCTTCCTCATTTGCTGCTGCTGCTGCTGCTGTATTTATTTTCACAGTTTATCGGGCAGAAGCGGAAATGAACGACCTGCAGGGATTAGAGTTGCCGTTTGAAGAAATTGGAATGTTTCGCTATCTGGACCATGCCGTTCGTCAACTTTGGGGAAAATCATCCCCGGCGATTCGAGTTCGACCTGGTTTGAGGAAGACGAGGTGGGCCGGGGGGGTCTGGGTCTCTCACCCTCAAGGTCTCGTGTTTCCTCTGCAGCCACCCTCTTCTCGTCGAATATGAACACGGCTCTATTCGGTGCTCCGGTTTGTATCGATGAAGACGCCGCGCCGGCAGTCTCTCAGCCCGACGACGGTCCCCTGACCTCGTCTCAGGTCAGCCGGCCCCCAGTGAGCTCGGGTGTCTTTTACGAGGTCGGTAAATTTCCAGATCCGAGGTAAGATAGCCAGCCCGGAGGCCACGGCGTTAATTAACCCCTCAAAAACCCACGCGCCCTAATTCTTCCTTACCTGATAAAGTGAGATAAAAAATGTCGAAGCGTCAAACCTCCTCGGCGACGACCACCGTGCGTGCGCTCTTTGATCAGCCGCGAATTGTTATACCAACCGTAGAACTTTGTCGTTTGAGCTTTGTCTACCGTGCGATGGAGCAGTAAAGGGAAGCGTCTTCACAGATCTGATTCTCTCATCTTGGCTAGTAAAACTTACTCTTGTGAACGAAAAAAAATAAGGGGAAGCATAGGGGGACAGAAAATCTAAGAATGCCGCCTTACATGAGCGCAGGGCGATGGTGTCGCTGTCATCAACGCCCACGCATCGGTCTTGTCGACGTAGTGAGAGTTCGGTGAGAAATTCGGTGATGTCCACATTACCGGTCTCGCAACGGCGTCTTCTAATCTTGAAAAGCGAGTTTTAACGTGGCGGATCAGGTTTTCCTTGATAACTGAATGTCAGCGGAGTCCATTACACGATTAAAAGAATTGGAGACACACACATGGAGTAACAAGTAGGAAGTTATCTTTGATCAGGAAGCATATTTGGAAGAATACAGAAGTAAGAAAGACCATTAGTAGGAAATTTTGTAAGCTCATATTCCCATCTTCTTAACGATGTTCATTATTCTTCCTTTGAATCAGCCTCTTCTCGGTTTTACGAAGCATATCTTGCAGTGCCCGCGGTATCAACGTAACTCCGTTGCTCGGCCGTGTATTAAAATTTCACCCCGAGTTCAGGGTCAAAAATTAACTCGTCCACGCCCCCTTGCAGCTGATTGTGTTAGAAGCGTGGAATTGATACGTTGCTTTCGGGGTTGAAGAAATGGGACGGAAGGGGAAAAGGCGGAGACGGAATGGGCGTGCGGGAATAAATCTCTCCGAAGACGTTTATCAATTTCTTCTCAACGACTGGAAAAGGGCAGAGCGAGAGGTCAGCTCGGCATATCCGTCAATCAGGGTCAAGAGGCGAGGGTATATCGTCTATAGAACAAAAACGGGGCCAGCGTTATCGCAGCTTTTCAACTACACTTGCCACCCGATTCTTTCCTGATTCAAACTTGTCGTGCAGACTTAATAACAATCACATCATAACTCCACCATTAATTCTGTCAACTCGGTGAAACGTTCGAGCTGAGAAAATAATGCGGAATCTATTTCGTTCCCGGAAACGTTCCTTCGGGAACACCTCTGCGTCTTCGTTCGCTTCTGCAGCCGTAATCCGAGCCAACTGAGAGCCGGTGAACGTATAGTATCTCCGATTACGAGACAACTCTCACGCGGTCGTGGCCTCGTACCTGTAGAGACGCGTGCAGGTTGGCCCACCGATGCAGCAAACGGTAGACAACGTAACACTACCCTCTTGCTGACGAAGGATATACATATATATATATATATATATATATCACGATAGGAACTTGACGCGTGCACGCCGGTAGCCGATTACCCCTTGTAAATATGCGCCCGGGTTACACATCGTCAAACAACGCGGACCCTGACAAGCTTCTGGTACCTGGAACCCTGGAACACCGTTTTATGATCTCCTCTCAGGTGTGCACTGATTTATTTACATTCCGGCAGAATGAAGTATGTTATCGTTAGGTTACCTTTCTGCTGGCGTAAAACGTTGGAATGATATTTTGAACAGGTCATTTGTGTACAGTGTGTACCAAAATCTTGGAGAGTCTTCATTTTCGTCATTATATTGAATACCAAATCCAATGACAGGATAAATAAAGATCACTTTAGTTATCTCTTGTATTCATGACTGTTGTTTGACTGATAAATTTTTTCTTGGTCTAAAATTTTTTTCCGTCAGATAGCAGCTTGTTCCAAAATTTCAATTAAATATGATAACCTTCGGTAGATCTATTTCCGAGTTTCAGTCTACACAATATTGTCTTTGTGTAGTTTTGCACACGGAGTTGCAGAGTAGGTGAAGAAAAAAAATAAAAAATTTGATAAAAAAAATTAGAACAAAAAAGAATCTGTTCATCTCACGTGCAAAGCCTGATAGCTCCCTTTGGTACGGTGAAACTCGAACGTACGAACTAAACGGCAAGCTATGGTAGAAAATAAATTTGCATCGTTGGCCACTTAACAGGTAGCCTTGTGCGCGACCTGTTAGGTGTCTGTGAAGTGGCAGACGGGCGGGGAGAACTAATTTGCTCTCGTTAGCGGTGCTGCGTAGATCGCCGCATAACGAGCACGGTCGTTTTAGTTACACTTACGTCGTGTCCGAACACCGGTGAGACATAATATATTCAGGCACAGAACGCGGAAGCATAAAGCGGCATCTAGTTTCGGTGGCCAAAGAGGCTCTGGGATCCGAGTGCGAATGCTTGAGAGATGAAATAATTGCGGCGGAACTGGACCAGCGAGAGACGCGCCCTGTTTCGGTTCCCTGGAAAACACCCTCCACCCCGTTCCCTCGTCGTGTTGCTTCGTTTTCCCCGACAAGCGCAATTAGGCCCTCCCCGTTATATTTCGACGAACGAGAGAACTCGCAGACACACGATGATAAGTTGAAAGAAATTTTCATTCCTGTATTGTTACGAGATAGGAAAAACGGCAGGAAGGGTGAAAAAAGGGAAGAAGAAAACATCAACAAACATGAGCCGAGGGCGAGGAAGAGAAATGAACAATTTTCGTTGACCGCGATATTTGACGTTCGGACAACCGTCATGCTTGCCTGTATCACAGATGATCCAATTCCACGTTCTCTGCAGTCTACGTTGGCTGTCGCGTGTACAATATGCAGGGAGTCACGGGGGTGGGCAACCCCTAATTCGCGCCACCCCGCAGAGGTCCGGGTGTGTAGTTCGGATATGTGTGACGTTTTTTAGACTCGGAGCGAGCCCGCAGATAGGGACAATCATTCATCGGGCAAACCGGAGGGGGTGAAACGGTATATCGTATAGCCGATCTCGCGCATATGCCAGGCGGGTTTTTGCAACCTCCGCTTCGGCTTTTTGCTTTTTGCGTTTTTTCCTCCGCGGTAAACGCCCGGTTTTTACCAAAACGCAACGAACCGCACGCCGCGAGTATCAAAAGCTGCCTGCAGGCCGGAATCACACTGCTTAGGTCGCGCTTCCTGCACGGGGTGAACCAGGGTGCGTGGATAGGTGTTGGCCGGCCACCCGGCACCGCATGGGGTGACCTCGGTACACCCGAGTGCCCACCGACTGCGGAGATACCGCTGCTGACAAATAAGCCCGATTACAATGGGCAAACTCGGGTGCCCAACTGACGTTGAGGAATTATACCTCCGATGTTACAAAACGCCCGTGGGCCTCCAGCCTCGGCTATACCAACGGGGTACATCCTTTTCCACCTTGCTAAGGATAAGATTACACAACGGGTAGACAAACTGTAATCTCGGTATACCCACTACTGTTCCTTCATTTTCTCTCCGCTACTAAAGTTCCCGCATCAGTTATACTGCCAAATAACGATACGGCGTCGAGTAGTTTCTCGTGTTCCTGTCTGGAGAACACCTTATCACCGCCTACTTTGAAAGGTCGGGTCACTCCGCGTGTCTTAACCTTCCAGCGATGCTAATTTGATCCGTTGATAGCCGCTGCGCGTCGTTGAATTGAGTGGCGTGTATATCTCGGTTCTTTGCGTCTTTCGTTGATAGCATCTTCAATGTAGCAGCAAAAGTTTGTAGCAACGTACATTGTGGAAAGATGAAACGACGCCTTTCGATGTCACTTGACTCGTAACGAAACTTGTTACGAAACGTTGGAGCATACAATGCGCAGTTTGAAATGATTGGAAGAATTCATTCAATAGGTATACGCGTTATAGTTATTGACGTAGAAACGGCGTTGCTCCGTTACACAGTCAGCGAACGATATCAGGTTTGTGACGAATGAACGAATATCGCCGTGCTCATCCGCATTTGTAGGGATGTTTAACGAATCGTGGTATAATTGTTAATTGATATTATACCCGTCCTTTGAGAATCAATCAAACCAGGATTGCGCGGGGAGTCTGTGGTAATTGATTCATCAGTCATAGATGACTGACGTCGAGGACGCGCATCGCGTGTCGCAGGTGGGGAGAATAAATTCCATCGAAATTATCGAGCTTCTCGAGCATCGGCTTTTTGAGAAGAAACTTTGTTTTTTAAACACACTCGATTAGAAAAATGGCGGTACTCGTCGAATCGACTTCCGTTAACGGTTGAAAAATCGTTCAAAGTCAATTCCCAATCGTCTGACGAGTTTTCAAAAGTTCCCGCAACCACGGCGAGGCGTGTTATGCAAGAAATGGGTGGTGGGTGGGCTTACCTGTCAGACGTTTAAACTGGCAACAGAACTTCCGAAATCGGCATGAATTATGAGACAACGAAGGAACGTTATCGGGCATCCCGATTGAGACCCGTATCACCGACTCCGTGTGTCTCCCGGCGCTTTTCCGTCGTCCCGAGGGACTGGGAGACCCGGAAAACGCCCCTGGGTGCAGCATTGAAATATTGAACAACGTTTTGTGCGTGTTCCGCAGCTGGTAGGTACAGACCACATCACAATCGCTGACACAACGAATACAACATTGAGCGGCTCTGTTCGCGCGGTAAATATTATAATTGCTCCGATCCATACTGCAGGCTTTGGCGTAATTCGTTTATATCATGGATCGAACACAGAGCTGCTGCTGCTGCTGATCTAGGTGCCCGTTTAACTCCCTGTTTATATATCAACGTACTCGCATCGAAATGCCCCGGCGACTCCCGCGGGCACCGGAAACTCGGCCAGGACACGCTTGTCGTATAAATGCAGACATGTCGATAAAATTTCGACGTGTATACGTCACACGTACACCAGCCTCGTATCCAGCCGTATTCGAATATCGACAAGCTGCGTCGTCCCACTGCGGCAGTCTGTCATAATTTATGCTACCTCTACCGCCATTTCCGGTTCCCTGAGGCTCCGGTCAGCCCGAAGTCCGAAACTCCGTTCGCTGATTGACGGTTAATTCTTTACATTATCACCTGTCTGTTGTTATCATCCAATCGATAGAGTTGGGCTGCACTTGCGATTTGGGGATAAAAAAAAAAAACTCACTGCAAGAGAGGCGTGACAGGAAGTCAGGGAAATGGGAAATCTACAGTCTGCCTTGAATCGGAGAAAGTGGAAGCTCGGTGATCCGATCCTGTAAAATCCCGAAGGTCAACCCCCTTTCACGGGACACAAGGCTCGATCCTTTTCGGCTCTGCAGGGCATAGAATGTCCTGTTCGAATATGGAAGCCATGAATGGCGATTTCCTCGAGCCGTCCTGGCGCTTTCTGCCGAAAGTATCTCGTAAAGTGACGATATTTCGCCGATACAAAATACGCGAGGCTGGACCTCGCGTGATCCGACAGAACGCGGGGCGCTTTTCGAGGCAAAGGGACGAAAAGGGCGGCCGGGGTTGGAAGGCTTGACCCGGCCTGAGGCGGCATGGATACCTTGTTATCGTTTCGTGGGGATCTTAACGCGGGCCTTCGGCAGTCGACACTGAATCGCCGACTGGTAAGTCGCGCGGGCAAAACGATCCGCTCGCTAAATGGACACTGGCCAGCCAGCGGCAGTAAACTGGCCGCATAAAAACTCACAGATATGACGTAAAATGGGAGAATATACGCGAACCTTCGTCGTCGTCCTCCTCTGGTTGCTTCGGAATGCGGGAGAGAAGCTGGTGCTGATACCGACCCGAGATGCAGCCTGTGGGAATGATCGGCTGAAAGTGAGAGTGATGGGGCGTCGATAGATAGCGATGATGTATGGACCGGCGTCCTTTCCCATGCCTTCGTTTCGCTTTTTGCTCTGTGTCTCCGGGCGCATGACTCTTTCGAGAAAAGTTTGCGCCTGAATAAAGATGGTCGTCTATGAGATGGTAGAGGAAGTCGCGGGAAATCGTCTGAACTTATTGTTAGTGAATTAAGCGAGACCGGTGAAACGGCGACAAAGCAGCGTAATGAAGATACAGTGCTGACTGGAATTGCAGAGGGAGGAATAAGAGAGAGAGAGGCGAGTGAAATCTACAGGGAGAAACGGAGCATAGAAATAAGCGCGGCAGATGCTGCCTAGCTCTGGACCGATGCTAATGTTAAACTGTGACAAGTCCCGGAATAAAGCAGTTGGATAAAATACAACTGAATTTCCCCTGCGTTGGAATTTCAAGCTTAATACTATATAAGTATATACCGAACAAAATCGGGTCGAAATTCTTTCGCAGAAGGATGCAGGGACGCTTGATGATCAGCGATCAATTTTTTTATGATACAATCAAACACACGTTCGCTGTCGAGATGTGAAAGCGATAGTCGAAATGGAATCTGTTACCTCGTATCACCAGATCTATGATCACTCAATGATCTCAATCCCTAGTCGACGCGATCGTCACTGATATTAATACCTATTTTGTAGTGGATTTGAAATAGCGAGAAAGTTTGGTCCGTATTAAAACAGGATGTGACGGGCGTCGGTAAAGTTAGCAACTTTACACCCGACTTGTTTATATTGGACAGGGAACATCGTGGCTCCATTGTTTGTAATTTAACACACCGTAGTCAAGCAGCCTCTGCAATCCAACTACATCCCAACGTCCAGACTGGTCCAGTATAGCCCGAGGGTCACTTTTGCCGGGGGTTTCCAACCGGCGCCAAGCGCCAACCGACTTCGTCACTTTTGACCGCTGAAGCAACGGGACAAAAGCGCGATTTCCTCGTTGCTCCTGTCTACCAGGTCTCTTCTGTTCCTTGGATCCTGCCGTTCCAGATACCTGCATCTCGGCGCTGCGCTTTGTTCCACCTGTTGACGTCGAGGGCCGTGGGTGTAGGAGGACGAACGGATCTCCATCGTCTGGCACATCGGGATGAGCTATGGCACCAGAGTTCTTGAGCTGGCTGCTTACCGTCACCGTTTGACAAATTAACCATCCACTTACATTCACAACCTCGTTTCTCATTCATCTCCTGCTGCTCCCGGAAGTTTGCGATGCGCGTGACACGCGCTCGCCCTCGAGAACCGAACACCTAAGGACAGTTCAATTTGCTACCACTCGAGACACGGCACTGTGCCCGTCTCGTCGTAAAGCGGGATTAAACGCTTTTACCAGGCGAGAAAATCTCGTCGGCCGAACAGCGCGAGATGGGAAGCTGAATCAGCCATTCACGATCAAGTTTCAATTCAGATTTCAATTTCTAGTCTCACTATTTTCACTTTTCTACCCGAGGTGTGGAAAGTGAATCTGCGCTCTATCAGGCAATCTTATCGTTTTGTTTATCGTGTGATAAGAGACTTTTTTCAAACTAGTTTAATTCCACCGGTTACGGTTCAAGTCGTTTCCATAATTCATCTCTTACTAACTTGACGAAATAACTGCATTACTCTACGTGCTATGTGGTACTCGACCGTGAAACAGATAAGGAGGGCCAACTCTTGTTCAAACTTCTGACGCCCCTTTTCTTCCGGCATTTAAAATCCGTAAATTTTCATAACGATGGAAAAACTTCGACGTTTCTACCCCAAACAGTTGGAGGAAGGGATTCGCCTACCGTGGCTGTAGACCTGCCGCCTCTGTATAGACTTTACTCTGCCAAGTTGCCATTGCTGATGAGGGAAAAAGTAAAAAGTAAATGGTCATAGAAGGAGAAGAACACAGGGGAATCTGTGGCAAATGGCGATATTGGGAGATAACGTTAATAGGAAATGTGAAAAAGCCATCGTTCGCTTTAACGACTTTCGGATACTCGACGAAGGAAAACCGTCCTGTGATGCAAATATCAACACGATTGCAGCGGGTCGGTGGTTGGGGAGATCTAGAAACTCATTGTGTACAGAAACAATAGCAATTAGCCTTATCTGCAACTAGCAAGATTGCAAGGCAGCCAAGTCGTCTTCCATTGCGTTCGAATTACCCAACCATACCACTCAGGCTACACTCCGGTTTCCCTGCCTAAGAACCGCCCTATACCGGCTAATATCCGGTCTCAACGTGAGATCTGCGATCGGATCTTCCGGCCCCTTTTCCTACGCCTGAATTCTCTCCCCCCCGATCAGATATCCTGCACATTACCCTCAGGGAACTTCGAGCAGCTTTGGTTATGACGGATGCACGTTGACGTCTGTAGTCGAGACGATTTGAAGCTCGGTATTCTTGCGATTTTCTGAGTTTCCATATATTTTTGTTTTATCGTCGAGACATTTTATTCACCGTAAACAATTTTAGCCAAGGACGATTCGCCGCGTGTGAATCGGAGCGCGACTCTCTTCGTTTCGGAGAAAAACTCGCAAACTGCTGACGGGAATTGTAGCTTATGAACTAGAGAATCGAGAAAAAGCTTGTCTGCTCTTCTTCTTTTCTCCTCCATCTTTTTCTGGTGTGAAAATCCGATGCGTGCATCTCCATCACTGCAGCGAGGTAATGGTTTTTCGGTAAGAAACGAAAAATACGTTTTGTCACTTCAAGAAACGTCGCATCCGTGAAATTCTCAACACCGTTTTGTTTTCTTACACTTGGGTTCATTACCTTGTTACCTTCACTGGACGGTAATTTTTCACTAAAATGTGAGTATCGAGGATTCCTCATGTTTTCTAAAATTATCATCATCGTCGTCACGAGGACAGTTTGAATAGACTCTGCAGTCAGATATTTCTCTACAATTTCCAGTAAAAAGCATTTCCTCAATGAGTTAAATCGCACGAGGCTCTTTTTCGTGTAGTTCCAACCCTTCCTCTTGTCGCAGCAGCTCGTTACCCAACCGAGAGAAAATCCTTTATTTTACCTAGCGTGTCACAATATTCCTCGTTTCCTCGGTATGCCACAAAGTCGTGACTAGTAAATAAATTGTAAAGCAACCGCGTGTCCCAGTTATCTCACATCGTATTTATTTATTCAACGCCCTTCACCGGCATCCCTCCCTTATTTTTCCAAGCACCAGATGGAAGTATGAGAGCTACCTTTCCAATCTTCTTTTTAGACAACAGAATTCCCTGCAACCGAGTTTTTGTACCTGCTTTACCAACTCGTTGCACATCTCGTCTCTGGTGACCTAAAAAAACTGTTGCACATTACCGAGGAGAGATTTTTTCTCCAGCAAAGAGGATCAAATATTTCTGTCGGAAATCCAAATTCAACGCATTCACTATTTATATTCGAACAAGTTTTTTCCCTTACTTGTACGCACAAATTGACAGAAATTTGCCATCATCACATTACACCATGCATTGATTTAAATCCATGAGATGAAACTGTGTATGTATTCGTGATGAAGAGTAATTAGAAGCAGAATCAATTGTCATGAAATGGAAACTACGCAACTCAGTTTGGTTCTGCGGTTTACCTAGTTGCGAGGCTGCGGGTAAAACACAAGTTGTAATCCGACCGCCAACAGCCAAACCTGCAGAACACTTCGCGCTTATGCATCGTGGCGTTATCTGTAAGGTATGTAGGTATAAATAATTTCAAAGCCCGCATAGATTACCGAGCCGCGGTTTAATTGTGAGCGCAATTTCGCATCTCTCGCTTCGAGTGGTACGAGAAATGAAAAGTTCTTCAAACTTCCCGCACATTTCGTGAAGCGAATTTTTTTTCCTCTCTTCCGTCAATGATTTATGAATATTATCCCGTTACCCGAAAAATCTCAGGTTGGCTGCTGCGATCAGCGGCAAGGAGGAACGGAAGGTGAAAGTAATGGTTTGATCGTAGATGGTATTTAAAAGCGATTAAATCTGTTCGTCGGGCGCTGATAGTCAGCGGGCAGTAATCGAGGAGGGTCCTGGGTAATTGTGAGCTTCCATCTAAGTCGCTAACAAGCCATCTCGATCCGCAGACCGGATTGTCTGGAGGCGACTTTAAGCATCGTTGAAAACGAGTATATAAGCTCTCGGGAACCCGTCGACGCGCCGAAACGTAATAACGTATTATTAGATTCTAATGTGTCGGATGGCTTCTCGGGGTTCCATATAGCGGGCTCTTACAAACCTGATACAAGGTAATTACTTGACGCGGGCCGACCTTATTATTTTCACCCGACGATATCAAGCCTGATGTAATTACACGTAAACACACTGACAGGCCTGCCTCACACCCGGGGATCGCGTTTGCGCAGCCTATCAGCAGCCGCAAAGCGACGCCGCGACGCCGCGACGGCGGTATGTGCTTAACCACCTACGTCAGGAATTAAAACGCGATTTCCCGGTGGGTGGGTATCTAAGTAAATTTTCCACACGCGTTGAACAACCCCCCACCCCCTACCCCGGAAGGGAAACGGAAACCTTCGAAAACAAAATATCGGCAGAGAAAGGGGTTGAATTTATATCCGCCGAAGAGGCTACCTCGTGCCTCGGGACACCTGAAAGGTTCACACCTCGTTTGAGAAGCGGGTCGGTCCGTCGGCCACCTGCCACCTGCCCACGATCGGCGCGAAGTGCACGCCTCGTCCCCGCCCCCTCGTTCCCGGACTTTTTTTCTCCCATCCACCTCCTCAGGATCGGCTCGGCCCTCCAGGGACACAAACACGTACCCTCGACTTCAGCTTTCCCGCTATCCGCGTACCCTCAGGCGTCGTTCTCGTTAACCGGAGATTTGTGGCCCCTCGGTCTCATTAAGACGTACCGCCGCGTGGCCGCCATTGTCCATCGGACCTTCGCCCGCGTTTGGTCCGACGGAAACTTGACCGTCAAGACGCTGCTTGCGTAGAGGAACCGCTATCAGCTTTTTCTTGAGTCACCGCAACGGTAGTGTCATCGAAAGCATGACCATTGAACCTTAAAGCTCTACAAAAATCCATTGAAAGCTCCGGGAATGCATTGAGAAAGATGTATTTTGAATCATGTGAAATCGATCCTAGTGACGGAAGGATCTTTTAAAGATTCTTGTAATCTCATGACAGGTTTTTAAGGTAGTTCGGAACTCCGCTGACTATGATATTATGATGAAACGAGGCTGGAAATGGGGTCGGATTACACTTTGCGTCCATGACGCTCTGCTGCTTTTAAAGAACACTCGTATACTAGGAGGCTGGTGAAAACCCGCCTCTCGAGGGGCCGAGCGGCTGCAGGTTATACGATTGAACGCAAACAGTCATTGATTGATTTGCCCCGTGCAGGCATATTTATGAGCTGTCGTGTTCAGAGATTATATTTTCCTCCTAGTAAGAAACGCAATCCCCCATCATCCGCTACCTCATCTTCTATCGTTCCCTCTCTCTCTCTCCCTCTCTCTCGTCCCTCGACGTCTTTCTGCGGGGCCTATAAGGCTCGGCTGGCGAAGGATAGGGGTGAATCTTGAATGGAAGGGGGTGGGGGTGGGTTGGGTGGTTGGTTTTGTTGGCCGACGGGTGATGTATGAAGCCCGCCGTATTGCTCGTGCTCTACATAAATTCAGCCCCTCTCGTTCGCGGAGTTACCCCGCGGGTCCTCGCCGACGACGCCACGCTTCCACAACGCGTCGCGAATCCCTTATTCAAGCTCGACGGGCAGGCGAACATATTTAATATCGCGTATAACCCGATGATGAGAGTTTGACGCGCGTCAACTTTCGCGCACAATTCTCACCCCTGATCATCATAACGATCCTAAGGAGGATAAAACGAGGATCAGACCCTGTCTGACCCGCCTTCAGCTAGCCGACTCGGGAATTGTTACCTTACACTGTCCTAATGCCGCTCAGCCCGCGGGCCAGGAACCTGTCGCGACAGCTGCTCCGCAAGCGGGTCCGTTGTTGGGCCCGTTGGTTACACGGGCATTAACGCGTAATGGGCCCAATCTCGGCCCTGCAGGTATCTCTTGGAATTCTTGGTCCCCGGACACTCTGGTTAAAGTTCGAAAGTGGTCCTCGGGATTCGGAGGAGGATTATTGAGAGGTATTTTGATCGGGACGCGGCCGGACCGCCATTAGAACCCGAATGTCAATCGGAGAAGATTCTCGGGATTAACGTCCCCGAAATTTACCGCCGCAGCTGCTACGCTTCGGTTCGCATTCACCGCAAAAGTCGAGCCAGCTAGTCACACCTGCGGATCTAAGTGCCACATTTTCACACCCTCATGAAATACTTTTTCGAAATTATTTTCGGAGGGAAAATAAGCGCAGCGCGTGGCAGGGATTAACCTGCAGAGATAAGTCGACGCGGGCCTCAGGGTGAGGTTTGTTTCTGGTCGGAGTCACACGAGCCTCGGTGCAGATAACGAGGAGCTAGCCGGGAGGCAGAAGAGGCTGTGCCCTGGCAAGGTGCGGTACCTGTTCGCGTTCAGCATCTGCCCCAACGGTATATGGATGGTGTATTTTATACCCGCGAGCATCGAGCCGGCCAGAAACCGCTTATTGTGCTCGGGCCTCGCGCATATCTGATTGGTAAGATTTAATGAGGCTTTGATAAGATTCATGAGTCAGATTGGATGGAAGTTTGGTGTGAATAACGAACGAGTTGCGTGGCTCTGCTGGATACGATAATCTTCCTTCTCTTGATCCTCTGAGGTCCCTCCGAGGACCGAAGATCTCAGATTATTAAACTTTCGTTAGCTAAATAACTCGGAAATTCGAAATTACATTATATTATACAGAAATTAAGTACCCTAGACATTCTGGTCGAATCGATCAACCCCTCTCGATTACACTACGTGGGTTAAAGTTTCACCCGCATTATCGCGTCACTTTTTGTTGTCTCGCAGAAACGTGATCGAGCCATTCGTTTTTATAAGAATTAACAACCAACGATGGGTACTTGATTGTTGATCTGAATGCACACTTTTCTTCTCTCTCGGCCAAAGCTCTTCGACTCAGATATATATCAGAGATGCAACTTTGTAATATAATCCAGACGTTTGGTTTATTCGTTTTCGAGATACTCCGAGTGTTTCCTGATTACAACGGCGATAAATCTGGGAGTTGAACCAACTTACATATTCCAGGGAACAGATTCGTATCGTATACGTATCGGAACGTCAAGAAGACATATATTGGTAACATAATACTCGAATATTTCCAAACAGATCTGTGGACGCGTCAGATCATATTTAATGATACGGTCATTAGATTATTGTCGGGCTAATTACGTTCTTAAGAAGTCGTTGTTCCTGACGTCGTAGATGATAAACAAATTCCTTCGAAAAAGAATCATTGCTATTTCGGAATTCACTTGAGTTTATTCGTGGTAAGCGAAATGGGCGGAATATTATGAGCTATGTATAAATCGGTAAGCCGACGGATATTTAATACTGTATTACCATTCTTTATGGAATATGTTATTAGATACTATCTCAACGTTTGATAGCGATCAGCTACCACCCCGTGGGTAAAAGCTGGGGTATAGATGGAAGTGGGGGGCGGATCGTGTGACTATATAAAATCCACCGCGGGCTCATAAAGCGATATTGTTTTCTCTCTGGGTCAAAATGCTCTGAATATGTATGCACTCTCTGGTATCGCTGCCTAGCCGATGCAGGCGAAACGCGCTTTCAGGTGCAACCACAATAACGCGGGAGCCGCAGGTATATAACCGTAGGAATTTGACGGCAGACTACCGCCCGATGGAAACAAGCCACACCGCATCCCTGACTGTTCTCGAGAACCTTTGTAATTTCATTTTGCGACCGTATAATAAGCCGAGCCGCGAGACCGACGCCGCGGTAATTGGAGGCTGCAAGATCGAATTGAGAAGGCGAAGGACGCCTCGTTGAGTTGTGATAAATAGAGAGAGGAACACCTTTAATTATATCAGTGTCAGCAATTCCGGCCCAACTTTCAACCGCGTAATCACCCCCGTCTGGCCGGCTGACAACGCCTCGTTAGCAGCCGATCGCGTTTCCAGGTGTCGCCGTTACCGCTCATCCTCGATTCACCTTTCCTCTAATTTTTCAACTGCCTCTCGTAGTTTCATCGCTCTCATATAGCAGCTACGATAATATTCCGCGTAGAAAACGCTCGCTGAACGCGGAGGACGCGATGCGAATCTAGACTAGCTGAGGGAGCTTTCAATTTATTTCGAACATCACACGCCTCACGTGGCCCTTTGATGTGTGCAGATGATCGCGGCTAATGATCAGTAAGTTGGCCGTATTCTCGACGGACGGAAAAACGTTCCGAGCGCTCAAATCGCGTGACGAGATTAAGGTCTTCGACGTGTTTCGCATTTCGGCGTTATGCACTGTAATTGCTTTCTCATATTTCACCCGTTTCAATTCTCCCCATTCTTATTTCAAGATCCGTGTGAGAAATGGAAAGACCGCGGGGTGTGCGTGCGCACGCGGTCCCAGCATCGCTTGGAATCCTCTAAGTGGCGGTTGTGGATCGAGTATGGAATCTGCATGCGATTGCGACCCTGATCTCTCTAGTATTAAACTTCTTTGCGCCGTTGCATGATCGGGTGATAAGCCGTGCAGCCGCGGAACTGATGGTCTGAAAATTGCCGGAAACCCCTTACCGTATATCATTACGGAGTGTCTCGTTCCTCTTTGAAGGGGGAATCCACCCTGCATGAGAACGGACGCTACAGGCACGCAGTTTCGTCTCTTCAGCCTCTCGTGTGTGTAATGGCTTCGAAAGCTCTCGAGGTACGCGACGTGTCGGTCACCATTCTTCAGGATTATGGTTTTACGTTTGAATCGATCGTTTGCTGGAACGCCGCACGTCTCTCGTCGACTCAGGCATGCTCGACGGGTTAAAAGCCTCTCGATCCACACGCTCGTCACTCAGAAAACGCCCGTCTGGAGTTAGTCGAGACTATCCAGTCTCCTCCGTCGGGGGCCCTGTTCCGTTGAGATGCCGTCGCTAACAAAGAGGACAATGGGAGAAAACCGTGCTCCACAGGTGTCACCGCGCTTTCGTATACACCGAGTCGAGTAGGCGCAGTGTAATTAATTGTACGTATGAATTTGACTGCTAATACCTCTTTGTCAACGTTTGTACATACAAGCGCATTTACCATCTCAATAAGAGATGAAAGATAGACAGAGAGATTTTTTTTTTCTTTGGATTTGATTTATTAAAGTTAGAGAGAAAGAGAAAGAGAGAGAGAGAGGGAGAAAGCACGGGTGCTTTCAAAAATTCAACTGACCTTTACATGATTAATATTAAGCTAGCCTTCCACACTAGACACAAGTTAGACACAAGCTGTTCTCATGTTTTATCTGCGTAAATCCTGCAGCTTCTCCAGTTTCAGCAGTCGATCCACGGACTTACGCGTATATTACGCTTACATGAAGTGGAATCGGATCAGGCTATCAACTTTCAAACGAATGGTAATGAAAGGCGGACGAAAAAAAAAAACAAATGTATTACGTGGGTCGCGAACGTGAGATCGTAAAAAATCGTTACGCAAAGTCTGGACGCAACGCACTTTAAGCTCATAGCACTGACGCCTCGTGAAATACATTAACAACCGCGGAGCAAGGCTGACTCTTAAACTTTTTTGAAGATTAATAAGAACGAGAGCGTAGCCAGCGAACAACAAATTTGCGAAAACTTTCAGAATCCGTCTAGACTCTCAGTCTCTCATCATCACGGATCGTAGATCAACCCTTTTAAGAATGAGCGAGGGTGGTGAGTCGCGTTTACGATTTATACACTTCGACATTCTCTCACTTATTTTCCAACTGCAGTGTAGCAGTTCGCTACTCGACCTCGGAGACTGGTCGTTAGTTATTGTCACAGTTTCTTTATTTTCCATCCCCGCAGAAATCCGACCGAATTTTATATCTCAGAGGGAATTTATTTCCCCTTTTTAGTTATCGGCTACATAATTTCGCCCGAGTATCTATCTCGTATTCCTACACCAGCGGTGCTACTTTAGCAAGTTTTGAATCGCCCTGGGGACAAGCGGGAATATTTACTGGGGTATTTTGCACGTTTAGCTCGCGTATACGGCTGAAATACAACTGACTTAACGCGGGCGCCGCGCGTCTCGAGGGTCGAAAATTTTTATCAAATTTTGTATGTATTTATCTGCGAAATCTGGTTGGGAAAAACGCGCCAGGTATAGCTAGGCTAAAGAGATAAAGAGAGAAAGCGGTATAGAAAGAGGGGTGTGATTGATGGCCGAGTGAAAGTCGCTTTGCCTGCTTTTTGCCCTTCACCCACGGAGAAGGGTTTGTGTACAATATTATGAAAGAGCGAAAGAGAGAGAGAGAGAGAGAGAGAGAGGACGCGTGCTGCAAAAAGGCGAAAAAAGTTGTCGCGAAACGCGAGAAAGACAGCTTGCTCGCCAGCGGAGGTATAATAACCGCCTGTGTAAGTGAGCGAGCGTTTGTGATTCCAACTTGTCGACGTCACATCTTATACGTGCCCTTCTGAAAACCAACGCAGCGCCGCTTCATCCTACGGGAGAGATGATGCTTGTCTTGTTAGCCGTTTCCCGTGACTCGCTCGTTACCAAGGATCAACCTGATGACATGACGAAGCATTAGACCTTGCGAAGTTGGCTAAAGCAATCTTCCTGTTTACCTGACGCGACTTCTCTCCTCTCCTCTCCTAGCTCTACTAGACGAAGCTCAGAATATTTCTACCTTTATTGAATCGCTTTAAAGAAAAGATCCGTGGAATTATCTGCACTGCGTTCTTCTTAAGGTTGATCTGAGCGCCGGTGTCACACGGATTCCACGCTCGACTGACTCGAGGTATAACCTGGGGCATCAGGAGCACTTTATGGTCTAAAGCGATTATCCCTGCTCGGTCAAGAGGAACCGCTGTCAAGGATCCAACAGGACGCCGATCGGCGGTAATATTTGAGTGCCAAGATACGCAGCTGATCAAAATGTTCAGGCATGTTTAAAGCACGCGGGTAATGCTTCGTACATCCATTCATGTAACTCCTGCTCCTCGACCCGGCGAAGCTGACAGTGTGGTGACAATTACGGTTGATATTTCGACTAAGTGAGATTCTTCGAGTTTTTAGGTCCGATTTGCCGCGCTGGGATGTTGGGCGGTGAAGACCAAAGCCTTTGGGACCAGTTCAACCGCGAGACATCACCGTATTAATATCAACCGTGACATCAATATGCATGTAAGCCGTCACTCGGCAGGGCTTCTCTGTCGAGCTTAGTCCCGTATCATTCATTATACTCGTAAGTCTTAAGCTTTGGACACATTAAGCGGATCATATCCTTCGAGTTCGAAACCCGCGAGAGGGTCGCCAGACGCCGTCTCAACTCTTTTGATAATCCGGGACGCGTCGCTACGCTATTATCTCGGCTTCGTATATTCGGCGTATATTCGAATATAATGGTCATTTGTTCCGCGTGCATCGTAAGTCTGTCGAACCTACCTGCGGCACTCTCAAAAGGCAAAGGAGAAACGAAATTTCTGTCCGTGTAATCGCTGAATAGATAGAAGCCACGATCTTCCAATTTTTCGACACTCTCAATTTTATCCTTGTCCAGATATCGGAGTAATGGATAATCCTTTCCAGTGGAACACGTGGAAGGATAACGTATTTGTGGGTATTTTATCAGCAAAATTTTTTAAAGCAAATTACGTGGCAAATTGAAAAGGGAGGTGTAGGGATGTAGTAATGATGGTGATGATGATGATGGAATTAAAAGTGCAGAAAATCGGGGACAAATTATGATGACACATCGATTTGTAGTGAATGTGGATCGGAGCTGAACATGTCATCGCCGAGTGGCCTGTACTTCATATATCTCGCATATATAAGTGAATAGCAAGAAAGCCAGAAACGTGCTAGAATAATAGACCACCGTCAGTTGTTACGCTGGTCTTTGTCTTATACCAAGTAATCCGAATGAAAATTATCATAAAAAGCAAGCTGTGAATGAAGACAAAGGCTCTGATGGTAGGCCGGCCAGGTCGAGTTGTTCCTAAGTGCGTGCTAACGACGTGACCCTTTCACAGCCTTTAAAACGTGCTGCTTTTACTTCTGACTATACCCACTTGCCTATTTCGTCCGTTGTCTACAGCTGGAAATAAAACGACTCAATCCTAGGGTCCATCTGGTCCCTAAAAACTATTAGATAAGACTGAGGTGGAGTCGTTGCATGGCCGACTGCTGCGCGTTAATCAACGACTTCAGGTTACTGAAACGATGAAAAAAGTTGAGTCAAAACGTGTTCTTAGTCAGCACTAACGATCTTCCGATTTTTCGGGGGCTACAGCAGAACGTGCGCTCTGTGCGTATGATCAGTCCTCCATTTGTCATCGAGATGAATAGTCCAAGGACGATATACTCATCGATACGATCAAACTATATAATTTGAATCCTGTTGAATATTTATCGGTCAACATTGCCAACGATTGTATAATATTGAGGTCACTCGACTGACGTCAGTAGCAATAATTCCTTAGGTAGGAAGATGGTCGATGTATCGAGGAGGCAACGTCCTCTTCTATACATATACTTGGAAGTAATTGATACCGTAGTAATAATTCGTAATCCAGGTGGAACAAGAGTCCGCCCTCGATTTCTCTACAAAAACTCAGGTCTATGGTTTGAAGTCGAGCTATGTAGCTGGTGGCAAACATTTCTGAAGACGGCAACTTCGCCACGTGGAGATGTATGGAGGAACGTGTCCAGCCAGATCCATTTGTCAGGCTTAGTCCGCGTCTGCCCTCTAATCACCCCGAAATGGATGACACGGTGCGTATTTTTTGAGCAGAGCCTTGTGTGCGTGCGTTTGAAGAAAACCACTAAGTACCATTGAAGGCTTTGAGACCGACCGCTAGATCGAGTGACTATTCAGCCTACGGAGGATCTGCTGGAGGAAAAATAGACGATCGAATGACGGGGCGGACGTGTTTACACCACTGACGTTTCACAGTTCTCTATTTCTCTGATAATGGGTGAGTCGATTTCCTTATCAAAAATCGTGAGTCCATGTATCGCTGACTCCTCGACTCTTCCCTTGACACAGTGGGTTACGTCCGCGCTGCCTGCGCGATGATGCTCTGCATCGCAAACATGATAATCTACGGACTAAAGGTTAACATTGCAACGGCTATAATTGGTATGACAAAACACAAGCCTGTCGAAGAGGAAAAGGCAGCCCCACAGTGCCCACAGTTCACCAATGACGATACCGAGGCTGCCAGGATCCAAGGACCGTTCGAATGGACACCGGTTGAGCAAGGATTCGTCGTTAGCATCTACTTCGCCGGATACATGCTCGGCATGTTTCCTAGTGGATACTGCGCCGATAGGTAAGCGAGTAGACTGAAATATCGCCGTGTAATTGCGGCTTGGTACTTCATAGGTTCCCACAGGTTCAACTCAAAGTGGGTGTTGATCGTCACGGTATTCTTCAACGCTGTTACAACTATTCTGTTGCCGCTGACAGCACGAGCGCATCTCCATGCGCTTTACGCTCTTCGATTCCTGACCGGTCTAGTAAGCTCCTCGAACCTTCCGGTAATGAACGTGATGATGGGCAAGTGGATTGTTTACGAGGAGAAGAGCATGTGGGCGGCGATCATATACGCGGGCATGCCGCTTGGTACTGTGATATCGATACTGACCACCGCTCAAATCATGAGTGCCGCAGGCTGGGAGGCCGTATTCTACATCCATGGAACTCTACCTTTGATCTGGTGTATTATTTTCATCTTCTTTTTCGCCGATAACCCCGAGTCACAAAAGTTTATCACTGAAGAAGAACGGGAATATATTTGCGCTGCTTATGGTCACCGCAAACCCTTTTCTGAAAACAAGCCCAGAGTACCATGGAAGGCCATTTTCACTTCGGTACCGTTGTGGGCCCTGATACTAACCAATACTCTTGGCAATTTTTCCTGGTACTTTTTATTGACCACGGCGCCTTTGTACATGAATCATATTCTCAAGTTCAACATCAAAGCGGTGAGTCGACGTTGTCTTTTACTTTTTATGCCCTTGCATGTGAGAATTGTTTTAACGTTTTAGAACGCCGGGATAACCTGCTTTCCGTATCTGATCATCGCGATTCTCAATCCATGTCTTGGAAAGATGTTGGACTGGGGAAGATTGCGGGGTATTTGGAATATGACGGTA
The DNA here is from genome assembly GCF_021155765.1 of Diprion similis. Lineage (NCBI taxonomy): Eukaryota > Metazoa > Arthropoda > Insecta > Hymenoptera > Diprionidae > Diprion > Diprion similis. Next base: position 4,870,254 of record NC_060115.1, on the reverse strand, counting down.
GCAAGAAAAATTGCCGTCACTATAAGTTAGTAACATTTGATGAAGTCTCGAGTGATTTTCAACTTGGTTGAACTTCTCACCCGTGTGTATAAAGATGACGCTGAAGCGTACCCTTTTTCTCCACGTTAGGCTGCGTCCCGACCGCTGTACTCATATTAATCATCGCTTACATCGGGTGTCACAGGTTGGCCACAACGATTCTTCTTTGCATAAATATCGTCGTAGCCGGTACAGTTTTCATCGGCCACTTATGTAACCAGAACGACTTGTCCCCGAACTTCGCAGGGATTTTGATGGGGATCACAAACACACCTGGCACTATTCCGGCGTTCGTTATCCCAGCCCTGACAGGGCACTTTACCAAGAACGAGGTTTACCGCAAGTCATCTCAATGAAAAGAAAAAAACAAAAGAAAAATTCTTCATCTAATATCAACAACGAAACGTGCCCCTAATCGACTTTTTTTCAGCACACCTTCGCTACCTGGAGAAATATTTTCTGGATAATCATCATATGTCAGATATCAGCGTGGCTGATATTCACAATATTTGGATCCGGTAACATTCAGCCTTGGAATGAAGTCGAACAGAGTGCTGTCACAGAGGAGGTGGCATCTGAAAGTAGAAATCGTGAGGACCGCCGTCAGTAATTAATGCTCTTTATTTAGTTGGGGTTTACCGAGTGCAAACCGGAATGTACTTTGAAGTTTGATCCAAGATGTAGAATGGAGAAAAACGGTAAAAATTCTTTGCTAAATAAAAATCTCCTCGACTTAATTATTTCGATAAGACCGCGCACAGGTGCTGCCACCTGTAATTATGTGCGTGTATTCGTACAAATCGTGCACCTGGACTTATCCACTGATATGCTTTCGGTGAGCAACGTACCAGCTATCCCCAAGCGTTACACTCGTCCCGGAGAAACGAAGAAAGTCTTCACGCATAATTAGCGCCAGGCCACCCACGTGGCTTCTTGGTGGACCAATTAGGTGCCACCTGGCAGAAGAATTCCTCGCGTCCCAATTATACCGTAGAGCTTCACGCGGCGTTCTGCTACTAGCTCTGCTAAAAAATCTTTCAGTATGTCGTTATATTTATCTACGGTGACGCCATGTCTGAAGTGAAGATATTGCTTTTTCGTTTGCTCTTTCACTGTCTGTATTTATACTCCACGAAGCCATGAAAGCCTGTCCTCTTGATCATAATGTGCGCCTAATTTGAACCAGATAACCAGATCCCAAATTATTCACTTGGCCAGGATAGTCGAAAGACTGGTTTCAGATGTCTCGTGTATTGTTTCGACAGAGACTGGTAGAGTCTTTTATAGAAGATACCTGAATCTTCAACACATTATCAAACTTGCTGGTCACTCTTTACTCTTAGGACTTTTTGTATGCGGTGCGGTGCTTCATCATGGGAAATGCACCTGCTGTTCCGATCATGGAAATCGGGGGTTAGCGGTTCCGAATGGAATTCTTCGGGAGCTGAAGAGAAAGGAAAGGAAGAAAAGAACATCATCAGATATCACAAGGGAATTGTTTTCAAGGTCTGATCACTTAGTGGCTCTCTGACTACCGCGTGATTCTCCCTACCCTCAATTTTTCGGTTTAATACTTTTTTATAACACACATATGACAGGCCCGCAGATGGTCCTCGGCCTGGTGTGTCTCGTATCGGAAAAAGCTTAGCGAGGAAATGTGTGTCAGCGACGTGGTACATAATGGAATAATGCATCACCACTAATCTCAGTTCCATTCAGAACGGGAATTTGAATTTGAATTTCTATTCGAGATTAAAATACACCCTCCGAAAGTGGCGCACCCCCAAGGTGTCACCAAGGCGGTGGTTGCAGGAGCGTCAGGTGATCGGTTCGCACGACTCGTCAAAACTGTCGACGAGCTGGCTGATCCGTAGTGTGTCTTTTCACACTATGATGCGAGGAGCTTAGGTTCGCGAGAAAGCTATGAAAATATAGATCAAGAAAAATCAATGGACTGTTCTCTTGCATAAATGAATCGGCGAGAGGTCGACTGGCTCTTAATTTCCTTTCTCTCTCTCCCTCCCTCTCTTTCGCACCCTCGCTCTTCTTCCTCTCTGACGGCCTGGCATAGCGAAGCACGACGTGGTTGTAGGGCTGGCACGCAGGCGTTCTTATTAAAGGTGGCGATTTATCGTCGGTAATAACGCCGAGGTCTGGCGCTACTCGTGCCGCCGGTGGTACTGCCACTGCTTGGTCGCAAATGTCTCGTACCGCTGGTTGGTACCGAGCTATAAGAAAGGGTGAAACCAGGGTGAGTGCGAGTCGGTTATACACGTGCAGACAAGCGTCGTGAGCTGGCTGAAAAGCGCAGGGTTGCACGTTGCAGGGTGTCTCGCACCCCCGTAAAATGTGTCCACAGCCTTGCAGGAGGCGGGGTGAAGCGAAATTAACAATTCCAGGCATTTTCGCGGTGTTCGAAACGGATGGAATCCATCCGGCATCCACGCGTTGCAGCCAGATCACAGGGCGAAGGGACGCGCGCGTTTGGAAGACCCAACCGTAGTACTTGGACATGGAAACAATGGTCGTTGCATGTCCCACGCAAATAAATTCCTCCGGCTCTCGACTTGATGGTGATAATTATATCCAATGTCAGGTTCTCCGGGTGGGTTCATATTTTTCACGGCAATTGACGCCGTCCCTCCACATCCTCTACTCAGAACTGACGGTGGTTGACGCTCGGAAAATACGACAGTGCAAACACGGATGCAAGTCCCGCAGATTTACTGTCAGACCCAAGGGAATATGGGTCACTAGTTATGTGGGGCGAATAGCGACTGCTGTAGGTGAACGCCGCCAGCTGCCCCGAGTCACTTTATCTCCCTCATGCACCCTTTCGCTGCCTGGTGTGTATCGGGGGCGGGGTTTCATACCAGTTTTCTCCCCGTCCACTCTGCGTCCCCACCACCGCTGCACGGGTGTGTAAAATACCCCTGAGCGATCGAGCGAGTACCCCGTGTGCAGACGCGAAACACTTTACATCGACGATGCAACCCTCGTTCGGCCTTCCGCGTGTTGACGGGCAGAAGCAACCGGCGCGCACCAACGGACTCCCCACCATCCCTTGGTGAAAAAATTGCGTACCTACAAGTGCGCTTAGCTTCAGTGGTTCATTGCCCGAAGATGGAAGCCTGCATGCACCCTCTTTGTGAACGCTGCAACGTGTGCGGCGCGAACTCTTCCCGCAGCGATTAGTTATCATCGTGCTGTATATGTATAATATTCTATAAATGCACGAGGACCATCGTGACGCAATACACTTGCATGTATGCACATCCACGCGTTTGTGCCATGGTGCGGAAGTCAGCCGGGTTTGGTAGCGCGAGTAATCCCCTTCGGAAATCAAGGGTCCGGCACACCTCTCGGAGAGCCAGTGACTCCCTTTCCTAACTCCTCATTCTGCACGGTGTGAGGCATCGCTGGGTAATTGCGGGAGAGTCGAGAAGTTCACCAAGGTGGAAAAAGGCTTCACGTTAATAATATTTCTCTCCTTCACCCCACGGGGACAGCGGATACGTCGCTCAGCTCGGCGGCTCAGGCATCCCGCTGCTCTTTGCTAAGCTTTTCCTCCATCGGGTTTTCGTCAACGTGCGGTAACACCCCCCACCCCCACCCCTCGAGATCCGGCTTGACGGTGGCGTCAACGCCTCGGCAAAGAGCTCCGAGTTATTACGCACGTTCATTGTTGTTCGCTCACACTTTATTGTTGTTTCAATTACGCAGGCACGCGGGATAGACCGTCGCTTATTCGAGTACCGCCCCCCCCCCCCCACCGCCCCCCCTACACCTAACCCACCCGACCACCCACCCCTATTTCCAACTCGACGTACTCGCCCGTCGTCGGCATATTGTGCATGCATAATTTAACGTGTTCAAACAAATAACAAAGTTTTCGCATGCTGATGAGAACCAGAAAGAGACCCTTACTCTCCTGCTCTCTCGTTCTCTCTTTCTCTCTTTCACTCGAATCTTGAATCTTGCAGAGTTTTTGGCGACGCCAAACTGTCGCGTTTTCGCTCTCGGATATTTCAGGTTTGCCTAGATTGGGTAGGTGGGCGGATTTGCATTCGAATATTCTTTCGAAATTATTACTATATGCAGACTGTCTAGACTTTAGCGGTACGTCCCTGCAGCTGCATTTTTACGTTTTCAAAAAAAGAAAAGAAGACAATCTCACATTGCAAAATAACAGTAAAAGTCTGTTACTGGTTTCTCCACCGCTATGGCTTGATCTTACTACGCATCGTACGTTTCCACTCTCCACCCTGACACGAGCTTCTCTCTTTCCAATTCATCTTCATTTCTGTCTTTCTTTATCTCCTGTAAAAACAGGCGTGAGATTGGTACAGCGCGCTTCGTATGATGGCCGTTCGATCCGCTCAAAGCTGCTGTGAGTCTATTTATGGAGATCGTCGGGATCTCGGGTTGAATCGAAAACGCGTTTACAGTCATACCAGGGAGTACGTTCTTATGCATTTTTCAATTAACTCAGCTATCTCACCGGCTCGTGACAGTGCACTTTATACGGTTCAGTATCGATTCCTTCTCTGTACGGAGTCCACAAGATACCAAAGCCGCGTTCCTTCGTCAGGGCAGAATCTACTTTGCTGAAAGTGAACCGTTTGACAGGTCAAACTTCCGTCACTTAATGCGAGCGTCGATACTATGATATATACATCGGTATACGAGTGAATAGAAATCGTCTCGAACTGCTGCTTCATCTGCAACTGATAACCGCCGCGAAATTCAAGATCGTCTGAATTGGCGCATGTATTCAGCATGAAAGAAATTTTAGCGAGTATGACGAATTTGGCTGAATGGAAGACGGGTTTTCCTATGCAAATTGACACAAGCCCCGTGGTCTTGTATGTGAACGAATAACTTAGGTGATGAGAAGACGCTGCTGGGTAAGTGTTGATAAATGTTTGGATAAAGTGCTCGTGGAGAGAGAGAAGGGTTCTTTGGTAGTCTGAAGGTCGTCTGCAAGGTTTTTTCGCAGTGTGCTCACTATTATTACTATTATCACTATCATTATTTTTTCCCTGCACGAGCTCACATGCCACGGTTCATGAAATTGCAGTCTGTTTTGAATCCATGGTGGAAACAAACTGATAGTTGATTGAATTCATTGACCAGGTGCCATATGAAAGTGGCGGGGAATTTAAATTGATATTGAAGAAGACGGGACGGAATCTCATAAGAAATCGCTTGGTCATTTGATCACGACGCGAATATTGCATGCAGCGCTCTGCCAATCGATTCTTACGGGATAATCAAGGGATCTCATTTTACTCCGTATATTATTCTCAGGTGGGGTTTAAGACCCCCTTGGAAATACGACGCAGCTGGTACGAGGCGGCAGTATGAAGAAGTGGTAGTTTCGTCGTCGGTTGAATTTATTTATTTATTCCTTCGTCGCACGATTTTTAATCAGAAAGAGGCTGCGGAAAACATACCCGGTGCATATATATATATATATATGAATGGTAATATTCGAATCCTGGAATTTAATTACCGGCCAAAACAGTTTTAATAATTAACCGTCCCTTATAATCCGACCTTTTGTCTCGCCGTAAGCGAGCCTGACTTCAGCTCGATTCTTGCCTACGGAACTCTGCGGAGTTCTGTTTTTCCGCTCGCGAACGCGGAGAGAAAATGTCAAGGAAAACCCCAGCTCCCGACTTAATTTCCATTTGTATACGTTTCGCCGCCGCCAACCCAAAGTGAAACTCGCCTGATATCTCTGTCCAGTCGAGACAAAGCATGCCAGGGATCCAAAGCTCGCCCGAAGTCCACTCCAAGTGATTTGTGAAAAACATTCCTCGCCTGAATTTCCCGCTATCGCTTTATACCGCCGCGCCGCTACTTTCTTTGGACGGAATAGGATCCCAGTGACTGCGGGAATCCGAGCTATATTGAGACGTTTGTATACTTTCGTTTGAAAAATAGGTGCATACATCATAATATTAGGCTGCAGCCAAGTGGCATGCAGCGCGCGTGTATTCGATACATTATTTTTCATTAAATTTAATTAAAACCTCTCCGTAATTACCATCGCGATGTATTGCTTGGAGCTCGTTTCGGGCCCACCCAGCTGCGGGCCCACCAACAATTTTCGAGTCCATCGGAAAAAAACTCTGGCAGGTGTCGGAGGCGGCTGAATGTACAAGGTTGGTGTATACAGTTTTAATCGAATGTTAATCGTCAGCATCATTGTCGTTCTGCAGTGATAGCCACCGAAATATATATATATATATATATATGTATATATAGATACTTATGAAAATCGTAATATCCGACACGCCCATCCTGACGAATAGTTCGCGCGGTTTCCTTTGTGCACCTAAAGGGTTTGATGATGTTGGTATTTGGGAAGAATTTTAATTACCGCTTCGCTCCATTAGCTGAGAATTCAGTGAATGAAACAATCATCTCGAATGCTGCATGTCATCTCAGGCCCACCTGCTCTTAACCCTTTTTTAGCCTATAAGAAGTCAAATCAAACCAAAGTCGAGCTATGGACCAGCAAACAACACGATGGAATTGAGATATTAGAGAGAGATAGAGAGAGAGAGAAAAAATTGGAACAAAACTCGCTCGAGGCATTTCGGTCAGACGAGAACTTGACAATAATTTGAAAAAAAAAAAAAAAAAAATTGTTTTTTCGTCTAAGAAGAAAGTACTCTTTGAGCAATCAGTGACTTCCGCAATCTCAGATTCCGTTGAAAGACCGCCGGGATGCTTCAGGGATGAAAATTTCCTGGCAAGGTGATCCTCGTTAGCGGCTTCAGACGTTTTAATTGCCCCCCTCCGCCGTTGTTGACCCCTCGGGAGTTGGTGCAGCCAAGTTGCAACCACGATGTGCTATTCGATAGTTCTGCAGTCAGCGAAGAACACTTTGTTCTTACCGTCTCTCGCGCTGCGAAGCTCGTCGCTTCACTTTGCGCCCTCATTACGTTGTTTTTCTTCTGAGTAATTTAGTCCGGTTTTTCTCCCTTTTTTTTCTTTCTTACTTTGACCGGGGTGTGAATAAAGGAGAATGTTTCTTCTTCGTGTTTTCGAAAAGCTTCAGAATCGCAAGGGGCTTCGATCACGAGATCACAACAGCGCTCATCTCCGAGGATAAAATAAGAGAGGGTGAGTGAGTGAGTGAGTTTCAGGGAAGTTTTTAGGAGAGCAGATGCAGCACCTTGATCATTACACAAATATCTTGGTTCTTTGCTCTCACGCTTGGGGGATGTTGAGACAGAAGAAGAAGAAGAACAAGAAGAAGAACAAGAAGTAGAAGTGAGGGAGAGTATAAAGAATAGCTGGGTACTCGCTTACTCCGAGATACTTAACCTCGCCTCATTAATTATCTAATCCTTGTTCCTCGTAACAATATACTTCGCAAGCCCCGCGCTTTTCCTTGCAGTCGCCCCACCTTGGCAGAATCTCTGTCTTGGCCTTGCGCCCTCGTGATAGCTAGAAGCGAAGACATTTACACCCTTTACGCTCGGCCAAGTTCCGTCGACGCGATGCGTTTGAGAAACTGGGGTTGGCGTGTTCGAGGGGCAGCTACTAACAACACGTGCGCGCTACATACTTTCGACGGTGGTGCCTCCCCTCCGTGCTAGCGGAGAGAGACTCCAGCGAGCTGAAGAAGGTAATTAATTAAGAGACGCTCCGAGGCTCGACCCAGTTCTTCTCGAGAGGTTGAGCACCCTGACGAGATCCCCGATTATATAAGGCTTGGCCCCGACTCTGCCCCTTGGACGAAATGAAAAAAGAAAAAGGGGAGAAGAGAGAGCTGTTCTAAAAATCTCTATTTCACGTTCGAAGGAGTTTGCGGTCCTGCAGTCAAGGACGACGCAACGGAAGGTCGATCCTTGAACGGCTGAAACGGATCTATGTGCGAGGATTTTAATGGACCTCGGTTGGTCGCTTGCCTAGGGACTCGGCTAACTACTCTTGGCACTTGCAGTTGCTGAGCTGACGAGACGTAGCGGAGTAAGGGATAAGGGATGAAGGTTAGAGGGGTCAGAGTTTAGGGCAAGAAAGTACGAAACTTCGAGGGTTGCTAGAGACGGAGAGCGAGGCTGACGAAGACGGCGAGAAACTCGTCGAAGTAACGGTATTACACATTTTCTTAACTACCTATCTCATATTCTCGCGAGCGGGACACTAAATTATACACGCGTGGGACACTCCCTATAAATTCTCGACTCCGCATCGCCGCCATCGCGACCCCCTTCATCCCCCGCTCTCACCGGCGAATTCCGCACAACTCTCCCTCAAGGGCAAGAAATAACCAACCAACTCGGGCAAAATCCTTCTCGAGGCAGTCCTACCGAGGACGTTTATTTACAACGATTAATCATGGTCTGCGAGTGGGTGGCGCGGGACTTGGGGGTGGGTGGGGTGGCTGATGAAATCGAGCGGGACTAAGGACTCGGATAACGAAAACGAGCGAGCATTAAAATAAAGTGATAAGGTGAGACCGTAACACCATTGACAATGCGCCCAAGGTATTACGTGGAGAAAATCGGTAAGAGGAAGTGAAATTTTCCTGGATAACTTCGGCTCCAGCTATACGCTACTAAACACTGTAGCAAAAAATTACACCGCCTCTATTATTCTCTCTTGAATTTGTGCGACGACGAGTGGCTCTTTGCAATGTCGCTCTCGCTTCGACCTTGTTCTGTACATCGATGCTGCACAATAATTATTATTCATCTCCGCATCGGGCTACGGGACTGAGGATATTTTCTTCTAAGAGTAAGAGCAGCGTAGCTCGCGATGCGTTCAGGAATGCTTGTGAACCCGGCTAATGAGCAATTAGTAGCGTTGCTCCTCCGGTTCTCCCGGTCGTCGGCTGCAGGTCTCCGGCTCACCGAGTCTCGGGTTCCCCGGGTATATTGCGGCGACGGAACGTGGCCACCACATGGCTAAGCCTCACCCACGCCGGTTGAGTGCCATAGAAGAATTTATCGTCCGTCTGGTTTATCGCGTGCGAACAATTAGTCACTCGTTCGTAATTCCTCGTGCGGGAAGTAAAGCAGGGGAGAAGCGATCGAACCGTGCCAATGACTATCGTCTACGTCACAAAAGTCAAATCTGCACGAACGATGATCGATGATCGTGAAAACCGAATGTACCCTGACGCTGATACTACCTTTAAATTCACCTGCTAAATCGTGTATTTTTCTGGTTATTCGGGAACTGGGTTACGGAGGAACGGACGGAGACAATTACTGGTGTTGTCTTTCGGGCAAACAATGCCGCTGCCGTGGCGTCGTATCGACGTGTAAACCCTGCACAACCCCCTTGCGTCACAAGTGCGATAGACGTTGCACGGTGGCTGGCTATACGGCTATACAACCCCTAACAACGTTCCGTGCTAGCCTCTGCGTGGCACGAGTTTACCCTCCAGTTACACGCATCGTATACATCTGCATTTTCTACAAAGACCTTGGTAATTGTTCAACCCACGACCCTGAATAATTCACAACTTCAATTGGTACGTACATCGAACCGTAAAATCTGTTACATGAAGAGATCGGAGCAGCGTTCAGGTCGATTATGGTGGAATGAATTGTTCCATCGACATCTGATTCCTGTTGGAAGGGGTCTCTGGCAAGCTAAAGTTTTCACAAAGTTGACGTGGTTTCGGAGTTTACACTACGTCTCGTGTTTATCCGTTCAATTGGTATGCCTTCTTTGCTGGAGAAACCCAAAGGTGGATTATGTCAGTACCTATTGACATATATGAGCTTCTCAGTTCATCTCGAATCTTCCAATTTTAAAATCCGGCGTTTCTCGGTTTTCTTTGTTCTCCCTTTCCAACCTCCCATCGACTCGACGGCAGCGATGTGACCTCGATCCGTCAGGCGAAGAATGCAATATTTCTATCGACTTGTCATTATCGGGTGTAAGAAAAAGGGGAAAAAGGGAGCCGATTGGGGGCCGCATGTAATTGATCGAAATCGGATTGTGAAAGAGATGAACCGAATTAAAGTCGCGGTTTCGTGACAAAACTCTCGCCGCGGCGAAACGGGGGAGGAGGTGTCTGCTACCAAATGACAAATGGAGACCACAAGATTGCGCCTTCGACATCCAATTAGCCCGCCCTGCTTCCTTCGCTCTCTCGTTCCGTCAGCTAACCCCAAATCGTCTCTTTCCCTTATTCGAGTAAAGCCAGGTGCAGAGAGAGGACCAGGATCTTCCTATAAACAAACTGGAATCGGTTGAATCTATCGCCGGAGACATTTAATTAACAAAATTCGAGCGTTTCAAGGCACTCAGTGGCGTGTTATCTCCGGATAAAATGAAGTCTCCGAGGTTTAAGACTCGGCGACTCGTTGTCTGGGTTATTACTTTATTGCCGTCCATTCGTGCCAAAATTTTGATGACGCCACATCGGGCGAAGAGGAAAAATAAATGGCACGATGAACTGAACTATTTGTTCCAAATATGTGAAAGGGAGGAACGTGACCGGGTAATTGGAACGTACGTTGGCTAATGATAATGAGAACGATTTCAACTGGCACATAAGCGTCGTCGTCGTAACGCAACTTTGAAGAAAATTTTCCATACTAATTATACCGCGAATTGGAACAGCCTCGATCCAACCGGATATCTGAATAACGTTTATCGCACGATAGATAATATCAGCAGAGTTTCTGGGGTAGTTTGAGGGATGTTTTTTTCCTCGTGATATTTTTCACTGCGGGATATTTCGTCCGCGTTAGACGCGAGCCTGACTTGATTAATGACTTTGAAACTCACGTGGTACTACACGGTGTATACGTGCTGTACGGAACCCTGCTGACTTACCTGAAACAAAGAAAAGCCTTCGGTTATTAATGGATACGAAGATGAGATGAATTAAAGGAGGCTTCGATATTAGTTGGCGTCATTATACATCTTCGTCACGCTAAATTCGTATAATCGAGCAACTCGAGAAAAAGAAGAAGTAGAAGAAGAAGCAGACTCTGAACTTGTATGATACTATACGGCGTAACCAAACGGACTTAGTAAACAGAGACCAGCAGGAGTTTCCACTGGTTATATCGCGTCGTGTAACATCAGTGCACGATTCATCATCCGATCAAATCTGTTTAATGATCTGGCGTCAATTTATTCCGCGTTCGTATCTACAAGAGCAGCCTATGTATTGACCTTTATACTCGCACAAGCATATTCCTTCCAGCCATGGGCTAGCCATCAATTTCACCGGGGACCAAAAGGCGGAAGAACAGTGAACAGCTGAAAATCCTGCTCACCAAAATGGCGCGGTGCAAGGGTGGCCGGTTTTTGCGTCGAGTGTAGCGGCGTGTACGAGATGCGGTCGCGGTAATGGAGATATATGCGTCGCGGTCAGCATTCAATAGATCATGGACAGGACGTCCAGTGGCGCGATCAACGATCAATACATTAGCGAACGCAGCCTGTCAGTGTTTCATGATGGTCCCTGACCGCTGGCTGGGGTTCCAACGCCACCCAGCGTTCGACAGAGAAAAAGCCTCGATGAAAGAGAGAGAGAGAGAGAAAAATATACAGAATTTCGTGATAGCGTATAGACATAACAGGTTGGGCAAAGAGAAAGCACTCACCCCGAGCCCCTTTCTTCTCTTGATATTGAAAAATCGACGGGCGCAAAGACGACGGGCGGTCAATCGAACCGACTACTACTTGTACGGATTTGTAAAGGCCTCCGACGGACTCCTCATTTTTCAATGAATCCGGCACGTCACGAACGATAACGCACGCAAGGTCTAATTACCGAAATGCACGACACGCAGCTCGATCCTGCCACATGTGTGCCACGGTATTCTAGGCTACATCGGAGGGCTAATCTTGTGCGGCGGCTTTCCTTCACACTTAATCAGTCTGATGGTCAGCTTATACGACAGTTGCCCACTTTTAAGCGAAATTAGTTTTCGACAAACCGCTCTTTCTTGCTTCGTTTTTATTCTATTGTCACAGCGTTAAGAAATGCGGAAATATTTATTCGTTCATAGGCGCCTACGTAAGCGAGAATTATCGATCATCCGTCTTGTAGGAAGAAAATATCCAGCACCTCAATTTTCGAGGGGTGTCTCAAAGTGACGAATTGAAATCTCGAACGAGATCCCATCGACAAGAGGACTGTTGAAATATACGGTGGAAATCTGAGAACAGCCAAGTTTTCACCGGGGCTTCATTTGAGCGAGGATCCCGCAGACTCGGTGGAGAGATGACAGACATCTCTGACGCACCTGTGCCAGGCTGTGCCTCGTATTTCCATTTTCATCCCTGTATCTACCAACCCTCGGCTGCAGGCTTCGAATCATTCGAATTTCGTGCCTTGAATAGAAGCACGCTGAGGTATATATATACAGTACACCCAGCGTAGTGTTTTTCATTATTTCAGACGTAGAATAGAAAGCAAAAACGCGATCACATCCCGGGACATTCATTTCTGCAATACTGATTCGTTTTTCTTCAGCGTTACGCGTCGTCAGCTATAGAAAATTGCTGTTAATTCTATCAGGGAAATACGCGCGGAGGGAAGAAGAAAAAACATTGACACAGAGAAATGTAAATCAACCTTTGCCGCCGCGTAAATTTGCGAATATAAAATTAACGTTAAAGTGAAATCCGCTGCTCTGATCTCTGTCATTTCATTTTCCAAAGAAACAAACCGAACGGGCAACAGGGTCAGGGTCAACTTCCGCTGCGGCAGAGTCGTTAATCGATACTGTCTCCAGCTCGCTGTAGCATCGATTCCTGGCCGTTTCCCCCGCCGCTATCGGCCGTCGTTTAGGCACAGGATGAAAGGCTTGTCAAGGGATTCCCCGAGCCTGGATTTCGGGTATGAGGTACTTCCCACGGAAAAAACGAAGCCGATCGAACTAGGTTGGTGCGGAATCATCGATCAGGATGAAACCGGGTGACGTTCTTTGCAGCAGAGCTGTAATAACGATAACGAAACGTATATATACTAAATCGGAATATCCTAGCCGCCTGTTGACTTCTCCCCGATTAAATTGACAGAATCAGCTGGAGAAGAAGCGCCTCGTTGCCTCCGGGCGGCCGATAACGCCACTGCGCCGCCGCCACACCCCCGACTTAAACATAATGGAAGACTGATCGCGCTGTCCATTGCCGAAACCTTCGCTATCGCTCACCGATGCCTTTCGGCGGGGTGTCCCCTTCGCTTTCTCCTTAATTTCATCCGCCAAGGGTGGCTAAGGGAACCAGGGAACCCAGGTTACCGCCTTATTATTACGTAACGAGGGTTATATGCGCCTCGGCAATGATTTACGCGCCAACTTTTCCCCCGGAATTATTATACCGCCCGCCGTCGTCTTCGGCGATCTGCGACGAATAAAGTATACATACCTTCATTTTTACACCCCGTGCTATCGAGCCGCTTCGTTCACTGCATGTCGCGTCGAATTATGTCACATGATTTAATCGATTTCTCTCGCAAATTTACGTCGGAATAGTGCCTCAAAGAATAGATTGCAGCACTTTTCAGAATCGTCAAAATTTTCGCAAAAAATTGAAATAGGTTAGCCCTGCATGAGAAGGGTGCTCCGTCAAGACAATACAAGCACTGAGTAGGGGTCACCATACGATGGGCGGCTCCGCTGATTGTGAGCGAAGCTCTGGCCACGGTGCTAAATGACGACCATCCACCATCGGGTAGGAATGTTTTTCAGAGAAAGGGGGAGAAAAGAATAGAAAAAAAAAACAAGATCAAGAAAGCGGTGGGGAAATAAGGAAGGTAGAAAATAATAGAGAACAAAAATTCAATAGAGTAGGAGGGGAGGCGCAACTCCCAACTAGGCGTTAGGGGTAGGTCCGCGCAAATCTGCGAAGGTGCCAGGGGGCTCCCTGAGGTTATGCCCCGTGCGGTTCCGTGGAGTCCCCGACCCTTACCAGAGTGGCCGCTGGTTTTTTAGTGGGTGCAAGTCCTGCACTACCCTGGAGTTTCTTGCGCGAAGCTCCAGGGTGTGCATAAGGGATTTTTACCAGCAATATCGAAAAAAAAAAAAAATTAGTGTAAGCCTTACTTTTTTAGTCATTCTCAGAGCCGGACAGATTTTCGTCTCGAAATCGGTTTCTATGATGATCTCTGGAGTGATTGGACCCCCAGGAACTCAGAAGACACATCGAAAAGAGCGTCCGACGAACAGCAGAGAAATGACGATCAAAACCCTCACTTTTTCGGCCGTAACTTTTCAGCTATCGCTCGCAGCGTATTGGGACTGCGCTTAATCGATTTCTCTCGCAAAATTACGTCGGAATAGTGCCTGAAAGAATTCATTTCAGCACTTTTCAAAGTCGTCGAAATTTTCGCCAAAAATCCAAAGGGGTTAGCCTTAGTTTTTTCCTCATTTTCGGAGCCGAAAATTTCTCGTCTCGGAATCGATTAGTATGACCATTTCTAGAGTAATTCGACCCCCAGGAACTCAGAAAACACATTAAAAAGAGCGTCGGACCAACAGCAGAGAAATGCCGACGAAAATCTCCGGTTTTTCGGCTGTAACTTTTGATGCGTTGCTCGCAGCCTATTGGGACTGCGCTTAATCGATTCCTCTCGCAAAATTACGTCGAAATAGTGCCTGAAAGAATTAATCGCAGCACTTTTCAAAGTCTTCGAAATTTTGGCCAAAAATCCAAAGGGGTAAGCCTTACTTTTTTGCTCATTTTCGGAGCCGAAAATTTCTCGTCTCGGAATCGATTAGTATGACCATTTCTAGAGTAATTCGACCCCCAGGAACTCAGAAAACACATTAAAAAGAGCGTCGGACCAACAGCAGAGAAATGCCGACGAAAATCTCCGGTTTTTCGGCTGTAACTTTTGATGCGTTGCTCGCAGCCTATTGGGACTGCGCTTAATCGATTCCTCTCGCAAAATTACGTCGGAATAGTGCCTGAAAGAATTAATCGCAGCACTTTTCAATGTCTTCGAAATTTTGGCCAAAAATCCAAAGGGGTTAGCCTTAGTTTTTTCCTCATTTTCGGAGCCGAAAATTTTTCGTCTCGGAATCGATTAGTATGACCATTTCTAGAGTAATTCGACCCCCAGGAACTCAGAAAACACATGAAAAAGAGCGTCGGACCAACAACAGAGAAATGACGATGAAAATCATGAGTTTTTCGGCTGTAACTTTTCAGCTATCGCTCGCAGCGTATTGGGACTGCGCTCAATAGCCGGTTCCATGTTGATTGTCATAAGCGTGCCGTGCACCGATTCTACCGACTGATAAACGCCGACTCATACGATGATAATAATCGAGTTAAAATAAACATACGTAAACATTTTTATGCCAGCTAAGTTCGACTGATCCATTATCTCCACGCAAACCGGTGAGTATAATTGCCAAATTAACGTCGAATCGCGGAATCAACGAAATTAACGAGCGATACTTACTTTTCGATCGCAGGAGAAAAGGAAGAGAAAATCGAACCCACGTCTCTCGCTGGATCCAAGGTGCCCGGTTTTATGGTTAACTAGCTTCGGCGCGTGTCAGTGCGTCTCTGACTCGAACAAGATAAAACAATCTGGGCCAGCCCCGAGGGGTGCAAAGATCCGAGTGAGTTGAAACTTGGACGGAGGAACGCTGCGGGCTGTCGGGACGCGATAGCGGGCCCCCAAAGAACGAGATGTATCTGGACCGGGCGGTGGCCGCAGATAAAAGTCGCCAAAAAGTAGCGGAGGTTCACGGGGGTGAAGGTGACGTGACCTAGCTGTGCAAAAAAGCGCTGGGATAATTGCAGGGCGAAAGAATATCCTGGCTGGAAAAAAAAATGTGCGGGTAGATAAATTGTACGATTGTCATTACGCACCGCCAGCGAAGCAGATGAAAATATTCGAGTACCGAAAATTTCCACTCCGGGGATACAGATTTTCTTTATCGTGAATTATACGGGCCAATAACTCATTGAGATTCTTCGAATCACTCTTTGTCCCGCGGAGACAACGCTTCATCCGAATTCATTTCTTGAAACGAATTATTTACAGTAACGCCCGGAATGCCGGCGTAGCAGGTTAAAGAAAAGTTTCAACGTGGCCATTTGTTATGCGCGAGTGGTGTTCGAACGAACTAAAACTGCGAACGGAGACGCAGTGCGGACGTGTGGCTGGATACACGGAGGGAGAAGGAAGAAGAAGAACGAAGGATGAGAGAAAAGAAAGCTTCGGAATACCAGCTCGTCGAGAAAGACATGGCGCGGAGGAAAAGCACGGGGTAAGCTTGGAATAAAAAAGTTTTATGTTATAAATAAAAAGTTGGAGATATCCGTACGCGACTTCGAGCTATAGCGTATAAGTTTTCAACGGCGGATTCACGGTGCAACATCTGCGGCGTAAACTGCTCTGCAGATATCAGATTTACCTACGTAAGCACGATCGACAGCTTTCGCCTCACAATCAGGTGATTGTCCTTATGATAAAATATGGTATCACGGCTGTGCAGTCTTCAACACCGAGAGAGAAGAAGTTCACGCTTCCAACTCTATTGAAAAGCTTTTGCTGCAGACACGTGAAACGTAAATAAGCTTGCGAAGCCGTGTGACGCAGCTCCGTCGTCGGAGGGAACGTCAATGCCCGTTCAATCGGTTAATATTTAGGTCGGCAATCAATTATGGGGCAAGTCAAGCGGCGTCTTTGGTAACGAGGATGTCGATACTCGTCGAAGAACCGCAAGTTCAATAATTATGGATCGAATTAGCCAAGTTCCGCCAAGTGCGTTCTGAGGATCGGCACGCGAATTCTTATCCGAAATTTTCGCATTGAGAATATACTGCATTGCGGAGGGCCCTACGCGGTTTTGATTGAAAGTTGAATGAGGTGGAATAAGGAGCTCGAATATGGATCGTCGAGATGACTTTTCCTCCTTACGGCGGCGGCCTAGCTTCCGCCCGAGGCGTTTGAATTTTTCAGAAAACCTGGAATTTATTTGAATCCCTCGACGGGGCCGACGGCAGCCTCTCCTCCAGGGTAACAACCCTCTGGCTGCCAAACGTCATTCCTACCATCCCTTCACGGAATATTTCTTGATGTGACGACAGGAATTTGCGGAATTTTATTTCATCCCGGAAGCGTTTATGCATATACACCACCACCTATCACCGCATATGTACTATGATATATATCGCTGGCGATTGGCGGATAAACTTAGACTTTCCCGGATATACCGCGTGACAAGTTGAAGAGCTGGAAAGCGATGCTTCGTTTTTTGTCGCATTTTCATCGAATTATCCTCATATTATTTACTAAAATAGAGCTTTCCGCACCGCTAATGTGGAACATGGGGTAAATAAACAAACGGCAATGGGGGTTTGATGCGCTCTGTCTCCCGTAACGACGCCTCAGGGATCGTCGACTGCTGCTCTGCCAGGCGAAATGCCCAGGTAGCGTCTGCTGTCGGAGTCATTAATTCAACCCTCAGCCGCCAGTCCGGAGCTTTACTTTATGAAACGAGCCGAAGAAGGAGTAAAAAGCGGCCAGAGCGCGAAAACCACAATGGGAAAAAAGGGCGCGATGCAGGAGCTTGCGGCAAGTCCGAGCCGAGAGTGTATATACATATATAGCCTGTGCAAAGTGAGATTAGCTCAAGGGTCGAACCCATTCTGGAAGGGTCGGGGGAAAGTCGTGGACCGTTTCCGCGCGGCCCGCAAGCTCTCTACTGCTCCTGCACGTGAAATTTTGAGGGCTTGAATCGACGTTTTACGAGGGTTGTGTGCGGCCGAGTTTCGGGGGTTGAGTGAACGCTGAGTGCGACTGGTACCGGCGAAAAGAGTCGCCTTGTGGGTAAAGAAAGAGTAACGCATTCCAAGTGGAGCGCGTATCTCAGACGGCGCCGCGGCGCGGTTGGCGAAGGGCTGAAGGGCAAAGGGATGGTTAGGCGTTGCGCAATCCGCAGGGTCACGCTTCTTGTTTATGCGGGGAACCACTCAAGCGCTGCTTCTTGAATTAACCCCTCCAACGTCTGCGGAGGACAGAGGAACTCCTTACAGCTCACGCGCGAGACTTGCTGCCGGATCAATTACGACCCCCGTTCTTCCACCCCCCAGGAAAAATCCGATTTACTCACTATTTCACGATGCGGGGACGCGAGCGAAGGCTAATGCGAGCTGCCGTCCCCGAAATCATCCGAGTACCTGGGTCAAGGGTGAAATTCTTTGTCGAAAAACCGGAAATTGAGAAACCCCCGAATCCACTCCCCCCTTTCGTTACACCTGTCACTATCCAAACCAGGGCAAAATTCAATATCACCGGATTACGCGTGGCACGAACGGTTCGTTGAACATTTTCGAATTGAATACACGTCAAGGCGTGGGCGTTAGGCCTTTAATCAACGATATGCTCTGCTCGAATTGTATGGGCTGTGACACACCTCGACTCATGCCTGTATAATATAATTTCACATCGTTTGACGGGAGTAGGCGTTCAAATTTGGAACCTCTTTATACTTTTAAAATAACGATCCTGTCAGAGTTCAAAGCTATTCGAATCACTGTGCTTGCTTACAAAGCTTGTGTAAGCGTTGGATCAATCAAAAGTTCACCATGAGATTTTCAATGCTCTACGAAATATGATTGAACGAATTCCATACATTTTTATACATCGCGAACCGTGATAAAATGCCGCGACTTTTCGTTCAAGATGATGACAGGAGTTGCGAGGAGGACAAGAGGAATCCGGAGGCGTTTCCAGCCGCTCGTATGATTTAGCGCAAGTGTTTTCTTACTTGAAGCCAGGGCGAGCGTTGGAGCGTAATCGTTTGTCAACGGATATATCGCGACGGCGTTTTCCCCGCAGAGGCCGTAGCTGGCGAAATAATAGCCAAGGGCACATCGTGAACGAGCAGCCTAGACTCGGGCTGAGAAATCCTTGCGATATTTCACCATTTTTCTCCGCTCGCATTATACGCCGGACGACTTCTGACGGCGAAAAACCCAACTCGTGTAGCACCGACCTTCCCAGGCGAGCTTGCACCTTGACAGGATCAGGACCCAACTTTGAAGGACTCTTTAGCCAGCTCGATCAGCGGATTATTTTTTGTCGGGCCCGTGGCTCGCCATGTCCAAATATTAACCCCAGCTGGGGTAGGTTTCGAAAATTTCATCCAGCCCGCTCCGTCACGGTGGTGTTTGCTCATCCGAGTCGCCCGGTCGGGCCGAAAAAAATCAGTGGGAAGGAATTTACTTGAGAGGATACATGTGTTCGAGGTCTTATTTTCCGAGTTGGTTTTTGATATGTTTTTTTTTTTTTTTTTTTTTTGTCAATCGGTAGGTAATCGAACTTCTTTACCACACTCTGAAAAAGGCTCCGTTTCGAAGGGCGTGATAAATCTCCTTTCCCTCCTTCAAACTCCTTTTCACCGAATGCCACGGTGATACTGACTTATGTAGGCCAAGTTCTGATCAGCATGGAATTCTTGGATTTCGCGAAATTCTATACCGGCTGGATCTCCCTCGCGTTTCCTCTATTCCTCGAAACTTCTAACCCACGCGGTATGCGGTTTGCAAAGCTGCGTCAAAATTAGCACCGTTTCGTCTCGTCTTCAACTGCGGACTTAGTTCGAAATCCAGCGAAAAGCTGTGCTTGTAATTATTCACAGATTTGCTTGTATTCCTGGTTACGTTATCGGTAACGTCTTCCGTCTTTGCGGTTTACGCGGTATATCCTCGAACTTCTGATCTCACGTAAAAACATATTAACTTTTTTCCATTCCGTGTTGATTTCAACTTGCTGCAAGTATTTTCGGAACAATTGATCCAGTGAATACATACAGACATATATATATAAATATATATGTGTATGTACAATATATATACCGTTCTGCGCCATCTCGAGACGCGATGGGTGGGAGGGTCTTCTGGATGTTTCTGGTTTTGACAGTGGCCAGTCGATGCAATATTGTTATGTCCCACTTACACTGCCAGCAACATCGGAGCACCAAGAAGTAGCGGTACCTACTGTTCTCAACCCACTTACGCCAATAGCGAGGAAACTTTTGTAATTGTCAGGCTGTCGTTGCGGTGGCGGCAACGTCACGGCTTTGTCTATCCCGGAAACGGACTCTGACCATTACCCTCTGTCGAGAAGAAAAAAAAACGGGGGATGACAGGCATTGGGGGAAATGTCAATGAGGCCGGTTCCTTTCTTCTGGCGGAGACGACGACAAAGCCGTGGCAAACAGCCGGCGATTCGCCACCGCAAACAAACTACCACACACTGTATACGCGAGTAATCTAGCTTCTTCGTGAAAAAACCTTCCATTCACTGCATGGGGAAAACTTAGCGTGACATTGTTCTTGCATTATATCTGCCAAATCCCGCTCGATGAGCCGAGACGGATACCGCAAGGCGAAATACCGAGACTACCTGCAGCCACTCAAGTTCGCGTGCAGACCGGCTCTACTTGCGTGACTTCCAAACCCGCTTTGAGGTGAGCGAATGGGTATAAGGCCGCGAACCATGACCTCTGTTTATCACAAGATCGTGTTAAAACGAGAGAAACTGGGGGTGCATGCATCGGACGCCGCGCCTCGTGTCGTGGAGAAAACAGCAGAGCAGACCGAATAAGGTGATGCTGTTACACCCGGAAACACTTAAAACACCATCAATCAACGACACCGGTCACATACTGCGGCGCAATCCAACGCGACGTCTCAACACGTCACAAGAAGTCCGTTTCGGTGTAATCGGCGCTCTGTATTCCGAGCAGAAGACACCTAGGACTCATCTGTCATACGTGCGAAGCGGCAAGGTCACCGAACGATTTGGTCTTCCGGTTGTAATATGTTTCACCTGCTCCTGTCGCCGCTGCTGCTGGTTAAAAATCTTAACAGCATACGCCCCGTGGTTCAGACTTTGACGGTAATATCTTCGCGGTTGATATTCAGAGGGTGTCGCCCAATCTCGAGTGCCTTAGACTCTCCTCGGTGCCGTGGCTGTCGGGGTCAGGAGCCAAGATTGCGTGGCGAGACATTAGCATGCCGTGTTCGGGCCCCGTGCGGTTATCAACACTGGATTGGCCACAGCGTGCCCCGACTCTCAAGCCGGAGGCACCGGAGCGAGGGTCTTCATTTCTTCATCCGCAGGAGTCAGTTTTCCCCGAGGTTTTACAACACCCGTTCATAATTCTCGGCTGTACGCGCCGGCAGCTGTAGCCTGCCGCAAGCCCGTGACCTACATTAAATTCATCTTCTCACCACCGTGCGCCCTGCTTTCGCCCTCTTTTTTCCTCTCAACCCTCCGAAGCTCTTCCCGACTTTGCTCTATCTATTCGTCATCCCTTCTCACTTTCTCTCCGGCTTCATTTTACTTCTTTGTATTTCCACCTCGACCAACCCTCCTTTGAGCCTCGACAGTCGTCGGAACTCCCGGTGGTTGGTTACACCTGTGTCGAAAGTGTCCTGCAAAAGATTCACTGCTGGAATTAATTACAACTGTTAATTTTAGACGCTTTTTAGGATCCTCGCCGGCGACTGGTGTCTCTGCTTTTTCACTTTTAGAGAAATATCGACTGACGTGACGTTGACGCGTGACCACGTCCACCTGCTTGAATCAACGTCGCGATCCAACAACTAGTCGGATAAAATGTTTCTGTCACGCGAATATGACTGATCTTGATCTCTCCGCCATCAGCTGCTTCGTTGCTTTCTCGATGCGTGTCTAATGTGTATGCTTTTCTCATCCCTCGCTCTCCACGCTCTCCCGGTAAACTTTCCAGTGATTACGATCGTCAGACAGCTCTCGCGGGTTCTTGACATGCTATTTTTGTCAGGCATCCGCGAAATATCTCCGGGGCATGTTTGCATACTTTAGAGAACGAGGGGGAAAATGGCGGGCTCGGCTGCTTTCAAAGAAAACAGCCAGCGTCCCCTTCGAATGTAAAACAAAGATCATTTAGTGATAGCAAATATATGCTTCGCGCGGAATGAATCGTAAAAAGGTCGTAAAACCCCCGGCGAACTCCTTGCCCTCGCACTTCGACGACCCGGCCGACGAAGGGTCGGTCTCCACCTTCACCTTCACCCCCGCCTCCTCATCCTCTTCGTCCTCGTCGCCGCAAGAGGCGAGGTAATGCTTTATGTACGAAGGACATTACGCGCTAATGACTGGAGTTAGGTGAAATCGATGCGTCGACGAGCTCGTCGAGCAGAAAATTTGTCCCCACTTCTCACTGCGAAGCAAGGATTCAAACACGACGGAAAAAAGTCGTCGCAGGTGCGTTCTGCAATTCCTGATGCGGATCGCGTGTTCGGGTTTGAACTCGAGGTGATCACCCGCCATTGTATCGCTACACGGGTTGTTAATTTCCATAAGGGTCTTCCGGTTTCCCGGATGCGTCGACACAGGGAAATTCCTCCGAGTTGATTGAAATACATCGAGTGCTCTGCTTTCAATTACTCTTCATTCCACCGTTCAGAACTTCAGGAAAAGCGATGATCGAACTGCAGCAATCTGCTCAGTTTCTTTCGTCCTCAGGGTTTTTTTTTCCTTCTTTTCCCGGGGTCAAACGGACACTTTATAGTCAACCGGTGACGTTGATGAAGATATGGGTCCCCGTGAAAAGCTTTTCAGAAGACAAATATCGTTTTGGAAACAGCCGTCTGGAGAATTCGGTCGACAAAAATTCTCCCAGTCAACCCTCGGCGAGTTCTTTAATGCTAGTTTGGTATTTCCGGGGGATCATCAGACACCTTTCAATCTCGTTCGTGGAATGACGTCGGAGTCTGACGTTTGAATAAGATTCCTGACGGGTTGATTCATTCGTTGATATTCCTCACCTTCCTCGCCGCATCGCGTCGCTACATCCATAATGAAACCGCAAGGTTTTCAAGGCGGTGATAAATCTGGCGAATGACGAAAACCGTTCTCTTCAATGGATTTTACAAACTCGAATCACACATGCGCGAGGCGGCTCACGCGATGAAGTCATCTTTGGCATCAAACCAAAATAACCGCAAAGCGCACGACGTTGCGGTCGAACCTACGTGATGATCGACGCGGTAAAACGACGAGCGTGACATCCGTTCGCTTCCGAAAAATTTTTGAATCGACTGACGAAGTGTCTCACACCCGTGTCCCCCCGACATTCGTGTGCATTTTTTCTTCTCTCCTCACTTCTCCTCATTCATAAATTATCCCTCCGGTTAGAGGAACAATCGATTCGAGTCATCTCGACTTTCGGGTGGTCTCCATTGTCTCGGATTGGACAAAGGTGGCGGGGAAGTCCCGAGTTGCGTTGCGTTGCGTTGCGTTGCGTTTCGTTGCGTCGCGTCGCGTCGCGTTGCGTTGCGTTGGTGTTGGGACCCCGCTGGATATCCGGGTCCGTTGACAATGGTGCGTATTGTTCGTTGAAAGTAAACAAAGGACAGTAGTGGTAGTAGTTGTCGGTAGGATCTACACGACTTCATTAAGTGAGTAAACATGTTCTGACCGGCGATAAAGCCAGGGGACAAGCGCGTTAATGACTCCAGAGAAATGTAAAATTCAAATTATTGTTCTCCCGCCGTTGAACGAGTTAAAAGTACCCTAACAGTTTCGGACTCTGATTTACGCGCGCAAATCCCACCCGCGCGCACCCTTGTCAACAGTTTCTCTTTGTCACCATGCACTCTCCGCGTTACCTATACGCGGTAATTTTCACCGTCAAGTGAGTGCAGACCCTCGACTACGTCGGCGCATAAATTTTCATCAAAATAATCGCGCGTGCGCTACGGATAATTCACAAACGAAATTTCATCACTCCTGCAGGCTCGTTAAAACTATCGCATTACAAACCCACTCAAGTGGAAATAATGCAATAATGTTGGAGTCAGATTTTAGTCCCCCGCGACTGTGTAAGTTACATGGATTTCATCATTTACACACATCCTATATCGGCTTATCTACCTCATTTAATAGTCGATGTCTTTTAACGCGCGCGTTAATCTGTCAGCAATGACTCTCCGATCAACGACCCAAGGCAGGCACAGTTTATCACCCCGTATCGGCACCATCAATGACTCGTATCACGTGTCGACGTATGTGTATGTATATACATATAAAGCTGAATTAAACCTCGCCAACATTATAAACCTTGTACGAGTGTCGAGGGCCTGTTGATGAGAACCACCAGAAACCCCTTTACATACAACCTGGAAGCATAATGTAATTTAATCGTCATTACAAATCTGTCGTCATCGATGTCAAAATTTACATCCAAGTATACTCACGCCGGGATTTATTCAAATGCTAATCAGTACTCCGTATTGCTCGTGTCGTGACGCGTTCCTTCGACTAAGACTCTCCGAGACGCTTGAGAAAAGGTATTAAACAGTCGTCGTCCGGGTTTATGGGGTTTCCGAAAACTCTGAGACTGCGGTAGACACTCATCGTTCGTGATTGATTTTCAAATCAGTCACAACGCCGCAGGATATTTCCTTAGTCTAGAACAAGGCACCGATTCCAATAAATGCAAAAACCCTTCACCCCCATTGCGACGATTCCACGATCAGTCGAGCTGGGAAAAAGAAAACCTGCTATACCGGCATCGGGATCAAATTGTCGAGCTATGGCGGTGGGTTGAAATATTTGAAGCATTCCAGATTGTCCTCCACTCGTCGTATAAGGTGCGTAGAAATTGAAAACCGTGCGTAATCTCCGACAGGAACACGTGTTACGCGCGTCTCTTTCAAAGCGGACGAAAGTAGTTCTGGGAATAATACCTCACAGTTTCTAACCACCGACTCGATCCAACCCACTCGAGATAAGTGCGTCCATCTTACCGACTTTGGTATGCGTGAGAGAATGGTCGTTACATTAGTCCAAAAAATACCGCAACGGTGTCCTGGTTAGTGTTGCTCCTGCTGCTGCAGGATCAGGGCCAGGTACTTGAGTGGAAGGGAGGGATGGAAATACTTTTGACGTAAAACAGAACTTACGACCGGGGTACAGATGAGTCTTTAAGAATCGGAGATATGGAATGGTAGAAGCTACATATTCTCCGTCATTTTTCTAAAGCTGTATTGCAAGCTTTTATAGTATATACCAGAAAGTCACGAAACTTATCGATTTCTCTTTTACTATGGTAGTAAACCGATCGCCAAACCTGACAGTTTCAATTTGCTCCGCAAAACTAAAAAAGAACTAAAACAAAAAAGACTGAAAAACAGTTACATATTTTTAAAGGATTCTCTGTACTCCGTATATACTGGTTTGTCAGTGTAGAAGTGGGTGTGGGATGGATGTTTTTACGAGAGAACCAGCAGTCGCGGCACACGTGTCGAGAGAAAGAAATGGAAATAACAAAAACAAAAAAAAAAAAAAAAAAAAAGCTGCTGGCAAACGAAGAAATAACAAACAAGTCAAAAAATGAGAACTCTGGACCGGAGTAAAATAACGAGATTGTCGCACGCTGCGTCCGGCTTCGGCAATAAAAACGTAGACCACCGGGTCACCGGTCCAAGCTTTTATCTTCTCGCCGTTCTAGGCGGACCTAGCTTCTGCAGAGGGTGGTTTTCACCTGTTTGTCCTGGTTTTTATTTCATTCCTAGCGTATGGTTAGACCTGCTCGGAATTACAACCTTGCCAAAGCAAATAGCTCGCCTGGATTTTTATATGCATCACGCGATCCTAGCGCGTGCAGTTCCCACAATTTTCTCCGATTCATTGTCCAGGAATGAATAACGCTTGCACGAATGGATTTAGGGACTCAGAAATTCTTCGAGAAGGATATTTGTAAGCACAGTTCAGGGACATTTTAATCATTTTAATTACTCAAGGACTAAATTGGCACCACATCAATGCTTACGGCACGGTTTCTACGAATTCACTTATTACAGACTGATTAATTTTTTGAGCACGTGGCGGCGACGCAGGTGTCCGATTTTTTTTTCATCTTCGTTGCGCAATAACTACGTGCACAAACGTCTCACATCAGAGGGGATCTCGATGTGACTTCCTGCGGGAACGCGACGAAGAGCGATATAATTATGCAACGATGCTACGCGAGAGGAAAAGAACCGAACTGCATTGCAACGTGTGTCAAGTGCAAGCGAGTCTCGTTCGTCTACAATCCCGTCGACACTTGTCGACGTGTTCAATGACGGTTTTCGTCGTCTCGTGGCGCGGCCCGGATTCCCGGGTACCGATATAATCCAATAATTCGTCGGATACTTACCATATTTACGATCCGGTATATAAGTTTTATGGCGGCTGGTCCTCGATACCAGTCGACTGCGGTAGACACGCGCCCAGTAAATCTATCGAGTAGTAAACACCGGGTATAACACACGCATGTGGCCGTGGGGCGAGTGAACGAAACTCGAGGCCATGGCCGCGGCCATCAATGGTGGATTAAATATAGCTTCTCAATAAATCTACGAGCCAGCAAGGAAACGGGTTCCAATTAATCACCGGGTGATTAGCCCGAGTGAATCCATCGCGACGATCACGCGACCCGCAAACCCGCAATTCGACACCGCGTTGACTCCACGGGGGGATGAAAGAACCCCAGGTTCTATACCTCGGCTTACCTGTCCGCTGAAATTGAGTCGTGTGCGGATAAACGACGTACAACGTACAACGTACAACGTACAACGTAACCTGGGGCGGAAGGCGGACGGAGGCATTCCCGCGACTTCCTGCAGCCGCGCCCTGATCGGGGGGTGCGGGGGGCGGCCAGGGTGGGGCTGGCGTGTGAGCTGCCTCGGTAAAACCACTGTCAGTCATCGTTAGGCGTACCGCGGGGCCCGATATTGCGGCCATTGTTGTCTCGTTAAATTAATTGTTTATTATATCAGCCAAGCCGGGCCCCCGTTCTCCGCCTCTTCTGCCTCCACGTTCCCTCGGCTACGGGACGCATAATCCGAGACCCAGGCTTACCGGTTTCCGACCAAGAAGAGCCAACGCACGTTCGCGCGAGGATCGGGCCAGACTTGACGCAGCGCGACGAGACGAGAAGCTGCGGGATTGATGCCGGATTATCCGATGAAGGTCGGGGATTAGCCACGCGACAAACGCGCAAGTTTACCTCTTCCTTTGCCCCTTTACTCGCGTCTACTCACTCGCATTATACTTTCAGACTTTTCCTTTCTTCGTCCGGTTTTCAATGCGGGGAAAGCCGCGGTACATGTGGAATTCAAGGAAACCATTCCACGTCGTCATTCTCACAATTTCTTGCGTTTGAAGGGGTGCCCGGGTCGATTTCGACGTTGACGCATACATCTTTCAATATCGAAGTCCACATATCGAAGAAGGGAATAACGGTCCTGTTTTTTATGCAATTCTTTATTTTACACAGAAATAAAGAAATGGTATGAATTCTACGAATTTAATATTTCGATTTAGTAGAGTCCATGCGTTTTTTTTTTTTTATTTCTGTCCCAAACGAAGATGTTTTGGAGTGTTTTTGTTCAGAATTGTATATATAATCGGGCTCTTAGTCCTTTTTTCGTTATTTATATACGTGGACTTCGATATTTGGAAATATATACGTCAACGTCGGAATCGACCCTAGGCAGAAGCTTTCATTGGAAAAAAATTTAAACTTCATATTAAGATAAAATCATCTTAAACCAAGTAGTTCACAGTTATCTTGATATTCTATCGGTATCGAGATTTAGTACAGTTTATAAAGATGTGCAGGAGAACTTTGAAAATTGTGTTTATACTTCTCGTGAGAGAATTTCTGCTCATCCAAAACTTTGAGGGTTCGATAATTATCGTCGGACAGAAATATAAAAATCGACATCTTGACATCGATTTAATCCCATACATTATTTCACCCTAAAGTCAAGTAGGTATATGGTGTAAGGCTTCTGAAGTGTGATTATATCTAATAGATTGGAAGTGATTTTATGAATTAATACAGAGTGCTCGCAGGGCAGTTAGGGTTATCAGTAGGATGCCACTGCGACATGTCACGCCAAGCCCTTCGTAAATACCGACCGTTAAAGTGTTGTACGTACATGCGGGTCGATCGGCGGCACGTTGGTGAAGCGTCCGTGTGACACGGGCTGGCATCCGTGGAAAATGAAGAAAATTTACGGCATTGATAAGGTAATATTGTTATCATTGGCTGGAGGATGGCGAGGGCCGGGAGGAAACGGTGAAATCCTGTTAGTGCGAGAGTTGGCTGCACGCGGCAGCGCCGGGCGAAGATAGCTCGTTAAATTAAAAGCACCGGAATCTTATATTCGATGATTCATGGAATCATAAAACGCCGCGACACCGATCCTCTTATCCATTTTAAATTTACATCGCGCATCCGAGAGAGGGAGCATCAGACGAAAGAGAGAAATTCGGTGTATTTCGACTCTAGACACTCTGTTTTTAAATGTAATTTATAGCGCTTCCTGAGCGCGCAATCGCATCGTCGTCGTTGCTCAAGATCTCGCTCCGATCATGACGTTCGATCGAATACGTATAGCCAGGGATTTATCAAGTTAACGGTTCACCCCGCGATCGGTTACGTCAAAAAAATTCCACTCTCTCCGGCGGTGTGGATCCTGCAGCGCTCTAAGGCGGGTATCGATAATATCCAGCATTGAAAGTGTGCCTTGGAAGGTCCTCGTCCACGTAAATCAATATCCCGTTCAACTTTCGAAGAAATTTTTCTACCGCACGAATCAACGGGACCCCGCAAGCCGGCTCCAGGAGGAAGTCTGTCTAAGGATTCCTCAAATCGGCTCCACGATGATCAATTTTTATCTTTTAAGAACCTTGACTTTTGCACCGTCTTTGAACGCCTCCGGGAAAGCAAGAATAATTTGGCTCTTTTCGTTGCCGGGCGAGAACTAAGCCTGTAATTTTCACCAGCAACACGCTCGCACGCGCAAATTGATACCAAGAATCGTTTCAGCCTACCAAAAACGACACGCCTTGTAATATCCGCCGATAAGACTGATGGAAAATAGCGACTGATCTCTGACTCTCTAATATCATCGGCAAAGATTTACCGCGGTAAGAAAGAAGCAGGGATAAAAGGAAGGAAGGAAAGAGGGTACAGTGAAAAGGCGCGCTAGAATCAAGTCGGGTCTGACTTATTGTCAGAGAGGCCACATCCTATCGGCGGAAGCGGAAAAAACCTTGGCGATTTCAGCTGATTCGCCGGGGGTGCGTGCATTTCGTTGTTTACGAGAGGCTGTAATTTATTGTAATGATTCGGCCGTTAGCCCTGCTTTATGGACCTGCTAATAATCGCGAGGCTTGCCCAGGATTAAATCGTAACTATAAGGCAATTTTTATAGGGGCATAACAGAACACGCCGCCGCGGGAGAATATTACGGGAAATTGTCTGCATCTATATCATCTCTTGCTGCCTACAATAAAATCCCGTTTTTTACAGCAGCCTTCAACCCTTCGCTCCACTATCTAAGTCGGACGTCCCCGGGTGTAGCTCGGCAATGAGTGGGCATGACTGTAGTAGGTAAAAGGTGACCGACCTAGGTGCGCCGGAGCCGCGCAGCAGGTATGACACAATGCCCATACCTACAATTATTTATAACATCTCTGGCTGAAGAGCGCATCGGGATTCTAGGCAGGTAGCTCAGCCGGTAGGCAAGCATTGTTTCATGAACACGTAGCCGGTGTTGGAGTCTGGTACGTGGCATGTCGCCGGAGATCGTGAGGCGAAATCAATGTCTGTAACAGATATCGTCGCCTATCCATGGCCACTGGTGACCTACCCGGGTGCCGACAGGATATTAGTGTCAAAAATCGGGATCGATGATCGTATACCGTGATCGAAAACCGGACTCTTCATTAGACTTGAAACCGATCTCGATCGAAAGGATCGGACGATTGCTTGTGAATTGATTTTCTCTTGTGTTTCGATTTTTGTATTTAAGCTTCTCTTTTGAGTACAGAAAAAAATAGTTCTTGCACAATTAGTGAAATTAAATGAGGTGAAATTTTTTTTTTTTTTAGTACTTGTAGTACCGTTTGTACAGCAGAGCTTGACTTTTGTGAATGATGAAAATCGAAGAGTCACTTGAGTTTAATTCTCCAAAGAACCTTCTTTCAAAGTTAACCTAATGATCCCCGTTCTGAATTGTGCTTGTTTGAAAATTTCATCAACGTGGCTTGTTGAGCGCGGATATGCGAATTTTTTCGAGGGTAAAACGCGAACGCGAAACTCCTGCTTCTCGCTCGTGTTTTTCCATGTCTACTATACTATACATACATGTATTGTATACATTCTTTCAAGTATGAAATTGTAACCATTCCGACGGGGTTCTGTAGCTCGAGAGGATAAAACGATGAACAAAAGGTGGTTTGGAAGCGGGTGAAAAAAAAACTGTCTCGTCTTTTCTATTTTCAATCGGGGTATCTCTTTTATCATACAAACAGGTAAAACTGAAGTCGATTGTTTAAAGCGACCACCTTCGTCTGACGTAACACTGAGTTCACTTTTTTCTCCCGAGAATTTCTAAGATCTTCCGAACGCGGACAGATGCAGTAATCTTGCGAAATTACTTCCCATAACGCGGGAAACTGCTGTTCAAGTCCCGCTGTCGTCGGGAAGTGCGGATTTTATGCAAGCGCTTGCAGAGCTTCCGCAGCTGTAACGAATATTATCCTGAGCTGAGCTTCTCTAAACTCCGTGGATGCACGGGTACCGTGGTCCATTCCTTATTGCGTTTTATGTCTCGAAGACTCAACTTCTTTTTAACTTTCTCGCGTTCTTCCAGCGACCGAGTGAGTCAAGCTATGTATGCGCAGACGAGCTGAAACGAGATCTATGGAGAATTGTAATTTTCGGCGTCGCTTCGCTTTGCTCCAACATTTTCTCCGCAGTCTCTTCCGCCGTATTTAACACCAGACAGCGCGAAATGGGCACGCCATAGTTGCGTATACATTCCAGGGAAAGAATGCAAGGAATATTACGATTTTTACCAACCACCTACTCGGTGAGACGTTTCATTAGGATTCAGGAACCGCAGGAATAGGGTCACAGCAGAAACGTAAGAAGAAGAAAGCACGGAGAGGAACCGTGCACAACGCAATCGAAACTCTCGGCTCACTCATCGAGCACCAAATCAAGATCTCTCACCGCAAGAATCAAGATTTCAATTTTTCTGGCTGAATAGCCATCGTCATCTTCCTACGCAAAGGCTGCATTATACGCTTCATTCGAGTCAAGCATTAGATTGTACACCTGATAATCAGCTTCTTACGAAAGTTTATAAGTGCACAGTATGTATTATCGTCGAGGCTTAAGCACGCCCACTGCACGTGACTAAGCAGCTAATTTTCTTCCACGATAAGAGTTGTAGAAATTGGTAATTTCTGATCGAGGAATGTCGGCGCCGATCGTTCGTTAAATTACGTAACACAAAGAGGCACCATTTTCATGTCCCATTGCCCGGGTCAATTACTGTCCTGCATATAAATGTTTGGCTGGCACGTTAAACTTACCGTTAGCGAATCTCCGAAGTAATACTGCTGTTCGTCGACTGAGGCAAGGATCAGCAAACTTTCGTCGAAACAGCGAATCAAGTTTCGAATCATCGGCCTTCGAGTAGGTACGCGGATAAGAAAGGAAAAATGAAATTCACTTGGTCACGTGTAGCCGGCGAAATCAAGCCGAAAGTCAAAGAGAAACACCGGGAGGATCACTTACCGGAGATCTTCAAGGTCGAATCAAGAAACCCTTGGTAACGGGGCTCTAGCACTGATCCCAGAAGCAGATGTGCGTTTGTGTGTGTGTGTGTGTGTGTGTGTGTGTGTGTGCAGGGTACGTACGCCGATTCGCCAACTTTTGCCGACCCGCGGAAAGTTTCTCACTTAAGAATTCCGAGATGATCCGAAAGTTTCAAGGTCGGTGGAAAATCACGCGTCACTCGACTGTCAGAGTTGGAAGAACTTCTCGTAATACCATCCGCGTGATGAAATTTTTTTCGGGCTGCTTCACGCCGTATTGACAAATCTTCCGGATGACTTTCCGCAACGGAAAGAAAACGTGCGACGCTTCACTCAACGAGAAACATCTTGAAGGCACGTTTCTGGAGGCTTGACAAACTCGCGGTGACGATTTGACGAATCTTCATTCTTTAAGGGGATACGCCGTGTACTCCTCGCCAGAAATGAAAACAGAATCTCGAATTTGGAACTATCCGATGTGTCGGAATCGTGGCACAAAATTCTCACAACCAAACCCCGAATAGCGTTGCATAAGAAGCTTGCTCTGCAGCCGGGAGAGCGGTGTGTTATCTTTGGCTTGTTTTTCCAGCTTTTTAGCCAGTCTGAGTGCCTGTCCAATGATTTTGTAACCGATGGCTTTCAGGATGGAGTGGTCACATCAGGGGATGAGAATAGCTGCTGATTCGAGGATGTGAGAAAGGATATCGTCAGTGGCTGGCAGCAAGCGAGGGAGGGAAAACCGAGGGAACTCACGTGTCAGCTGTCAATATGGCGTCGATGCGAGACGAGCCGTGTGTACTTAGCATCGGGGTGGAAATGCTGGCTAATAGGTTAGCTGTTTTCCTGTACTATTCTTTCACTGAAACTCGATCTGCTCTCTCTCTCTCTTTCTCTCTCTCTCTCTCTCTCTCCCTCCCTTTATCTTTGAACGCTCATCAACGTCGATGGCGGATCATTTTCTGTCATCCTTTTTTGTCATGTAAGGTCGAGGTGAGCGTATGCGTGAAGCCATGATGATACTAAATCGCACCCATTTTCACTGTTTTCACTCTTTGTAAAGTGAAAGAGGAAGTGGATGAGAATCGACAGGACAAAACAAAGATCACAACTGATCACACGACGATGGGTTTCAAGGGGTTGATTCGGCACTGCGATCCATTGCGGAATCGAACGCGTGGCTAAATCGCGGACGAGAGTAACTCGTGTAGTTTGCAGCGTGTGACTGGAGGATCGGGATGTGCGAAACCCAGAGTCCTCTGGACGCGACTGACGGCGCGACCCTCCGGTCGGGGACCAAAGCCACCCCCACGACCAGCAAGAAGCGACGCGCCGCCGCCTTGAGGCCGTTGCGAGCGCGATCCCTCAAGATATACCCTGAGCAATTCGGGAAACTGAGGGTAAGAGAGATGAAGAAGAAGCTCGGAAGGGGTGGAGGGATGAAAGGGGATAGAGACGCGCTCTGCCCCGCGTAAGTGGAAATTTGTGTAGACCCTAGTGAGGCGTAGTCACCAAACAGAGACGCATTGCAGCGTGAACCAAGGCTCTTCCTGTTGTTCCAACGTCCCTCCTTCGTCCTGGGAAGGAAACATCCGCCAGTCAGTTGCAGTGGCCTGCGGATTCCTACGTGGTTCAAACAAGAACACGACAACCGCAGAAATTAAGTCATACATTTTACAGGGAATTAGACGTACAAGATAAGTTCACCCGCGCATCCAATGCATACGATAACGCAGCAGCAGCGGCAGAACTCGGGGTGCAAAGCGCAACGGAGGGGTGAAATTACGAGCGAGATAGCCGGGGCAAAGTGTCTCAACTGCGGTATTATCCTCAGAGGGATTATAAATTTGCACTCGGAATAAGTCGACTTTAAATTAAAAATTATTTCACGTTATTCTCATTCGCTGTCCGGTAAAACCAGCTGCACAGGTTTAATTTAAGCTATGCGAAATTCATCAGAGTAGGGTATATTTTTTATATTTTTAGAGCCGTATTTAAAATTGATTCTGATTCTGAGATCAGATTTTTTTAGGGACCGTTTTTCCGTTACGCGAGCACAAAGTGCCGCGAGAAGATGATTCTTCTCAATTAATGCTTGAAGCTTGATCTTTGACACTTTCCAGGATGCGGAGTTCTGGAGAGAAGGTGCTTTTGATTTCACAGTCTTCAATCAACGTCGCATAACGAGATTGCGGCTGCTACGTGCCACGCACTTACGAATAATTAATAAATTACAGGGGGGTGGTGGTTGGATGGTTGGCGGCAGGGCTGAGAGGCAGACGTCGACCGAGCCGCGTTGCGGTTACGCAGAGTGAATCGATGCCGCGTTTCTGAGCGATGACGAAGGAAGGAAGGAAGGAAGGAAGGAAGGAAGTAAGCAGGGAAGGAAGGAGGGAGGTATGAAGCCAGGAAGCAGGGTG
Organism: Diprion similis; assembly: GCF_021155765.1. NCBI lineage: Eukaryota > Metazoa > Arthropoda > Insecta > Hymenoptera > Diprionidae > Diprion > Diprion similis. The sequence continues at coordinate 4,836,177 of NC_060115.1, read as the reverse complement.
AGCCCACCACCACCACCGGTCCTCCTATTCGTCCGTCGATATTAGGCCGAGATTTCCCGCGACCTAGATGCCCGGCTAATGCCGGAGGATATTTAGAGCCTGCAACCGAGAGGTTGGGGTAGGTCAACTGCCAGCTGGCTTCCACCCCGAAGACGTAATGAGGTGTAAAACTCTGACCCGCATTTTGCACCCCAGAGAAAATTTCACCTTCACACGAAAGGTGCGCAGCAGCAGCAGGCCGTCGTATATGAACTTCCACACCCGCGAGTTCTATCGACAAACTCTGCTGCAGTGCTCTGCCGATATTTTACACCAATAGTTAACCGTTGCGCTTCTAAAGTTGCCGGAAGTTCGACGAGGTCGCGTTAAACTATCGCGATAAATTGCCAAGGCCCGCTTATCAGTTACCCCTTGGCTCGTCGTGTTATCCTTGAAATTTTACTTTGCAATTGTGGCTTTTGAAAAAGGTCTCCGGAATTTTTTTCGTCATCGTCCCTTTGACTGCTGCCAATTTTCCGTCAAAGCTGCGTTTATGTTATTCTATTTTTTGTCACAGCCGTTGAACGTTAGGCGATTGTCGTCGGCTTGACATTCGCGTTACAATTCGATTCGCCATTTTTGACGGCTTCCACGAGATGCCTGCAGCTAGCTCTACAGCCGTAGCGGCGAAATTCGTTTCGGTTCGATCCTATTCCTGAGGCGACTTTCTTGGCACTGGGAAAACTTTTTAACGGCCCTCTCTATCCTCGGTAAAGTCCCGCGACGGTGGCCCTTATGCTGTATATGCTTCCGTGAAACGGATCCAGGAGTTACGCTACTAGGGAGCTTACCTTTATTGGAACGTAAAATCTTTATATATGCGGTCCTATTATATCGCTCTCAGAACGTTAAGAACGAAACACACACAAAAAAAAAAAAGAAGAAGAGAAAAGGAAGCAAGAAGAAAAAGCAGAAGGGGAGTAAAAAGGTAAACTTTACACGGAGTTCGACACCGGGGAGCAATTTGTGTCCCAAAAGCAAGCTATACTCTAGTTGAGAAATTTCACCGCGTAATGTTTCAGCTCCAAAGTGAAGGGATGTAAGTGCTTCGCTCGTTAAGGTATCCAAACGTGTTGCGGAATGAGGGAAAAGGTGGAAAAAATCAAACCAGAAATAAGAAGCAGCGAATTAAGCCAAGTGCAGCAGTAAAGATTAACCAGCGTGACGAAATACTTCTATCACTTTGCGCCCGAGTTTCATGCACCTAGTCGCAGCTGCACCGGAAGGAGGAAATAGGAAAACCGTACAGCTGCGTTTGAGTGTTCCTTCGGCGTATATTTCTTGCCAGGTTCGAAAAGCTTGAGAGTCGGCTGCCTATGACAGGTTGGAAATAAATATTTGTACTGATTTCAACGATTAGTCCATTACGACGTACCTATACGACGTACGTACGTATGTATTTCGCCGCTCGATTCGTTCCGCATCTCAAGTCTAGGAAAACCTAGCCGTCATGCGAAACTGAATCGCGTAAAATTGCTCACAAGCGGATAACGCGCGATGAAATTTGAAGAAAAAAAAAGAAAAAAAAATATCCCGGTTAAACGTGAAATTTGTTATCGAATCGCCAAAACTTATCCCAATATTTTTCCGATCGACGGAAATCTGGGCTCGGGATGAATCGTCGGTGGGAATGAGGCGGCGCTGATTGGGCGTCCATTTGACGGCTCGATTTGTGAGGCAGCTTTTTTCAAGAGCAAAAGACTTGCGGTTAGGGTGGAGGTTCGGCGACAAGCTTCGATATCCGACAGGTTGATCCGAGGGAATAGGGGCGAGGAGAGGAGAGGAGAGGAGAGGAGAGGAGAGGAGAGGAGGTCTCTGCAGGGGCGACACCGGTTAAGCGGCGTAACGTACAGCTTTTAAGGGTGGTTTCAGGGCGGCGGAGGGTCGGGGGGTCCCGACGTGACACGCATCGGGACACGTAACTGGCGATTCACGCTGCATGCTAATGCCGCGTTGGAAATCACAACCGTCAACCAGACACGCTCTCCTCGCTCTCCTAGTTGCCATCGTTGTGTCTACCGGGATTTAGTACAGATTCAATTGAACGCTTTGACGCCTGTCGCCCCCTCCCCCTTATCACCTTCCGCAGCGGCTCCCGCTTATCGACGAATCTACGCACTCCGAGCCGTTTCGGCCGGGGTGAAAATGAAAAGATGCAATATGCTGATTTGCAACAATGACATGCTCGTCGATAAAAAATTTTCAAACCGAAGTTTAGCGAACGATTCGGTAAATTGGTGAATTTTTAAACCTAACAATTTTTCCATAATTCAAAAACCAATATTACTGGGAAGAAAATTACTGTTGCATTTATACTTACTACTTTTGCGACTGGTGCACGTTTGCTGTGAAGTTACTAAAATTTTTTTTACGAAAATGTAATGATCATCTCTGCAGTAACTTTAACGGTAAACTATAATAACTTTATGAAAATTGTACGAATCCCTCATATTTCCGGGAAGATAGTAATTTCAACAGTGATTTTTTTACCTAGTTATCCCATTGCAAAGATCCACTCGCTTTACTGGTATAGGTACTTCTTTGATGCGTTAATTGAATCTTCGATTGAGAGTGGAAAAGTGTTTTGGTACGAAGGGGAAAGGGAATGGCAGTATGCATGGGGGAATGTAACGCGGGAATAATGGGGTGCGCAGGACGGTTGGAAAATTGGTTTGAAATTGACACGTATTACCTTGGGATAATCTGCAGCGCTCGGCCGCCGAGAGGCTCTATATGGAATAACGGTGTAAGTATAAAGTATAGGAAAATATAAAGAGGCGGTATAAAAATTGCGGGGTGGAATAGCTCGGGCGTCGTCGCAGAGCTAGCTGAGACGCGGGGCCGTTGGTGGCTAATGTGTTTCAACCAAAGACTAACGGCCTCACATTTTATACGAAGAGGCCCCATGAAAGATGGCGCATTACGAGATAAACATTATAAACTGCGCCGCCCGGCTCTTTCAGCGACGTCTTTCCGCCTCCGTAGGGCCGAGGTCCGCTGCTGGTTATAACCTCCTGAAAAGCTCGAAATACTTGGCGCGAAAATTGGCTACGAAAGTTGGCGAAGAGAAGACGCGACGGTCGAGTTTTTGGAAATTTTATACGGGGTTATTTTCTCGGTTTTTCTTTTTCTCTTTACTGTTATATTATGTAAGTTACCGTCCGCGTGGGAACATTGGTGTAATATTTCAACGCTTTGCATCGCGAAAACTGTAATTAAAGACGTCAGCCCGGGCTTTTGAGAGAAATGAGAAGCGAGGATTAAGAACTGATTTCATCTCGCACTCATTACTCATCAGGTGACGAGTCGGGCTGCGGCGTTCGTTCTGAGACCTGCTTTAGCTAAGCACAGCTTGCAGCTTTGCGTCGCGCAGAGCTTTTAGGGATCTTGAACGGCGTTCCTTTGATTTGACGTTGGCGACTAAAATCTAGGTGCAAGATTGTCGCTCGGCCTCGAGGCGGCGCTTCAAACTCTCAGCTGTTATGTACTTATTTCAAATTTTCACAATCTTAGATCCCTGCTGAAAGCACGAGTTTACCCTGCCTTGCCTTTCCATCCATCGCTCAGTTCGCTTTCTCTTTCCACCGCTCCCGGCGCTTTGTGACAAAATGCGATCAGCGAAATATAATGAAGATTAACGAGTTGGCGCAAAGAGTTTCCTAATTCTCTCCGACTAATTACAGTCGCGTCATTTTTCCCAAGTGAATCGTTCGGTGAAGTTTCGCAAAGTTAATTTCGGACGAGGCTAACTAAATTGCCATGCATTCCACACCGCGGCTTTTATACATCTGCAGACTGCCTCAATCTCGAGGAGTAAAGCGGAATTCTATTGATTTCGATAATACATAGATGATTTCAATCGTAATTTATTTTTCATGTAAATCATATGCAGGCGATACTAAATTTTCTATGATCTTCTATATTTATAAACGTATATCTTTTCTCATTCCTACTTTCTCCCCCTCGCACTCTGCCTATAAACTTTTCCACAATTACGGGTAGAGTTCATGCACTGGTTGAAAGTTTCGAGCTCACTGGAGAAAAAAAAATCTTGATTCGCCTTTCGAAACTCACATATACATGTATGGATTTGAACAAATTACAACGTTTGACTCGGTTTTTAATTCTTCAAATCAATTTGTTTCATTTCTTTTTTTTTACTATCCGTTCCTTTCACGTATTCTCCATCATTAAATTTTACAGCATATTTTTTCGCATCTACCCGAGTTCCAATACCGGCCACAACGTCGGCTGTATGAGTATATATATATATGTAGGTGTGTTTGGGTATCGGATTCGTTTTGTGCCGGGATTCAATGTCCACCTTATACCCGTTGCATGCACAGGTTGTAATAATTTAGAGGGACTATTACGACCACGCTATGCAGTCATACGCTTCCGTCCGGTACGTATAACGTAAGGAAGTATCCCAGTGACAAATCAAAGCGAACCAAGTTCAGTCTTGGCGAAATTATACCCTGAGAACGAAGGAAGAACACCGCTGGTGTCCTGCCGCTGCATACAGGTGAAATATTCATGTGGATATGCTTTCTTCGTGCAGCGATAGGCGATTATCGTTTCGCGAATTTTCTCCCCGTGACACGTTGAGCGATTGGCAACTGGCGTTTGGGAGGATCGTAACTATTTTCGCGAACGGCGTTTTATCGGTATTCAATTATTCATCGCTCATATCAAGATCCTGAAATTGTTAAATCTCGCGTCAGCTGAGACGTTGCTGAAAATATTGCAGAATTTAACACTTATCCCCATAAATAGCGACGCGTCGTTGCTCCGTTCGACGGACGAACGTGGCTTGCTACTAACCGTACAGTTTGACGGAAAACTTTTTTTTGGAAGCATGCCGAGGGCGAAGCGAGAAGTCGGCTTCCATCCGTTTTCCGCAGATCTCGCGGCATTTCATGGGTTATTCAGGTGTCGGTGAATATTTAAACCGTTCAAAAACTCGGCGGCGACAGTCATTCAGAGACTCAAGTGGAAACGTGTTTTTCACTTATTCATCGCCGTCCCCGAGCGGCCCGCGTGCATGAACGGATTCCTACAGTCGTTGGGATTCGCGGTCGCGAATATTACACCTTTCCCGCTGGAACTTGCCGCGAGAAATCACAAAACTGAGCCGCGAAAGCCAAGTTTGAAAACTGAGTTAAACGCGGGACGGAATCAACGACTAGTAATCGCAAAACGCGGTCGCGGATGCATCGCCCTTATGGTTTTAGAGGAATTAAGTTGCGGTCCCACTGACTGGTGGCCTTTCCCGTTCAAGCCGGACTCCGGTTCCCGCTGCGGCCGTGCGCCAGCCGCGGCCATAACGAGAAATTGACAAACTGACCCAACTCGACCGAACCGTGGCCACTAAAGCTCTCCCCTGAGCTTCCGCGGCGCTTTGCGTACAGTGCCAATGTCTGATTCGGAACTTTGCTATAAATTCCATTAGTCGAATTCAGCCCGAGCTCCGAGCGCTATAACAGCAGTGTAAATATGTCTGACAATGGTTCTCATTCCGTTTCCACCTGCGGGTGAAACTCACCTTAGCTTGTAGTGACGGTAGTGGAGAAGAAACGGTTGTGCTTACCTGAAACACACGGAAAATCAAAGTGCGATTAGATTTCAGTCTTCCAGACGTTTAGTTGGGAAGATTTTCGAGAACTTACTCTACATGACAAGATCGGGGGAGAATGTTACAATTAGGATTTGAACTGGCCTTGGCGTTAGAGACTGTAGAGGAATAGTATACTAGATATGTGTAGGGAGTATGTAGACAGAATGATAAGCGCTATTATCTTGGACTTTGCACGTGACAAGCCCTTCCTCGGTTAAACTAACGACGTCTTTGCTTCTTATCTGCCCGGTCACGTACGGCGATGCAAAATGTCGTGGATAAGGATCGTGGCATTCTCGGGTAATTTAGCTGGTAAGGAAGTGTCGTAAATAGAGAATGTCGCGTCGCGAGGCTACCCTGCACCGAAACATCCACCCTTCCTCTTTCCTGGACGTCTAAGTCGCGGGACTCTCGATGTGCATGCACCCCAGAACTCCACCGAATATCCGTTACGTCATACATGCCTGGTTAACACGAAGACCGATAGAGTTTTGACGGTTAATCGAAACGTGACGTATGATCTTGCATGTTTCGAGCTATCAATGCAATGTCAGACAATGACTTTAATCATTTTTTAAAATGCTGTATCATGGTTTGAAAAAAATCTGACCATACTCATGGTGTATTCATAGATCCATCGGAGTGGAAGCATTTAACCAACGACTCTGCATTTCACGTACTACTCTAATAAATCCATAAGAATTGGAACTTGTGGTGCAAAAGTGATGCCATAATATCAAACTGCGAGATGGATAACTCAGTGCAACGACATGCAGTTGTATATAACATTAGCCGTTTTCTCGGAAGCCCTGCAACAACTGCGGCACAGTGATACAATAACCCCGTTAACGAGACAAGTTTCCTCGCCGTGGAAGACGCGCTTGAATCTCTTAGAACGAAGCAACGACACCCTCGAAGTCCATCGTCGTCACATAGCCGGGTTAAACGTCGGCGAGGATTTCACCCCGTTTCATTCGAGTACAGATTATGAGACACAGAGATGCGTCAGGACTTGTTTTCAACAATTTTTATCCGTGCGTGGCGGGCCGCGTAAGAGAGTCGAATGTGTGTCAGTCATTTTTACGACGCGTTTGAGGGTGTAGCGCAAATTACGAACTAAGTAGGATGTCGTTTCCTCGCTCTCGTTTTTTTTCTCCCCCTTTTTCTTTCTGCCTATCTTCTTTTTCGCCTCCAGTTTCTCCTTCTCTCTCTCTCTCTCGCTCTCGCTTGTAATGCGAGGACCAGCTCAACGCTGCATCCATCATGCCCGCCACTTTGTCACCGCCACCGATCAACACCGCTTAAATTGTATTCGCGATTCGAGTGGTGCTATAAATTTTCATCCCGCTGACAGCTACCTTACTTTTAATGTTCCCCATTTGCCAGTCGGCTACGTCGATTTGACGGATGTCAAATAATTGCCGTGAGTGAGTCTCGGTCCGTCATTCGATTCGCGCTGCAAGAGTAAGCTCGAAATTTTTACTCTATTAGGAATATAGAATTTGCTTGGATATTATCGGGAAAACTTCTGAAACGGGGGCAGCTTAATTCCACTCCGAATCTCTTGTTTGAAGCTCCGCTGATCCGGATCGGCGAGATCAATGCTAGACAAGACAATCCGAGGCGAGCGGAGCGGGTCTCTGCAAGAGAATCTAACCACCTACCCGAGTGAATTATATCCTGCAGTAATCCTTGGCAGTTGAATTATCGATTTTCAGTCATTCGCAGTGCTAAATCACTTCTGACACGGACTACATTATACACACATACCTACAGGCGGATCGCACCGTCTCCGCAAATGCATTCAAATCCACCCTGCAGAGGTTCGCAGATTTTCACAGGACCTCTACTGCCCCAGTTTCCGATAATGTGCCTGCTCGACAATGAGGCATTTTTACTTACTTTCCAGTCTCAATATAGGGGAGAATGTCGAATAAAAGGGAGGGGGGGAAGTAACGACGCGGAGCTGGCGTGGAAAATCTTGGGCAGTTGATGGCTCGACACGTGGAGCTTAGAATAACGAGAACTGCAGGCGGTAACCGCTAGCCGGCAATTACGCAATTACACGAATGGCTTTCGTAAATTGAATCGTGCCCGCAAGGTGCAGTGATATCGAAAAAAGCTAAAAAGTTAACCCGCCGCCCATTATACGAATGGAGAGAGGTGGAACGATGGGCAGCTCCTGTGCTAGCTGCAGTAATCCCAACTGTTTCCGGAAATTGGAGATTATTTTTATCCGGGTTCCTCGAGATTACGGGAAAATACGATTTCACGGATATCGTTCTTATATTGTAAAAATAAATATATCCAGTACCTACAAACGGCCTGCATGGCGGAGGCCGAACGCCGCCTCCCTCGACCTCGACATCGCATCGCACCGATACTCCTCCGCTTCCTGTCTCGCTATTTCTTTTTTTTTCTTTTTTTTTTTATGTTTTGTTTATTTCATATCCGATTCAGCATCTCTCGTCATTCCGAACCGCCTGCCTCACCTGTAACGCTCTTATCCACCCTCCTCCTCTGCCCCTTTCCTTTCATTTGTTCGTCGAGTTTGTTACCGCAATAAAAACCGATTCGCACAGCTCTCGGATATGCGTTGAATCGTGGCAGTGCTTCACGATTTTCTGTTTCTCTGGGAAGGTGTTTCTAATTTTTCTCCCTCTCTCTGTCTCTATTTTTTTCTTTCGCTTAAACTCTGGCACGCAATTACCAGAGCTAGACAAAACTCGTCGCGAAAAGCCGAGGTAATCTAGCTCGTAAAATAACGCCTCCGAGCTGTTACGATCTCACTTGAGCTCGCCTATAAGGATGATACTTACGCACATGCACACCGACGACGGAGTAACGATTAGTCAAATAAAAAGTGCTGAAAGGGCGAGGAAGGAATTCCCGTCGAAGATGAGTGGATCCAGCGGGAGGAGAATCGGGGTGAAAAAAATCTCGTAGAGAAGTTAATATTATCGAGTCACGGCTGCGAAATTCTGTTGAAAAGGCGGGATGATATCCACCGATAAGCTCGGTGGTTCGGATTTCGCGGAGCTAGTTAACCGGGGAAGATTCAAATTCAAATTGAAAATGAAAATCGAAACCATTTGAGACACTTGGTACGCAGTTCCTGGCGCGGCGATAAAAAGTTAGTGTTCCATTTCTTGTGTCCCTTTGCAGCGAGCGACGCGCGGCGTGCGAGAAAGGGCCAAAAGATAAGCGAAAAGAGAAATAGGGAGAGAGTGAGAGAGTGGGATGGAAACAGAGGTCATAGCTGGGCGTCTACAGGTTTTAGCCCCCGTTACGAGTGGGCGGGTGGGCGGGCGGAGGGACCATTTATTTAATTCGGCGAAAGTAAAGTCATTCCATACGAAGGGATTTACCAAGTTCCGAAAATGCTAAGCTCTTTTTATTATTAAACTTTTCAGTTTTATGTCGCGCCTCTTCTACGCTCCGCGGATTTTCCCGATCCCGCTGTACTTCATAATACGCTTTCTTCTTCATCTTTTTCTCTTTCCCGCCTATAATATTATACATGTATATACATGGACAAGCAGGCTAGCTATTCTCATAATTATACACTTAATGCATTATTAATAAACGCTTCGGCTTTGCATAAGCTTAGCTACCTACAACGTCTCTCGCTGCACTCAACTGAACCGACCATATTCGAAAACGAAAACTTGCTCAAATTATACAACTATTAAACATTTTCATGCAGCGAACTTTCCAAAGCTAACAGAGAACGTCACATCCGCAATGCGCTTCGCTGCATCCTTCGCCCCTTCGTTACCTTTATTCTTCATCATCGACTTTATCAAAATAAAAATAAAAGAAATTAGAGATTAGAGAAAAACGTAATTTTCCTACTGACCACAACAGTAAACGAAGCTTTTTCTATTCATGCTCTCATCATTGGACTACAAACTGCAATAATAATCACACTCCAAAGTTATCTCATTTGCAACATATCGACATGCCAATTGAGTCCGACAGTTCGTTGCATTTGTGAGTTGATTCCAAACGCGGTTAAGGGATGGTTCGTAACGGCGTACAGTGTGCGAAAATTCTGCACCGTGACAATAGATTCTCAGCAATCCATCGCGCAAGCAGCGACTGAGAGAGAAATGTTGGTGGGAAGGTCGGGGGGGGGGGGGGGGGGCAGAACGAGCTTCAGGCGTGCGGTGCAACTTTGGTAGTAAATTGGAGGTAATTTGCCAAAGAGGTGGGGGTTGGCTGTGGCCAGTTAGCGAGCCCAGCGACTGACCTGCAGAATCGAGGGGACGACCAGCGACGCTGAGGCTTCTTCGGAGGCGATAGCCGGTAACCAGGTCACCGTGAGGAGCTTTCGCGGTCATTTCGAATTGAAAGGGTGTAGGAGGGGTGGCAAAAGGGATTGTCATCGTGGAAGGGAGGTGGAGGTTGTAACGATGAGATATTCTTGCTTACTCGGTGGATGCTGCTGCTGCGAAGCTCAAATAGTCGGTGGTGAATATGCGGAGACGCGCAGCGCGGGGTGCATACCCAACCGGTAAAATATATTCGCCGTGTTCCGCGATGCAGATTTCATACAATATCGTTATATTCCTACGGGGAAAACTTTTCCCTCGGTGAGAACAGTTAAATTTATGTATTATCGTTATTCGAATTACCTTCCGGCTAGACCGCCTTCTCTCCTTCTGCTTCTACGTTTCCTTATTCGCCTTCTATTTTTACACGTTATTTGAGTTGGAAGTTTTGAATCCTTCTGCTTCGTTCGTTAACGCGACTACGTGTGGATACACATGCATTTTACTTTACATAACCACGTTATGTATGTCCGTGGGATCTGCGTTGTATGCATGTATGTGTATGTACCTACTTTTACTCGTTGATGGAATTTACGATTTTACTCTGGTTTTGCACACCTGAATAAACTCGGAGAAGCTCTGATACCCGTTCAAAGTGGGAACGAAACGCGGGAAAAATCCGACTACATTTGGATACTAAAAAATGTATTCCCTAAAGTGTCATCGTCAACTGCTCTTCTATAAAGCATCTCGTAAAGAAATCAATTGTCTCAGACGAAGTAATTGTGACCCAACCAAGTCAGAGTTAACTTGCTGTGGTACCCTGAAGTGGGTAAAAACGTAAGTAAAAATCTTTTTGAAAATTAGTATATGTATTTCAGTGAACGGTGGCAGAATCATGAGTTGCCATCAAAGATGTACGATCGTCGGTAACAGTAAAAGCAAATTTACGACGAAACCTCTCGACCAATAACCGTGGTCACGTGTATTTTCAACCAACTTAATAATTGCGACCAAAACTATTACATGCTCGTGGCAAAAATTTTCGGCATCCTTTCTCTCGACGTTAAGGTCCAGTTTATTATTCCCGTGGCGCAGAAACACCGTCTCAAGCTCAAATCCGCCAAAAATCAAGCTGCGGGTTCTCGCTGTACGCGCACGTGACCGAGTTTAGTTGAAAAGGCAAAATTGGTCTCTGGGGTGCCGAGAATCCTTGGATACACGCCCAGCTCGTTTGCGCCTGCAGGAACCCTTCTGACTTACGAGCAGATTAAGAAACTTAGCGGGTCGAAGCCGGGCCCAAACTGCCGCGGGTCGCAGCCGCCCCGCGTTATGGGCCAAGTCCGGGCCCTTCGGGGCCCTTCAACGCCCTTCGGGCCCCTCGATCGCCCGATATAATTCCCGCCTCCCGTTTAATGCTCCACGGAGACGACGAGGGACGATGCGACTTAGGGTACTTCTCAGATCCGTTTTCCTGTCGCCGTTTTCCTCCGGCGCAGTTCAACACCGGTTATGGCTATAGGGCGCTGCTCTTTGGGGCCCGAAGGGTGCGCGTTGCCTTGAAAATTACGCTGGAAGAAATTGACTTGATGATAAGGAAAAGAAAGAAAATAAATATATAAAAAATAAAAAAAAACAACAACAACAAGGCACTGAATATTGTTCGTTCTATAAACCACCTAATTGTTCGGCGCTAATAAAGTATCGATATCCGATGAAGTAGATCAGGGTGAATAAGGAGTAAACTTTTTTCCCGTAATAAGTAAAGGGAATTTTTTTTTACTTCTTCTTTTCATCGAAATTCTTTAGCGAGAAGGGAATGAGGGTTTTCATATTTAGTATGCGACGTTGTAGTAGTTTATGAAGAACGAAGCTGGTTGCGAGGTCTTCCGGAAAATTATGAGGAAAACTCACGCTTAGTGATAATATTTGTGCGCATATTTGAGCAGTAGACGAGCCGAACTATGGATGGCAGACTGCTTAGCTGCCGTTATAAAATCTGAATCGTGCCCAACTAATTCTGAGTTCGAGTGCTGGGAAAATATACGTTATGCGCACCGGGCGCTGCACTCAATTCCACCCTGCTATTTCCTAATTGGTATTAACTCGGCCCGATGTTAATTAAACGCCGTGATCAATCCGCAAATTGAAACTCATCCCGCTAGATTCAACTGCGGTTAAAACTACTCGGAGACCAGCGAATATCGTTTGCGCACTTGAGAGAACCGAAATTCAAACATACTTTTCGACAACGCATATCGCTTAGGTGAATCGCAAACTGCGGTTTGAATCCGCGCTGCGTTATTTCCTCGCCGTTTAATCCCACTCTCGCATTTTCATGATCACGTTGTATCAGCATTATGGGAAATTAATGATTTTTATTTTGGAGAAATCTACAATCGTTCGAGTATTCGGATCACTGCTGATGTGCAATCGTTACCGATCAGTTCGCGGGAAAAACTACGAGTGAGATTTTGGAAAAAGAAAAAAAATTTCAGACTTCGTTTCGATCTCGGGAGCGCTGCTCGTAATCTCAAATCTCCAGAGCTCCAGGTTGTCTGAATTTCCGCAAGTTAAAACTGCACCGTGCATTTGTTTTCTTCCGAACTTCTTTATTTCTCGATTAGGACAAATGGAGTTGTTATATAGTGCATGCCGAGTTCTGCGACGGTCCTTGCCGTTTTCGTGGGAAACATTTCAGCCCCGGTATCGCCCGGGCCGATAAATTCACCGGTCGAGTGACAGAAGAGATTCGGAAACGGGATAAAAATGGCCGGAGAAAACTGTTCGGATGGTATACGAGTAAGCGTAAACTGCAGTCGTACAAGATCTGGGAAGATTGTCGCTGCAATTACATCATTTTTGGTTTCTTCTTTCGCACGGTGTCAAATCCAAGGATGCACCGGACTATGAGAACGCCATTGCGTAAGTTCCGGATTGCGGTTGCATTGCAGCACGAGGGTATAAAAAAATATCTCACGCAATACGTTATCCTTGAAATATGATTTGACCCTAACCCGATATGCCGAAGAAGGTTCGATATAATTCACTGAATTTCCATACGATAGTAAAACGAACCTGTCACTAGGTATGTATCGGCATTCAAGATTTACACCGCGTATATACGTATACTTTCCTCCCTCACATGCCCGCCCAATATTTACTCCGCCCCGTTTCTTTATTTCGGTACTTTGTCTCCCGATCTAATTTTCTTTTCCTTTCCCCCGCACCAACCTCAAGTAAACGATCGAATACTGGATTCTGCTTTCGCGCTTTGAACCGTCTTATCATTTAGGTTTCACTCTCTCGCTCTCTCTCTTTCTCTCTTTCTCTCTTTCGTTCTTTCTCTCAGTCAGGCAATCTTGAAAAGATTAAATTAGATTTATCGCTTGAAGCCAAAAGGGCCAGTGCGCAGCATTGAAACATCAAATATTCATTGGCGAAAAATCAGGCGTCGAACCGAGGCTTAAGGGTAACCAACCCTCGAGCTTCTGCCGCACCACCAACCGCAGAAATTCGTAGGTGAAACCAACCAGCTGCAACTATAGCCTGCGGGGCGTCATCAATATTTTACCAAACATATTGGCCAGCCACTTCGTACATCTTGGGCTCGAGCCTCTCTATCGCTGCGGTCCACGAGAATATTTCTGCGGGATACTCACACGCGTGTTCCTTTCTGCGAGCTTTTTTAATACAATACACCTGCAGAGCGAATCCTTCATAGAATATACAGGTTACCGCTTGTAGAATCTCGTTTTCAAAGGAAAAAAAAGAATTAAAAATTGAAAGTAACGAAAGTAGTGATGGTACCTTCACACACACATATATATATATATATATATATATATATATATATATATATATATATATATATATATATATGTATATTAGGGTGGCGCGCTTTTTAAGAGGTCGCTCCAAATGTTTAAGATGTCAAAAATCATCAAAAAATTAAATTAAAAAAATTATATTTTCAGTATTTTGTTTGATTTTTAATTCATGTCGTGGTGTATTGTTATCGATTCTTTCTTACTAAATTAAAGAAAAAAAGTTTATGAAATTTTAATACGAATTATAAAAGGTCGCTCGAAAAGACTGAAGAAATGCACCAAAAAATTGAAAAAAAATTATGAGCGACCTTTCAAAATTCAAATTTTGAACTGAAACTTTCAGAAACTTATTTTTTTTTTTTGTCTATAAAATTATACCGTAACGATAAAAAAATTTAAAAAAAAAATCGATTTTCGCCGATTTGTGACGGTTTAAAAAATGTGGAGCGAACTCTTAAAAAATTTTTTTTGATCTATCCTTTGGAGTGGGCTCTTAAAACATCAAAAACTAACATTTTGTCACACGTACGAGACTCAAAAAAAAAAAAAAATAGTCCGTTTTTTTGCGCTGCCCTAATGTATATATATATGTATTATTGCCGCAGGTGGTTGATATTTGACAGCCACGATGTCGATGAATTCGAAAGATGTTCAGGATCGAAACGCCGCGTTGCACAAGCCGTGGATTTAATATTGTTACACGGGTTAGGCTGACTCAACTGTTTATCAAGTCGTTCGGACCGACGCGACGAGAATTTATCCCCCCGCCTCGACGTCTGCACCCGTTTGTCAAAACAGTAAGGAAATACGTTAAACAAACACGCGTTGATCCGACGTTGCAAGAGGTCTCGCCGCTCGTATCCCTAAAGTCGTATCGCCGGTGAACGGCTGTGTGGCCCTTCTCTCAGTTTGTGTAAAAAATAGACGAGACGCCATCTGTCAGTCCTAGACAAGTTATGCGCATCGAGAACCGAACTTCTGGTCTGACGGAATATCGCGCTCGTATTCCCGAGATAGAGTGAACGAAATTTATATACGGACAATTCAAGATTGTGTATATAGTGGAAATAAATTTCCTGTTCTCTCTTACGTTTCTACTTCAGTCGCTGAACTCTTCGGCGAATAGAAAATAGTAAATAAAAAATAAGCACCTCTAAGATTAGAGATTACAAGCTTTGGAAAATATTTGATATTCAAAGTTCGTCAAGTTTTTCAAAGAAATAGGTATTTCCCAACATCTGCAGGCGCGGGCTTCGGCACATAATATACAACATATATATATAGGTATAGATGTATAACCATGCTCAGGGGATGAAGTTATGACGCCAATAATAATTATCGCGAGAACGTTTTAATTATCCAGCCACTCATTGTCGAAAGTTCGCCGAACGAACATCGAACGAACAAAATTATTCCGGCTTTGGCGCAAAATTTTCTGATATTAATTAATATTCCAATGGCTCGCGCAAAAAGTTCGCATATTTACTCCGCGGATTGTTCGCCTACTTGACTAACTTTTACAAGTTCTCTGCTGGGCAAATTATACCGACCACCCCAAACCCACGCCGGGCTGAACTCACCGAGTTTTATTTTATTTTTCTCTTTTTTTCTTTCCGTTTGTTAGTTTTTTTTTTTTGGTTTTCTCTTTCTCTCTTCTTATTTTCATTTCCATTTGTTCACCAGCCACGGTTCGATTGGCGCTACAGGCTTATTTTAAGTGAATTAACACCGGCAACACATGAATCGCTATATATACATGTATAATTGCTTCACTGCATTGCCCGAGCAGACGAGTGCATGGCGGGAAATACCGATGCAGGAAGGGATGACTGGCTGGCCAAGCTCTCTTTGCATTCGAAACGTATTGGAAATTGAAATTGAAATTAGAGAGTATAGCAGCGACGGGCTGAAATAACATTTTCGAACATTTTGGTTACCTTCCCGCGAATCAAGCGTCGATCTATCAAAGAGACGGTGCAAAAAGCAAAAAAAAAAAAAAAAGGGAAAAAAGAAAAAGAAAGGAAAAAAAAGAATGAAACGAATTGGGAGGGGAAAAAAAATGAATTACGTTCTAAACGTAATAAAATTGGACCCTCATTCGTTTCCTCTTCTGGCACTCTTCCTCCCTCGCAACCCCTGCACCAGTTAGTTCCCCGGCCTCGCCCTCGGTTTCAGTCACTGATCGCTCACCTCCGATGTCGAGCGAGAGATATCGTCGAAACGGGAAAAATTCCCATCCCATGATTATAACTAATGTCATCCAGAGGGTAACTTTTGTCCTGGACGGGCCTCTGACTTCGTACCGTATTTGGTTTTATCGTCCAACGCGGGTGGTATTTTCAAAGTTGACGAGGCGACGTCGATTCCCTGACAAACTGGCTCCTGCACTCGAGTCTTTTTTTACTTCAGCTCTTTTTTCTCCTTTCGTCTTCTCTCTTTTTCAACCGTTAAGGCTATTAATACTTGCCTGTTTTCGGTTCCCCGGCTTCTTCGACACTCAAAAACAGACTCGTGTCTGTAGTAGTTGAGGAGACCCTCGAATGCAAAGTGAGGGATCAGAAAAGAAAAAAAGTAAGGTGGGAATGAAATTCGACGAATGAAAATTAAGAAAAAATTTAAATCAAAAAAGAAAAAAAAAAAAAAAACCACGAGGTAAAGAAACGAAGCGCGGATATTCTCAGGAGAATGCAATTAATTCGACGCGGTTATTTGTAAATACGACCGTGAGAAATGAGTCCCTTGCGGCCATTCCGCGTCTGTCTTCTCTCAGATGTTGCCGTAAATCCTTTACTTTCGAGCGCGAGTCGCGCATGCATTTCACCGTAACGTCGTCAGTGTTTTCCAAAAAGCGAAATAGAGTCTGTTTACCGTGTATCCTTAGATAATATTGACATGTGATTTATCCGCCTCCGAGAGCAATACTGCGGCCATACTTCATGGGGTGAAAACGACCGCTCATCAAGTCCACACCTGTTCCAGCAAATTCCAATTCATACATACATGAATGTGTAATATGTGAGGACAGTTTATGCAAACTGCGAATCTCTAATTCACCTCGAATTATCGATCAGATCTTGGAAGCGGCGATCGAGAATCTCAATGAAAAATGGACAATTTTGGGGATAATTAAGCTCCGTGTCATAACTTATGCTCGAGGTTGGTGGAAATGCCCGTTATATATACATAGAAACACGTGTAACACCAGTTGTAGGAATAAATCACCGGGTGTCACACGCATGCAGAGCTAGGCGTCAGACAAACGTGGGGCGGTTCTACCTTATATGCTTGGTTTGGTTTGCGGGCCTGCGCAGGGAAACATCTGCCCCCTGGCATCCCATTCACCATTCACCATTCACCATTCACTTACCATACTGTTTCTGACTTATGGCTAACACTGAGATCAGGGGATCAAGGGTTAACCTGCATTCTCGAGTCGCTTTTGCGGTACACTAAAAATTTGCTTCTTTTTCCTCCGCTGCTGAAAGGCAATCAGGACGAGCAACAGACGGAGAAAATGGAAAACAAAAGTATTTTTGGTGAAAAATACTCTTTCTTCTTAAATTAGGTACGTGGATATCTGAAGGCTGCTGAAAATGGACAAACGCGCTAAATGATCGCTCGCAATACGAATATTAGCTGGATTGACGAGACTCGCGAATCTGGGAGAATTTGAAAGACGATAAAATAATTAATTAATAGGACAATAGTTCAACAACTACAGGTTCGAAAACGCAAATCGAAAAATTGCATTGTATTTTCTCACAATCAAGTTAATCTGACGATATTTTGGGCACGCTTTTTGAACTCCTGGGTTTAGAAAATTTCGATTTATAAATCGATTTTGTGATAAAAATTAATCTGATTCAAAATATGGCGAGAAAATAAAAAATTAAGGTTAAAACGAAGGTATAGCTGAATGAGACACGATCCTACGCTAATATCAATTAGCATTAATACTCATCGGGTATATTATTATACATTAACATGTACCGTCGCTGATTAGTGAGGGAGTTTCACGTGTTGAAATTCAGCGAATGGCGAAACAGCGAACAGCGAAGAGCTAACCGACTGACGGCTGGGCGGGCGGACGGACTGGTTGCAGATAATCCGCAATCTACAGCTTATAGCAATTGAGCGTGATAATGGCGTTGTTATGCGTTTGATATAAAGCCTCGTTTGGTTGCTCGCCGTGTTACGTTGCGCCGCATTACTTCGCATTACGTCAAGCTACGTCGCATTATACCAAGTTACGTTACACCGACACCCCGCAATACACTACGTTACGGTTATAACATGCACCGGCTGCCCTCTAACTTCATCCACTATTGTCCCGTCGGTCTATAGATATACGACTATCAAAACGCTGCGGATATATTTCCGCGCGTCGGAATATTCTACTTCAACTTAGGAATGAAGTTCTTCCGGTTTTTACCGGAAAACACGTATCTGATATTAAACTTTCAAACTTGTCGCAATTTTAGGTATCGAAGATACTCGATACGTGTACAAATTTCAAACACCGTATTCTTTCCGCGCAAAATAAAATCCATTGCAGCATAGCTGACGCGGTCTTCCCTGTCCGTCTCCGTATAGTTCATCGATTCAACTGATTTCTTTATTTCTTTGTCCCCCGATATAAATAGAATACAGGATTTATTGAACTCGACCACCGAATGAGAGGTCAGAGTTGAAACGTCCGAGAGATGAGATACCGAGAAGATAGGGATGCTGCGATGTTATTTCATCGAAATTAATTGACCGGCTTGAGGAACATTAAGAATGAACGAACTACATATACACAAATAAAAGAAAGGGACCGAGCTTATTCCTCTTCTTAGAATCAACCTTCTCCCCATCCCCCCTCCCCAGAAAAAGTAGACAATGATAAATTTCGATGAAACTAGTCTCGTACCAACTCAAGACGGTCCGTCCATGGGTTCGTCCGATGTTGTTACATATCTCGGAAGCACTTCACACTGATCGTTACAGTTCATCACAGCAGTGAAGTAGGCAGAGGCCAGCGGCTGTTGCATCTTTCGAATAATAGGAGAAGTAGGTGGGTTGGATAAGTGGGAGGAGGAGGAGGAGGAGGAGGAGGAGGAGGGGAAGATACACTATCGAATACTTAGCATAGTGATAATAAAAATATTTACTTTGGAAAGGGAGGTTCAAAGGTGCTGGTGCCACGAGGGACTTCACCGAGATGAGGGAGAGAGAAAGAGAGAGCTGAGGAAAGAGAAGCACCGCGCATACTGCAGTAGCGCCTCAACTTCAGCCCCCGGCTTCGGATGCTAGCTATTCGGGAGCTTTTACCGGATATTTCGGTCACAGCCTAACTAAACAACCTTTGGTTCACGTACCGTGTACGTCTAACGTGTACGGACGCCTCCGTGACCTGCGGTCTGACATCATGTCGAGTGTTCGCAGTCGACAAATATTCTTGTGTAAAAATCCCCCTCCGTCGCCCTCGTCGCCCGGGACTTTAGACGTGAGCAAACACCTTGAGAAAGGGCTACAATTGCGCCATCGGCTTGACTGCTGCAGCTCGACTCTCAAGTCTTCAAGGGGTTTGGTCAGTCCACCGACTTGGGTTGGTAATGACTGACTGATTGTCTGTCTGACACCCTCGTGTGTCTTTAAATTCTCCGTTCCGATTCTCACGTGACTCTGCGTGTATTTTTTAAGGACACTTTATACACGTGCTTGTTCTTCATCCTGGTCCTTAAGGTTAAGACCAGGAGTGAATTCTCGAGCGGAAGTCGTTCGCTGGTGGAAAATTTGCAAAAGGAACTTGCTACGCGAGGAAATCGATCTACGTACGATCCGGCACCTGCAGAACCGATACTTTAATTTTTCTCTTCATCAATCTGCTGCAACTTCACTCGGGTTTCCGTTGAATGAAGCGCGAGCTTTCAGAGCTTTGTTGCTTATTGCTGCAACGGAGTGAATCCTGAGAGCCGGCCGAGGTGTTTTGAGCAACAAAAGCAGGGCGCTGCAGTGCAGGGTGCGGTATTGAAAACGCTCAACACCAACAGACACAGTCCCGTACTATGAAAAACTAGAAATTGTACAGAGCAAGGTGAACTGGAGCGAAGCTCAGGATCCGTTTACTTCGACCACTGACGCGGAATTCACGCCGAGCCTTTCGTTTTAATTACACTACTGCGCAAATTCTAGCCGCCCACCTTTCATTATCCAACAGGCGCTAACAACCGCTCGCAATGTTTTGCTGTTTTAATTACACGCCACCCTGCAGGTTCTGGGTCTCTAGGTTTCTCGGTCCTCCCCACCTGCATCCACCAATGACCTTCTCTTTCTCTTCGCTAATTGTCCTAATGAC
Source organism: Diprion similis (assembly GCF_021155765.1). Classification (NCBI taxonomy): domain Eukaryota; kingdom Metazoa; phylum Arthropoda; class Insecta; order Hymenoptera; family Diprionidae; genus Diprion; species Diprion similis. The sequence goes on along the minus strand of NC_060115.1, from coordinate 4,816,077 downwards.
ACAACTTGCATCATACTCTTTACGTAACGTCGTCTTTTCCTACGGACACCTCTCAAATACGAGTCTCATTATAACAACCGAGAATTTGCTGATCCAGGGGAGCTCGTCTCGTCCAAGACGTACGTTTTTTAAAGGTGGATTGGTGAACGGTAAACGAAACGGCTTCAGAGACGAAGCTCAAGCGTTTGAAACGTCTGAATGTACGTATAAGCAAGCACACATCCATCCACCTACGTATATTAGTGTCACGAGAATGTATTTTTCACCGAGTATTCTAAAAGGGGGATAAGAAAGAAGAGGCCGGGGCCGCGACTCTTCGTACTCACGGCTTGGAACTATTTCAAGTGTTTACAAAGGGACCATTTAAGCGTCGCTCGACAGCGTCAGTCGGGCGCCAAACGATTTATAAAACAATAAAGCAACAAGCCGGGGGCGGGGGCGGGAGGAAGTCTGCTTCTGGTTACGACGAGGCCCTCCTCTTCTCCTCGAGTCGGGAATCACACGGTTCGCGGTCCCCGTGTCTGGGTAAACGTTTTGGTAATGGGGGTTTTAATGGTCGACGCCAAAGTGCGCCCTGCTGGTTACTTTTGAAGCCTCGAGGTCTCGCTCGCCGTTTGTCCGCCGGTCCGACCGACCGTCCACCATTCATTCGTACCATTTATTTCCATCATTCACTCAAGGGACGTTTTATTTTTATGCCGTGCCCTTCCGGAGCTTGAGGACCGGTATAAAGCACCCGCCTACTCGCACTACCGAGGAAAATCTTTCCGCCATGCACCGAGTTGCCAGAGTTTACCACCTTTTTTATCCCTCTCATTTTTCATCGCGCCCTCTTTCCTTCAAATCTCTCTCTCTCTCCTTCTCTTATTTTTCCGCTTTTCTCACCACGCAATGTCCGACGACCTGGTGGCCCCCACGCAGCTTTCGTCTATCGTCACCTTCGCGTCTGTATCCTGGAACCACTCAGTGCAGTTGCATTTTAAACGCTTGAAATACATGACGGGAACATTCCGGTGTAAGGCTGTTGCCTTTTCTTCCAAAGAATTCTTCGACGCGAAGATATTTTTGAACGGCACAACCACAACCTCTCCATCGCAGCGACACTTGCAAGCTTTACTCAGAAAGCCCGAGAAACATTGTATCGAGTTATTGACAGCTGACGTGCGTACGAGCGAGTCAAGTGAGACATCTTTCGAATTGGGATTTTGAAATACTCGTAAATTTGTAAGGCACTAATTTAAAACGGGTCCAATAAATTTTTGAGCAATAAAATTCGTTGCTCTCCTCATTTCGATCACTTTGGATTCCTTTTTCATGTTCATATATCTTATCGCCAGAGCAAATCGCAAAGTGGATTTTATGACTCAGCTGGATGAAAAGCAGCTTTAATCGGTAGTTCGAGAGGAAGATTGACGGAGCTTTAGAGTGTGGTATGGAGAAACTCAGCGATAAGTAGAAGAGAATTACTTCCGTTCGTTGAACATGTGTCTCTGTTCGAGCACCCGATACAAACGCCGTAAACAACCTTGTTTAAGTCTCGAATGAATTCTTGTTACGCAGATAAGCGAGAATGTTACGAAGCTTTAACACGCGTCGTCCTATTCACGTCCACCTTCTACTACTGCTACGGGTACTAGCTCATGGCTCCCATACATCGAACCGCTTTTTGATATACAAAATTTCAGCTCACGAGAGCGAGCCTAAGCCTTTAATTAACGTAATACCATGCAGGCTCAAACAACTCAAAAGATCAAAGCTCATAATCTCCCGAAGCCTTTACGGTATTTCAAAAACCCTTACAAGCGTGACAGGACTTCATCAGTTTGTCCTTTCAGACTATATCAATTTCCATCGAAATTAATTCAACTTCAAGGGAGGACACAAATGGATATCGCAGAGTGGCTCCAGCGCAGCTTCACCGAATTCGCAGAAAAATATTACAGTTATATTACCTCGTGCGTATGGTGATCATAAAATTTAACACTTTATTTATTTATCCATTTATTTACCCGAACCCGTTCTCCTGAAACACATTTTCACACCCTTGTAATAAAATATAGTTAGATATATATACGCGATGCAGGGAAGCTTGCGATATAATAGATCCGATACGATTTTTTTCCCCCCCGTGAAAAATCGCCCTCCGCAATCGGCGGTGGCCTGGACCGAATTATGAATCGGTCCAATATATATTATATATACATACATACACATGAGATAGGCGAGAGACGGGGAGAACCTGCGGAGCCGAAAGAAATCTACGCGAAAATCTGTAGAAATCTGACAAATTGCGGCCATTCGTGGGACGGGGGTGACGCTGACAGATCGTTTGATTAGCTGGCGTCGTCGTGCAGAGCGCGTCGAAGACGCGAGTAAAGAGGGGAAAGAGGGGAAAGAGGGGAAAGAGGGAGAGAGGGACGGAGGAATCGAAGTGCGAAAGGGGAAGAGAAGAGGCATGTAGAGGTGGCGAAGAAGTGGTAGGTGGTGGTGGGTGAGTGGTGGAGGGGTAAGCAAGGGCAATGCTATTTTGTTATTTATGGTTGCATTACCGTGGAAGCTCCGACGTTGTCTACGGGAGGCAGCGACGCGACGCGCGACGGCAGGACACACAATAAGTGCGTGAGACTTGCCACGTGTGAAACTAAAGTATGTATAAAGAGACGAAGGGGCGAGACAGGGGTGGAGGCATAGTGCTTTTTGCACCCTGGTGCCCACGCTGGGCTTAATCCGTCCAGCTGATCGATCAGATCGATCGTCAACCCCCAGCTGCCGCCGCTACTGCCCCTTTCAGTGAACGAGTGGCCGGAACCGCGTGACCTTCCTTCGTTTCTGTATTACGGGGATGATTTTTAACACGGGGTTGATATTATTCAGCAATCAAGAATAAATTTTTTTTTTTTTTATTATAATACTTTTACCGATCGGGACGTACCTATATTGCACATGTGTATAATGTATGTATAGATATGTGTGTATGTGCAGTATGGTATATTCGAAATAATAATTGATGTTTGATTAAAAACAAAATTTCCACCCTTACCGATTCTTCTCCGTTATATAATACCACACCCCTGGGCTGCTCTCTGCTCAGCGCTACCCTGCCGCATTGCAGCTGCCAATCACCGTGTTTAATTACTTGCTACTTTTTTTCATTTAAACTTTTTTATTGCCAGTTAGGCAAATGTATGCACGGTGTCGTTAACATTCATTAACATCATTGGTATCCGCGAGGCCCGATGATTACCCCTCCTCCACCCACCAACCCTCCCTCGCCACCCACCTAGCGCGACTCTTCGCCCCCTCCCTTCACCTCGGTGCCCCTCTTCAATTTGTTTTCACGAACGATATGCAAATGACGACTCTTTTTCACCGGAGAAAGGAGGGAGGCAGAGAAAAAAAACGACACGAAAGTGAAAAAAAAAAAAAATAAACAAATCGAAGGGATGAAAAAGAAAACGAGAAGGGAATTGAGAAAATAGAAAGATGGGAATTCCTTGCTCTTGTCTTGCGTGTACAGGCTGCTTGTCGTGAACCTTTTTCTCGTTCTCGAGCAATGATACAGCTGCTTTGTAATCTTGAGCGGAGACAACTTGAAATGGATTGTTATCAAATGTCTGTTGGACAACATAAAACTTATCGCCTTATAGCTGTGGCAGTATAACCTCCCCTGGAGTAGTTTAACTATCGACTTGAAGGAACAATGCTTCATCTATTCCTGTGCTTCCCCAGTTTAGTCGTAATTTTCAACCTAAACAACGGAGAATACAAGCTTTAACCCCCTGAAATTCGACACGGGGTCAAATGACCGCGGCTAACGATACCCCTTGGAAAGTGGGTGAGTGTAATAAAAATGAGGAAACTTAAGAGAATGGTGAACATGGGAAGGAAAAAAAAATGAACGAAAGAAAAAAGGAATCATTCCAAAATAAAAGGACAAGCGAGTGGTTTTCTCGCTCCGGAGGGTACATGGAAAAGAAACCCGCCGCACCCCCAAAAAACGGTACCGAGGTCTGTCGCGGGTTCTTGAAATAATAAACACAAGTGGCCAGCCTGTCATTTCACCACTGCACCAGCAGCAGCAGCGGCTGTCGAGGATCAGGGTGACTCCGATCCTCGGCCTCCTACCCGAGTATATATACATATATACATTATATCGGTGAATCGTTGGTCTAGTATTTACACAACCGTTATCCCTCGGTAGCTCGATGGTCTGAAATTGACACCGTGAGACACGCTTCTCTTTGTGCCCAGAGCAAGCAAGGCTCATAGTCCTAAGCTTCGATAATCCGTCTAACGAGAGCTTAGGGACTCGATTAATTACCGAAAATTATCATTCGGTGTCTTGAGAAGAGATATCGTCAAGAACACGTGTCGAGTATTTCGACCAATTCCGAGGCTCCGATACCGAGAAGGTCGGTTGGGAGGTTTTTACGCTTCTTCGAGAAGCGAGAAGTTTCGTCTCAAGAACGTAGGTGTCGGTTTTCAAGTCCAACGACGTAAGCGTGGACCAAGATCGGCTTTCCGTAAGGTTTAATGATTTCAATTTCGATTTATCACACTCTTACTCGTTCAAAGAGTCACAAGTTTTTTTAACCAGCATGCGTGAGATGTTTTGCAGACTAATATTTGGAGAGGTTGAAACAAAAACTTTGACGAAGTCGTCGGTTCAACGATCGCTGAAACTTCACCTTCTTCGAATTGATAATTAATCGGTATACCGTTCGAGGGTTAGATAAGTTTTCACCAAGTGAAAAGGCGTATGTATAATCGTGTCTTTATGAGCCTCTTTTTTTTAATACAGAAAACAAAAACGAAAAAGAAGAGAAATCGAAGACGCTGCTCGATCGGCGCTCCACGAACTCTTAGACACACCGAATCCTGAGAACGGGAAGTGCAAGAATTTCCGAATTACCGGAATAATTTGCGAGACCGATTCCCCGACAAACGATGCTATTGTATATAAAGTTAAGATCAATCGCGTGTGGCGATCACGAAGGGTTACGTGCGCCCCTTTAGGTATACGGACCTAGATCGTAGGTTGTAGGCTCAGCTCGGTTTCCTGACAGTTTTGGCTCCGGCGTACTATTACTGCTACTATTATTATCATTATTACCGCCGGGCCATTGCGTTTTATTGCAACGTTCGGATGGAATTTATTCGGAACGGTTCGCTGATTGGCGTTTTAAATTTCGCGGGTCATTTACCCGGTCCTCTTTACTCGTATAATACCGGCTTTCGGTTGACTTTGAGAAAATCAATAACTTATAACGCGGAAAACCTCGGATCGAGGGATATTCGCATATATATAGAGAGAGAGAGAGAGAAAGAGAGGGAGAGGATATCTCTATTTCCGGATCAGAAAAAAAAAAATGAGGGAGGGCTTAATTGAAATTCTGAGGATTCCGTGGCAACCCTTTTTTTCGGCAATTTCGTCGTTTGCACCACCGAGGATTGGATCTTTTCGACTATAACGGCAGAGCTCAAGAATGCATTGGTGTGTACGTGCGGGGATAGAAATTGAGACGACGCGGCGCGGCGGCGAGACGAAGGGCGAACCTCGCGAAGGGAATATAGTCACGTTACTCGTGGTAACTCTGACGTTAACGGCCTCGTCAAAACCTTATTGACATTCTCCTTTCCTTTCCCTTCCCTTAGACCCTGTGCGTCCTGCTCTTCCTTGGGCAGTAATTGCTGCCGAGTCCCTTCCTCACTAACGGGACATCGGAGGGCATTACCCAACCCTTTCTTGTATCACGAACCTCTTCGTTATGTCCCAAAAATTGACCCATTTCACTGTAACACCTACCGCTCCTTATACCCAACGGCCATGTCCAGAGTTACAGATTTTCGAATATTATATATAAAGTGATAAAGAAAAAGTTTTTTTTATTATCTTATATTTATTATCACGCAATTAAGATGCTTTCAATCATTTCAACTCAATCGAAAAATCTCTGGCAAGTCCGTCTTGACCGAATAGTTTATTGTCACACCTGTTAACTGTAAATTTATATGTCGTCGTGTTTAACACTGCAGAGAATTGCAAATGAGAATTTAGTCAGAGGTCTGCGGCGCTCGGAGGATCTCGGAGAGCGGATCCTGGAGTCCTCCCACCGGTTCTGGTACTCGGCTAATGGACTCGGTATCTTCGTGTATATCTTAGCATCGGTGCTGCAGCTGAGCGAACCATTTGGGGAACTGTTTTGCATGAAAATCATATCCTGTGACTCGAAGATACGAAACGTCGGGACGCACCTTGGATCGTCGACAGAGATGACGGCGCCTCTTTGGATTGATAAAAGGGCACGATCTATCGGATGATCGATAAGTGTATCTGCTGGTTATTTATGCAGGCATGTTTCCCGCCCAATACGATCATTTACGAAGATCCGTGGGGCTGGATTAAGCTTTGGTGAGACGTCGACGGGATCAAAGAGCTGGAAAATCTCGTCAATGTACTTCCGGGTTCTGCGGAATCTAATCGGCGGAAATTACCGGATGAAACTCCCGAACAAGATGAGAAAAAAATGCAGAGCGAACGGCTTTCCGTTGTATCGAATCCTGGAGATGCCGCTGCTGCCGAGAAGGAGACGAAGTAGCGTGTCTGTTTGCGGGACAAGCAGCTCAGCGTCTCCTCGAAAGGCGTGGACGGAAACTGAGGGTGAAGAGACGCGGCGCCGTGTGTGGTCCGGGATCTCGGATCTAGGTCCTGCAGGGCTCCAGGATTCTGCAGGGATCGGGACACGCGGGGTATATTTACGCGGTGCATACAGAGACGGCAAACACCGAGAGCGCTGATTTAAATAATGTATGGCCAAACACCGGCCATCGTGGTTAACGTCGTGACGCTTCGGTTCGAGGATGTTCGCGGAGAGGTTCGATGAGAAAGATTGTCGAATGAGACCGGAGCCTACCGACGACCCCTTTTATTTCCTCCCTTATTCTCCTGCCGACTCGCTTATTACACACGGCGTGGTTGTAGGTGATGGCACAAATTGGCGACCGAGGAGTAAAACAACCGAGAACAATGCAGCTTCCTGCCTCGAAACGGAAGGAACGGACTGCGAAATAGCGTCGGTGCGAGAGGAGGAGATGAGACGGGATTCGTGTCGTCGCGTCGGTGCAGCGCTGGGTTTATGGGGGCGCTGGATAAAGGGATGAAACTGCGGACACGCGCATGAATCGCGACTCGGGAAAAAAAGAAAATCCTTGGAGCTCGGTTTTTGGACAGATTTTTCACCGCCACCTCGGTGTATGACCTTCGAGTCCGCTTTACCTGAGGCGTTAGACCGTCGCAGGATTGAGAAAAAGAGAAAGTAAAACCTCGCAATTTTCTTTTTCCTTCTCTCTCTCTCTCTCTCTAGTTGTCTGCTCAAAATCCGACCGAGCAAGATCCGATCAAAGCTGCTGGCTCGGTCCTCGCGGATTTTCATTGTGGAAGGCAAGGCTAATGAGTTTTTGATTACACGACTCATCTCGGCGAGAGGAACCCCGTCGACGGCGACGCCGTGGGGCAGATCGGATTAACCTTGACTTTTTACGGCAACGAACGGGGATTTGTTAAGTCGGGAACTTATTATCGGGTTTTCAGTAAACCGGCTCGATCACCGCTGATCACTCGGTTCCGGTATTTATAAACCAAATTACAAGACTTTTTATTTTCATTTAACAATAAATAGGTGGAACAGGTGTAAAAAACAATAAACTTCAGTGCAATTCGGACAATTTTGTCGATTTTCGGGCGATAAATAACCGGCGACAATATTGGCTGGCTGCAATATAGGTCGCATTCCACCCTTATCACCGAGCCTATAAACTCGGAACGCCCTTACACCTCGCGTTTCATCGTTTCTTGGAACCCGTTCGATCTCCGAAGCGTCTTCAGTCAGGCGTTTCCGGTCCCGCTGATTCTGGCGTCCATAACTGCCGGGACATTGGATTCCCCGCGAAATCTCGTCGCGGGATGAATAAACAATACGCGGGCATATTTAACCGTGAGGAAACTTGGAGTGAGAATTAATGACTCTCGAGTATTTCCGAATATCGGTAACCGGCGCTGGGATTCCGAACGGAACACGGTAAGAACCGACGGCCTCGTCATTGTGTCGGAGCATCGAATTGCGGATTCATCGGACTACTCAGCCAGGCACCAAACACGGTTCCGAAAGGGCTGGGCTGAACCCTTTCTCGTATAACCAGTGAACCACGATTTTCCTCGGAATTATTCTCTCGCGAATTAATTCACGAACTCTTGAGTCGAATTGAACGAAATTCTGCAGCAGCGATCGAAACGAACTTTTTCAAACGTCTGCGAATATTCGCAGGTACGATTTGCCGAGAGTCTTGTGTGTTTTCGTATAAAGTGGAAATTAGCGGTGCGGAGATGAAGTTTGAAAGAATGCGATTAAATTTGACAAAAAAGATTGCCAGTTATCGGGAACGCGTGATCACGTGCCGCGGAAATCGTGCTCCTGGGAATTGAAAGCTACTTTTCGCGTCGTCGAATCGTGCCGATTGGTGAACGGTGGAATAAAATCACAGTAGCTGCACAGTATCGCTGAACCTGGATACAAAGTTAAGGGAAGTACGCGAACGATCGACGCTGAAAACGCGTGTATCCTGTTACATTCGCGGAATCACGGTGGCTGTCTGGATTCCTTGAACCCGGGGAATCGATGTCGGAAGCTATTGTAAGCACCCTGCAGATTTTTATCTCGATACGAAACTATCAGAATTTTTGGAAATATTCCTCTCCTCGTGATTCTAGTTTTAGGGAAATCGTAACTGCGAACCGGATGTTGAATTTCACGCGCTTAAGCCCTCGGGTCAGTTCCGCACAACCTGCTGCGTCGAAGTAATAAATTTAAAGTCGCACGTGCCGCCAGCCCGAGGTCGTATATTGATTACGATATTTTATGCTCTCAAATATTTTCTTCCATAGCACCCAATTTTGCCGGATACAGGCCGCGTAATCCAATAAAGTCAATTATTCAACGCAGGATATTGAGTTTCAACATTCTAGATAAATTAATGCCAGAAATTGAGCATTGATCGAAATATAAATTTCGTTCCGTGCCGAGTGACAATCGTCACAGATAATAATGAATAACGATTCATATCGTTTATATCTATGATTCATATACATAGCTATATATACATACATCAAATATAAATCAAATTCATGTCTAATCTCGGAGACACAAATTCAAGCTCTTCTCAATTACTCCTATAATTATAATCACAAAATATTTGCAAGGAATTCAATCGAATAAAACAGCCGAAAATTTTCAAAAGTATATTTATTCCATGTTACATTTGCATTTGAACAAGTTTCACGCGATTCGTGTCCTGCATTGATTCAATTGAGACACACAACTCCCCGGCAGATCGTCGCAGTTATCGAAAGCATCCGGAATCTGGGAGTGCGAATGACTATCTCGCTGATCCGATGAAGCCGGTTATACGTGTGAATTTGAAAGCATCGAATAGTTGGCAGGATCCCTTGTTAAATCTCTCTGCAATCCCCCTGCACATCTGAAGGAGATTTCGCCGACTGAATGGATTTTTAGAGGCCTTCAAAGCCCCGAGGTTTTCACGATGAGATTGAAAACCCGAGGCGAACTACCGCCGGACACTATTTCGCAGGCTGCTATCTGCGAGCTCAATCCTCGAGGGTGATAGTTCACCGGGGTTTGTTGCCTTTCAGGGAATACACGTTACATGCTTTAGAAGCTATTCTAGATTCACTCGAACCGAACTTATGAACTTGATATAATATATTTTAGGAGTGAAATTTCAATTGAAATATAAATTGACGAGTCGAACAAACTGTTTTTTCATGGAAATTCCTACACCGAATTGGAAGTTTAATGCGGATAAGGAAGAGTAAATTCAATTGAGTAAATTCGAATAAATTTTTTCTGTATTTTCCCTGTGAATTTTAGCAAAATCAAAATTTTCATTGTCAATTTAAAACAACTAGCTATGCATCGTAATTTACGTAATTGTACCAAATTTGAAAATTTGAAAACCTATTTCGTAAATCATTTTAATTTTCTCCTTTTCACAGCGAATCTGTAGTGAATTCACAATCATTTTTAACGGCGCACGCTTTGAATTCTTCCCTTTGAATACTGGGATAAGTGATTATTATTTATATTATTCGTTATTTTTCCCGTTCCTCTGATTCGGGTAAAGGTCACGGATCACATCGACGATAATCTCGTTGCGGATGAATTTGTAGAACCTGAACATTCGAGATATAACCTCCGAGTTTGATTTCATTCGAAACGACTCCAAGGCGTCCATTATACGACAGCCAGGGGCGGCAATTCCACTCTGTAATACACGGCAGGGATGAGAGGGGGTGAAAGTGCGAGGCCCGAGTTTTGACCAGCTAGATTCTCTCGACCCGTCCCAGTCTGAACCGCAACCTTTCCTTTCCTCTCCGCTTTCGCTCGACTAACTATTTCACTTACCCTTTCTTAACCCCCGCGCAGTTTTCACCCTCTGTCGCCGCGCCTTCCGCGTGACTTATATTTACACACCCCGTACCTCTCGTCCCGCAATATCTCGGGAAAAAAGCTCCGCTTTCCTCATCGATCGCGTCAGCCTTCCGCATTGTCACTTTATTGTTCCTCCAATACCGGTTAATCAGCGGTGAGAAGAGGCTCTTGACATTTCACCGTGAGGGCAAATAACCGCGCAAGTTGAGCTTTTGACGCCTCTTCGCCACCCCGAGGACGCAATAACATCCTCGTCATTCTCACGTGCGGCCGATAATGTGGTCGAAAATTAATCTCACAAGTCTGAATAATAAACGGATTATGAAAATAAAAAAAAGACTCCTTTCTTCGCTCCTTCGAGAAGGAGTGACGAGGAGGAGAAGGGGCAGGAGGACCTCCGGAAAAAGAACCTCGCGTATTTCACCCCCCACCGACTCGTATGGCAGGGGATGGGGAATGGGAGGTCGAGGGTGGACGCGCGGTCACTTTTCAATTTGCTTTTCAATTTCGACGGGCCGGGGTTTTCCCATCCGCGGATAGTAGACGCCGCGACTTATTCTCGCGGAGCGGGAAATCCTTGAGCCCTTGGCGGTGGGCCGGCGAGGCGAGGCCAATCTGACCACTTATTTTCCGTCACCTAACTCACTCAGTCCCTTCGATTTATTGTCTTCACGGCCTCCCGGCGCAGTTCGAGAACCTTCACTTTCGCCTTCTAACTGCCCCACGCGTCTCACTTGACCCCGTGAAAAGGAGAAGAATGCCGTCATCCTTTCGGATAATTGCCGAGGAAAAGCCGGCCCGGAATTATTCCGCTCATTTTTTTCCCACCCGACGTCCGAGCTTGTTACTCTCGTTTATAGAATAATCCTTGACGTGTCCTTGTCGACGATTATCCTGCCTTTTTATTCTCCTTATTTATCGCCGTAAGATGACCGCAGCGATCAAAGTGTCCGAGTAAAATGCAGCCCGTCCACTTGATGTGTTAATTAAGCCTCGGTGCATCGGCATGCGCACGGCTTTTCATTTTTATGCACTCGCACGTCCCGCGAACGAGCGCAGCTCGAGGCGGAAAAATAGGGGGAAGAAAATCTATTCGCGGGTAGTTTATACTTTGAGAAGCGGTCACAGGGTGGCCGGCGTATCGCAATATTTTTGAATTCCTCGCAAGTACCTGTCTAAGACTATGGATATGTATTCTCTTGTTTACCAGAGAAGAATCTGCAACAGAATATCGCTGTATCGTTTCGCGTTATCGCCAACTTATTCCCCGATGTTACCAATTCTCTCGTTCGCATAATAAACCCTGTTTCCATTGCCTTTTATTGGCCAAGAAAACCGGCGCCGTGCCAGAAACATCCAACGGAAAGTTTCTTCGGCAATCGACGAGCCAATGACTTTCCCAAGTAATCCTCCTGTGCAGTGATACTAAAGTATATAGTCTACGTTTTATACCACATATGATATTTTCTATCGGTTTCATAATACTTGTCAACATATTCTCTGCAAAGACTGCAACTCGGTTCCCAGGATAGAGACAATTTCTATAACCATGTTTTTCCCTTGGTATACTTTCTCCCGATGATCCAGTTTTCATAATCAAATTTCACATGGAAATGACCGCACCTTTCGATGCCAGGAGATAAGTGGAAATTGTCAAAATTAATTCCGAGCCCAGTAAGAAATTCAAAACCGAATTGTGCAGAAAGTTTATATAATACTAGATTAGAAAAAAAATAGCATAAAGTATGCCTGAGTTTGGAGGTGAGGATGAGGTACTCGTAGCGTCGGCGTAGGACGCCGGAGGCACGTAAACCGGAAGTGTGACGGGTGCTGGTGAGATTTGCGCCTTGGCTTTGTCGCTATTCTTGCCACGCTTCGCGACTCCTGTGTAATAAGCATTACGCGATTAGCGACGCCACCCAGTTAAGCACGTTCCATTCTGGCGTAGTTTTTTCTCTCTTGATCCCAAAAGCGCGTCATGGACCAGCGGAGAAAACGGTTATCATTAGTTTAGGCGAAGCCAAATTATTCCTCGGCTCACTTCAACCGACTTCAAGCTCCGATCTCCGAAGAGCTTTCATCGATCCGTAGACTTCCAATGGAATGAGGAACAATGAAATCGGTGAGGGAGAGAGAGAGAGACCATCGCTACTTTGCTTTGTCAATGACATTGCTATGTTTGCTTTTTGGAGCAAGATGAGTATCTTCACGTTTGTTTCGTGCACAATCGCATTGACTGTAAGCAGAGAAGCGTTATTCGGTTTTGACCTAATTGTAAGTAACGTTTGAAGGAACGAGTGGCTAGACAGCTTGCAAAGAAGTTGAATGAACACGCGTCTTTGTGGTTTGAATCCATTATCGCAGGCCTCGACATTTTCGTTAATTACGCAAGGAATTTCGTTGATTAAAGGGGACTTCTTAGGTCGGACTACGTCTTACCTGCCTTATTTTTGTTCGCACAGCGGTATAAGGCAGCTGTTCATTTAGGTCAAGGGATTAAAACGCTTTAATAAACCATCTCCAGTTTTGACGACGCGGCTTATTACGCGTACTGGTATTACCGTGGCTATATCATGGCGTAAGACGGGGTGCAGAAGGGTCGAGGAATTGAAATATGAAAGATTCTCCCGGTGACAAGGAGTTCAGATAAATAGGTGCAGGACACCGATGGGGGGGAAGGGACGACAGGAGCGTATTTTATGATCTCGTGCGTAGACAAATAAAGATTCGTTTCCGACACGAAGCTGGGACCCCCGATGCCGGCGTAAGAACTCGAGGAAAGTGCGGGGGCGGCGGGGGAGTGAATAAGCGACTTCGATATCAAACTGCCATCCCGTTACTCAACGGTAAGAAATGCTCCGAGTCGATGTGGCGGAGGAGGAGGAGGAGGAGGAAAAGGAAGGGAGAAGAAGGAAACGCCGCCGGGCTGTGAGATCGTATAAACAATTCAGGAAACTTCGATTATGAAACTTCTTGATAGATAAAAAGTGGGGCGAAAGGATGGGGCGTTCCTATCCGGTTATCCACTCGGATGCGATCATCCCGGCTGGACCCCGAATGGAAAACACACGTCAGTCTCACCATCGAAACTTTTACGCAACACGAAACCTTGATTCAAAATCGGACAAACGGTCCGAATCACTTGTCCTCTAGCAAATTCACACTTGGAGTTTTTACAGCATCACTTTTTAACACAGCACCAGTAAATCCAATTCAAACTAGTTGTGATCGATGGAATAAACTGTTCGAGTTGATGAAAAAATGAATTTTTTTCACACCGAACATTGTTTTTTCACATTTCAAAAATACTTTTCAGAACAAATATCTTGCCAAACGGGAAAAAAATGCGACTCCAAAGTGAAGAGCAGTTTCAAAATAGGTTTTCCTACACAATTTTGCACTCGAGATTATATTCTTCCAGCGTAAAAATCTTATCCGAACTTGTCACAATTTGAATACAGTCACGTTCCAAATGGTGGGTACATGAAAGGTGTGAATAATTCGTGAACAGTGAATGGGAAGAGAACATGGATCGTGAAAGAGTAATGCAGAGAGTGAGATTTCGCGAAAAATCTAAACCCAGTTCCCATTTCGCGGACGGATTGTCGGTGTGTGAGAAAATGCATATTGCAGATGTCAGCCGTGCGGAGTTCTGCAGGACTCGTATTAAGGGAAGGGAATGGGGGAGAGGGGGGGGGGGGGGGGGGGGTGAGGGGTGAAAACTTTTCCGGGATATAGGATAGGTATAATATTTCATAAAACGTGGTGACACCGTCAGCTGGTTTTGTACTTGAGACTTTGGAATTTAGACAGAACCTTGGAGCTTTCTTGGGGCGTGAGTTTCCCGCGAAGTGGAGAAAAGGGGGTGAAATAAGTTGGAGCAACAGCCAGTTTATTCAAATTCAGACGTGTAATGCTACGCGCCGAGTCCGGAACTCCCGGATTCGCTGCCCTTATTTGCTCGCCCTCCAGTAAAATAAAGTGGATGTATTCCGTAGCCGCAAATGTCGGCCGGACGTACGGCGGTCGAAATTATCGCCCCCTGAAACATCGCCTGCCGTCCCAGGATCCTCTCCTGAATCCTGCGGCGCGCACCCGGGAGCCACCGGAGCCTGTTATTCCCGGTCTCGCCTGATCCCGAAATCTCCGGTGTCGCGCATCAGCCGATATAAATTATGATCAAAGCCGCGGTCTCTGATACGCATTCGATACACTGAGACGCTGGATTATCCGGTCCCTGTTAGTATCGCCCGAGTATCGTCTGACAAAGTAGATCCTTACCCGCGTCCCGAGCAGAGCAAACGCGCTTTTACAGCGTTATACCTACAGTCATCCTCGGAGAAGCTACGGAGCCGATTCTCGATCCAGAGTTCAGGGATCTTCGTTCGTTTATTTATTCGGAGCGAATTATGACGTCCCGCCATAATCAGTGAAGGTGATTTCAGCTTAGACGTCGAGGAGTTGTTAGAATTGGAAAATTGGAATCGATCTTTCAACCTCCTAGAGTCGTAATTTTATATTTGATAAGTTTTTTAATCCAAAGAATGTTAACGCGTTTTGAAACAGAATTGTCCGCTCGCGAACCTTCCAGAACCTTAACTTGAACCACGCGACCAATCGCGCCTCTTCGACTTTGGAATCCGGTACATTCACTTCTTCTTGAGTCGCACCTGCTCAATGCTGCACCTCGATGCCCGGCGTATGGATTTGTTATCCAAACACGACGTTTGTTTTATGGGGCAATTCGTTGCCGGATATTCGGTGCAAGATGCACGCGTGAGGTCGTCAAGTCGTGCCTTGGAACCGTAACTGAAACCCGTTTTTTCCTTTTCTTTTATCTCTTCCTTTTTCTCTCTCTCTCTCTCTTTCTCTCTTTTCTCCGCGTCACCCGATGAACGAGGAAAAATTTATTACCAAGAGCTAGGCGTGGACGTGCCGAGCTTTTATCTTCCTCGTCGGAGTGAAATATTCCAATGATCAGTCGAGTTTCGGCGAAAGGGTGATGGCGAATTTCGCAAGGTGTCTGCGTCAGCTGCGCCTTAAGGTGTCGACATCCGTAAGCAAGTAAGGAATACCGGAGAGGAATTGAGAGGAGAAAAATATTTTAGAGAAAATTTCCATACCCTTCGCCTGGGATTGTTCGCCACCGCTCTTGAATCTAAACGGCAATTCGACCATAAAAATCTCCCAGACGGGTACACGAATTATTGATATCAGTAAGCCCCTCTTACACAAGAGTTTAAAAATTTTTTAAATTCCAAATTAGGTGATAAAAAGATTTTTTAAAAATTTTGTTTTCTGTCATTCACTGGATTTTTGAGATTTTTTTTCAGATTTTTTAAAATGGGCATTCGCAATCGACAAAAAATAAACGGTTTAATAAAAGAATTTGAAAAAAAATTCAGGTCACGTTTTTTACCGAGTAGACTATTAGAAAAAAATGTGCAATGGTTTTCAGATGGTCGGGATTTAACGCTGGTCGAATTGGCGTGGAATACCCCATGTACATGTATATGTAATCTATTTCTTACATTTATCCGGTAATTTAAAGTCTCATTGTCACTGGTGTTGCTATTTCTGTCTCTCTCTTTGTACGTCCGCCTCTGTCGTCTCTATGTTTACTTTTCTTATGTTCCCTTCGACGCGATGTTGTTGTATCAGCTGTAAACCTCAGTACTGCTCTAAACACGGAACAAAGCGAACCAGTTACGTGAATCTCTCTCTTTATTTCTATCTCCACGCATTTCAACCCCTTTTTCCTTTCGTTACCTACTCGCGGATTAAAATTATTGAACTCTGGCTATATCCAAACATGAATTTTCTTTTCAATCAATGTCGATTTTCGCGAGTCTTTTAAGGTGCCATGAAAATTTCATTAAACTGACGTGTGAATACGATATATTACCTACTAACTTCGGGTAATCAGCACAATTAAAAATTCGGGCGCACATGCGTGGATGAAAATTTCGTAAAAAGATTCGCGATTATTCGTGAATTATAATTCGAGTGAAAGTTTCATTCGTGAAAGTGCATTGAAATTGTGCAGCACAGTGTTGAACATCAAGCCTGTGAAATGTGCACCTAAATGACGGAATACTGCTCAACATCATCTGCTCACACTTCCGATTCTTCTATCCACTGGCACGATTGGTAAGTGACAGCTTTTCTCTCCACTTTTCTAGGCGATTGTGCACTTTTTCTGCGGTAAATGTGAATTTTGAATTTTCATCTCCGATGGGCGGGAGGGAGAGATTCCAATTCACGAGCCTGAACAATACATGTCTTTCTTTTCTTGTGATAACAACAGCGGCTGTGATAGTAGCAAATGAGTTTTGTTTCTGTACTATACGGGGTGACGAATTGGCTGTAGCCTCGAACAACTTTTCATACATATTGAAATGACGTGAAAAGTTCTTTGGCGCAAAAAGCAATACGTACTACACAAACACACACACACACACACACAGAGAGAATAGCAACGCCACATTCTGTCGCGATAAATAAAAACACGCGAGCAGTGCAGAATTATCGGCAAACAGGCGTAGGTGGTTCTATCTTTTTTTTTTTTTTATCGTCGGTTGAATAAAGCTGAAAGGTCGCTATTGCGCGTGGGTTCGTACATGTTTTTAACAACACGCTCATTGTTATTTCTCACCTTGCGTGACCGACTGTGGCAAGGCGATTTTCCACAATCAGAAGAAAAAAAAAAAAGAATTGAACATAAAAATGGAAGGGGCAATGGAAATGAGAGAACTTTGCGCTAAATGAGATCGCGATTATTCAGAGTTGACGATATTTTTAGAGTTTATTGAGGTTTTCTATCTTCATCCCGAATCCAGAAGGAAAATCCTGATTTCTTTTGGAAAAAAGAAAGGATAAAAATAATTTTTTACACACTTGGAACCATTGAAAGTTGTCATAAATTAACTCACCTGCGGCTGTACGCTGGAATAACGATGCTGTAAAGTATTTTATATGCATCTTAGCCGCATCACCGTTCTTGCATATAAAACACGTACTTTGGTAAATAAGACGCATGATAGACGCGTAAGCCGTAAAAACGAACGTAAGAGAATCGTGTGTACTTACATGTATGTATGTGCAGTAAAATGTTTAGCTGACGATGCGCCGTGACGTCTTAACTATGAGAAATCGTGACGTTATTGTCGTCATTTCCACGCGGTTTTAATACCGGAAGGAATACGAAGCTGTGCTACGAGTCATTTTCTTAAACGGATTTTGATCGTCAGGCGTCTACGTTTCTACGTAACCTCTCTGGGTAAGAAAAAATCGAGAATCCACAATCGTGCGAATGGATAAAATTTCGAGTGATTTGTTAATTTTCTTACGAAGAGGGAACCATTTTTCTGAAATGGAATTCTTTATTTTACCATGAAATTTAAAAAAAATGGCTCGTTTTTTGGTTTCTTGTTCATAACTTTCTTAATAATCCTTCAAATTGAAGTTTTTTTTTTTTAGAAAATCTTTGTTTTGAGATGGACTTTACAGAAAAAATGCAAAAAAATATTCACAGTGTTTTTGATTAAGATTTTTGCGTTTAAATGAAATGTTAAATCGTGTTTTTGGAAGTGAGTGTATCTTCCGATTTTTTTAAAATTCTTTTATTTCAATCTACTATTCTTTCAACAACTTTTAAGACCAGTTTAATATTTGAAAAATAAAAAAAATAAATTCACTATAAATCATTATATAAATGCAAATCGCTGGTGCAACAAACCAAGTGGATAATTGGAGGCGTTGAAATCCAAGCTTTGAAACGCAGTTTTGGTGCGTAGATCCGAGAGCTAGGAACGGGTGGAAACAGAGCCGAAACTTTCCTAGTTTTCGTATAAATTAATTTATTCTGACGAGGGCTGTTCTTCTTCTGGGTAATTTAATTAAGAGAAACTGGTGTTATGGCTGATGGGCCGAGACTGCGCGACTCTTGAATGAGAAAAATTTTCACGTCAAGGCTTTCGAATGCTCACGCATTCATTAACTTTCCACTCTGCGTCTCCTTGTCTTCGCCTCTATTTATCGTTAGCTTCGTCTCTCGCCTCTCGAGCCGCTCTTAAGTCCCTCCAAGACTGTAGACGAATACATCCTCGCCCCTCCCTCATAACCAAAACGCGATTCTGGGGTGAAGAGCGATCCTCGCTCCCCAAGGAACTCGCACCTCAACGATTTTAACACCGACTAGAGAGTAAAAAAAAAAGCTTTTCAGCTCACTGCATGCTATACTTTTCCTAAAATTTCGCTAAATCATCGATTAGTTTATCTCGCGAGCTTCTCAATCGCAACACCACAGTGTAAAAAATTTATTCGAATGCACTTTGACTGCAGTCGACAGACGGCAGAAACAAACTAACACCGAGCCTTTCCAGCTCCGATATCTATGTTGAAACTGAATAATTTTACCGGCAATTCACGTGTAAACGTGTAAAAACTTCTCGGTTGGAAATCACTCGTCGATATCATCGGAATAAATCGGTGCATTTTCCAATTTACTTAAACCTTTGAACCCTCTTCAGCTCTTTTCATCGCCAAAAAATTTATTTACAGAACTCGCATTACGCTTGTCTTCCTTACATGTGTGGGTTTGTGCATAGAATATTGCGTCTGAGACCTCGACTCTCGTGCGAGAGTTTCACACTTCGCCTAATTGCTTTAAACTCTTTGCCTCGACTCAAAATGCTCCGTACCCTCCACTCTTCCCTCCTCTCACCCCGAATAACTCTCTTCTGTACAGCATTAATTCCCCGCTGTATAGATATAAGCATTGCCAAACTCCATCCCTTCTCGCTTGGGGCGGTACTTTCATTTACCGGGTGCCAAGTATTTTTCCCCCTTCTATTTTTTATTTTATTACACTTCTCCTTCGTTTTTCTTTTTTCTTTTCTCTTTTCTCCTTTCCCTCACTTATTTTCGCCTTTTCGTCGCCCTTTGAATTTCGCTTAGGCTCATTAGTCACCGTCGGCGAATTTTTCTTGTAGAAATTAAAATGTAAAAATCGATATTTCGAATATATGTGGTTCTAAGAGCGCGTGGCATTGAAAAAAAAAAAAAAAGTCCAGCGAACGCCACGGTCCGTTATAATCGCCAATAAAAGGCACGAAACGTTGAGAAGCAAAAAGGAAATGTGAGATTTTTGATTTCTTTCAATCAATCCGCAGCTTATTTACATACACATACCAATACATAAATGTAATATATATGTAGCCACGAGTGTGCTTGTCATTTATTTGAACGAATACATATTCGTACATATAACCGTGCAATAAATCGATTATAGATTGGTTGAAAGCTGCCTTATTCCTACATCCGAACCAGATATATGTATAAAAGAAGAGATTGCGGGGAAAGAAAAAAGTTCAATATTCGTAAGTCATTTTCTGACATCAATATCGTCGATACATGTATAATATTCATAGCCCAAATGGTGTCCTGCAGAAAATTTGCGAATCCGGCTAACGACTGACGCAGGAGAAAACTATATTTGGTTTTAAAACAAGACTTTTTTTGCTGCGATGGTTCTTCCAGCCAGTCCAAGTCACGAAAATCAATCCTAGCAAAGAGCGAATGTTCAGACAATAAATTATAAAAAGGAAAATGACTCATGGCTGAAACCATTTCAAACACTTAGTTCGGAACGACTATTCTGTCCTGACTTCAGTAAAATCACGAAGCTCGTAAAATTTGGAATTTAGAAGTGAAATAAGTGAGAATGTCCGAAGAGGCATTCGACCATTTGCTGTTTTCTTTCTGTTCAATTTTCGAGTCCGGTTTAACCGACCTGTATTATTGACGAACTATGTATCAAAAGTTAGTCGTCTATTATGTGTCTTGTATCGACCGAGCGAAACTTCATCGGCCTTTGTACGTATAAAGCTGCCCCTCTTTTATAGTCAGCTGCACCTACTCTTCGGGACAAGCATTCAGGGGTTGGGGTGAACATTCTTTACAATCTAAACCCTCGCTCACCTAGTATCTTAACCTTTAAGCCCCTCCCGTGCGCCTCTTATCTCCACCACAATGGAGGGCAAATCATTATCGACCTTAGCTTCGAGCATTTTTTACACACAGTGTCCATTTTATGATAGAAATATATGTACAAAGAAGTGAAATAAAGTATCGCGGGGTGGACGAAGACGATGACGTGTAGAAAAAAACGAAGCAAAATTTTTGACGAAAAAGTTGACGATCAAGTGAATATTTAGCAAAGAAAGGAGAAAAGATATTGAAAGAAATGGGAGAAATACTCCCGGCGAAAGAGTTTGTGCTACAGGGAAATTCACTTCCGGCATTTTTCTCCAAGTCACCAGCAACGTTGAACTTGTCGAGACCCTGAGGGGGGTCTTCGTGTATGTCGAACAGCTCGGGGTGATTTTCTCCTTCTGGTACACTCCTGCCAATAAACTTGGCGAGGAAATTGATTATAAACCGTCGCGAACGCGATGGAAAATACAGAGATAAAATAGAGCAGAGCAATAATGACGGTGAAAATTGGAGAAAAGAATTCGGCGCGTGTAAAGTAGCGTTTAGGCTTCTGCGAGGACACTTTCTTATTTCAGTACTTTGGCGCTAAGGCTCTGGCTTTGCAACGTGACTCGCTGCGGGGCCTTCCTGAGTTTCTGCACAACGACAAAACTCGGTCCGAAGCGACTTAAGCCCAACTCACGATCCTTGGACCGTTATACCGCCGGACCCCACTAATGCCAACGTAAACTAGATTAGCTCCTCGAATTTATTGCCGATTTGTTGAAAACTAAATTCCGCCGCTCAGGGCAATCCGCGAAAGTTTGTGCGTGAGTTCGACGGAAAGCGGGATAAAACGAGGGTGAAATTTTTGTCCGATCTTTGCCATAGACTGGATAGAGGGAGATTAAGGTCCTCCCACAATTCGGAAATCACTATCGCAAAATTGCTCGATTAGAAAACCAGGTTTCTTTGAATAAATTCACGAGAATGCAAATTGAGCTGCTGCAGGCTAGAGAATTGGCGGGAGGATCAGCTACTGACTGAGCTGTGTAATCGCGAGTTCCGACGGGTAATTAGTAACGTCTCTACCTTCCTGATTGCGTCGATTTTTCACCCCTCCCGTAACGGCCCGTGTTAATTATACTCGACGTATCGACATTCGGGCGCTGTGAAAATTTCGAGTTTCGAAAGTCTTCCACGAGGTAAATGCACGTGTTTAGATTTTTTCCGAATTTCATTCACCTGCGTTCCGATTTAGACGAGAGAATTTTGAGGATTTCGAAAGGCGTCATCCACCCGCGATGATCCGAGCCTCAATTAACCTACATCGTTTGAATTCTGCAAGTGCATACTTTTCACAAACTCTGTAGCTAGCAAGTCGTTACTTTTTTTAGCTGGTAAATTGAAACGAATAGTCAAAGTGTAAAACACTCGTCAAGCTCGCTCCACGAGTGCTGATCTCGGGTGGATAAACACAAAGGAGAATTTATACGCTCGTGTTACGGTTTGAGCTAACAATCGCAGTTCGGTATTATATATATATACATATATTATAGAAGCAATTATCACCCTAATATATGTCAAGGCGAAAATTTAACCTCGTACCAAAGATAATTCAGGTCTCTCCGAACTGCCCACATGGCCACATGCATGGATATGACAACGACCAAAATTTCACTTTCATGTATTATTTAGAGATATTGTTTAGTACAGGCATAAATTTCTGCATTCAGGATAGTTAATTAACTGTGAAGCTCGTACCGAAAGGAAAATAATGAGAAATAAATTCTGTGCCACTCAGTTTCTCGGTTACTGGGTCGTTGAAATAATTGAGCAGAATTTGTGGATTAATTATTATTGAAGAGAGTGCATAAAAAGCTTGAGCTGCTTCAAGAATTTCTTAATCAACTCCATTATTAATTTTTTTTTTCACAGAGTACGTACTGAAAATATAGAAAATTTAAATTGGGGTAACTGAACTGAGTTATCGTTTAATCCATTGTCGCTTTATATTTGTACAAGTATGCAAGTAATTGCATTGAAAATCCATACCCCGTTTTCATATTCATTTCTATGACGTCAGCACGGTCAACACTATTATAAATATATATGTGTGTGTGTGTGTAGTAATATGTATGCGTATAATAATATGTGCATACGTATACATAGAAAACTTTTTATACACCCGATAAATTTTGAATCAATGCAAGGTACGAGTGAATTGAAATGCTCGTGTTTTTCACTTTCGTATACGTTCTGGTCAGGAACAATATTAATAATAGTCACTGAAATTACTCACAGAATGCGGCACAATACGCTATTGAAAAACGGTCGAATGACAAATGCGGTGTCGTTCAGAATCGCGAAGAAAATTTCAAATGAAGTAAAACGGCATAAGGGAAACTTTTGATTGAGCAAATTGAGTGATATTGTTGAAATGGTTGTAAAATATGCCGGGAGAACGGCGTAGGTACGAATGAAATAAAACGTGATATATGAAATTTTGAAGAAACTTTTCCAACAGGTCACAAGAGAAATGCTGAAAAATTTGGCGAAAATATTAAATCTGTATCACAAATTATGGTAACACAGATAGACATTTTTTATTCATACTTTATACAGATTAATTTTTTATTTATACTTTTCTCATGCTTCACCCGATTGGCTCGCAGGGAAATTTTTAGATCTCGAGATACTCGATTAGGCGGCGAGGAATTCACTTTGATTGGTATAAGTGTTGCGGCGTCATTGTGCCGGATTCACGAAACGCATCCATCGTATTCGGTAACAATGATCCTTGATTTCCTCCGCAGCATCTGCAACCTGTTTCAATCGTAGACCATGTGTGCCGTGCACTGCATGGTGACGTCAATGACGCAGCTGATTTCATATACTGTGGTTTCTGACAGGTTCGGTGGCGTAGCGTCGGTTCCTCGGGAACTAATCAAGACGCGATTCATAGCTCCAGGACGAATCTAGAATGAACACCAATTGCGGACAGCCGTTAACTCGAATGTACCTAGTTATTCCAAACTATGAACCACTTAGGTTCCATAAATCATGCCGAGCGTATTTATTAACATTCAATAAAATCGTAGGTACTGTTGATCTCATTGTACCGGATTACGAAGCAGAATCTGATTAGATCAGGACACCATACAGTTGCAACATTCCGGTCGCATTCTCAGGGATTTTTCACGCGAATAATAAATTTTTATTCTATGTTTGTAAACAAGTTGAAAAAACGTGCAGAGATATTTTTTACGTGGTTCTGTTCTTCGTTTTTTCATCCACTTTATCCTCCTCTGTGTATCGGTGATACAGTTTGAGCCTCTATTCATAATCGATTTTCCCAATATCCATCGAAATTTAATTATTCAAGGTAATTGAAATTAGCTGAAACACTGTTAACTCAATTTTTGTAACATGCACAATCTTGAACCGCAGATCATATATAGATAGTTTCAAGGGCGTTGTCTACTCCCGGCGTACCTGGCGCTTGCAGTGGTTCGCGTGATGCAAGTTTTCTCCGTCATTTATAGAGATATTGAATTTGCATTACAAGCATTTTGAAGTTGAAGGAGCAATCTGTGTCGTGTATTTTTCCGAATTTCAAAATTCTTTTTCAGAGTCGTAAAAAACAACACTGAAAGTCAGCAAAGTTCCCGTCGTAATAAAACAAGAACGATTTTTTTTTTCAAAATTCTACGAAACACACGACACAGATCCATCCTTTACCTTTAATTCGGGACTAAGAGCAATAAAATCGAACTTGAGAGTTGCGAGAAAACTCGCACGAGCTGAAGCACGAAACGGCGAATTTCCGCGGCGAAATGCGATCGCTCGCCAGCGCCATCTTTGGCTGAGGCCGGCCGTCGAACGAACTAACGGCCGCGGCGTGAAGTCAGCAACGAACGCGTTCAGACCCGTAATTTAAACCGCGAGCCGAGAGCGTCATTCGGTGCGTCCTTCGCGAATAAATATTAGTAAAGTATCCGAAAGTCCGTGATAAGTGTTCGTTAGTGATTCACTGTGATTTAGATAAGGAAAGTGTTACGGAAAAGTGAGAAGAAGGGCCAGGGTTGGAGAAATTTGGCGGCTTGTCAGCGAGAGAGGTTGAGGTAAATAGAATGGCGTGAAGTTTGTTTACACGGACTTGATTGTTTTCATTTTCAGACCGACTAGCTAACATGCACGTTTCATTAATTCAGAAAACCCTATTTTCCTAACAATCTCTTCGAATTCTTATTTACCGTCCGTTTCTCGATGTGTATTTAATTGTTAATCTTTTCTTCCGAAAATCGTTTTCCATCTTTCGTCCACTCACAATTACAAACTTATCGATGCCTTTTACCCTACACTGATCTACCCAACTGACTATTTGAGGGTTATATTTGGCATCTACTTGCCAAGGTCGATGCACGATACACTATTGAACTGAAAACATGAGCTGATATATCATTATGTAAAAAAATTATTGCAAGTCTTGTTTCAACACTGATAATTTATTTATGAATTTTCCCAAGAAAATCCGACGCTGTGTGAATTTGAAATATATTATCGATGGATTTTAAAATCTGTATTTCACAGTATGAATCAATTTGATTTCGTTCGAGCTATGAATATTGAAAAATCATCTATTTTCCAAAATCGATTTATTTTGTCCGTTTTTTTGGGGTGACGTAACGTTGTACCTGCGATCCAATGACTCAGAAGCATCCTTGATGGTAACCCCATAGCCACTATGTACTGTCGGTATTCCTTTTGGGTGAAAAACACGATGAAAATCTGTGATGAAGAATGAGGGTCGCAAAATCTGGTCGCAAGCAATACATCGTACGTGGTTATACGTAGGTGTGAGCATTTGTGGCGAAAAGAGACAAAAAAGAAAAAAAAAAAAAGAAAGAAAGAAAGAGAAAAAAAAAAATTAAAATCGAGTATGAAATATGGCGCGTCGATATCGGTCGAACGGGATTCAGTGCAAAAAAGTTAAACAAATTGTCAGAAAAAATATAAGAGAACTACGGATGAGGCTGTATTATCAGCGATTTTTTCTGCTCTATCCAAGTGTTACCGGAAAAAGATCTAGCTAGTATCAATTCTCTCAAGATGTTTATTTGGGTACATTTGGATTCGATCTCGTCGATACTCTCAACTCAGGTAACGGAGAAAGGAGGATAAATTGAAGCGAGAAAGATGTGTATTTGAATTTACAACGATATATTGTAAGAATAGGGAGTACAAAGGTGTTCAGTTAAACAAAGTGCTTTTTGAAATATGATAATTTGGAATTCGGATTTGGAGATGTGTGTTGGTCTCGTTGGGTTATGAAGTAAAACTTACTTACGATTAATTGAATCGCAAAATAGAAGTGAGTCGGAGATAAAGACTTCGAATGGTGGAAAGTTGCAATTATTCAGAATATTAATAGTCAAGTATAAAATTGGCCGAATAAAACGACCAGCAACTGACTCTGTATAGCTTTCAAAGCCTAACTTGAGGCTAAACGAAAACATGAGGATAGAAACGTGGCTATGGGATTACCATCAAGAATGTGGGAGAGCAGAGTCAGTATGTACATGCAACAGATAACGGGTGACCGGAAAAAACGGAAAGACGCGTAGCTGAGAGGCCAGACGTAACACAGACACGAACTTGCAAAGTAGATAGAAAATTCGGGTGCAGCATTCTTTTTATCACGAGCCTTCGTCAGTACCCCGACGTACGGATTAACTGTAGAGAGAGAGAGTGGATATAGCGAGCTGGCCGCGGTTTGCGGGGGGCGGGGAACGAGGGTGCCAATAAAACCGGGGGTCACTACATCACGCCGGCAGCGTCCAACAGCAGCGGCATCGCCGGTGGAACCACCGCTGGCACCAACTACGTCCAGCGATATACCGTCCAATATATTACACAGATAGGCATGCTAATTCAGCTCTATCCCCTGGCTCCCGCACATTCGTAAACCGTATATATGTATACATATATATATATATATATTCAAGGGTATACATAGTATAGGTACGTCGATCTCTGTGGTTGGGTATAAGGTATAAGGTACGTGTGTGCGTTATATGGACGTGTAACGTGTAGTTTGGCACCGTAAACCATTTGGTTGAAAATATTTTTATCGTTGTTTGAAACAGTCCCGGTAAAAGTACATTTTTTTAGCGTAAAAGTGTCCAGCTTGTCTTCCAGGATCAGTATATCGACACTGCTTCTTCCTGCAAAACCTCTCTGCGTGACTTATTGTACTCAGGGATTTTCTGGTGGCAAGTAACTGCCGTTAATGGGCCATGGAATGGTGTTCAATGTGCCACTGAATTCGGTACATAGATTTCTGCTCCGGATCCCAAAGCTTGTTTGGATTTTCGAGCTTCCGCATCCTCGCACTATGTATGTACCTATCGCCTAACGGGCAACGGGTTCAACGTGATCTGTGTTCAAGCTCAGGAGATAACCGAGCATGCAGCTTCGAAATTCGAACTGCATATCGTTGATTTGGGGATTTTGGCCAGCCGTTAAGAGCTACGATTAATTGGCGATTCCGTTAGAGAAATAAAACGGGAAATAATTAATCCTGTCGTTACGGTCAGGGAGAATAAATTCAGTCACTTTGTTCGCTATTGAGATCATATTCGGAAGGAGCTTCGGAAAGCACATGGACTTTGGAAACGGATTTTTGTCTTGGTTTTTCGAACTATCGAAACGTTCGTAATATCACATACATATCGTTGAAAAAGGTGGCAGCTACTTTATCAGGTGTTTCAGGTGAGCCAGATGGCGGAACTTGGAAATACGGAAAAGCACCAGCAACAGTAGCAAGTGCAGTGCATTACCTTCGCAGCCGGCGCGGCGCCGAGCTTTACGTTACAAATCACACTGGCTCAAGTATATTAATTAATACACGGAAAAGTTTAGAACAACGTTGTTTAAAAGTTCGTTCTCTCTCTCTTTCTCTCTTTTTCTCTTTTTCTCTTTCTTTCTCGCCCTTCAGGACGACGGTCTTCTGCTCGGCTTCGATGTCGGAATACCTATAATAACGTTCGTGAAGACGTTAAGGACAGCTGACGCAAACTCGTTGATAACCATATCACGACATGACCTATTCCTCGGTACGCTGCCCGACAGGTAGCTTGACAAATCGGTCAACTCGAACTTTGAGCAGACAGACTAGAGAACGAGATGACTTTCCGAAATCTGCTGTATGTGTACCTGCCGCATATCGATTTCGCGTTGATATCTGGTAACGTGGCGGAAACCGTTCATCGCCGGTAATATTTCATTCGCAGTTATTGTACAACCTGCATAGGAAATGTGTCAAACCGTTGGTAACGAGCATTAGCAAGTTTGCAGTGTGGTAGGTACCTACTCGTACCTACCTACCTACCTACCTACAACCTATCTACAACTTTGCTAGCTCGTGTTGGGGAACTATTTCATAACCGAGGAAAATCCTGACTGGCATCATCAACTCAAATCCATTTATACTCACGTACATTTGTGTCACTCAATATTCATTCGCTCGATAGCTTGTACAGTCGGTGAGAATTTTACGCCAATCATCGTTTCGATTATTATTGTTACGCAGGGTGTAATTCGCGAAGATTGAGTGCGCCGTCAGTTTTATGGAGTCCCTTTTGTCATCTCCTCGGTAATTTCATGTCAGATTAAACCGGGCTGTCAAAGGCTTGAAATGTACGAGCTTCTTCGCTTTTATTCATCTTTTGATACATTTCACTCAGAGTTTGCAGATTAGAGCTCGCGAAGCTCAGAAGTTCCCTAAGGCTGGTCCACTGCTCGGGGTAAGGATACGTATAAGGCACGTTATTTCATTACCGACCCGACCTTCCTTCCGCTATACCTACCTACTCACCGACCACACTCTCGCCCTCTGCGACGTCGACGACCCTGCGCTATATTCATTCTTTTCTTTCTCTCCCTCCCGCCCCTCGGAGTATCGCTTTTATTCCACTGGCTTTTCTCCACCTAACCGACTTTCATGTTAATTAATTTGCTCAGGAGTTTTAACGACTTATTGGACTATAATTGATTCTGTTCGAATTGCATAATCTGCAGGCCAGTTCGACGCCATGGCACAAATCACTCGGCCGAACAACAAAATTTAGAAAAAAAATAAAATAGGTATAGTTCAATAATTGGTATTAGATTTCTAAAAATAAATTGTAAAGTCTGATTTACTTAATTATATAAATTCAATTTTCAATTTGAGAAAATAGTTTCGCTATGTTTCTTGTTTTTTTTTTTTTGTTTCTTCAACAGTTTGTAATGTCAACGATTCCTTATATGACTCTTTCTACCGAATATAAGTTATAACCAAAGACGACAACGTCGGGATCCAATCAGATTAAGACTTTGACGTGATTAGACATCAAAAGGACGAGTCAACTGTTGCAACAAAACTTCTTTGTCGAGAGAAAAGGAGCCTGTAAGGCAACCCCTTATTCTTCAGAGAAGCACCCTTAAGTGTTAGTAAGCTCATGGTTGGCTCGTTTTAAGACGAATTGACCGATTAACAAACTTCTTCTTTCAAAAAGAGCGCATATATGAATTTATATTGTTGTTTACGAAAGTTGACTACCACGTATTTCTCGGTTCTTGATAAAAAAAAAAAAATCGACTTCTCAGCTGTGGAAACGGGCAGCAGCTAAATTACAGCAGAGAGCTGTGACTATCCGTTAACGTAACTTATTGTTAAATGGAGCGGAATATGAAGAGAATCGGAAACAGGAACAAATAACGGTGGAGCTAGATTTTTCTCGGGTATGAAGAAAGATTAATCGAGTCTCGGAAATTTCAGTTTAACCTGAAACCAGGATTTCAAGTTTACTCGCACCCAGATTGACGCTCAGAAAAATGATCAGTTTTGACAGAAAAAATTGGGTTACCACGTGTCAGTTTAACGTAAATTAACTGACCGAACGCTGTCTCAATGTAATTATAAAAAATCACTCGAATAATGTTTCACGCTTAGCAGAAATATTTCTGTCCTAATTTTAACTAAAGAACAAAAAATCCACAAACAAATTGTATCAAAATCCGAAATATTCCGTTACCACTATGTAAAACATGCGTATTTACGGATCAAAATAATTTTCGAAAAATTGCAAATTCATTTTCTTCATCACAGTAATTAAAAGGTCCAACAAAAATTGTCATCCTGATCAAATCTCTAAAAACATTTTCCATATTAAAAGCTACTGCAGCAAATATAGCAACGTCGTAGAGACCTGATGCATTACACGATCAAATATTGATCGGAATATTCTTGCAAAGCAGAGAATCCTCTGCAAGGATACGAACTCTGCGAAGAGCGATGAAAATTACGGTCGGCTTCCCGTAATTACAATTCAACCGAACTTATGCCCATCGCTGAGATGTGTCAAGTATTTAATCAAAGCCAGGTCGAGGTTGGGTGGCACAATGGATGACGGCGGGGGCCGCCCGCCTCCAGTATGACTGGGGGTGCAATTATGTCGACCTCATTCGCGGACAGCTTTACTCCTCTCTCTCATTGTGCACCCCCACCCCCCTCCTCCCCCCACCCCGCGTTCCCTCCGGATTCCGCCTCTCCCGGTCCAACTCTAACCACTAATTCGGCACTCGCTCTCAGCTCTCCGATATCATTTCTCCTCTCCTGCTCTTATTTTCCCTCCATCTTCATTCAGTTTCTCCTTTTCGCTTGGCCAACAGCAGTCCGAGCGTCGCGTCCCTCCCGCACGCCAGGAGCTATTACGTCCGCGTTACTCCAGAAAACAATTAGCTCCACAAAGCAGCCAACCAACTCTTTCTTTTCTTTTCCCTTCGTTTTTTTTTTTCTCTTTCTCTTTCTCTTGTGAATATTGCCCCCTGCACCGTGGTCGGCAGGCGGGATAAAGAGGGGAAAAACGAGAGTAAAAATAATAGAAAAGGGAGAAAACAAGACGCACTAAAAGGGCGAAAAAAATTTTGTACGCTCGACGACGCGACGCCGCTGTCACCACGTTCTACGTATCTGAGGATAGGAGCTGCTGCCCACCTGCTGCTGCTTCTGCTGCTGTTTCTGCTACCGATTCGCTACATCTGCTACTCGTCGAGCACGTTTATTATCAGTATTCTTCGGTCGCATTTACCTGCAGTTTCAGATTCGTGACACATTTTTGTACTGTCTTATAGCGCTGCGAAAATCATTCGTTTCATTTTCGATTCTAACGCGATTAGCAGGACACTTTTTTTATCAGCTTTGATCGTATTATTATATTAGAACGGAAGTTGACAAGTGAGTGAATTTATTTACTGAAAAACCGCGAGGCTTGATCGTTTTTTACAACTGCATGCAGGGCATTATACAAATTACAGCGTAAATAAAACAAGTTTTGAACCAGTATGAAACAAAATAGTCTCACACAATTTAGGGGTTAGTTTTTCGACCCCCGAAATACTTTATTAAAGTTCAAGCAAAATCAGAGATGCTGAAGGTTGGCGGCAGGTCGAGTTGGCATGGAATGCCCCATATACGAGCATATCTTTTTCACCCGACTTCGCGTGATATCTCTCAGGCATACTTTCGCATAGTCGAGTCGTGCAATTATGCCTGCAAACTTGACTAGCTTGAAAATCGTTTGCTCACAGGGTTTCGCTGGGAGCTTGAAATTCCACTGAATGGCGCAACACGCAAAGTGCTGGACGAAGCGAACCGGCTAGCTGGAGAGGGAAACGCGATTTACTCAAAAACATAAAAACTTTTCAACACACTCGAGGGGCAAGTCGGGTCGTGATCTTTCCACCTTGGGTTGATATTTCATTTTATTTTACTTCCTTACTAGCTGCTGCTGTAGTTACGTGCGATGCAAAAATTTTACCGCCCATATAACTTGGCGGGAATTTACTCCCGCAGGTACTATTTTCAAAGGCATTTTATTATACGCCTCCTGGATCAATCGATTCGCGATTTTGCTATTTCACCACTGCGGCAATTAGCCTTTTGCTTATGACGAAGAAATTTTTTCTCTTCTGCGAGGGAAACAAGCGTTTGCAATTTTTGGCGAAACTTGCCTCCCTTACTGTATGTTCAAGCTCGGAGCGATTTCACAAATACACATTCCGCATCGTGGGGTTGAGTTAGTTATACTTACCTGCGACTTTTGACTTTTATTATATATGCAAAATCCACTCAGAATTGGAACAATGTAATTGGTTCAGAAATAAAAGACGAAAAAGAAATAACTTTGAGCCCATCTCTCGTGGGACTGAGGAAAAAAATTCTATCGACTCGGTCACTTGTTCTTTATTAGTTTTTTACCGTAAATAAAATGAAGTCCTCCCTCCTCTCCCTCCTCCCCTCGTTCGTTTTCCTCGCCCTCGTTTATACTTCTAAGTCCACAACTTTTTTAACTTTCTTCGGTGAAAAGTAAATAGATTTCTTGCAAATATTCCGCCGCCACGTCACTTCGACCGTGGTCCAGAATCACTTTTGGTAAATAACACAAGAAAAAAGGTACACGATATCCAATATCTCAGACAACAACCAATTTTATCTTCGTCTTGAATATTATGCTTGTTGACGTGTAAACGCGCCTGTGTAAACCGATCGATCATTGTACACGTCAAAAATTGTCCCACAATATGAGCTGACATTTTTTTTTTTCCTATTTCAAATTATCTCAACAAATATGGTAGACACATTCGCCTGTTTTTTTACACTAAAGTTTATTACTTCGCATCGACAAACAATATCGACGCACGAATCACAGCAGAAAAACATTTTATATTTTATTCTTTCTTTGTCTTTGTCAGATCCTTCACGATCACCGAAGTCAAATCGTCCTGCGACGTTCGTCGGTCTCAGGAGTACTCGTGAATCTCGATGAAAAAAATTCTGCGCCTGGTATCGAGGAGGATTCGAAACTTGAGAGATATAGAAACTCTGCAGGCTGATACAACGGAATATATATATTATATTCCAATTTCTAATGCGATCCACGTACTGCATCAGCTACCGTCTGGAGGGACACGGCAGAGGTACGTAGTCTCTGAGTACTGTAGCTGCTGTCTCGTATTATGGGAACGATTAAGGTGGTGATAAGCCACCGCCGAGGGATACGGGGATGGTATGTGACGTCATCGGACAATCTATAGTTATTAGCGGAGATTACAGGCCCGGCGGCAATCTAACGGAATGACTAGGACCTCGAACCCTCCTCCCAACCTCCTTCATCCTCGACCAATCGCCGTTCCGTTCGACGTAGGGTATATTCGGAAGCAATGACTTCCTTGAGTGAAAAATTTTGTATGAAATCATTTTAATACAAAATTAAAGGTAAAGTTTTTCGAGTGTAGGTCGGATTTTATTAGAATTGGCTTCAAATTTGGGATAAAATAAAACGGAAATATCTTTGATCGAGATGAGAGGAGGTCGGTGATTCTTACATATAAATCTATGATTTTAGACGGAAAAAAATGTTTTGATGATTTTTTTTTTTTCAATGTCTCGAATAGTTTTCCAGTTATATTCGTTTTGAAAATTAGAATTGTAAGGTTTTCGAAATTTTATAGCTCAACGTTAAATCGTTCTCGCTAGAAAAATCCTCGCATCTTACCAATAAACTATGTTAGTTTGTTTAATGCGGTTTGCGGATTGCGTATCACATTTGAATTACGAAAAACAACTTTAAATTCAAATGTAAACGTCCGACAAGTATTTCAAGAAATATCGATGATGGGTCATCACTCTAATTGGGGCATCTTTCCTGGATTTACCTCATTAAATGAATACGAATTCACCTTCAATTCCAAGACAACGTAATAGAATCTCTGTTTTTCATTTATCTGCGACCATTGGTGGCGTTATTCTTGTAAATACAGTATCGAAATGACGTTGAAAAAAGTTATCGTATCGTTTTCGACCTGTGACTGATGCATCGGCGTATCAACGCGGGGGCTAATAATCGCGAGGGATGAGGGGGCGCAGAATGCAAACAGCGGTCTCGTAACGCCGAGCAAATTTCTGTAAACTCTGTTCCTATACGGATTGGAGAATTGACAAGCCAGGCGCCAAATCCAAATCCTTCATGATTGACTGTCAATTATATTTGATTGGCGGCAATTCGTACAATTTGCATTGAGCCTTGACAAGATCGATTTCAGAGTTTCAATTTCTCAGTTTCTTTTATTTCTTTTTTTAAATCACGGCAGACAAGCTCGCCTAATTTCGCACACTGTTATATATATATATATACATAACCCATCTCGCGTCTCTGTCTCTCTACGAAAGCTCTGCTATTGCTACTTCTAAAGCAAATCTTCACCATCGAGACTCACGATCCGTTTTTTCGTCTGTACAGTAAAATTTGACGAGGGAGTATTTCTTAGCATGAATCGACAGAATACCAGAATGGCAAATACCGCGACTGTTTTCGCGATAAGAGGTAGCCGCAGGCTAACTTCGTCCCAGCTGTAGAGGGTGGAAAAAGTGGAGTCTTGCGTGTCGCCGGGGTTCCAATGCGGTTGCATAATTCCACCGTAAACTTGGCGCCATTTTTGCAAGCCCCATTAGCATAACCTGACCGTTTTTAATTTCCACTTTGCTAAAACTCATCTTATCCGTATCAGAAGTCTTCTGTATATGTATATGCATAAGTCTCCACCGCGAAACTTTCGCTCGGATTAACGATCAAATCATAGCCACGGCCGAGTGGCCTAAAACGCAAAACTACCACCCGGCCAAGAAAACTCGATAATTATCGCACTCCATCGCGCACCTCGCGTTGGTAGGTACCTACCTACGTTAGGTCTGATTGCAAACTAGGTCGGGCTTGACTGCTGCATAAATGTGGACGAGCTTGTGTACCTCGGTCTTGCCTGCAGGGCGTAAGATCACGCGAGTGATTTCCGTTCATCGCATCGTCATTATCATCAACATCGCTCACCAGAGCTAACACGTACCCCCACGCACCCCCGTACCTCTAAGGCTGGGTCGAGTGGTTCACGCGATTAATCTGCTGTTGAATAAAACGCTCAAACAAGATACATACGTCAGAGTAATACGTAAACATCGCGAGTAGTTACGTCAGAGATATTCGCGGGTTGACGTGTTGATTCGCAAAAAAACAACCCTTTGTGAAAGGTTCGATTTTCATACCTTCGTTCTTCTTTTTCTTTTCATACGCTCAAGCCACGTGCGTTTTTACTAGTCTCAGTTTTGGCAAAATGAAAAAACTGACCATGTAATACGAAAGGTGGTGAAACCAAAGCTTCCATTGGTAGCATAGGCTCTACGTGGGCCCCGTTGTATAAGGCGCGATGATGAATCGATGAGAAAATTCTTTAAACGAGCCACGTGAACCTCTTTCTACCCCTGCGCCCCTTTTCTATCGAGGAGAGCGATTATAAATCGTTTGATCGAGAAAGCATTGTGTCGTATAAATCAGTGATCGATCGACCTTCTCCTTCAATCTCTCTCTCTCTCTCTCTCGCCGCGCGATAGTCGTCGTCGTTGTCGTTTCATAGCCGAACGAACTGTCATCTCTGCGTCATTTTGTAACCGGCGACACGCGCTGATCCCTAATAATTTCGCTCCCTTGCCAATTTCACGCTATTCTATAACGTCGCGTTTTGGTTTTGTATCGGAGCATAATAACGTACCAAACGCAATGATGTTATAGCGGCAACTTCAATTCATTCGCTACACGGTTGATGCTAGGTACACTGACGTTTTGGGTTGCCTGGCCATGCGGAGTAATTAGTAATTAGACTTGGTGCAACGAGGCCTAACGCAGATGTAAGTGTTTTCTTTTTTTCATTCATGATTTCCTTTTGTCGCCAGCAATTAGGAGGCAGTCAGTCAGTCAGTCAGTCAGTCAGTCGGAGTCCGTCGTCTGGCTAAATGCGTCACTGGCACTTATTATTCTTGTAGCCACTAGCCAGCGGGTAGATAATACTCGCAAAGAGCCCGGTTAACTCTGTTTCGTATTCAAAGTGATTCTCGTCTGTGTGTCTGTGTGATGGTTGAGATCGGAGACCGAGCAAGAGACCACCCAGAACATAGCGCAGTCCTTTATTTCGCTCCTTCATTCTTACTTGCGTTCTTTCTTCTCCTTTCCTTTCCTTTCCTTTCCAACATTCGTTTCTTACGCTCATTTCTATGGGCCATCAACCCACTGCGTCTTTGCCGTATGCCTTCAACGTACGTACGTACGTACGTATCCTCTTTTTAAGTGTAGTCTAAGCCTCTGCCGCACATCTTCGATCTATATTCGTCTCTATGCGTACTTCAGGGTGAACCCGTCGTTCTTTCACTTTTTAAACGCGTACCTACTTCATGTATGGTAAGTGATCAAGGGAGAAGCTAATTCTAGTGGCTTAAAAACTCCGTTATAAAACATCGATGGGCGGTAAAATGTTTTGTTTGAAAACGCGTTCTGTACCGAACATTCGACGCCCGTTACGGCTTACGTATTTTTCATCGTGTCACGCGAGTTAAAAAAAAAAATGGGGGACAAAATGAACGACCGGTCGTGTGAATTTAAACGCAATTAACAATTCCGCTTATCGCTGCAATTTCGTCGCTCTCGATCATGTCGAAAATTTGTCATCAATTTTATACGCTTTGCGAAAAGAAAAAAAAAAAAAATTTGTACAACGCACACACCTGCCAATGTGCGACATTTTTATTATTATTATTATTATGATGACCTTTAAGGTGCCCGAGGTGTCGGACGGTTTTTCGGGTGGATGAAAATAAAAGGCGCCAAATTTGTTGGAGAAATTTTACGGCGGAGTGAACCCTTTGCGCGGGAAGATCGGCCACTCGACTTTGAAAAACAAAAGGCTGATCGGCAGCAGGGGAACGAAACCGACCAGGAGTGATCCTTACGCGTGGCCGACTTCCGCAAGCTTTAAATATATCCCGAAAGAAAGATAAAAACTGACGGCCGAGGGTGTAAAAGTAGAGCTTTCGACTCACCAGCTAAAGCTCAGCTCTTTACTCCGCAGCTTCGGATGGCGAAAGAGCAGTCCAACGTTGCTGTCGATCTTCGTTACCGATTTATCTTCTTTTAATACTCAATAATCACTCTGTTTTTTTCTTTTCCGTTTTTCTTTCTTCTCTTTCTTATTTAGGGTGAACAGTTCGTCTGTCTAGTTTCTTCACAAACTTCACTAAACGTCACTCGTAGAATCCAGCCTTTCCACCATGTGGTACTCTTCGCCTTTCTCAAGGCTGTGT
The DNA here is from genome assembly GCF_021155765.1 of Diprion similis. NCBI lineage: Eukaryota > Metazoa > Arthropoda > Insecta > Hymenoptera > Diprionidae > Diprion > Diprion similis. The sequence goes on along the minus strand of NC_060115.1, from coordinate 4,779,369 downwards.
CACGTGAGGGTGAAAACAACGCTGCACTCCTGATAACCGAAATCTGCAATCTATGTCTCGATGCTTTTGGCCGACGAATTTCAACTGAGTTACAAATGGATCAACGCCACACGCAACTACGTACGGTTGAGCTTTCGAACAGGTGGAATAAAGCTTTTCCTGCTGTCCCGCTGGCTGAACGAACGCGTATTAAATTTCCGCAAAGCCTTGACTCTGTGCTTGGTCAGGCTTTGATTCGATTTCTCAACGAGAAAATCGAGTCTCAATTAAGCTTGAATTCACGTGGCTAAATTCCCATGTCTAGGATATGTTTCAGACGGAAGAGTTCCTAGACTGGCCTAGCAAGCCAGTGCGATGACTGGAAAAACTGGTTCCTTGGCCGCTAAGCATTAAACGGATGCTGTCGAAACAGCTAGGATTTGTCTTGGATGAGATGCTGGGATCTGAGCTCTGCAAGCTCGCATCAATGTCGGTCTACTTTCCGACCGAAGTCGCAATTTCGCTGTTTCGTTGTCTCTGATCTGCCTTTTTTAGGATTTATTGTGCCGCGTAGGCTGAGGACTCTTTCCAACATTCAGCGCCAACTAAGGAACTGTTCAATCACGACTTGGGTGCACCAGCCGAGGGCACATCCAGGCTCAAGCGTGGCTTTGACTGAAGGGCAAGGACTCGCGAGGGAAACGTCCGTTCGCGAACAGTCCGCCGAGCGCACTGAGCTTAGACATCATCGTCCTCGGCGGTTCTTCTCGATGAAGCGAGGTTCGGGGTTCGATTCCAGGCTGCGCTTGCGCCACGTCATGCGCCCGAAACCAACCCCCGGTAAGGACCGAGGACCACGTACGCTGCTCTAGTCGAGCTTCATAGTTTATCCTCACTTTTATCCCACACAAACAGAAATTTATACTCTCTTCCAATGTCCTCGGTGCAGACACTGATGCAGATCCTCAAACCTGGCTGCATCCGCCTGGAACGGACCGAAATTCTTGTCGTTAGTGTGACGCGATTACTTCTCGGTCTTCGACCTTTGACTTTGGACCCAATCTACTTCCGGGCCAACGACTCGGTCCCTAATGGTATCAAGATTCATCTCCGATAGTCCGATGAGCCTATTGCTTCCAGGAAAACTCGTCGATCCTCTGAAGCTGGAACCCCATCCCAAACAATGTCGTAAAACAGGTATACCTATGTGTAGTTGAATTCAATATGTATATATGTGTGTTTCGATTCAGGGAGTAATTTTTTTGCTCGGCGAAATTTTTAGGTAGATTACACATATAAGCGTTCGAATCGGTTTTGCTCTGGAAATCACCAAAATTTAAAATCGTTTTACGTTACATTCTACAACTATAAGGCAGTGGAAAGAAACTTGAACGTTCATTTCTCTACGCGACGTCTGGACCGAAGTGTTTCTGTGTGTATGTGAGAGCATCGATTCGATACACACATGCATGGATGGGGATCCCCCCTAACTGAATCTTCATAAAAAGGGACGTGAAATAAGGAATTTTATTTGATTTTCTCGGATATCTTGATTTCGATTAGGAGAAGAAGCCTCTACGGGTGACCCTCTTTCGATGGTCTGAAAGGCACCGATATCCTTGAATGGGTATTTTTCCATCGCATATTGACTCGGGCACTCCGAGTCTCATCCTCCCTTATACCGTGCGTCCATGTAAAACTGACAAGGGTTGAGAGGCTGAGTGTTGGCATTGCAGAGTTCGGTAAGACGAAGCGTGTTACGTGCGTGCAATACAATTGCTCCAATTCATCTCGGATCATTCCAATCACCTCAAGTCCTACAAGCATGCAAATGCATCATAAAATCTCTCCATTAACGTTATGACAAAAGCAGGGAAGCGTGTGACGACCAATCGAATCGAGAGTAACGTCGATATTTTGCGAGAGAAATTAATTGGGGTAGCAATCACTTAATCTCCTCGTCGTGACACACACGTGACCATCGGCTATAGCATTCAGGGGTTCGTTGGTGGCAAAGTGCAGGCTGGCCAAGCTACGCTGCAGAATCTCGGGTTGGTTTCTCGCTTCGCGAAGGCTGGCCATCGTAATCGACGGAAATGGCGTTGAATGGCCTTTGACGTTCTCCACCGCTGGCGCAGGGTTTTTCGATTTGGTAGTAAAAGGCTGTGCGGAGGCCTGGGTTTTTGTACGAATGATTTTAGGCCCGGGTTCGATCGGATTTGCATTAGTGATCACCTTTTCGGTACCAAAAATACACTACTTTTACTTTTACTTTTACTTTCACTGGGTTGCTCCCAACAAGAAAAATAAACTACACGTTCCGCAACTCAGGACCGTATTTCGCTCAGTCCTTTGTTTAGTGAAAGCGAGTAAAGGAGCCGAGTCGCTGGTACGGTTTTCTCGCCGAACTTGGGAGGAGAATTAAGTTAAATCCGTCGCGATTGACGAGGCGGAGGCGCCGCCTTGCCTTTCCTCTCCTCTCCTCTCCTCTCCTCCCCTTACCGCGCAACGTCTCGTCTCAGTCGGTGGGTGGGAATGAGATTTAAAAGGAACGGTGCTGCCCGCGTGATTTAGCAAAAGTCTCATGCCAGATAGCGCTGTGGCAGCACAAATCAAAGGGTTCATCCTCTACCGGCACCGAATCCCGTGATGGCGGTTCTCTCTCTCTCTCTCTCTTTGCCTAGCTCAACCGAGGGCATGAGGCTGAGGGTGATGCGCTTTCAGAGACGAGAGGGAGAATCTAATCCGTAATGGCATTGCGAATATCGGGAGGAAAGGGCCTCCCGCAGGGCGAGGGCACCGGAAGCCGAGAGGGCGAAGGGCGAAGGGCGCAGGGTGAAGGGTGAAGGGTGAAGGGTGAAGGGTGAAGGGTGAAAGCCGAAGACGCGGGCCTCGGGTGTGTCGACGACATCCCCGTCATTCGTCTTTATTCTAATCTGAGCATTAATTTCACGATTATTAATTGCGAGGACATTATCAACGCGGTAGTCAATGGGACGTCGTGGGTCGGTGGACAGCGGACTCATGGATGGTCTTCGGATGAGCTGCCTGCAGTGGGAATGTTTAAACGATCGAAACACTGTACAGTGATGAGAAATATAGGCACGTAGATGCAAATTTTGCTCCATGAATACAACAGCTTTTAAATTTGGCGCCAACTTCGTTAGTCCGGTCACTTTATCCCGCGTTACTTGCATTCTTCTCCGACTTACCAGAGAATATAAGAAGAGCACCGCAGGACTCGAGTTCGCAGCTTCTTTGCAACAACGCACTCAATCACCACCGTCTGTGAAACCATGACATTTTACCCTCACGTTATAACCATACTCTGCACATCTTACGGACACACGAGGACACCTTTGGAAGATAAATTATCGCCACCGTGGTTCTTGCGGTTGACATATATACCTATAGGTACATACATTCGTAGATAACCATCATCCCGTGGTGCAGATATTTAAGTTCTTGATACATAAAGTACAACTGATGATCATGATTTGAAATAATGTTTTTGTTTTTTTGATCTTTTTTCTTTCATGTATTCGAACGTCTCGTAGTGTCTCGACGATGGCGATGATAACTTCTTATTCATATTTTTACTAATTTACAGCACTCTTCCACAGAGATCCATATATATACATTATATGGGAATTGAAACCGAGCTTCGGGGCGTCGGGAGTTTCGGGAATCGGGTAAAGTTTAGAAGTGGAATAATTACCAGGTACCCATCGAGGCTCCATTGGTGCATCGTGCTTCGGAAAAGCTTTGTCCAACTCGAACTGTACAAAACTCCCCCCGACCTTCTACTCCGCTCATTAAGTCTATATATATATCTCTCTCGCTCTCAGATAGTCGGCTAATATTTCTCTCTTTTCTTAGCCTGCAGTTTGTTCGCGTTATTCCTCTTCAACTCTTAGCTCTCTCTTCTCGCGCCGCTCTTAACTCCGACGGAAAGGACCAGTGATTAAAAAATAATAACTCGCGTCCTCGCGATGGGAACCGATATCGATGCCAATTACACAACCGCGTGTAAACCGATCGTCATAATCGTCGGTCAACGATGATATCTGAGCACAAAACGAGTTAACGTTATCAATTACCAGCTTGATCTGGAGACCTTAACTAATTAATCAAACCATATGCATAACCAACATCCTCTTACGGGTAACATTGTCAAGTCGAATTATGCGTGTAGGTATATGTATACACGTGCCTGCGACTTATTTTTTTTTTTTTTTTTTTTTACGGACATTGTTGGGCGTCATTTGGACATCGGAGATCCTGCTTGGGCTTTAATTAATGATAATTAACACATCACTGCCGGTTTTAGACATACGTATCTACGTTAATTGAGATGCGTGGACGGATTAGACGCCTATAGGTCAGTAGAGATGTATTTATATTATACGCATTAAGACGGACCTACGATGGTGGGCAGAAATGTCGATTGTAATTTATTCTGTATTCCAAGGGTGATATATTTTCGTGAATTTAAAAGCAATTAAAACACCCGACTCTCACCATCACCATCAGCAACAGCGGCAACAGCGTCTTAACTGATTAACTAACGACCCGCAATCACCGACACGCCAAGGTGAGCCGAAGCGGCGATAGTGATCGTCGGAGAGGCAAATTGAATCCCTCAAAAATAAAACCGTACAAAAAATTTACCGAGCCGTTCTTTAAGCAAGCCTTTCTCTATTTTCACCATTTTCGTTTTATTTTTCTCAATTACTTCGGTTCGTTATTAACATTTCGTGTTCTATTCCACCATCGTCCGCGTTCGTGACGCGTTTCCTCCGGCCTCTTGCGTTTTTTGTTCAAAATTGAAGTCACAATTTTATCACAACTTATCTTCATACTCTCATACGCCTACGCAATGCCTCCAAAGGTCTTAAAATTATTTTGTTTTTCTTTTTATTTTCTCTTCTCTTCATCACAGTCTCGCTACCAGCGCACGCATCCGATGCACGTGAGTGGCTTTGAAAATTCATTCGGCATTTTGTTAAAAGATTTAAGTGAATATACACCCAATTCTGAGGTGAGGTTAGCACAGTCGACGTATCGCACGAGCGTGTGGAAATAAAGATTGATGGCGTTGAGGACTATGTCTGGTCTGGTCTGGTCTCAGGTATAAATACTTGGTCGGGTCTCGCACGCAACCGTCTTGAAAAAGGGAGAAAAAAAATGGTGGAATAAAAAGAAACACATGTATATACGTATACGTATACGTATGTGGATTTTACTGCTCTCTATAAATACACGCGCCTAGAAACCTGGCGTATAAGTTATGCACGGTACTCATACTTTCATTCAAGCTCTAGCTCACTCTCTCTCTTTATTCCTTCGCCGTGAATGACTTAGTAATTATGACTCTTTCAACGCATCAACTTCTTACTCGCGGGTCGTTTGAATAAGCGTGGACAGCGAGATCACCGCGTTGTGCAAGTTAATCACAACGCAGCTTCTCATCGTTACAACTTCGTGTCTGTTATACAGTTTCAATTCTGTTTCTCTTTCGTTTTCTTTTTTTTTTCTATTGTTTTTCTTTTTTTTTTTTTTTGGACCCCTTCAAAGATCTTTGACAGCTTGTATCGGAGGATTTTTTTCGCTGAGACCACAAAGTAACAATTTAACCATCGCGAAGCTTTCGCTGCTCTAACGCCGATAAATCTGTCTGTATAAACAAAAATACAACTTCCATTAAACGAACTCGTGGCACTGCGAAGTGGGAGAATAAGTTATGCGCAAGCGGGGACGCGGCTCTTCGCACGGGGTGCTAAGGGAGGCACTAGAACACGCCGAAAAGCTTCGGATGTCGATTTTACCCCGGATACCTGCTACCGAGATATTACTGTATGACGACGGTATGCTATTTCAGAGTGAATGACGTCTCTTAAATCAGAAGCTTTAATCGGAGATTGGGTGACATTCGTCTATTTCCTAGTGTAGTAGGTCGCATATACGTCTATTTTATTTTCTCTCATTTTTACCCGAAGCTTTTGTTTCTTTTTGCAATTTTTTATTTTTATTTTTTTTTTATTTTATCACTTGGCTTTTTGTTTTTCGAACGCTAACGAATGACTTTGCCAAATATTGTAAAAATTAGGGAAAAAAACGCGATAATGGATTGACGTGGTTGATGCTAACGGACAAACGCGGCTGTACGTGTACTGCGATTCTCTGCACTTAATCAAAAACTCCGTGCAGAATTTGCAGGCGATTGTGCAGGTATCGCGTATCCGTGTTGTAGCGCGTATAAAGGTGTGTATAAAGGTACACTTTATTGACGGCTTTATTCCGGATTTACCAAATTACGTCCCTTGCGAAAAAAAGATAAATACGCCGACGCTTCGCCGCGAGGGAAGGAGAACGAGATAGAGAGACGAGCAGGCAGAGCTGACGACGAGGAAAGGTGGGTAAACAGGGGATCCGGCTGGACGGAAGGGGGCGAAAGGGAGGAGAGGAAGAGGAAGAGGAAGAGGAAGAGGAAGAGGACGCGAAGAGAGGAGCGACTGGGTTCAAAAAGGGCGAGAGCCAGGCGGAAATAACGAAAGAGAAAGAGAAAGAGAGAGAGGGTGAGAACTGGCCGAGGTTCTACGTTGCACAGTTTTCCTGCAGGATCGGTGTGATTTGATAAAGTAATCCGATATATTTACGGCATTATTTTTCGCCGACTCTGCAGGCGCAACCCGCCCGCATCCTTCCTTCCTTCCTTCCTTCCTACCTTCCTTTTTGTCCTCCTTATTCTTCCCCCTGCAAAGAAGGAGGAACCCCCCTCAGAAGCGTTCCGCATCAGGCGCGGGCGGCGGGTGGAATCTAATGAATTTAAGCCGTCAATAATACGCGAGAGCGATTCGGAGGGAGGGTAAAAGCTGATGGGAACCCGAAAGCTGCGCCTGCAGGCTCGACAGCCGCGAAATCGTCGCGGCACCACCGCAATCAAGGGGGAAAACCGTACACCGGGAAAATCTCTCCTGCTGGCCAACCGACCACCCGAATTCAGTCACTGTGAAATTAACGAATTTCCCACGATGAATGTATATTTACCGCCTTTTTTCCAGCCAGATCAGCGAAAACGTCGAACTGTTTATGAAGAGTTCAACGTCGGTTCAGCCTCGTGGCCTGTAAAAGGGGCGAGAATCCGAGAGTGGGTGGTGGGGGTGGGGGTGGGGGTGGTCACGCCAATCAGGACAATCTCCGCGGGGGGAAAAGTCACGGACTGTGCCTGGCCCTGTAACCCGCAAACCGAGAATCCCCTTCCAACTGTTTAAAAATTGCCAGCCATAACGAGGGTCACCCCTCGTTGCGAAAGAGGGGTTTCAAACAAATTATTGGTCATGTTTCAGCCCCGCTGTAGGAAGAATCTATCCATTTATTGCATTCAACCATCAATTTCTATATAACAGTTTTTCACCCCTGATGAGATTCCGCGGGAATCGGATATACGTATTTACAATATCTGCTGATGTATAATCGATACGATCAGTCGCCAATTCGATTCGATCATTGAGATCGTCCACCTTACATTCGATAGAAACGTTTGAGCTTTTATCTATTATCTGATATTTGAAGGAAGCTCATCATTTTTCGAGCGTGGTTTTTCCTCCTCGTTTCCAATACGTGCGAAAGATGGACTCGCTCGAATCGCTAGAGCTCTGCATGAGATCCTTATTCCGGCAACTGGTCCTCTCGGAAAGCGTAGGTCCTCCTAATAGGATTCGCGAAATTAATTACTAACATTTGCATAAGCCCCCGTAAACTTTTTTTTCGTCTTCTCTTTTCCTTTCCTTTTTTCCCTCTTTTTCCTCTTCCTGTCCCTACCTTTCCTGCAGGAAGAGTGAATAATTTTCGGGGACTTTGTGAGAAATTAACGATTATGTTAACGATACCTGGCTCGAAGCTTTCTCTCGTTCATTCGTTCGTTTCTGTTCGCTGGAACGAACTCAACACCGTTTCGTTCTTCTCTGCAACGTTTCGTATATACGTATATATATACATATATATATATATACATAAATATATGTACGTGTATCGTTTTGTTGCGAATTGCGTTGCGTTAGGTTGCGTTGCTCGGCGCTGAAACCAGCACGCCGACGTCGCCAACGAGCACACGGCTTGGGTAACGAGATTTGTCGTCCCGAATAATTAGATTATCCTTGCTGGATGGCGGCGGGCCACGTAAAGCCACGGCACCCGGTAAAGTGAAGGGGATGCTGCCGGGATGGCTACAATATGCACGCGAATGTGTGTTTGCTAATTAAAAAAGCCTCCCTTCGCTCGTCCCCGCGCTATTCCGCGTACCGTGCATCAGCCTAGAGTTTCTTGCCCATTTTCTCTCCTCATGAATACCATCCGCTACTATCTTCAGCCATTTTTCCAACATTTCTTCCACCGCCTCGCCCAAGTCTTCGAAGAGAGGAAAAAAGGAGAAGAATTTATTGACACAGTGCGCAACTCTTTTCGATCAAAGTTTGGACTCGAAAGAAATTTACACTTTCCTTACACTTTTCACCAAAATTATCAACGATTTTCTGCCAATCGGACGAGACGATTTTTGGCTCGTTGGTATTTTCAAATCTCTTTGTCTCTCTCTTTCTTAACTTTTCCCCACATCATCTCAACCCGAGCTGTATCTAAATACACGTCACGATCCTCGAAACGTCCTTGCGTGTAAGCACGCCCGGTGAAATAATGCTGAATCGTTAAGTTCTTCGACCTAGCATCTTCGTATTTCTGCACATCTTTTTCCTCTTCTCTTCCTTCCCCCTTTCCTTCCGGCTCCTCGTCCTTTCCCTTCCCACGATGAAAGAGCACGCGCCTCGTCGGATCCTCTGAACTCTCAGCCTTATCGACAATCAGTACATGTCCAATCAATTTTCAACATTGGCACACACGCGCTTTGTCGTAATAATATCTATTATTCCGCGGGAGGGAACTCGCTGAATTCCTCTGCGGCACGTCACGCGTCACGCGTCACGCGTCATTTCATCGTGACAATGCCTCGGCATCTTCCGTAAGCTCGACGCCCGCCTCGTCGTTGAAGAATCGAACGGGTTTCTGGGATGAAAAATTTCTCCGATTTTTCAAACTTATTTCTCTGCTGTTCTTGTCAACTCTTGTAACTTTCAATTCTCACGCAGCTGTAACTCAACACGAAATTCATTCAACTGTCAGTCGCTTTATGGTGAATAATGAGATAAAAACGAAGACCGTATTTTCAAAAATTATACCGTCGTACGTACACCGTATAATTAGAACATCATTTGGTCGGAAAACTGGTTTGATAAAATATGAGAGAGAGAGAAATTACTATAAGGAAGACGTTGCTGGACGAGCGTTGAATCGTCGCGTCATGACGAATGCACGAGCTGTTGTCACACTAATTGCTGGTTGGTAGTAAAATTATGAAGATGTCAGTGGGCAGCGCTTTTGAAACCCCTCGAGCTGGACCACACAGTGAAAATTACATAGACTTGCGTCTCGGCTAATGGCGGAGTGCCGTCTAATGCCTTATTACGGAGTTCTTTTTATACGTCGTAATGTATTCAAACAACCGGTCACAGTCGACGTTTGTTCAAATTTCCATTAATGACCCGTAATCAGAAAGAAACAAGATGGACAAACATTCACTTCAATTCAACCCGACGACGCGCTTTACGCGTAAGTCATTCTATAATTTCTTGCTACGGTGATAAATCTTCCAACTTTGACAACGTGGCTGTGTAAAAAAAAGCCCCCCAATAATCCTGCACCAAGGACAATCGTAATAGCTTCTCTGGAGTGACCAACAAGCCTCGAAACTCGGCCCAGGAATTGTCAATTCACTGTACCTACGGAGGCGAACAGGATTAAAGCGAAACTGCACTGCTGGATGAATTCTCAGCCAGAGAATTAGGTGTCGGCGTGCGCTTTGAATAGCGGATGGACTTTACGGAGGACGTAACGCCGCGTTAACTTCACTGACGGAATTAAGGAGTCGACCGTTTCAATCGCCCTGCGCGTTGCATTTCCTCCGTTCGTTGCAGCCTCTCTCCGTACGCATTTCAACGAAGACAAACGGACCTGAAGTCCGACGGCAAATCGAAGGAGACTAATGTTCATCCTCATTCCTATTCCCAACTGGACCAGCATCGACACGGCTGGTGCATCAGGATCACGAGATAAACCCTGGACCAGGAGCCAAGCAAACGTCGGCTGGCATCTCCTGATTTTCGCCTTTCAGACGTGTTTAACGACAGACGACGTATATTTGTTCAATGTGGAAGTCCTTGATGCACATTTAGGCAGACGATCTTCTTATTTTGTGTCCAATGATTGAATTGAAATCAATATAAGTAGAAATAGAAACGACAACCTTCGAAGCGAGATCATGCCTCGAATGATTCGCTCGTTCTTTAACTCAACCGGTGAAAGTGGAGATTTTTCATTTCGTAGTGCCGAAGGTCCTCACGTCAGGATCATGAAGTATTAATCTCTGGGTAGCTCGTGTCTCGATACGCCGCCAGCACGAAAGTGGATTCAAAAATTCAAATTCTTCAATGCTCGCGACGTGAAGCCGCTCGGCTCTCCGTTATAGGCATAATAACTCAGGTATAAAGCACCTGGACTTGTGATCTTGTGTTCGTGTGTGCGTGCCGCGTTGAAGTTTGAACGGTGAATTCACGGAATACTCGTGTCTTATATTTATAACATTCCAAAGTATCTTGTTCTCTGCGCTTTGGACGGCTGCCTCGGTTTCTTGCCTTCAAACCGCGGGTACATATAAGAGCGATGCTGCCTGCGTGGGCCGAGTTTCATGGACCAGCTGAGAAAGGGCTGCGCTATTCTCTCCGCGTGGTCTATATATACGGTCGGTTCTCTATAGCCGACCGACCACAATCGCGTTCCATACGCGCAGTACGATGTCGAGGGCAGATAAGAAGCGCTCGGGATGCTGCTGCTGCTGCTGCTGCTGCTGCTGCCTAAATTAGGTGGATGGAAATTTATGTTATGGTTTATGAATTTTTTAACGCTCACCACGCCGACACACTACATCGAGAGAACCTTTATTCATACATCATATGTGCGTATTTTTTCCTCGTGCGCGTGATACGTTTTCTGAACAAAAAATAAGCGCTGCAGGATGTCGGAACCATCTTCGAGGACAAAAATTCCCTCATCATCCATGTCCATCCTCCGGAACTGCGTACCGATTCGTTGCGCAATTGGTACTGCCTGGATCCAGTCATCGGGTTCTCGGCTCTATCTACACGGATCTTTCCGACTGCGTATAACGAAGGTATGCAAGGCTCAACCCACAAGCGGGTTTTTATTTGTACAGGTAACGTGGGTGGTTCCTCTGCCAGCACCCGGGTGATTTACAGGTGCAACGAGGAGCGAGACCAACTGTTGGACTCCGCTTGAGTAAACCCCATGAATTGGTAAACCCCTTGTACTGTTGCTTTTCTGACAACCGTCACACGTGGCGGTGATTATTCGATTCAAGATTATGAAAAGTTTAATGAAATTATAAATTTTTTACATCATTTCTGCAATTATTACATTACCTACCTGCTTATTATTATTATTATTATTAATCGTGATTTTCAGTAGTGTTCAATATTTATGAACACATGAGCACGTTTAGCTGTAGCGAGTTAAAAAGTGTCAAGTTCTTGCCGTTTCACCGTAGCGCATAAAAAAATCTCTGATAAAATTTCATTCCGCGGTAATAAAATGCTCAATTTGTGTCAAATTTTTGAAACACGTTTAACTCGTTATAACGCTCGGAAAATACAAGCACGTGTGTTGAATTGATGTAAATTTTTTAGTGTACCCTGGCGCGTAGGGGGGGGAGGGGGTGGGGTGGGATGAAACAATAAAACGTCAGAACTATCGTATAGCGAAATTGTTCGTGGACTAGGAACCACTGCAGGATATGTTTTCTCTCTTTCTCTTATCCTCTCTTCTTTCTCTCTCTTGGGCATACCACGTGGATGCACGAAAGGTGAGCTGTGAAAATGAATAACGGTCAATTTAATGAACGCCTCGGGCATTTGCCGGATATGCTGTTACTGTAGATCCTGCACAAATCCCCAGGAGCAGCTAAGCCACGGTTAGATAAATGTGTAAGCACACATGTATGTATATATATATAAGCATGTATATACATACATAGATATATATATATATATATATGTATAATCGTGTAGGGTTTTCGGACTATATATGTGCATGTGTGTGTGTGTGTGTGTGTGTGTGTGTATTTATAGCTAGGGTATATATATTTGAAGTTATAATATCGTCCGCCCTCCGAAAACCCGACGTGATTTCAAGTGCTAATTGGATCTAGTTCCGATAAAGTTTGAACGTTTTTTTTTAATACAGTGCATTGGCACGGGTGAGCGAAACCCGTCGAGAGAATGCGATTCTCCGTTTCGCACAATGAATATGCAATAACCGAGGGTAGATAAAGTTTACCTCGTACGTGACGAACGTTGTTATATATATTTATAATTGCGGAGGCGGTAAAGCGACAATTGCAACTCAATTTTTGTTTATTTGTTTTTCGTTTTTTTCAGTCTTGTATGTACTGCATATACATATACGTGTTGCAGTTTTTGACTAGGAAATTTCTCGCGTTTCGATTACGGTTGACGATTAAATTCCATTTAGGTTAACACGTCGTTCGGTACAATGTAGATAGTAATTGAATGAAGTGTGAAGTCCGTACTAATTGACCTGAATTTTTTGGGAAATAATTTTTTTTTTTTTTTTTTGATAAAAATTTATCGACGTGTACGTATCACGAGTGACAATTTGTGACGGATAAACGCGCCGAATACAAACCGGCCAAAGATCGTTTATTGGTTGGACAGTAGCGACAGCTAGCATGACAGAGAGACAACAATGCACGTGCCCGAACAAATATAGAGTCTGTGCAGTGCCGGCGGGCTTCGATGATATTTATCCCGACCTTTGATTGGCCGAGGATCAAGCAATAAAGGGAAAATTGTCATGGAACCTTTGTCCCACGTTTACCCAGCGTTTATTTTTATTTGCCTTTGGCATCGCTGCGCAGCAGCGCAGCTCTTCTACGTATAATATCTGTATTTACATATATATAGATATGATCCTCGAGAGTTTTTCCTCCGTTCGTGAGGAAAAATCGGACGAAATGAAAATGGAAGAAAAAAAAAAACTGCTAACGATGAAATTTTGGAGGTGCAAAAAAAAAATAATAATAATAATAATTATTATTATTATTATTATGGCGAGGAAATTTGAAACTGGCTATACGCGCAAAAATGCATTTTTTGAATTGCATAATTTTTAACAACCTGCAACTGGCGCTATGCAGCGTAAATTGTATATATGGTGAATAAACGGTGGAGAAATATGAAGAATTAAAGTCAAAAATGAAGAGAGGAAACGATGTGTGTGTGTGTGTGTGTGTGTGTGTACAGTATATACGACGGCAATTAAAAAATACACGACTGTGGGACTCTCCTCTTCTGTACTGTGTGATTTTTTCATAAGTGGGGCATCGACTCTACCTCGTTTTTTTTTTTTTTTTTTTTTCTTCCAATGCAACTCCCGGATGCAGTTGTCACGCGTGAATACGCCTGCAGCAGGTGACATCTGCCTGTTATTTTTTCCAGCCGTACTCTCTCTCTCTCTCTCATTGCGAACGGCACGTACCTACGTTCGTTTCTATATCTACCTACGTATATTCGTACACAACGTCAAACTCGAATATGGTATATACCGTGCATTCCATTGCTCTTCAGTTATACGTACGTATGTATGTGTGTATGTACCTGATACATATATAGGGCAACGTCCTCCGGGCGTACCAACTGAGGTGACAATCAAAATTCTGACGCTACTCAGCTCGGAAAAGTGCTGCTCAAATTGTAGCATCGTTGAAACCGGCTTCGAGAAAAACGAACAGTCGAACGATATCGAATCGAAAATATCGACGCTGATTTTCTCGCTTAAAGATCGTTTCACCGGATTAGCATAATCCGCACGTCTCAATTGTAAAGCAAGCTGCTCTTGACAGAGGCCAGGTGGATCCTGTTGCAGGTGCTTCGATGAATTCCATTACCGACTTGACTTGCTTTGTTTTCCACTCGATGAAATGACGCTCTTCTCTTTTTGATAAGTATTGCGAAAATCGTTACGATCTATGATCTTTCGTCTTGCGTCGAAGACCTTTTAGGATATAGAAAATCGCAGCGTGATATCAAATTCAACGGTATCACTGGGTTATACGTTCGATCCCTTGTTTCATGAGATGACTGAAATAACTATCTCAAGAAAATCTCCTGCCCAGATCTTACACACTGAGTTACAATTATAAAACCGGTAAAGTATTCTTACCGATCTTGTATTACACGTACTTACCTACATTACACTAGCCGAGTCACCGTTGCAGCTGTCATACATTTTTAAATACACAGTCAGGTCACTTTTATGCTGCACGACTTTCAATCTTCACTTTTTCTCTGTAGCTCCGCTGTGCAGGTGCTGATCGCGAATGCACCGCGAGTAAGTAGACGGTCATTCGCGATATCTTAAACGTGTATTTTCCTTTACTTTATCTTTTTTTTTCTTTTTTTCTTCGTTGGTTCGTTCGTCCAAGGCACGTGATTTCAGACGAGGTGTTCCTGTATACTTACATCCACGATTATAAGCCTTTGATTCTGAGTGTCTTCTCTACAGCAGGTGAAAATTTCTCCTAGTACGAATTTTTACGGAAATTTGAATATTTTCTATTATTTCCTACAAAATAGTAAATAAAAATACTTTTCCGTAAAGAGTTGTTAATTTTTCGTTATAAATTGTAGTATTATTTTGTTGATTTTTTTTTTACTCAAAATATACAAAAACTTTTATTACAAAATATGCAATTTTACTAGTTTTTACTAAGTATGTACCAAGTTCCCGAAAAATTCGTAGTAAATTTTAAGAATCATTTTCACCGGGGTTAGAATCCACCCGTTGATCAGATCAAGAGACGAGCATCTGGTCCGAAGCTAAGCGTGCAAAACGGTCGGTAAAAGCGGCCGAGAAACGAGGCGGCATTCTCAAGTTCAGAGTCGTTTTCAAATTGAACGAAATGTTTTTCATTAAACGTGACACACAGTGGCGGGCCTGCATCCTGCATTGTGTACAGTTGTTGCTCCTCGTGAGTTATTGCAGCCGGGGTGTCCTGACAATGGGAGTTGGCTCAGCCACTGCACCAGGGTCTCTCTCTCTTTCTCTCTTTCTCTCTTTCTCTCTTTCTCTCGATGCAGGACGAGGCGAACAGAGCTGGGGCATTTCTCGTCGATGCATTATTTATCACGGTGTTCGTATAGAGGCTTCGCCCTGTTCACTACGGTCTGCTCGATGTGCTCAACGTGTATGACAAGCATTTTCATGTTAATTCAAAACCCCCGGGGTCATTACAACTGCTACGCCACTACTATCCTACCACTATTGATGCCCGTTCGTAAAAGAAAAAAAAAAAAAAAAAAAAAAAACCTTCCCTTTTAGCTGCGGAGAAAAACTTTTTGTTAGACCAATGAAATCGAGACTTCGTCGGAGCTTCTTGCCTGATCCTGAAATTCGTCTTTTAATCTAATTACAATCAACCTTTCGCAATCGTTTCGCTGTCCTGTATTAAAAATTGGGTTCAACCTCTGTCTTTATGAATTTGCAACGAAAAAAATAGTCGAACAGTCATACTATTTCTCCATTTATCGACTCATTGCTCTCCCTTTTACCTAAATCGTGAAGCAACTTTGATCCATCTTTCATCCGACATCAGACGTAACGTCATCGAGTTTTCTCAACAAAGTGCAGCGAGAATTTCAAACGATTCGGTCGCTTTTCCGCTACTGCACCATCACGACTGGGGTGGTTTGATGTCTGTAAGCCTGAATCCCAGAGTTTTTCTCCCTGACCTTTAACCCCGCTTTGTAACGCCGCTGATATCCCTTCTAATTTTCGATATTGCTACTAGCCATACTCGGGGATGGCAGAACCCTTCGAGTAAAGCTAGCTGGGTGACTCGCGTTGTTTCGTGTATGATTTTCATTTACGTAAAAGGCCGGCATAACCGCGAGGCTCGTTCGACGCTGTGCAGGGAAAGGAAAATTGAGAAAGAGACGAAAAAAACACCGAAGCAGCTTGCCACCGGTGAAAAGCTCTAACTATTAACGCCGCAATCCCCAACCCCGTAATATTTTCCTCTTTCTCGTTTGACCCACGACCGTTACGCGTATACGTATAAATAAAATTTCACCACAAAGCAGCAGATTCTCCGCTAACCTAACACCCCGTTGTTGTTCTCCCGTCACCTATACTCTACACCTACACAACCTTCTCGTAAATTCGCAACCCCATAACTTCCCGGGCTATGATGTCACCGTATCTTTCTCTGCCTAGCTTTCGCGTCCTCTCGATGTATCCACAAGAACAACTTTTCTCCTCGTAGTTTTACTTTGTCTCATTTTTTTTCCCAGCGTTTCTTTTTTTCTTCTTGTTCTATTTTTTTCTGCTTTTTCTTCCAATTACTTTCAAACGGACTTTTTTTTATTACGATTCTTAAATAATTACCGTACGTCAATGTATTGTCGATTGATCGGGTACTCTTAACGTTCAGTAACAAGTTTCATTTAGGTATTATTATATGAAAGTTAATTGTTGAAAACTAATCAAGCTGCAAATGAAAGATTGAGGTTCTTTTGTTACTTCAAAGATGTGTGAAACGTGATTTTTCTCCTGAATATTAAACAGACGGAGTAAAATAAATATTGTTTATTAAATATCGCTGCCCTTTTCATCAGGTGTGTCAAGTGAAATTTCAAACTTTATATAGTGTATAATTTTATACAGAATGTCAGGAATTCTACGGATTGATCGTATTTCAAAGTACGAACGAGTCCAGATTATATAGTTCAGTTTTACACGATCATTGATCGGTGTCGAATACCAGCTAGAATCCATTCATCGAGGTAATAATACCTACCTGCATATAAATACATAAGTCTTTCTTCATACCTGAACGTTCTGCAGGCATAAAGTGTATAGGCGAATCGGAACTCGGCCTCTGAATAGCGGTATTAACGAAGATATTATGCAGCCAATTCCTGCTGTCGGGTAAATCGGTCGCTACGACGAATGTAATATCAAAGTTATGTATCGGCGAGCACATCCAAGGAACGCCCTCTAATCTAATTGCACATGCTTCATAAGAGCAACGAAATTTCATCCCTCCATGCGGTCGAGTTTAGCCGAGTAACTCGCGTTGACCTGAATTTTAAAACGATCTACTCGAAACAATTTCCAGAGTACATCAATCCAGTGAATCTTGTTCGTGCAGTTTTTGGATTCTGGATTGTCTTCTTTTTTTCGATTTCACATTGGTCGGTTAAAATTTTTTTATTACGCTGCACGAACGGCGTTTCGCTTTAATATAATATAATATAATATACGAGGTGCAATATAACTTCTAACGCATAATTGAATTTTAAGCCACTGCGAAGTCAAGTTCAATGCATGATGGATGCAAGGGGGTGGGGGGTTGTGTAATATATGCGGAATTGGAAAACACATCTATATAGAAAGGGCGAGTGTGTGTGTGAGTATAGGAGAGCGAAGGCCATAAAATGGGAGCCGAACACGCGGGGTCTAAAAGTCATTAGGGTTGCAAAATCAGAACCCGTGACTGTCCCCTCCCCTCCCCACCACTCCCCCTCCCATTCCGCATCCCTCCATCTGGACCCACCGACCCCTCCGGACATATATATTTATATAAATACATTGAGAACCACGTCCTGAACAAATTGAGATATATATCGTTCTTCATGCCAGAGTGCACTCTTAATTCTGAGCTCCGCAGCTCGCCGTCCGTTCTTCTCGTACCTTTCAGCATCGATCCTTTGACCGAGACAATGCTCCAGCCGAGTCATTTTGCCCCGCTAATAACTTTCTCAAAATGATCATTAATATTTCAAGAGCTGAAAGTCCGTAACTCTTATCCTCAGACTCTATTCGATTCTCGATTACTTACACTCTGGTCTTCCAATCGAAATTAAACCATGAAATTGAGCTCACTATATAGCGCCATGGAATCTTCGACTTCTGACGCGTGATTTTACGCAATTCTTAAAAATCACGAGAACATTCAGTTCGCCAATCGAAGGAATTCAGCTATATTCTTAGTGAGACTTTGAACTCGTATGTTGAAATCGAACGAGATGCCTATTCAACGAGTGATGGACAGCCATGCATAATTAATGATACCCAAAGTAATTTCCATTCGGATCAAGCTCGATCATAGCTACACCTCTGAATTCGATTGTGTTATACCTGTCATTAACAGAAACGATAATACAGACGTTAATGACAACTGATTGTACAAAGCGTGTCTCTATTACTATGCTTCCTCTATACATACGTAGGTATAAAGGGTACTGGAAAATGACGGGGGGTGTTTAATTGCTACAAATAGCCAGAGACGCCGACTCCGACGCCTCCGCGCTCTGAATTGGATGCTGGATGCGGAGTGTTGCGTCAAGATCCGGTACCAGATACAACGGAGTTCTCCGAGTGAGAATAACCGCGTCACGGAGCGTTGTATTCCGGGCACAATAAACCTCTGAAAGTCCGTTCCCATCTTGGGGATGGGATAATGCAGATACCGATCGGAGCCGAATGTTGCCTTTATCTTGGTTATTAATTTTCAATTAACGGCTCCTTTATTCGCCGCTCGTCGACTACTTTTCTACCGACGCGTTAATAATATGTGCACGTCGATGTATGCATCAGGTATACGCTGCTCTTCTTCTTCTTATTCTTCTTTAATCTTACGACTTGAAAAGTGAAACAAAACGAATATAAAGGAGCGGACATAGTGTGTCGCACTTTTATTCTTCCTCTTGCTGTTTCTCCTTAACAAAGTGGACGCATTGTGAACTCGATCATGGACCCCGCGAGGCTTGGACGTCCCCTTAATCCCCTCGTCCTCGACACCCTGCACCGGGTCTAGCTTACGCACAATAACTCGTTCAGCGTGTTAATTATTGGTTTTGGTCTCTCGTCAGCCTCCGCCTTGGCATGACGTTGTTGAAAATCTTGCCGGTAGGCCGAGGTAGGCAAAAAAATTAATGGAAAAAATACAAATAAATATTGAAATAAAAAATCTACCTTTAACTATGGATTCTGGCGCCGAGGGCGTTGATTAGAAAATTAAGGTGCTGCAGCTTCGGACGATGGGTATCCCCTTCGGTAGAGGAGATACACGATCCTCAGAGCTTTCGTATAAGCGTCACGCGTATAACGAGGGTACGTGTGTCCTCTCGAAGATGTCGAAATCATCAAAGAAAGTCGTTTAATCGAGCTATTCTTATTAGTATCTGTATGTAAATGCCTTTTGTCGAGTGATGATCGCCTGCATATCATGTCATAGCTTCAACGTGTGTGCTAGTGTGTATTTATAATAGAGTAAAGGAGGATATTCGAAGGATATTCGGAGGATCCACATAAATGCGATACCCTCGATTCAATTAAATTTCATTTCATCAAACGTAGACTCGTAACTCATTCTTGTCGTGTTATATACATTTACACACACACACAAGTGACAATTTAATCTCTCTCTCTCTCTCTCACACTATCCACATATACATGTAAACATAAAATTATTACCTGTACCTTCTAGGTATTTCTATACAAAAAAGGGCGAGTATAATATATGTATTAGACACGTGGTGCAAACGAATTTTGAACATGGTAATCCTCGATGAATCATTCACCCGTATTCCGCGGCTATTCTTTACCGTTTTTTATACACACAATCCTTACGCACACAAGTTCATCGACGCTGGGCGGTCACGCGGTAATGCCTTATATAGGTACCCATGATCGAATAGCTATAGATCGAGTTATAATGCACGTAATTTTCAAGCCACTTCACGCGCCCTTTTGTAATATTTTTTTTTTTCCCCTCTGTGTTCGAGGCGCTTGTTTATTTTTTTTTATTGTATTGCTTTTTTTTTTACTTCTCTCTTTTTCATATCGAACTTTTTCCTTATCAGCTTATATTTACTCGCCACGTTCTTGCTCGTGGCTTCTTCTGTAATGCGCGAGATTCCACAGAGCACCGCTTGATGCTGGTCTTAAAGCCGACAAAGAAAGGCAATTGCTACATACCACGGATGCAGACGCACCCACAGCGCCGGTAGAGATGCCGTCTTACCGACAATCTCGGCACGCAGGTATTTTACCTATGCAGTTTGTCCGTGTGAAGATCTTTTTACGTAAAATATTCACTGAGATGTGAAAAAAGTTGGACGAATTTTAATTACATCAATTTTTGCTAATGGTGCTGAAAATATTTTCAGAATTTAAAAAAGTTTTGAATTCGTGTAGGTACTTACTAAGGAAATAAACATTTTACTCGCACTTTTTTTTTTTATATCTTGGCTTGTGCAATACCTGCGTAAAAAGAGAGAAAAAAAGGAAAAAAAAAAATTGCTTAAGAAGACAATTCGTGGTTAGAGCTACTAGCCGCAGATTCTCCGGGTCTCGAGGGTCGGTCTATGGTCCATCCGGCAGTTCACCCTCGCTTCCGAAAATACTAACATATTTATAGTAACGGGTTTGAATTTCCTTTGGCGTTACACATTCGCGTTCAGGTATTCTCAATGATCGGTTATTCGCGGCCGGCTGTTACCACCTACGTGAATTGCTTGGTAGTCGGTATTTCAGTGCTTTGAAATATCTCGCTGTTCTGCTTTTGTAAGTCTTATAAGATCCGCTGCGTACATGATGTCTGTGTGTAAGCCGCAATATTTTTAGACGCGAGTACAATAAATCTACTCGATTATTTGAAAAGAAAAAATCTTTGTCAGACAGATTATACCGAACTATTTTACGAGTGCCAGCATCGACGCCATAATAAATATCGGACTAATTCCAATACCGATTTGAATACAGAATCGCATTATCAAAACGCGATATCAACCAGGCTGCAGGAGAAGGTCGGAGCAAGCCAGCGGGAGACAAGTATTGAAACATGGTTTTAATGCATACAGATTAGATCAATTTATAATGAGCCGGATCGACGTCGCTGTGCCCGGATGTTCCGGGTCTGCAGCGCGCCTCACGTCCACTAAATTTGTATTTAAATTTTCGGTTTACTACCGCAGTGGCAAGTATTATCAGTGTTTATTAGCCACCCAGGCCCGCAAGCTCGACACACAACGTGATCGAATCCGATGTCGTGACGCAATGGCGGATGGAAAATGCTAAACGCGCTGTTATTCGCTTAATTAGAGAACCGAAAATAGCGGGAAAGAAAGTGGACAGAGCGAGGGAGGCGTTGTTGCCGGGTAATTTTCTTCTTTATAATTGCGTTGTACCAGACAGGCGATTGTTGCTTCTATAATAAACAGCCAATAAACTGCTAATTGGCACTTAAAGCTCTCAGATTCTCTTCTCCTTCGGTTGGTATTTTCGCTCGATTATATTCACCCTTGTAATTTTAATACATCAATCAAATGCGAAAACTATAAGCCACTCAGCTTACGGTTTCGCGTATTTCCTTCCGGGTGATATTATTTTACACATTTTTTTCAAAGTTAGCCAGGGAAAATCATTAACCATAGAACGCTAGACTTATTTTTTTCACCTTTCTTGTACGTAAAATCGTTCCCAATGTGGTAATGGGACTCGTAAATAGATGAATCCTTTCATTTTTTGATCAGGAAAAAAATGGCGAATAGTTTAATTGGTGAAAAGTCCAATCGAAGACATAAACAAATTATGAAAATCCACGAAAATCTCATTTTCCAACGTTCGCCCCAGTCTGGCGTTCTATGGTTTACAACGCACACGATGACTGAATGCAAAATCAATGGAAAAAATCTGCAGACGAAAAAAGGACGTCAAATTCTCAAGTTCTCGTTACCTCGATCGTTGAAACCCAACTATAAACCGTTTTTTCTGAATTTATCTTACATCTTACAATATAATTGCATTCGCCAACAATCGCTTTGTGCGACAGACATCCATTTTCTCCGGGGGTGAGATATTTCTAACAAAGCCAACAACGGCTAAAATCTTTCGGGGCCGAAGGGCGAGAGTATTTCTGCATTTACCGACGTCACGAGGCTGCGCCATGCTGTCGGACCATACCAACCCACTGAAACCATGCAGGGACTGGGGGGCGACAGATGCACGCATCGCTGGTGCAGGGTGCTCTTTCGCCTGATTGTGAGAGTCGGAATGAGCAGAGAATGTTTAACAGTATGTGTGCGTGTGTCGCCAGGCTGTAAATGAACCCAGGAGCCTTAATATATGGCTCCTTATAATTGCCGCGCGATAAATTAATACGATTTCGCACGCATATGCCGCACGATATATAGAGCCATTGTTTCAACGCGAGAGAGAATCCTTGGCTGCAGTGCCAGACGAGCCTTGGATCGTATTAGCTGTGAAGGAACAGACGTCTTCTCCTTAGCATATAAATGAGAATCTACCGTATAGTGTACCTACGCGATTTTTATTTCGATGATTATTGTTGGTTGGATGCTGGATTTGGAAGACTTGAACGTTTCGTTTGTAATATACACTTCATTTGTAATTTCATTGATTTGCTTATGCGAATGGGAGGAAGAAAATGTTCAGAAACGAATTATTTCGTCACCGGACAAATTGGACACACAATAAATTAGAGATAATAGTTTCGGTTCTTGCTGCTACCACATGTGACGAAACCGGGCTGCGAGGGGCGCAGTTACCGAAACGACTGCCAACCCTTGTCCATTACCAAAATTATATATTCGAATGAATGCTCGACTACTGTTACGGAGCAATTTATAAAGGAGAGACGGAAAAAAAAATATGTATATTTTTTCCTATGAATAAAACATTATCATCGTTATCTTTTTTATCGTCGTTTGTAAATTGTAACAAGTTGATTTACGGCCGAGTCAAAGAATTCGAATAATTCCAACCCGCTACGCTCCTTCGCATCGACCTTTTAACTTATACATGAGCTCGTACGCGTGTTTCGGTATAATTTTAATTTCCTTCCTTTTTTTTTTCTTCTTTCTAGATTTTAGACAATCTATCATTTTCAGCGGTGAACTGATGAAAATTGTTTCATGTTGTTAATGATTTTCGAAAGATCAATCGAGAGAAATACATACAACGATCAATGAAATTCTCGTACCTGGTTGTTGTAGGTGATTCTATGCAGGCTAGCTAATAGATATGGTGCATTACGGTGCAGCGATATTAGTATCAAATTTCTTGGTGATTATCAAGGTTCGATAACTACGCGATGCAAATAGCTATGCAAATAGTGGTTTACATCCATACACCTATCTATATGTGTATGTATATATGTACATATCTCATTTGAGGTAGCTCGCTCGCGCTATAAAGTTGTCAGGAAATTCATTAACGTTGTAATGTAATAATACACCGAATGTCTTATACTTAGAAACGGGTACTGAATTTGATTTAATTATTTCACCGTGGAACACGAGAGCACGAGAAGCTTCGAAGCTTCTTTTATTACTACACATACCTGCAACGTGAATAAATAAAATTGTTAAATTTCACCAAATTATTAAAGCTGCGAAAACATTGGCGATAACCTTTGAACACAATGCTAATATGTTTTATTTTAATACTAAATTTATTGAATCGTAAGCATCGAATGATCCATCGTGGTGAACAGACACGCAGGACGTCGCCACGCCAATTTCTAAAGTTGCACAAAACACAGTGAAAAACGAAAAGCGGAATGTGAAACGCGCCAAATCTTCCCCTGAATAAACGTGCACCATCTCGATCCGAGGGGAGGGGGGCTCGAAGGGTCTCTTTCCGCTTTACTCACGACACAGGAAAGTGTTTTGCTATCATTCCGGTTTCGCACCCCAGCCTGTAAGTTCGATCAGACCTTTCCTGTAGCACCGTTTGTAGCCTTCCGGTGTGAAACAAAATTCGTCTCCTCGTGCGTGGAGAGGGTTGTTGAAAAAAGCTAACGATAAGTGAAAATATTTTTCTTTTATTTGGGTAAAAGCGTGGGAGTAATGCTTGAGGTTTTATGCGGTGTTGTCTTACCGTTAGTTCGACCGTTTTCCTCGCCTGAAACACTCGCCCATAGTCATTATTTTTTCACTAACTCTATTCCACGTTGCTGCGTTGCCTCCTCTTTTCGCCATTCCTGCACCGACTACTCCGTGAATTACTTACAGCTATTGCAGGTCCCGTTTCACTCCCTGTCCAACTAAACCCCGGATAGACGAGGCTGCAATTCTCCAGTTTGCCATGCACATCTGTTCCTCAGCTGCTTTTCTTATCTTTCTTTATATACTTGCGGGTTGCGCTTTAAGCGGGGAAAAACTCATTGCGATGGTCTACTGTTTACAATTTTATCCGGCTTCTCCGTTATGCTGGATATTTAAATGATAACTGTACGCGGTGAAGCTGGCTGCTCAATCGTCACCTGCAGGTTTGCGATAAAAACAATCAACTTTGAGGGTTTTTTCTTGAATTTTTTTAATAAGTTTTAACTTGAGGGTTTTATTTCAACTGCCAACAACCGTGCCCTGAATCGAATTCAAAGGATAAGCAATAAATATAATATGATACGACAAGTGTATAACGTATGTATATTAGGGTGGCGCAAAAAAACCGAATATTTTTTTTTTTTTTTTTCGAGTCTCGTGTGACAAAATGTTAGTTTTTGATGTTTTAAGAGCCCACTCCAAAGGACAGTTAAAAAAAAAATTTAAGAGGTTGCTCCACATTTTTTAAAACGTCAGAAATCGTAAAAAATCGATTTTTTTTTTTTGAATTTTTTTTCTCGTTACGGTATAATTTTATAGACAAAAAAAAAATAAGTTTCCGAAAATTTCAGTTCAAAATTTGAATTTTGAAAAGTCACTCATAATTTTTTTTCAATTTTTTCGTGTATTTCTTTAGATCTTTTCGAGCGACCTTTTAATATTGATATTAAAATTTCATAAATTTTTTTTGCTTTAATTTAGTTAGAAAGAATCGACAACAATACACCACGACATGAATTAAAAATCAAACAAAATACTAAAAATATAATTGTTTTAATTTAATTTTTTGTCGATTTTTTACATTTTAAAAAATTTGGAGTGGCCTCTAAAAAATTTTTTTTTGAGCTGTCCTTTGGGGTGGGCTCTTAAAACATCAAAAACTAACATTTTGTCACACGAGACTCAAAAAAAAAAAAAAAAAATAGGTTTTTTTGCACCACCCTAATATATACATACATATAAATATATTCTAAGCGTGCGAAAATGGAGAACATTTGTGGTCACCTAACCGCGCCTTTTTCCATACAACAGAATTTAACCTCTGCAGCTACCTTTTCTGCACGTGGATCGACTGGGAATCGGTGATCGCAAAAGAGATGATCGTCAGAAGCCAGGATTTCACTTTTTAATCAAGGTGGGTTCAATTCCGGTACAGTTTAGAGCCGTGCGCCTCTTCTCGGGCAGATAAACCGACGCGATTCCGTCGCGTTCCCGTTCCCTCGGGACTCCCGCTTATACGTGAGTTCACGTGACTAGGTATAGACGTAGGTTATAGGCACGTATAACGTGGAGCGTGAAACGTACGGGAAACGTGGAGGGTTGTATGCGCTCTATGTAAATAAGGTATTGACCTACATATCGAAACTAAGGCTGTTCGCTGTATTCTATTGCAATTTACCGTTGCATCGTATTACCTAGGCACTGCAGCCTGCATATATGTATGTATGTATGTATGTATGTATGTATGTATACAGCCAGAACTGCATCGGTGCATATTCCGTGTTGCACTCTACCTAATCCGGCATGGGTGTCATTTTCCATTAGGAGATTCGCGCTTTCTCGCTATCTCAGATCTGGATTTCCAGTCACTTTATTATCCCTCCTCCTTCTCTTTCTTCTTCTTCTTTTCTTCTTTTTCTTCTTCTTTTTCTTTTACCTGCTGCGACCTGCCGTTACTACTACATCTTTCCAACTGAAAGAAGCTTGCCATTTAGGTACTTTTCTTCCTTCTTATTTCCTCTCATACTCTATCTTTCTTATCCTATTCTCACCTCGGTTTCTATCTTTAATATAAACGATACTGCTGGGATTGAATCGGTTCCAATCGATCATATGAGATATACCTGAATCAGTTTCTGATGATGGAAAAAAATTTCACAAGTTGTTGCAGCCTTCTGTGGACAAGGAAACTTTTTTTCACCTGTCCATCCTGAACCATATCATGTGATGACGATTTTAAAAGCATAATCAAAACTTAGAAATTTTGTTTTTCATAATTTCAAGTGAAGAATCAGTTTCTTCTACTGATGAAATTTGGCGCGACTTTGGGCGAAGGGTCGTCAGTGCCAGGGTGGAACCCGTGGCGCCATCTCTCAGGGATTGGACAGACCGTGGAGCAGTGAACCACCCCTGTGACACAGGGGTATCAAAACCCGTAAGATAGACTGTTCAATGCATACTGGGATCGAAGGATGAATCCTATTCCGTGAACTGAAAGGAAGAATTGATAGAGACTGAGAATAACTGACGTGATTTATATATGTCCAAGTGGAATATTATGGCGGAAATCAAAGGAGCCTGAAGGCCAGCTGCCAAATTTAGAGTGACGATCATTTCCAAGCTGACGAACAAGTTTCTGGCCAAGGAGATGAGCCGAGCGGCAAAGGCGACGGCGATACACGAATCACCCATTAGCCCCGAAGCCGTTGGGCTTCCCGAAGACCCGGAGAACTGCGGGAACCGTAAGGAGTTCGCCGGTTGCAGTGAGGAGGGAACGAAGAAAAGTGGTCTTATTCTTTGTTACGGGGTCGTTGTCCGTAGCTGCAGCGTTAAAAATGTGGGGGTGAGTGGAGCGAGTTCATTTATATCTATCTAATGCTAGGACGGAGGAGCTGAGCGACGGAACTTTGACCAGCCAAGGCACGTGCATCGGCGTCGCCGGCGTCGCGTCGCGTCGCGTTGCGTTGTGTCTTAGGTGAAAGCTGGAGAGGAAAACGAGGGGACGAGAGGAGAAAAGAACGGAGATAAAGAAAGGAGGGGGTGGAAGATACGGGGAAAAACTTCTGCGAAACTGTGGAAGGGCACATGCAGTTACAACTTTGATTCTCTCGCGGGACGCGGGATACCCTGGCTTAAGGGTTGGGGCTGAAGCTGAAGCTGAAGCTGGAGCTGGAGCTGGAACTGAAACTGCGAGCCGCTGCCTGAGGAGAGATTGAACACTCTCACATCCATTTGTCTCGTTATAGTTTACCGATACCCCGCTGCACCGGCACGGAGTTGAACGTCGTCGTCCACTTTCGTGGGAGGGGGAGGGTGAGAAGAGGACTTCCACCCTCGTACGTTCTTGCGCCCCACGCCGAGAACGATCACACTTTAAAAGACCCTCCGAACTCGGATCAAGTCCACCACCACTTGAGCACTAAGGGTATTTGATGCTGTTGCTAACGAATATGTTGCTACTCGAGAGGGTTGTTAGACCTCTCGACTGCAGCAGGAGCTGATTATTCGACGCTGATTTGCGATCGAACTCTGAGTCGATTTCACTCTACGTACTATTTCTATTATCCTTATTTCTCCGGAGGGGATCGTCCTGGCTTAGGTAATTAGAGAGTGAGAGAAGATCTTGTATCAACAAGCTTGAAGTAGGCTTTTCCGCTCTCTATTTCCGACCTTTCTCTTTCTTGCCTAGACAGGATAATTAGGGGGATACGTTCTTGCGCCTCGATTCAGTCCCCACCGCAGCAGCGGTTCTGACCGGTGGAAAAAGAATAGAAGGGATGAAAAGCGAGGCGGAAAACCAAATACAAAAAGTCGAAGTCAGATCAGCGTCGAGAGGGATGCTGCGGGGCGGTGCGGCGTGGCGTGGAGCTAGATTAGCGTGATCTCCGGTGATAACGTCTTATCCTCATTTCTCCCACTCCACCGACGTCTTTTTCCTCCCCGTGAAACTTCCGCCTCGAATGACCTCCGCTGACCTCCCAGTCTCTCCCGGACCCAATCTCAACACATCGTGCGAATATCTCTACGCCTCACCCTCTCCCTCTTTCTCTCTCTCTCTCTCTCTCTCTCTCTCTCTCTCTCTCTCCTCTCTCTTTCTGCAATCACCGAAGTCCCGGGGTAACGAGGGCGAGAGTGCAAAGTGCAACTTTTGAAAATATCCTATTAGAAATAACAACTTTTCTCCTACGTGTTAGAATTCTCTGGTAAATTGACCGTGCGCCTGCAGCCCTCTGGATTACAGGTGCACCTCCACCTCCACCTCCACCTTATACCTACCACACTATTCGCACGAACATGGATCGTCGAGCATGTAAGACGGTGGGAAACTCGTTATGCCTGGGATTATTGTTGCTGCGATGGTATCTTTGAATGAAATTAGCCGATGACGATGCATCGCATGATAATACGAGCAGCTCAAGTTCTCTTCATGGGGTAACTGAGGCTTCCATCAAACTTGGCCAAAGCAACGCGATCGAGGTATTGATGCTTGATAATGTTCAGAGGAGATTAATTCTCTATCTACTCGTGAATGGATATTTACCTCGTATAACGACGTAAGCAGCAGCTATGGTTTAACGTTATCGCAGACGCTTACTACAAGTATAATGCATACACATGTACACGCACGTATACATTAGGGTGTCCCTTATTTAGGATGTTGACGAATTTTTGCCACCCCACCTCCCAGATCAACTTTAAATAATTAGAAAACAATTATCAAACTTTTTCAGATTTTTACCTCAATACCTCGAAGTTTCTTATAGAAATAACGTGGGAAAAACTTTTTTTCTCAGTATATATTTTATTGTAAAAGTAATAATGGTAAAGAAAAATTGTAACTGTGAGGTTTTAGTCGGCAATAGTGCTACTGTCTGAGAAAAAATTCACATAATCATCTCGACGAATTGCACACCCTCGAAATCTGACTTTTCTTTATTTAGAGGAAATGCAATTCGTCTAGATTTGCTGGTATCGTGATGTGAATTTTTTTTACAGATAATAGCACTAATGCCCACTAAAACCTAGCAGTTACAGATTTTTTTTTTAATATTAATACTCTTGCTACAGAATATATACTGAGGAAACAAGCTTTTCACATGTCATTTCCATCAGAAACTTCGATCACAAAACGGACTGTCCCAGAGTTGAGGTGGAAATCTGAAAATATTAGGCAATTGTTTTCGAATTATTTGAAGTTGATTTTCGAAGATATCGATTTGTTCGCAGTGATTAACTGATCATAAACTGGTCATTCGATATTCGTTATCCCGTGGAATTATTAAAAAAAAAAAACCAAAAAAATGTCAAAGAAATTCTCAATTTACATTGTAGATGAACGGTTCTGAGGGGAAAAACTTGAAACCTATTCACGCTACAGACGGGTAGAAATCGAAGAAATACTAATGACAGTTATAACAATAACGATAACAATAATAATAATAGTAATAATAACAAGCTTGAAGGATACTATTAAAATTTAAAAATTTTCTCTACGTCATTTTTACTCCGCGGTAAAGAGCGAGAAAAACGCCCATTACTTTCGAGTGGCGAGGCGACGTCGTTAAATGAATAAATAAGTGCAAAAGCAAATAAACCCTTAATAACCCTTCGAGTCGCTCCTCGCAAGCGTCTGTCGCAATCCAACGTTACAGGCACCCACGTGTAGGGAATTAAAATACCTAATTAGTGAAAAGGTCCATCCACATGACTGGCGGAAAAAATTCTGCTACAAAGTCTTCTCGAAGATGCTCGATCTGCTGGTTCCCTCAGCTTTTGATCGCGATTTCTTCCGCCTCACCCTCTCTTTAATATTTCCTTAAGTCCTCGGTTTAATCCTAAGTCGTTAGCAGTCTAGTACCAATCGTTTAGGCCTTAATGGCTGATGAGTATGTACAGATAGCCGAGTAGCCCGAGGGCGCCAACCCCCAGCTTCAGCCTCGAACACCCTTCCCTTTGCTTCGGGGCTGTATAGGTATACATAGAAACTGGATGTAAGAATCGAGTCTAGAAGCAATCCGCCGCCTCCATCCTCGCCCTGGCATGGCAAACCGGTGTGTACTGCACGTACACGCGGTATACAATCTCGTAAAAAAGCCACTCTTACATCCGTCTTATTCCTCGGCTTAACGCGTCTTGAGCCAAATTCCCATGCGGTATTAAGCCACGGCGTTGGTATAAGGCAACCCACCGAACTACTCAAGCGGCCGTCGGCTCCATCGAATCCTGCAGGATTTTATCGCGCTCCGCAGGGTTGCGAGGATCGATTAATTATAATTAGAAGAAAAAAGAAACAACGGGAAACAAAGTTTTCGAACGCTCTTAAAAGAGCCGCTATTGTGGTGTGAATTTAAAGGGTTTTTGGCTGTTTTTTTTTTTTTTTTTTTTTTTTCTTGGTCAAGTTGACATTGTTTTACGGAAATCCTATATCTCTTCTATTATAACAATAAAAACGTTATCGGGAATAATGATTTTGGTATATGATGAAATCATTGTAGAACTTGTGTGAAATTGTCTTTACGTTTTGTTCATTTAACAAAAAAAAAAAAAAAAAAAAACTGGTTATTCAGAATAATTAATTTATGAAAATCAATTAAGGCGAATTTCTCTTCAAGCGTCAAATGCCGATTGCATATTCGAATGAATAACAATTTATCTAATTAGTATTTAAAGTCATGATTAAGTATATTATTACGTGGAAAGCAGTAGCGAAGGGAAAATGAGTAATATTAAAAAAAAAAAAACCAAAAAACCAAAAACAAAACAAAAAGCCGTAAGAGGATATGATATCCGGTAATTACTGTGCTTTTACAATAAATAATCGTATTATGGCAGGGGGGAGGTAGCGGGCTGGTCATGCGGAGCATGCGGTCGTGATGTTATCGCGATAATCGATGCTCGATAATATCCTCCAATAAATTTCCATGATAACGAATAAAGGATTTATATTATTGGCGCAGCTATGGCGTGTTTCACCCTGTACCGGGAGCAATTTGTTTTATTTCAGGTCACACCGTTCGCGATAATCACAGTTAGCATATTTTCAATGGCCCGTTTATTTTTTTCCTTCATTTTTCTTTTTTCCTTTTTGCCAACTGCACGATGCATCCTCTCCGGATTAGCGCAGCGCGTTATACTTGGCACTGAAAGTGCAGTCGGACTTGGAAATGCGTACTTTTGCGTTAAAAAATAATTTCTTTGAAGCTGTTTTACTGCTTTTCTTCTTTTCGTCTTCATATATTTTTTTTTTTAAATTTTTTTCTCTCTTTCTTCTTCGCTCCTTGTTTCTTCACAGTCGTAAAAATCATGACACCTGCAACCCGCGATGCTCGACGCGTGTTCGAGTCACACGGTGCTTGTACGTAGAATATACCAATTACGTCCACCGGCTCGTAAGTTTATTTTATACTTAAACTACCTTCACGGTCGTATTTAAACATTTTGTGAGCTACGCTTTTTAAAACCCGCCGTCGACCACGCCCTTCTTAAGCCTGTAGAACGAATAACTGGTAGGCAATTTTACTGCAGTAAATTAAGAGCGAGGCGCTATTTCAACTGTACGGCTATCAAGTTTCGAACGACAAGCACAAACAATCGCGCAAGCTCTGCAATTTCAATAACGTTTCATAATTTCCAGTCGTGGAAATGCTGAACCGATTAATATATCGGTTCCTTACTGTTGCACGTTTTGTTTGTTTTTTCTCTCGTAGCCACAGTCCCAAAAAAAAAAAAAAGAAAACCACAAACAAAAAAGATGCAGAAGGCCATTTTTTAATCGCATCTAACCATCTTCGAGCAATATGCAAGCTGACAGAAATGAAATACAAACAGGCCATGTTGCGAGCGCATGGCCACGTGTCCAAAGTTCTATTTATTGCCTCACGCCGGCTGTACATAGGCGAGTAGGTATGCGTAAAGAGAAACTTTACGATCTTTTTCACACCCCTGGAGACATAGTTTCGAATCAAATGTCAGAAACGGGGGGTGTCAATGCTCGTGAATAAATTTCATGTGGATACTTTGACGATAATTTCCGAACACAGCGCGTGTAGCCAGCAGCAGCAGTCAAAATATATCCTCCGATCATGGCCATAGCGGGTGACAAAAGTGGAGTTCGGGTGATCCAGGGGGTGGGCGGGGGTACCGGAGGGGCAGCGTCTGGATAGTTTTTTTTATCGGTCTTAAAATATCGTCATCAAGAAAGTTAATCGCGTAATAAAATGTTTTTGTCCCCTTGTTTGTCTAGCTCGAGGTATAAGAGAAGCTGAAAAATAAATTACAACGTACCGTGGCCGTCGGCCAGATATTCTGCGCTGAGTGCTGCCGCTGCAGCAGAGTCGAAAAATACAGTCGACTTGAAGGGTGCAGTTTCGCCGAGGTTCATCGGGGCTCCGGGAGCGTTGACTCGCGACTTAATTCCCGTCATATAACGGCAAAGCCCCGAGGAAATTGCGTCGCGCCGTGACGTTCAACCGGGTGTAATATGAATTTTAATCTATTCCGGTTTTCACGTTTCCACGATTTAAACATGTATTTGCATACACTTATTTCACGCCATCATTTCTGTATCGAGCAGGATTTGAAAAGTTCGCGTATCCATCTTGGACTACCGCATTTTTTTTTCCTTCTCTTATTCTTTCTTTATTTTTATTTTTTGTTTTTGTTTTTTTGTTGCGGTACTTCTTCCTCTCGCGGTAAATACAGAGTTGTTATCCGCTAAGAAAAAGCTGAGAAACTCGTTTATTCCCGGCTTTTAACAACGTTCGTTAAAAAACCTTCCTTGAAGATCCCAATGCGTGAGGAGAACCGCGCGTAATCGTCACTTTTACATCTTCGCATTAAACTTAATGGTAAATTGACAATGGCGGTAAAGCTAAGTAGGTGTATCTTAGCTACTATGCTACTGGCTACAATAACATTCACCAGCACTTTCCCAGTGTTGAATAAAATATTATCAAGTACGTTGTACCTGCGTAGGTATACATTTTCAACCCCGTGATGAAGACGTGCGTTGAGCGTTGGTAGATCCCTCAATTCTGAATTTAGAAACAACAGGACTGGATGACTGCTCAAGAAGAACCGGTTCCATTTATGCAACCTTGGTTACCGTGAAATCTTATTACTAAAAACTCACTCTCGTTACAACCGTCATTTGTAGATATCTAACGCAGCTGCAAGCTCGCCGATAATGTATGCATAGGAAAGCTTAATGTCCCAATTCTCCATTGCTTGGTCGGGTGTGCGCGAAACTACATGGCTCGGAAGTAACCTGAAATTGCATATCGAAAAGCTACCTTAACCTCGGCTTTTAGGAATTCTGGGGAATCGCAGGAACACAAAATCGCAGAACGACTTTTTTCAAATAATAACGTCGCTGACGGTTTAGACTTCTATATTAAATGAAAAGGAAAAAAAAAAATTTTGGCAACTGCCCACGTACCCGCGTTAGTTGATTCTTTTGTTCTCTGTCGTATTGGATTGTATAGTAACGTCTGATACAGTCGAACAAGTAATATTGTTATCGTTGAATTGTGGTTTTTTTTTTCGTCCATTGTTTCCCAACTTCTAACAGACATGTTGGACATTTCCTGAATATAATTCGTTTTAAACGTGCATCAAAATTGTCCAAGCGCACGTGAATATTGTACCACGTAATTGGTCACAGACAGGGCAGGTACGCCATGCGCAATTGCAGGACACTATAAACTGGTAATTAGTCGGTCACATTGAGCGAAAACACGAATGTGCTACGTCGGTGATTTAATTAGCCTATAACTCATGACTAATTTATCCCGTTCAGATTAGGTAATTAAATCGAAAACCATAATATCGAAACAGTAAACGTAGCTACCAACGATAATCGACTTCCGGTCTTGTGACAGCGGTCGGATCTACTCTGAGATAGATTTCCAGACGTTTGTTTTCTTCCTTCTTTCATATCTGAGGCAGTTCCGCGACTTCGGGGAGATCGAGGGCGCTGATTTTGATTTCGTTGAGTAGAATCGGCCAGCGTTATGAAAACGCCGGCAATACCTTCGAGCACCGACCTACATGCCGTACATCCTCTGTCAAAGGAGGTATCCATTTGCCACAGAACCGGGTTCTGGGTCGCGTCCAGGATACTCTAATGGCACCGAATCCCGGTCCTATCACTGCAATTACTTGCCCGTCGCGTTCCTGGGACTGGCAACTTCGATTACACCCCTGAGATATTGCGATATCGCGCTGGTTCTTCGTGGTTGGAATGAGAGACAGAGAATCGCCTGACCTGCCGGATATTATTCGCGGACATTTGCAGCCTGGTAATTCGACCAGAGTCATGCGGAGTTGTCGGGCCGAAGTTTAACCGTGTTTCCATGCCAGCAAAGTACGAGGAGCATATTTCTATGGGTTCACCACTGGATTGCCGAGGAAATGACGAGGCGGACTTTTGTGTGTCGGGAGCTGGTGAAGTTGCAGAGAGGCGGTCCGAGCCTTGCGCTTACCAGCCTTTGGTCCACCACGAGACGACGAGGAGCACCAAGGGATACCCCGGAACAGTGAACCCATACTGCATTGTCCGGATTTGCGGACTACAGCGAGGAGCAAGAGAGCAGGAGGCATTGAAACGGATTAGTGGAGAACTGGCTGGAAATTGAACATTGTAGAGCTTCGCTACCGCGTTTTCGCGTTTTGGCGACCGAGGCTACCGAAATTATCTCCAGAGGGTGGGATGGGGGGCGGAAATCGATCCGTAAAATTCTAAAATTCTAGGCGTCCATAACGGAGAGGTAGCGGTGCCTGAAAAATGTCTGAGAGCAATCAGACGCCCGCATGCTTGGATCACCAGTGGCGACTATGTATGCCCGCCCACGACGCCGACGACGCCGACGACGCCGACGTCTGCTGCCGTGAAACGCTCAACTAGCCTCCGACCCGTCGAGCCACGTACGTTGAAACTCGTCGACTCTTAACGGGGCAGCGACGGAAGAAAAATTCTCTATCTTGGAGAGACTAGCTGCACAGATCCTCCTTGCCAAGGCAAAGGAGGGGGGAACAATCAGCGCGCCATTCACTCGCAGAACCAATTGTCGACCGTGCAGGTCCTGGATGTCCCTGTCTTATTCCCGGCCGGATTATCCTTTGACCATGACCAAACGAGACAATAATACAGACGGCTTACTGGGAGACAAGAAAACTTTGAGTCGTACCTACCTCAAAGTATAACGCGAAATTTCTCGTTATTGGTTATCTCTTCGCGGTTCGATCGCCACTCTCGTATCCGTAGAATCGTTCCTTTGTGTCGCTGACAACCGCGATTCGGCACGAGAATTGAAAAACTCTTTGTCCACCCTTGGCTACACTCTTTTTCACGGCTATTCCACGGATCCGGTCCACACCGGGGATTTTCACTTTCATTTAGCGCCTCATTGCCTCGACATATATCTCCTCGATTCGATACTTTGCCAAAGATGAATGGAGGCCGAATGCACTCCGCGGAAACCGATCAGAAGCTGACCTCGGTTCAGCTTCCATTCCTTTCCTTTACTTTCCTTCCTCTTCTCCACGACGTCTCGAGCACTCCGAAAAATGCGATAATAATGAATTATCCGACCGGATGAAGCGATCGAACCTCCGCGGTTCTTCCGACAATAAGAATTTCTTCTTCATTTCGGTCTTCCGGTCCACTTTTAGCCCTCGAGGAATCCTTGAAACGCTCTCTTTTATAGCCCCCCACCCCTCCTCCACACATATTCCGCTGACAATAGTCCTGACGACGTTACTATACGTGGGCCGGTAAAACCGTGGACCAAGGGGTACAGGTCAGGCAGTGTTACCTCGACAATGTAGCGCTGACCCAAATGGCCCGAGGCGCCCAGCAACGATCGACGTCACATATCGATTTATGATACGGGGGAATCGACCAACAACGTGATCGAGCTCCTTGTAAACCCGAAGTATTATTGCTAGGAGAAATCCATTGTGGATACCGAGTGGAAATTTCACTTCACGCGGGGGATTTTTAATACCCCGAAAGCTTGACCGATCCTCGAAATCGTCGGGGGCCGCAGGACGCGCCCCTCGAAGCTGAATTCGTCCTGCCGTGCCGTGCCGCGGCGCCTAACGAGCTTTATTGGATCGGCACCTACAGCCATATAAAAAGGCGAAATTCGTTGGACAAACAAACACGCCGCTGGACGTTGGGCATTTATTTAAATACCGCTCGGCAAACTCAGGCGTGCAGGGAAACTTATTCAAACAGGGATAATTCGCTCCGGCTCGACAGGGGTGCGCAGGCTGCGAATTACGAGGGTCGCTGATTTGACTAAGAAGGGCTTCAAACGGCCGTAGACGCGAGGCGCTGGCCGCTGTTTGCCAGAACGGGGCTCAGGAGATAAGTTCACTCGGACCTTATTTCCTTCCCTTCTCTTCCTTACTTCCCCTCTGGCTCGGGGCCACACGCACGTCGGGGCTAAAAATGCACCCAGTCAAATTACGGAGACGTGTGATTTTTCGGATTTCACACCCGGGCGAGCAGAGCCGTCGACCCTGCATCCCAAAGGCAGGATCATCGCGGCGATCTGACCTGGAGTTTACCCGATTTATATAAATTTAGCAAGGGTGAATGTCGCCGGTGGAAAAATAACACCCGGAAAGCACACGCCGAAGATAAAGACCCCCGCACCCCTCGAACGACGCTATTTCGATAAATATTACGCGTCGGACGGTTGCGTTACAGATTTTCAGAGGATTTTACGCCCCGTTGGACACCCGTTCTGATCAACGCGCACCGTCACGAGTACGAAACTCTTATTTAGACTACCAAAAAGCGGGAAAAATCTCTTTCTCTCTTCAAACACATAATCGCACTACGTTGACGGGGCTTGCATCACACGGGGTGGAAATACGACGTTTTTCCGGCTGATCGATTTCTCCGATGCATCGTTGCTCGAGGGGTGAAACGGGGGCTTTATTCTTTCTCTGACCAGCGGTGCAGGTCCTCCTTCATCCCTTGTCGATTGTTTGTCGATCCGGCGCGATGCCCGATTTTGCTTTGCCATCTGCATGCATTGAATTTTAGGTGCATCGTTGTGTGTCTGTATCTGTATTCCGGTTCCAACATCCTGGTCTGGTGAGTCAAATCTCTTGGATCAAATGATGAAGGTTATAAGCACTGGAAGGAAGGAGTATGGAAGGTAAATTCGATTCGATCCTGTCCTTATCGAGTCACACGTTTTACTTATTCTCTGCAGGGACCGTTTGTCTCAAAGATAAAATCTGCTAGCCACCCACCCTTAGTTACGGGGTAACGTACTTTCTACCCCTAAAAAACTGCAATCATGCCACGTGGGTGGTTTGGAAAATCCGGAAACTTTTTTCGGCCAGATGAGGAAGAGAGATTTTGAGCTGGAATTTGGGACTCTTTCAAATTGTCATCGTGGATCAATCAGGTGCGAGAAAAACATGCGAGAGAGCATATAATATGAGAGAGTTTTTTCATGCGACTAGCGAAACTTAATTCCGAGCCAATTTCTGCGTCTCTCTTTGTGAGGTGGCAAGGCGGAGAGCCAAGATGGCAACTTTGCATCGCTCAGCCTGCAAGCTCTGAGGCTGCCGCTCCTCCCTTCGCATCCTTTCGGGACGTTCCAAGGGTCTCTGGGGACGTCGGAGGTCCGGGAGCAGAGAAATACGCTCTTTTCCCTTTCCTCCCCGACTCGGGTCTCCGCTCATTCCTCCCTTTTTCTGGTCCACAATTCCCTCCAATTCTTTTTCGCGAAACAAGTTTGCAAAATGCAATTTTCCCGTAGGTTGACAAGTCATCTAATCGCACGCAGGTCCTCTCCGCCTCTTCTAACACACGTGTATACGTACACGTATACCAAACTCTTCTCTCGAACGTGTACGGCGATGTGGCGTGATGCTTCCACCTTCTTTTCTTCGCTCGCCCTCGTTTTCTTCGTTCCCTCGGCGTGTTTCCATTTGCCAACTATTTAGAAAACACTTCTCACCCCTTTTTCGCCGGCTTAACTTCAATTCCAAATTCCATATACCCTCAAACGAAACCTCGATTGCTTCAAAACGAAGTGAATCACCTGCTGTCTGTTCTCATTTTGTTCGCCTTAACAGAGTTTCGTCTTCAAAAGTCGAAGTTCCGTACACTTGCAAATAACCACTCACCCCTGTTACAAATTTCGCCATCATTTCTTCATTTTCACCTGAACGTTCGCACCGAATGAAAGCCGCGTCAGCAAAAAAATTCCATCGCTAAATAATATAAACGAAAACTTGTTGCTTGGAGACCTCGTATTTCGAATTTAAGAGCTATGAAATTGGTCAATAGAAATGATCTGTTTTGTATTAACCTGTTCCTGTTCAGACATTTTATTAGCTCAGTGAAAAAATTGCTGTTTCCAAATTGCCTTCTGTACCCAGAAATAAAAAATAAAAAAAAAAACGATTTTTCATAACTGAAAAAGTTGTGTTACTACCTTTGCATCGACTATATGATACTTCGTTCTCTTTGGACGCATGAAATGAAACCAAACGAAACCAAAGCCACAGTATTTTATTCGCGAGGTTCGACAGGTTAGAAATAGCCGTATTTCACTGTCCTGTTAAAAAAAAACTTGGGGAGAGACTCGTGCCAGAAGAAGGGAGGGATGATTTTAGGGGCGGAGATCGGGCACGCGACACCGGCTCGCTAGGAGGTGCCATTAATCAGAAGGAAAGCAGATTTATCGGTTGATTGTTTCAAACTTATATCTATCTGCTCGTGCAGACGCTGCTCTATCTGGCTTCCGTGCTTGCGGAACCTGGAGGCGAAGAACCGCTCTGCGTTTGCCGCAATTCTTGGACCGCGCTCCTCGGACCGCTAAAGCGTTTCTCGCCTCGAGGCTCCGCCGCCGTTCCGTGAGATTCCGATAACTTAATTTTCGCGAAAGATTACTCGCCATTATTCATCCCTTGCGGCGATCGACGCCATGCGCCGCGGCTGCAGTTGCCTGATACGACAACCTCCGCCATGCACTCAGCGAACTTTGATTATTCCGGAGGAGGGAAAAAATGGTAGAAAAAAGCTGCAAAAGTAGTACAGCGGTGATATTAGTTGTATCGCTTCATAGAAATTGGATCAAATTATTCGTGCTTTGTTTCCTTCAGCTCCTCAAACGTCTGTTTATGCTTCTTATCTTTCGCTCTTTTTTCTCCGCGCGGTTCATCTTTTACTTTTTCCAATTTCCTCTTCATTTATACGCGCCTGCGAAACTGCGGTAAAAAAAACGAGGGATGAATCACCCGGTGCAGGATTTTCTGCCGTGACAATTCCACCCTCGCAAATCATGCTTACTTTCAAAGCGTATATACACACTCAGGCGTATTTCTTTAGCTTTCTCTCTGAATTTTCTTCTCCTACCTACTCGTGAAACTCGAGTGCTAGCATCTCCTTAAACTTCCACTGGAGTCAAGACTTTGTTAAATGACAGGCGCGTAATCAGCGGCAGTGGATGGGCGGAGTCGGAAAGACTGAAACTGATAAAAGTACAAACTCCCCCGAAGTGCGAGGGCTAGAGCTTCCCTCTATTCTGCTCTTCCTCCTTC
Source organism: Diprion similis (assembly GCF_021155765.1). NCBI lineage: Eukaryota > Metazoa > Arthropoda > Insecta > Hymenoptera > Diprionidae > Diprion > Diprion similis. The sequence goes on along the minus strand of NC_060115.1, from coordinate 4,739,758 downwards.
TCTTTTTATCCCTTTTCTCTCACGCCCGCATTTCACGCTACTCTTTTCCCTACCGAAGAGCGAAGGACGTGCGAAATGAGATGTCACCGGCAAAAACTACTCTTACCCCGTGTCTCATTCTCAACGGAAAACGAATTATTTTTACCCTCTAGCTTGTCTTTTCACTAAAGCAGCACATTTTTTGCAAATCTCTGAAATCACGCTTTTCTTTGAGATGAAAAAAATACCGATAACGTTTCTAACTCCTTGATATTAAAAATCCAGATATTCATCCCTCTCTTTTCACTGTTGTATAAAAACAAAAGTAAACTTTTGACTTTATCAATTTTCTACATTATTTTTCTCATTGATACTAAAACATTGTTTTCAACATTTTTTTTTTTTCTGTCCCCGTAGTAACCACCATGCACTCGAAGTATGACCAGCACGGGGCTTTTGCACAAGCATGGCGTAGGCAGATAAAGGCGTACCTACATGGAGCAGCATTACAAGCCACGCAACGGCGACTGGCTGATAGTAGCCAGCGCAGATAGCAGCAGCCGGAGCAGACAATAATTGATCGGACCGTTAAGCTGCCGCTATAAGCCTCTGATCCTATTACGCAGATACACGGCAGACACAGGAGCCCCCGAAGTCGGCGTGGAGTCGGGGTCCTAACCCCGAGGGCCCCACTCACCTGCAGCCTCAGTATTTCACTCTATTTGCAAAATTTATATGCACACTTACTTTATGAGGATTTGGGTGGAAATCATTTGTGAGTACAGTTGGAAACATTTGGAGGCAAATCATGAATTGCAATTTTATCAGATGTCGAAACCAATTATCATCTTTATATGATTTTGCATGTTTCTCACATTTTCAGAGTGGCGTAGCGTTCTAAGAGTGCGTCAAATTTTCTATTTACTCGCACGATTTTTGAATGCTGTAAAAACTGGGAAATAAGAGTGAAATCTGGTACGGCAGGTGTCCTCTGCTGCCTAACAGAGTTTTGGTCGGCCAACGTGATTATTGTGGAAACGAGGCTTGAATTATGTTTGAATAGCGTTATTTACGGGCGCGCTCAAAGGCTGCCTGAGGCTATTAACCGATGGTGTCGTTGGAGGTGTCAACTGAAGGCGAATTTAACGAGAGATTAGCGATAAATGGGTAAAACACACATCATAATAATATTTTCTCTCTCTCTCTCTCTCTCTCTCTCTACATGTATACATATTTTTCTCTATTTCTATTTTCAGCCCGATAAGGATGAAGCAATAAAAATTTCCGGACGTGGTTGTCCAGTCTAGTCGGCTGACGTGCTTCCCCTGAGGGGCATCAAAGTGACCCGTTTCAGTTTCCTGCAGGTAGGTAGAAAGTGGTGCCGTCAGAGCGGATTGCGAATCGGTATATCAGGAGTGTGGTTGTCCGTTCAAATAATTATATAGGCTATACGTGTAACTTGTGATTTCACAGTAATCAAAATATCGCGTTGCTGTTATGGCAGTAAACACATATCGTTAGATCATTGCACGGTAGCTGTTATAAGCCGGATTTACATTCAAGGATCACACCAATCAATTCTCGTCATCACGGTCAATCTTTGATCTCGTCAATCTCCATCTTCTTACGAGAAGGTGCGACTTTTACTGGAAGGGGAATCACAGCCACCGCAGCTGTCAACTTAGTACAAAATACTGCAGTGATCGCAATTTGTGTGCCTGCGTGGGTTACGAGGGACTCCAAAGTCCCCGATAACAAAGCCCTATCCTCGTTTCTGGGCTCTCAAATTGCCACTCTCACCCCATCAATTCACACCATCGAACGGTGAGTCCCATTTCGTCGGGAATTAGGTTCAGAGTACCAAGTGGCGCCCCAGGCATGAAACTCCGAAGGAGTTGGAGTGTTGCACCCTGGCACAAGGCAGCCATATTTTCAGCTGCAACCGGGGCAATTAACGCTGGCTTTGCGCAGCTTTGGGATCCACGAGCTCCTTATCACGTTTTAAATCACTTCCTTCCTGATCACGATTCAGAATCATCCTGGTCCCCTGACGAAACCTGACGCGACTTGCCCTCGGGCCTGCAAGGGTCTTTGGGACCAAATGACGACCCCACGTGGTCACACGATCAACGGCACTCCGGGCGTATATTTGCATGACAATGCCGCGTCATTACAGCTCGACCCAATCAAACGTAGCGGGTAGTTTGCTCTCGAGTGTTTATTACCGATGCGCTATGCAAATTGTCAGATCAGGGTAGGCTGGCTCTGCGTACAGCACTGCAGATGCCCATTGCAGTGTGCTAGTTTACACACATTTAAAGGATATTACATCCACGTCTGGGCAATATAACGCGCGTCATTACACGTGAACGGCGTGTAGCAGGGTGATAATAACTTTCGTTGAATTTTCGGAACGCGTCCGAGTCACTTTGGAAGTGCCAAATGTGCAGGGCAGTATAGAGATTGCGGAGTTCGTTTCTCGAGTCGCGCAGATAATGATTGGCGTGATTGCACATGCTCGTCGTTCGCATCATTGCTACCGCCGCCATCATTAGTCTCCTTGTTGAATGATGAAGGAGACCAATTTTCCATATGAGGTTCCATTCTGTCTCCGAATAGTTCGGTAATCATTTCCAGATTCAAGCGTTGGACCCTTCCGTTACCGTTCTTCCATAGAACCTGACTGAAACAATTAACTCTCCTCGTCTCAATTCTCTGTTTCCTTATATTCTTGTTCGGTTGAATGGAAATTGTATCTGCAATAAGGTCAAGAATTCCGTTCCCGGTCTTCTGGGTCCATTGCTGGCACGAGCTAGAGACGAGATCCCTCGAATGTAAATAGAATCCAGACCCTTGAGTCAGCCGTTGAATCTGGCCTCGACTACAGACATCGGGCACGATCTTGGCACGTTATCTCTCACGAGGCTGAATAGCAGCCGGTGTACACGAGGCTCAGAGATACAATCGTATCTCGAGTAGGCGCGAGAGGCCCACACGCGAGTCAACGAAAGCGCGTATATTAAGTAGCGGCTTCCACCACTATCTCGCCAAGGACCAGGGGTAAGTTCAACCGACGCACTCGACGCACCAGACAAAACGTCGGGGCTTTGTTATAAAGCTCAGGGTCTTTGTTACCAGATAACCGTTGGACTTGGCGAGGAACGAATGAACGACACTGCTACTAGTGAAAGCCAGATCAACTCTTCCTGCATGCACTCTGCATTTTTTTTTTTTTTTTTTTTTGCAACTTGCATTAAACGGATACGCGCATGTGTCGAAAGAAGATCAATTGTCAGCTTCTTGCTTCGCAGTTTGACTTGAACTAATCATCACGATCATTAAGTGTCTGCTTAAGCAAACACGGCATTGGAGCTGGTCTATACGAAGCCATTGATACGTGTCCTGGAAGGACCGTTACAGCTGTTTTTCTTCCGGAAGGACACAGTGGGCGATCGTTGCCTAACCATGTGGCGTTACCAAGATCGCGAAGTGCGGGTGGTCAGACTCGCTTTACACAAGTGATGGTGGACACGTGTTGGTGCAGTTTAGTACCCACACCGGGTGTGCCTGCAACGGATCCTGTAGGTATATGGCTGGCCACTGAGAAGCGGAAGGCAACCACCTACGAAGGTTCGTGCTCCATTATTTAGCTCGTATCTTCCGAGTCCATGCGAGAGCCGGTGACCCACCCCCAAAACCCCTCTAAATGCAGCTTCAGACCGCTGCAAACAAACTGCATTCACTTAATTCGACACTGGTCGCACGCGGAGCAAGATAAACCGATTTTCGAATTTCTCGAGCCACGCGAGCGGTGATAGATCGTTATGTGAACAAAATTCTGCAGTCCAAGTACCTGCGGTAACGAGTCCTGACTGCTTATACTTTGAGCAATTTTACGTGGGGATTTGCTTCGACCATGCGATTCTTGAGCCTAAATTCGACCCGCTTCTTCGTCGTAAGGCTTAGAGATTATATACCGTAGTTATGGAAACGGGGTCTCGCAACATTTTGTGTACACACTCCTTCTCATTTTGGAAGACACCAACCGTTTCGCTCGAGCGATTATGCAATCTAGAGATATTGTTCAATTATGCCCTCCAGCCTTGTGAAATTTGTCCAATATAATAAGCCGCCCAAAATGCATGGAGCTTTTATCTGTAAATTGTACTTGGAGGAGCAGGATTTTCAGGGAATTATCATCAGGGAAAGAGAATAAATACATAAGTCAAATGTTCTTGCGCGATGATCAAAGTGAATAATAATATATAACCAAGGTATATATTAATAATGGTTAAACATCATCATTCGGTTTTTATCGGCTTGAATACTTTTTGTTAATAAAAATGAGTGGCTCTGTTGAGTGGTTTGCCTGGGTTGAAAGCTACTTGGAAAAGTAATTTCGATCATCCACCGTCAGGAACCAACCGAAACACTTTTCTCTGAAAAGGCTGTGAGAACAAACAGCGGATTGGAGTACTAGTTTATAGTTTAGTAAGCGTAAAATGGGACCTGTGTTAGAGTTGTACGCGGCATCGAATAGAAGAGCGCTTTCATACCTACGACAACAAAACTCTTTACGAGATAGCGATCGCGAAGAGACAACAGACACTCTATGCAAATGCAGCAGCAGCCTCGTCGTCCTCGTCGTCCTCGTCGTCCTCGTCGTCGTCGTCGTCGTCGTCGTTGTGGCACTCGAGGCAACGAGTCACGTGGACAAGGAACCTCTGGGAGCGGCTAGGCTCGCTCCATATATTATTCAAACGCGAAACGTTGTAAAGTAGCGGTGACCAAGCCTGGAATGGGAACGGTGACAAGAGGGAAGCGTTAAGCATAGAGTCGGTGCCGAGCTCACGAGGCAGTCGGGTTGAGATTCTCCTCCAGAGCCGCGTGGGCCGGTTCGAGTCGTCGACGAAGGTAAATTCGAATTAGCATACGTAGATAAAATTCGGAGCACCTATGTACGTGCGCGACTCTCCTGCTCTTGCGGCTCACATCCGGTACACGACGGTTCGATTGGGTCAAAGGGTCACGTAAAAGATAAACCTGAGTAATGGAGTGGCTCAGCTGAGCTCGCGAGCCGTTCTCTCTACTCGCTGAACGTCGCAAGCTCTCTTAGAGCGGCAAAGCAAACGAAGGGAATAAAAACTAATAAGGTACCTTACCCCCGCTGTGGGTCGGTTATACCGGGTTTTATGGGAACAATGGAAACTTTTTTCCCGCGAAGTCGTTTTCTCGAAGATAATAATTTCTCCTCCTCGACGCCTCGTTCTCTTTCCATCCGTTGGGTTGTATATACACCCTGTGCACCTATGCCATACTTATTGTATGTCCACGTACATATAGGCATACATATATAGGTATACAAAACCTTGAGATATAGTCAAGACGACCGCATCCCTCAATCGATAGGGAAAATAAACTCGCATACTACCCGAAGCCCCATGCTGTTCCACAATGCTGTCCGAGATCCACGTCTTTGACGTGTCAATCTCACCCTCGTGTCTTCCTATACGAGCTATCCTAGACGAACGGTTTTATCCCGCGAACAAGACGCGATAATTAGATCCGCGGAAATCCCATTACAATTTATCGGCCTATTACAACTTTCCAAGAGTTAATCCCCCGGCGTCTTCCGGTCGAGGCTGGGGCTATAGACCCCTGCACCAGGCAACTAGCTCGCTTCGAGTAACAGAGGGAAACTGGAAATCGCACGATGGGATCATTATTTCCCAGTTACCACGTATAACAGCCCCCTGCAGTGTCTGTCCGTACTCAACTCCAAGGTCCAAGCACCTCGCGCGCCGCGTCGTCATTGCATTTACTCTTCGCCCGACGATTACTTCGCCAGTAGCATTTATCGGCACCGCATCCATTCAACCCTGCTACAGCCGGCCCTAAAGTCTCGATTATGCGATATAAAGCTCCTTCTCCTTTAGCAAGCAGCACTCGCTTCCTGGCTTCCCAAGCGGGACGCGAAGGGCGCCCCCCCCCCCCCCTCTCCTATCGCCTGATTGAACCGCAACTCGAACACATGTGCTGACGGCAACGCTCTGATTGGGGTTCCAGATGGGTTTTGCTCCAGTCTTACAATTTAGCCATCTCTTCGACACCCACTTCCTTGACTACCACCATTCCTGGTAACGTTCTACTCGAGACTATACTTTCATGATTTCACCCATCGAACGGACGATTCTAATCGGTATATACCCCCGGATTTCCGTTCATCATTATTTGCCGATCGCGGTGGGATGCTCGTAGAAAAGGGGAGGCAACAGATGGAGAGGAGAAAGAACTAACAGAGTCTAGAAAGGGGCGATTCTCGCCGGAAACCCTATTTCGGATCCCATCTTTCTCACGATTGCTATACGAGCTAATTTTCCCGCTAGTTAATGTTGTTTGCGTTGTTCGATGCCAATTAATTATCCGTACCCTATCCGCGATTTCTCTTAACTAGGAGAGAGACGCTGCGGATAAACGGACCATCGAACCGACTACTTGGGTAACAGACCATTACTTTACCACACTTGCTCTACCTTCTGTTTTGCTACACTGTTTATACCACTCGTTGGCCCCGTCCAACTTCTTCAGGCTTCGACTACAGGCTTCTTGATTATCTTATATTTCTAAAACAGACCGAGACAAATTGCAAGAGAAATTGACCAGCACTCCGGGATCTCTGACCATTTGGAAAACCTCACTGCCAGCGACCCTTAGACGGAAAGTTACTACCGCATTTTATACATTTTTCATACTTTATAGAGACTCGCTGTCAACCTCCGTATCTTCGGTGCCATTCTATTCAACTGGGTCTGTGTTGTCCTAACGAGAAGTTGCCTCTAACTCCTCACCGCGGAGGTTTTGTGGGAAAATAATAATAACCAGCGAGACGTTTCCTCGGCTTTCATTCCAGGACGTAAACGCGTGTCTCTGGTGTTCAACGAGTAACTAATTTCATGGTTTTGTTTCGAGCGAGCCAGGCGGCTGTGCTTGATGGGTACAACGATGAGCCCTTATACCCTGTACTGGAGTAACGGAGGCGTTCTCGACCCTTGATGAAGGTGTTCCAAGGTAAAGATCCGTAGACCGTTGAAGGGGTTTGCTCGGCTCGTGGATGGGTCGGGCGGTTTGGGGCGAGGTAGATGCGAGCGTGATGAACGCGACGGGAACGCTAACGAGAGCCGGGACTTGAGGGCAATTAGCTCCTCCGTTTGATGACTTTTGTAAATGTTTAATCTACATCTTTATGCAGGAATATACCACCGAGTATTTGACAATGTAATACTATTTCATCCGACTGTTTCTGGTCCTGATAATCTCATAGTTATCTATCCGCACATCAACTTTGGATACCATATATCACTCAATAAGTCACGGTCAAAGTGCCTCGCCAAAGTGCAGAAGAATTAGAAACCGTCCATTACACTCAGTACGTGTTGCTCCTGCATAAACAGCCACAGGAATCGACTTTTTGCAATGCGTATGCTAATTTAGGTCGCTCGCGCGACCGCGCTCCACGTAACGTGCATAATTCGCATAATTTACAAGCATTATCGCCAACGTTGGATTTCATCGCCGGGAATTAAATTACGCTGGTGCAGTGACAGGTCCCACAACGATGTCACCGTTTCGGTCAGACAACTCGTGAATACAATTGAGGTTCGAATCAAAAGCCAATTGCCAGGGAAAAAATTGGCCCACGGGAAGTTTGAATATCTCAGGAAAATGTGGCGCTTTTCAGCGTCCACGTCAAGATCACGCCTTTCGACCAGCGATCTTCGACGTCGATATATCGACAAGCTCGATTCAAGAACGATGAGAGCAGAGGCTGAAACTGTTTCAAGGCTCAAAGGTAACACCCAAACATTTCTACGGAGGCAGGATAGTACTCCGCACTTTGAGTGTCGGGACCAGGTGAAATTCATGTATGGAAATTCTCTGCCGAGCATTACGCATGTAGAATGTAACGCCTAGTAGCTTCAGGCAGCTGAAGACCTCCTACAGCGACATTTCGCAGGAAATGTATTTTCCCAGACTGTCGAGGTAAAAATATTCGCTCAGCCATCGAATGGGGCAACCTCGTGTCGTATGCGCCCCTCCATACCCTCAGGTAAAATACGTCGCATACATGTGCAACTTGACTACAAAAAATATCATATACCTTCGCTCCAAGATTGAAACATATTCATCGGACGAGTAAGTGAGTATTAAGGAGATAAAGGTGCAGCATATTTATTTTCTCACTCGAGATACGTGTTCGTAAAACATTTATAGTCATCTAACAGTCGTGTCTACCAAGTGCAAGAGTATTAAATAAATAATAACACGATCTAAGAGTCGTTGTAGATTTGTTCTGTGATGTCTGCCATGGTACTCAGGACGATGGAACTGAGCCACAGTCCCTCACGCATAATATATCCACCGACTATGAGGAAAGGGCAGTTTCGGGCGACGGCCGAATAGGCATCCAAGATTGTGGAGATGAGCCCCCTCATGGCTTCGGTCGGATTTGAACTGCTGAGTCCATTCTGAATGGCGCTTTGGATACCGCTGACCAGATCTTGTCCAGGGCTGATTTCGTTCGCTACCCTTTGCCTCGCCTCTTCAGTAACATCTCGCATCCCGGGGATCATCGGGAGGCTCGGAAAATTTGGGATCTCGGGGATGTTGAGATCCTGGGGATTCGATATTTCAGGCAAAGACGGAACCATGTTGGATACATTAGGCATCTGGAAGTTCCTTAAATCAGGAATGCCGGAGAGACCCGGTAGGCTTGAACCGTTAAGAAGGTCAGACATGTCGGTTGTATTAAAACTATCCGAGAGCTTGTAAGGCACGGTACTTCTAGGATGACGACTAACGCTAACGTTGGGGACTAGTGGTTCAAAAATTTTGCCGAAAGCATTCAAGAAACTAGATAGGATTGGCAAGCCTGGAAGTTCGACAGGATTTGGAGGGCCGTGAAGTCCGTGAGGTTTTGAAGGCTTTGGGTTATTGTGCGACCCAGAAGAACCTGAAGGTCCTGGAGGCCTTGGATGTCTATGAGGTCCATGATGCCCCGGGCGCCTGGTTCCCTTAGTAGCAGACTGTGTCGTACTTTGGGCTGCACTCTACGGTTCATACAACCAATTACATACTATAAGCATAAACTCTCCCGAATTCTATGACGTCTTAGCACGATATCATATCACCACAATTGCAACTTACCGTAGCATTTGTCGTTGATGCGGTTGTACTTTCGGTCCTAATTCCAGTTGTACTATTGGTCGTACTTTCGGTCGTTGATACACTTGTGGTATCAGTAGTTGATGCGACTGTGGTAGTGACCGGGGTCGTAGTGTTCAGTGAAAGGGTAGTATTCGACTGGGCTGATAAGGAGCCCGCAACAGCGAGTAGGATTATCAGCTTACCGTACATAGTGTATGAAGTGAAGTGAAATCGTATCGTACGAGACTTTGGAAGTCGGTCGAGTGCAGAGTAATTTATACTGAATAATCGAAGGTCGTATTTGCGCAAGGCAAACCATTGCGCTACAAAGAAACCCATCTGCGGCATTGTTTCAAAAGAGTTAACTGTACGTGGAGTAGATGACGTTTCCTGAATTATCACTTGTTTGACCAGCTGCTCGGTTTATGTAATTGGCATTCCGATGCGTCAACTGCAGAAGGTGCGGGATGGATGTTGCCGTGAAACAACAACGGGACTCGCGCATTTGAAGAAGAAGGTGATAAAATAGAATCAATGGCCCCAAAATACATTCCCTTGGAAGACTTCCGGCCGGAAATCGCCCCTCCCGCATGGTGGGAATAGTTTGAGTAATATCCAAGGGAAAACTTGAGGTACACTCCGGGAATCTTTTATATGAAAATTTTCCAGAAGGCTGGTCTCAACGTCGCCGTCGTCCTTGCGTCCTCGGCTCGGGACGGTAAGCAGCCCCGGGCAGAGCTTTGCAGACGAGCCACCATCTATCGACAGAACTCTAAACTATTCCTCAGATCTTCTTCATCCCCCAGTCAAACTCCCCATACCCTCGTCTTATTCCCGGCTCGAAGCCGCTTGGAAAACTGCCAATTCGCTTGCATACATCGACCCTTCTGACAGTATTACGTGGAATAAAAACTACGGTACAATAATCCATTTCAATGGTCCGAGAGAGAATATTCCGTACCATTGGCACGGACCAAAGATTCGAAATTTATATTGCCTTTATGCCGCGTATCCCGGGACCCTGCCTTTCCAAACCAACTATTCTACCTCTTAGATGTTATCATACCTGAGTAGGCATATCCAATAGACAACTCCTTGCAGCGTCTTGTTTTTTTCAAAAATTTCACAAGCATGTCAAATAATCGATTAACCCGCGCGCTTCATGATTTATGTCCCTTTTCTTTCAACCTCAAAACTCCTGGCGGCCCATCGCATAATCATTTTAATTACGGTACGAGCTTCCGCGAGAGAAAGTCGGTGTTAAGTAGCCTGGTTACAATAGCCTCGGTGGAGTACGTGCAAAGAAACTTCATCGGTGATTTTAATAGCTTCCTCGTCCACAATACCGATACATCATCAATTATCAGCTACGGTCTATTGAAATTTTTTGTTTTTTTCCCCGGACGAATTCTTGGCCGTATTCTATAAAAGCACTAATCATTCTCACCGTCTAAGCAACGCAGGTTTTTGGTGCGACTAGTCGCTGCGTAGTAGACGTGGCTATTAAACCGAACAATTTATGGCTCTCGAAGATGTTCAAAGTCATTTTAATGGTTATTTTAACAGTGCCACATTGTTAAGTGTACGGGAGGCTGAGTCCATGGTCGAGAATATCTCTGGAGCAAAGCGAGAATCCGCAAGTTCAAGACAGAGGGCAGAATGAGAGATGAGCAAGCTCGATGGGAGAAAGACGAATTGAAATTGGGCCAGAATCTCTTCCCATCTTGACTCTTAGCCGGTACGTGATTAGCCTGAGAATCCTAAAATCAACCCGAGTCTCTTGACGTCAGCGTATCGAGGCCGGGAGATTTATGGTACATTTAATTATCACTGCACCATCCGAATATCGAATTCCCGATATCGGAACAAGCGAGATTCACTGCGTATCTACTGCTGCGACAATCCCGGGAGGTGAAATGATACTCGATCTTTGATAATGGTTTTCGATCATTATTCAGACTCCACCATAATAAGATGTTGGTTTATGCCGAACAAATTTTGGTCGACTGACTTTTTGTGCACCAGCCAGCTTGATACTTAAGCGGCGTCATCTCGATGCACGTCGGGATTCCCCGCCGGGCAACTAGCCCCTGAAGAACTCGAATGATCTTTGTTCCAGGGGGGGGAGGGGGGGAGAGCGGCGAAACTTGGAGAACGAGCGTCATGGGAGATATTAATACCGAAAACAGAAGCGACGGAGGGTGCAGATAGTCGAGGACGGGGCGCCATTTCCCCCTTGCAGTATAGGGGTGGAGAAATCCTGGCGCCTGAACCGTCACCCTCGTCAACTCGCACCTCGTCTACCGTATAACCCTCCGCAATCAATGCCCGTCTGATATTTAATGCCTTCGTGTCTATCGTCGCGCGTACCCGACGGATTGAACCCTGCGCAACGGTAGTTAGGTAATACGCGAAAAGTTGACGCGCAAGAACCCCTCGCAATGTAATACGTCTTTGATTTATGTACAGCAGCAGTGGGTCCTGGCAAATAGCCAATCCATCATGGCTCAGGACAGCCAGAGCTGGTCGTCTTCCGTGTCAGTCTCAAACACTGAATTCGACGGATTTCCACTTCTCGCCTTTAAATTGAGCCGAATTGACTGTCGTCGAACAGATGCTTGTACTTGAAAAAAAAAAAACAAATCGAAGAATCAAAAGCGGGTGGAATCAATTCGAGGATACGCTAATGATCCCAGGGACACAGGAACATACTTGCTGGTGAGTATGTTATAACCGAATCATAGAAATTAATTTCGTGCGATCCGAGTAACACGCATTGTCGACAAGGCAGAATCCCTTTGTCTAGATGTCAGGATTCCCTTCGGTCTGATAATTCAGATGCGTTTCTCAAGGGTTGCGGTATAGGTATAGGTATAGGTATAAATGGCGGGGGGTTTCTGCTTTGGTCTGAGAGACGGCGCTGGAAACGTAGCGGGTTAGATTGGGCGCAGATGCGAATCCGAGATTGCCAGCGACTTGATAATGCTTGGGAGACACTCTCGCCGTGGAGAAGGTGGGCCGAACTCAAGGTGGCGTTCTGGATTTGAAAGGCCGACGACTGTCTTGCTTATCGCCGGAAAGTAACGAAGGCACAAAAGCTGATTGACACGTGCTGTCTCTAACTGGAGTATTGTACGTACATTAGGGTGTTGCACAAACAAATAATTTGCCAATTTTTTATCGTGGCACCTCCTGAAAAGTTTCTTTGGTTTGGAAAAATATTGCCAATTTCCAAAAATGCGTGCGATGGATTTATCCAAAAAAGTGAAAAATGGAATGAGCGCCACCTTAGACGTAACTTAGAACGCTCATTTTTGGAGAGAATCTTTCTTTCAATCCAAAACAAACTTTTCAGGGTGTGCTAAAATGGAAATTCGCAAATTATATTTTCGTGCAACACCCTAAATGTACATATATTCATAATATTGTCCAGACACGTGAGCTTTTTTCACCAACATAGTCACCGCGGTCAAACAGTCGATTCGTAACGAAGCGTTTGGACGCCCCTCGCGTTCCGTGTTGACAGAAAATATCGGTCCGCGATTGTACGAGAGCTAGCCATTGGCGAGCGCGATTCGTGCAATGATAGAGTGAAATTTTTGTCGGGCTCAGAAATCCTGTTTGCGTCAGCCGGTCCCCCCGACCAGCGACCGTTTAAATAGAGCCATTGAAACGTGAACTTTGCTACTGACGTCGATTCATAGAATAGCTGTACCCAATCCCGTCGGGCGCGGGGTGGCCAATTGTCGTGCAGACCTCGTTTACATGCACGAGTTACGCTCGTTCGTTCGTTTATACACGATCCACTCCTCGGCGAAGACGCGAGTGCCCCGAACAGAAGGCGCTCTAATGATGCGCCATGCATCGATGTGTTGTCGAGAAACGGTATGCGTGTGTGTTTCCGGTGGCCATCACGCGTGTCTTTGACGGCTTTTGCAGACGGGAGCTCTATCACACCGCCAATTTTCACCCCGATCTCGGATATCGGGGATCAGGGTGACTCTTCACCGGGCGTAGGAGCGCCTAACAAGGCAAACGCATTACGGGGTTCAACCTCCAACCTCCAACCTCCAAGCTCCAAGACCACGGTCCACGGCTTATCCGTGTAGTGCGTGACCTCTGCACTCCACCCTCGACCACTCGAAATCGGTACATACTCGGTGCAGGGTGATAACATGCCGCACCTGCGTCGGGGGAACGCCGCCCTCCCGGAGAGCTGGAGCTGGAGCTGGAGGAAGAGGATGGGCGTCCAGGACGGCTGGCTGGGCACACGTGTGATCCCTGATGAAGAGGCTGTCTGCGCTGCCTCGGCCACTAGAGTAGCTCCTGTCCTGAGCCAGGTGATTGCCACGCACGTAGATGGTCCTGGTGTCGGCTCAGCCGTGCGCCCCGACGGCGACCGTCCCCCTTGCAGGACATCCACTTACCTCGAGTGCCTCTGGAACGAGGACTTCCCACCTTGTGCACGACCCCGTCGCCTAATCGATCTCGTCGATATCTCAACTCGAACGCCAACTAGGCTGCAGTGATTCCGGGACGGTGAGTTTCAGCCGGTATCAAGAATTTGGCAAATTTCGGATTTAACGTTGATTGGGCTTTTGGCAGTGAAAATGCGAGATCAAACAATAGACGGGTCAGTGTGTCGAATTTTTGAAAGACGTGAAATATAGGGATGACAGAATCTGTCGAGGTCAAAGTGGAGAAGACGAACGTGTAGAATTGTCAGATTGAATAAGAATTTTGGTTATTTCATATATTGCTTTTCTACATGACTTTCTAGATCAAAAAATTCTGTGAGTCAAATTTTACGTTTTTGAAATCTCGATATTGTAACTCTTCTGGTTTCTAATCTTTCTACATGTTATTTTCACCTCGGATAAATTCAAAGTTTCGCGTTTTGGGAATTTTGATTAATAGACATTTCGTCGATTCAGAATTTTCATCATTAGACATGTCGACCGTTTGAATCTTTTACAATTCGAAGTTTCAATCGTTCGGAATTTCAATGATTTAATGCTTTGACTATGTGAAATTCCTTTCATTCGAACTTTCAATCATTTCAATTTTCGGCCCAAGCCTTGGGCCAGGTGCGTGCGCGTTTTCGTCTTCAATCCATTCGTTTTTTTGCACCCAATAGTGTACAATCTTGATTTTTGTTTTTTTACCAATTCCTCGACGTATATCCTGCATAATAAGTAATTGGAAAGTATACGAAACAGAAACAATCGATTTCCGCTATTTATTTTGCAAAATTATTCTCACATTGCGAGTAAAATTGAAAATTTAAAAAAAAAAAACAAAACAAAAAAAAAACAACGCAATTTCTGAAGCATTTCCAAAACATCTCAAAATCATTCACAAAGTGTTTCAATACTTAAATAAAGGCATTTCGGGTGAATATTTTCATCTCAAAGTAAACGGGTTAATATAGGAGCCTCGAAAAAACACGCAGAGAGTACGAATTTGTGGTGCCGTAGCAAATTGGCGCACCTTTATTCCGCAGCCGTAAAAATTTAACGCCCGTTTGCCATCCTGTAAAATGAACAGCGGCCACTGAAGACCACCTTAGGTGTACCTTAGGTGCGGGGTATAAATAATGAGGCAATGCCCCTGTTAGTCGCGCAAAAAGTACGGCTTACACCGGCTCACCAAGAGTTGCTCTCTTTCAGGCGCTCCTGCACCGTCGAGATAAAACCGAGCCCAGCCATGCAGCGTCGCGTTGTGTAGCGCCGACGTTCCCGGAGCAGCTGCAGGTCGCTATCTGCTACATTTGCGGGCTCGTCGATGTTCGAGGGTGGGAAACGCGGCTTGAATGCAATGCGAGATGTTTATTAAATTGAGATTTGAATCCGCTGCTTCGTTCGATTGGTTTGCACATTTTTAATAAGGTTCGATTTTGGGTCCCACGCGCGGATTTTGGTCCAGGCGTTAGTCTGGGAATGAGAATGAGGATGAGAACTGGACTGCAAGAGAGTTTTAACGGTTATTTACAGGGTGGACCAGACGTAAATTACGCTCGGAGTTTTATGGGGTTGATGCAGGGATGAGGGGCGCGAGCTGATGTTACATCAAACCGTGCGAGTCCGGCGGTTGTTCGAAGCGGTGAAAAATCGAAATCACTGGATACTTTGCCTGCAGCTCAACGAAATTAAATGAAAATAAATAACTCCGCAATTTATTTCGCTTTCGTTTAATCTCACCATCCACTCTCTCATGCTCGGAAACGACAATTTTCAAGGCACGGGTTCCACCGGGTATAATAAGTAATTAATTACACCGTTGAAACTGATTAATATTCCGCTAATTAGTGCGGCACTTAATTACGTCCCGTTTCCCAGATTGATGGACCCTCTACATGTAGGTAAGTTTAAAAAATTATACCAATTATTACCGCTGTTTAAGGGGCAAATTTTCTTCGCGCCCTCTCTCGCCTTTGCTTTTATACATTAACGGACTGTAATTCTGACGGAACAAAATCTTCGATGCGAGGTAGTTGAATGCAGATAAAAGATATCCCCTGGAGTCGTTAAAATCCCGCGTTTTGTCAAGTGTTAGTCGATCGTTATCTTTTATAAAATGAACAATATTATTGCCAAATTTTTCAAAAAAAATGCAAAATGCAATGATGATGATGCAATCGAGATAATTGTAGCAAGAATGCGATTCGTCGAACGGAATCAATATCCTACAGGTTATCCTGGCAAAGGTACTATTATCCACGTTCAAACCTCGGTTTATATTTATTACCTTTTAACGCAGCATCAGTGTAATGGGTTCAGCCGGCAATCCCATCAGGAATATCAAAGAGCTTAAAATAAATACGAAGAGATGCATTTCGGATGAAAGTATTGTAATTATGCTAATAGCCGAGATAGATAGATGTGGCTCTCTGATGCGGTTCACCACCGGCCGCTCCTCTGATCAGCCAACCTTTCTCCCCACTTAATATTAATATATTAGAAACAGGCTGAAAACTTGGTTGCGCACAAGCTGCACCAACTGCAAAACTCTTTCTTGACTCGGTAAGCCGATACTTTCGAAACCCTTCAACTTCCAATTACTTATTCCCATCGAAAGTTCGCGTGTGTCTTATACCACCCCCGATAAGTTTACGAGTGTATACGTCCCGTCAGGCAACGTCGAACGAATCCGTGCGAAAGCTTTTCAACCACGCAACGACAAGCGGCCACCTTCGATTTTGACCATCGACTTTATCAGTCAAAATTTGACCAAAGACTTCGCGCAGTCGAAATGAAACTATTATATGCAGGAAAGCGTCTTTCCGACGCACCCTTGCGCGTGTTCAGACCCACATGGATGTTGGACAGAGAGCGGGAAACGGCAGAGTGCACGGTGCTGATTCAGCTGAGCGTAGCCGTGCGCGACGCCCTCCGATCATCAAACCCGAGGGCAACACGCGTGTCTGGTATAAACCAACTCCCCAAACAATGTTGCAGAATAATCCCAGCGATAAAGTCCCGGGTGAGTTCGATTATTCGAAACAATAGAGAAGGGGAAGGTAGCAGGAAAAAGAGATCCAAAATGAAAATGAAAATGAAAAAAAAAGAATTTATGCGGGCAGCTAACGCAGCGGTAAAATCTACTTCCCTGGAAATTGGTATAGGTGCGCAAATACATTATACGCGCGGGAAATCGGGACATTTCTATTATCGCAAGTTGAATGGTGAGGAGAAGGAGGAGGAGGAGGAGGGAGGGAAAAGCGATTGGCCGAGGAAGGAAAGTGGCGTATCTGTCTTTATTGGCAGAATGTGTATACTATAGATATGAAGCGACTTTGCCGAAGAGAGTATATCGCTTATCACCGTCTCTTCTATACCTATAAGCGCGATAGACTTCCGTTGGAGATACCGCACGGCGTGGCGCGTATGGGGTAGTAGGAGCCCTTAAAATATGTGAAAACTTACGATTCAAAATATACCTTGGCCGAGGAGACGAGGTGGAAGAAGGCGGCCGTCGGGGGTGAAAGAGGAAGTTGCGGATGCGGATCGGCTTGAGAGGAGGATATTATCTAAAGCCGGGGTGCTTCGGCCATCCCTCGCCTGTAGGGGTGTCGTGTATCTCGAATCATGTGCGCGAGGCCACCGTGCCACCCATGTACCACCGACACACACACACACACACGCGCACACACACACACGTACGCATATATACATATACATATATACTACGTACATATTATATATATACCAGATTCAAGATTGCTCTGGGTATGTGTATATAAGTATGGAGAAGAACTTGGATTGACTTTATCCAGAGGAATATTTATCGAATGGATATTGAAATCGATAGCTCCGACCTCAGACACGCTAATCTGCACCCTGCACGATTTCCCGATAACCGAGAACCCAGTCAAGGGTGAAAAAAGTCTGGCTGAAAATTAGTTTCACCTTTTTTTTTTCATACTCTTTGTACGCTATCCTAGCTTCTCTATTCATTTTTCTTCGTTTTCCTTTTTTACATTCTTTTTTTTTTTCACTCTAATCATCTATGTGACGATGTTTTCTTTCTTTGTTCCCACAGATACACAATTATACCTGCGATATCTTAACTCGTGATATCTTTTATAACTCCCTTTCGTACTTCATCGTACTACGATTAGCTCGATACCAACCGATTGCATTAGTGCACTCGGAAAGATCGCGGTTAGTATTAAAGTTGGAAAAAAGGATTGCCGAAGAGGAAAGAAATTGAAAAAAGAAAACAAACGGAAGGAAAAAAAAAAAAAGAAAAACGAAAAACTGTGGACGCAAAAAAGAAAGTACAGGTAAAATGGACGTGGAGATAGCGCGAGTATACCGGGGATTAAACAAACTGGGGCCGTTTCTGTTTATCGCGCCATATAAATACGGAATTAATTAAAACTGCTGAGTTAATTGAATTTTTATAACCTTTGCAGGGACGCTCAACGGCGCTTCTGTCGACCGGCGCAACGCGACGCGACGCCGCACTGCGTTAACCGGGTAGTTACCGAGGGTGGCTCTTGTCCTCCATTTCTCTCTCTCTCTCTCTCTCTCTCTCTCTCTGTATGCGTGAATATATACGTGCATATACGTATGTCTATACATATTTCCGGTAAGTGTAACGGCTTGGCGAAATACACTGACTCATCCGTTGAGAAACACCGCACAGCCACCATATACCGAGCGATAAAGCCGCGGGTTGGTAAATATATTTATGGTCACAATTCTCGCCGCGTATCTGGAAAACTGTGACTATATTCAGTTTTTGCACAAGGCTGATATTGTGCCTGTATACATATATATTATTAGAGCGCGTTACCGCGAGTTCGTTAACATGCGTTGCAGGACTGCATCCCCGTCCCCGTCCCCATCCACCTCCACCTCCACCCCCTCTCAAGCGGCTGCGCGCAGGGGGTGACCTGCGGACCAAAGGATCCTCCTAGTGCTCCTCGAGACAGTCGCCGATCAACCAACTCGACTCTGCTCACACTGCTGCAAAGGGAGGAGAAAACAGCCGCCTTCAAAAGTAAAGAACGAGCCAATCTTTCGAGCTACCGAACGATTCCATTCGGATTCAGGAAGAGAGACATTACGTTATACTGCTCCAGGGGTACCTGCCCATCCCCTTATTCGACCCCAACCCCCACCCTGTAGATCCACTCGCCCAACCCCTTCGCCCGACGGATCTTACGCTCGGCGCGTTGGTACGACTCAGGATACTTGAACGGCCAACGCACACGTACCTACATGGATAATAATAATAATAACACCCGCGGATCGAGAGGGTTCCCCGTGGCTTTGGATCCTGCAGGCGGGTTTTATATTCGTTGAATATCGGACCCAATCAGACATCCTCGACGGCCGAGCGACCGACCGAACGGCCCTCCAAGCGGCCGCATATAAATGCCCTCCATTTCGTCTATATAATCATGGGAGTGTGAAATTAACCATCTAGTCCTGCACCAGACCGCAAACTCAATCCACGTGCCACCCCCTGCACACCGTATTGGTTTTTCTACAAATGCAGCGTTTTTGCCCCTCTCTAGCTCTCGATTTTTCTATTTCGTTTTACTTTCTTTCTTTCTTTATTTTTTTTTTTTTTTTATTTCAATTTTATTCCCTTTTTTCCCATTGTTAACTTATTCGCTTTCTCTGATTCCCTTTTGTTTTTGCACTCCTACTTCCGGTGCCCCGTGGTACCTACGTTCCGACTTCCGCCGTCGGGATGCGATCGCTCAGTTTCTTAGAGGGGTCGTAGCTTCGAGGTATCGTTACTCACTCTGTATAGCGATGTATATTATACACCAGCTACATGTATATAGATTGAATTTCCAACGGCGCTCGCTTAACACTGTCGTTACCATTAATAAATCGTTACACCATTCTGGGGTCGCTTGCGGTTACCGGCACCCCCTATTATATATGCGATGCCTGTAACGCGGATTTTATGATGGATTCCCACCGGCGAATTGAGCTGACACCTACCTGTCAACGCCAATCCCTTCGCTTGTTCTGCACAACCACTGCTTTTCGAATCTTTGCGTAAAACCGTTCTTTACATCGTACCGCTTTTAACTATCAAGAGTTTAACCGGAAATTTACAAATTTCGGCAAACCTGTCGTTTTAAATTACAGATTTCGGATGAAATCCAATGCGAATAAATGTATAAAAACACATACGAACTCAACTCTTTATTTTCAGTGCATAATTACTGCAGATCTTTTTTTTTTTTTTTTTTGTTACCTAATACTGTTTGTCTGCTTCCGTGGCTTCTACGAATTTTTTCAATTGTCATG
Source organism: Diprion similis (assembly GCF_021155765.1). Lineage (NCBI taxonomy): Eukaryota > Metazoa > Arthropoda > Insecta > Hymenoptera > Diprionidae > Diprion > Diprion similis. The sequence continues at coordinate 4,719,797 of NC_060115.1, read as the reverse complement.
ATTTCACTAAAAAAATTCTAATAAAATTGTGACAAAAGTTGAAACTCCCTGTATCAAGATTTTGAGAGATATCATATATATTTCGAGTAGCTTCTAATCAGGTGGTCGTTTACTTCGTGTCAACGTAAACTTTGAGCGGTGGATGCTAGGCTGCAAAATCATTTTCGCAGTCATCGACCGTGATAAGTTGAGACATGCGAAATCGGTGCCAGAGCTTAAAAAATCTCACACTAATTCTGAGCTATAGGTATATACCTAATGTCAAAGTAAATTGAGATCTCATTACGAGAGGATGAAGTTGTGCAAACGTAGGTGATACAGACTGAAACGATTCGCTTTTGAGGAGCTCGTTATTTCGCGAAAACTGCATTCGGTCGGTTAATGATGAAAAAGTAGAAAAAATCTTCAGTCGTGTCTATACCAGCGGATCTTACCGGATGACTTGTACATGATTTACCCCCATAAGGCGTTAGTGGAAACGCTTATAGCGTCCCAAAAATCGTTACACCACGGCCGACTTTTACCGATTATTTCGCTGCGATCCCTCCGCTAACGAGCTTTTCCAAATAAATCTACGGGAGCATTGGCGGGGGCAGAGGGGGCGGCAAAAACGGCGTTTTCGCTTTTGTTGTTCTCTTATTTTAACCAGCTCCCGACGCGGTGCACTCCAGATCGGCCTGCCTCGTCCGGTTGACGCGATGCTCGGCTTTCAGTGTGAAATGAATGCTTGTAATTACGCTGCCCCCGCTTCAACTGGCCCCCCATCCCCCCCGCGTCACCCAACTCCGTTCAAACGATGGAACGGTCCGGTTCAGTTCGGTAGAGCCGGCTGGTCAGCAATGATAGACTCCCGCCGGTCATCCAGCTCCACCACCTCCACCTCCACCCCCACTCCCACCCCCGACCTCTGCCCAACCTACCATAATGGTGACTAATTGTAATAGCCACCCAACGCGCCCCGGTCGAACGGGGCGAAGGGGATGGCCATGCCCGGGATGTGCGCGCTGCCTCGTTTATTTTCACCAATACCTCGTCCGGCTCTGCCTCCGTCGGTACGTCGATTCCAGCCCGGTGAAACGCAGGCAAATGCATGGATTTTTTGTTTTCACCCCTTTCCCGAATTTTTTTCTTTTTTCTCCTCTTTCCTCTCAGTACAGGGAGTCGCTGTAATCACGATCAGGGTGACATTTTCTTTGCAGATTTTATTCTAACTTGTGTACTCTTTCTTTGTTGAATGATGGGAATTAATTAACGAAACATGTTTGTAATCTGTCCGAGACATGATATTTGCAGCAACACTTTCGCCTCGGTTTGATGGATTTTCAACATGGGTAGGTAATTTGTGCCGATCAAAGCTCGGGACGAGAAACGACTGGCTTTTTGCCGCTTTCGGGGGATGAAGGGGTGAAGGGTGGCAAGGAGCGAGTGTGGACGCTCTCACTGCGGCGAACGCGATGGGCGGGTCGCGATAACGAGTCTTATTAATTACGACACGGATTGATCGCGTAACGTTAGGCCCACCGGCATTCAAGGGCTTTGCTAGGGGCTTAAGTGCACATTCCATGCAGGGGACGAATTTGCATACGTGCAACACAGCGGCCGGCAAATTACAGGCGGGCTCGACGACCTCATCTCTGCAGTTACCCACACGATTAAAGGACCGACCTGCGACCGCGGCCCCGCTTGTCTGACCTATCTTTTAATTACATCTACCCCTAACTACCGGACGAGAGTCGCTCGTCAGACTAACCACAGATACCGGGACCTGCACTCCGTACGACGGGTGTAATAAAACGAAAAGGAGTTCGTAAATTTTTGCACAAATCTGAACACTCGAGGCTCAAAGAGACCCGTCATCACGAGTGTGAAGAATCTGACTGACATAGCTTGATATTAAAATAGGGCATGCAGTGTGAACAGAGAAATCTCTAAAGAAATTAGAATGTCGTGATTGTAGTCAAACAGGTTGAATTTAATTGAAACGTCTACGTTCGCGTGGGGGAAAAATTTTAGAGCTCATGGTCCATCGGTTGAGAAAGCTCGATTATCTGTAGTTTTCAATCACGAAAACGTACAGTTTATCCAATGTCCGAACATTTGATAGCTGACTTTGTCCCTAATTGACTTCTTTGCGAATTGATTGAAATGACATTATTTTTTAGTAAAAAGTATGAGTAAAATCGAACCATCCGAATGTTTTTTCTAAGACCGAATGATCGAATGAGACGCGAACGTCCGGGTCGAATATCCGGCCGGAATCGACAGGCGAGATTCGACGTCTCCTACATCCCGACGGAAGTCTTTTGTGAAGGGTTGACGCGACGTCACCCCTTGAAACATACGTGCGTAGAAACGGCGCTTTGAAAGTATAATATTTAAATGAAAATGTGATCGGAGTGTAGGCGTGTAAAGTCAGGCGCATCAATACACGCCATTACCAGGTGAACTGCAGGGAGAGAAAATACGAGAGGAAATGCAGGGTGAAAACGCAACTCGTTGAAAGGGGTCGACGTGGAATGAAACGCTGCGTGTAATCAATGAGCGAACACCGAGTCGGAATTGCGTTGGTGCCTGTTGAAAGACAAGAAAAAAACAAAAATGCAGAATAAAAAAAGGAAAAAATTATCATCGATATTCGAATCACCATTCAGCGAGTCCGGTGCTACCTAGTAACGGCGTACTTTTGCCATTCATACTGACAGTGCAACAGGAAGCAAGGGCAGCATCATGGATTTCGCATCAATATTACTCGGATGAAAAAATCCCTATCTCCGAACTGAACAATGATTCTTTGATGCTCGCAATGCTGCACGCTTTGTAAATACGCGGGGGATTCGATACGTTGAAATAGTGTTGATCTCGGTTCCGTGAAAAACGACGCGCAAAGGACGGGGTCAGAGAAATTATCAAAAGTCAAACCGTTTCCATTTTACTCTTGAGAAAAAAACTTTCTCTCGGTGGAGAAAACTTGTGATTGCAGGCTTGAATTCGTCAACCTGCAACTACGTTTCCCACCTGCAGCTGACGTCAGCCAAACTATCAGTTTCTGCCTACTCGACGGAAGCACCGATCGGTCGTAAATATGCCGAGAAAGCCAGCATTCCATGATTGATAGCACGGCTGGAGAATCCACTTTGCCAACTCCCTCTAGTAGTTGAGGTGAGGGAGGAAATTCTTAGCCTCGAATGCGTGTGCACAGTCCCACATACGCGGGGCTTCCGTAATTACACGGGGCACGCTGCACGGCCATCCACTAATTTACGATCGTAGGGGTGGAACGCTCCGCGTCGCGGCGTCGTGCCCGAGCCGAAACAGCTTCATGTACTAGATTTAATTAATAATTGTGATCATATCTGCGGGATGGAGGGAGAGAAGCAACGAAGCGGCGAAGTCCTTGCCTGGCGAAATCCGCGTCGTTGGTTGATCGCCGATTTTAGTACATCCCCGATGCAGCACCTCCCCCCCCCCCCCCCCCCCCCCCCCTCCCCACCGATGTCACACAATACAGGCTGATACTTTGATTTGACCGGGAAAGACGAAGGTTCATGTAGGTGTTGCAGCCGGGACAGAGGTAATCATCACTATCAGATGATCCGGATCCAAACAGTTGGAATCCGCGTCCCGCAACAACAGGTATCGGCCATCTACCCTCCCCTCGTTTATCCGCCACCCCAAACGGGCGGCTGGTTCTCGATTACCGGCTGCCTCCGACTGATACCATGCTTATCACGTTCCGGCCGATATTGGTAATAATACGGTGCCTTCCCACAACCCCCGCCCTAATAAGATCCGTCCGCTGGGTCTTCAGACCGATTCGAAACCGACCTCTGGACGCTCGGCGTTCAAACAGCCCCAAATCTTCATCCCGATTTCTATTCGCGCTAGAATTCGAAGCATTGGCTGTATGCCAGTAGAAGCTTTGGTTCTACGCTGTACGGAAGAGAAAGCCAGTGAATATCCAGAACTAGAATGATTCTTTCTTTTTTTTTTTTTTTTTTTTTTGCTGGATTTTTTAATACGGTGCAAAAAATTACGCGTAACGTTATTCAATTACTGCTACGTTATATCTTATATCCGCACATTTTGCAGCCATGCAGAGAAGTGACAAATCTCCAAGTGATTATACGCTTGCGTTTGTGTACCTTAAGCGCTTCCGGAATCCCTCCGACCTCAGACTCGACCTTCCGCTTATCCGAGCTCTGCACGTGTTCTGCGCGCTTCCTGATTAATACCTACTCCGCGGTTTTACTGCATAAAAAGAGTCCGCTTTATTGCCCACTTGAGGCAGTGCATGAACACGGATTCAACGACAAACTGTCCCCACTGCAGGAGTCCCGGGATTAACTACCGGAGAGCCTGGCAACAATTGTGCGGCAACCTCGGGTAGTTTTGAAGCGTAGTTTTCGCGTCGAATGTTGTACAGAGATTTATTAGCAACTAATTGTCGGATTTTTTGAGAATAATGAAATTACATTTTTATAGAAATCGAGGCTGCAATTCGTCGCTGGCACCTTACGAGAAGGGTATAATAGTAGAAATTTGAAAAGAAGTAGCGATCGCATCCTTATTCGAGTTATCGCGCTACTTCGAGTAAATTGGAAATCCTAGAGAGTAGCATCAGCCTTAACAGTGAGCGAGATTGGTTTTTAAATAAATTTTCTACGCCTCATATACCCCCGTGTACGTTGTAACTGCGTCAGTCGACACTCTTCCGATTCCAGTTGACGTCTAAGAGGGTCTACAAGAGGTGCAAAATGGAAGGCGAGAAATAGATCGAAACTCATTACTATAGTAATATCCCAAGGAAGTAGTACATTTTTATTGGATAATATAAAACAGACAGGAAAAATGTACTGAGAGGAACGAGACGAGCTTCAACATGAAACATGAAAAAATGAGGGTATCAATCGGCAACCGTTATTAAAATCAACAAAATATGCAATCCTGATCCTGCACTTGTACGACAATTACGCGAATGTTTCCGGAATTCGCGTAGACTTGACGGACATTGAAATCGGAAGAAAGAAGTTGGGTTATGCATAATGAAATATACTTGTGCATAGGCAGTGAGTGGAGAATAAAATGAGAAGAAATCTCTTAAACCCCTTATAGCGAGGCAATACGAACTGATTTCAAATCAATATTTAATCACGTAGGATTTGCGCCTGCCACGCAGCGACGCTCCTTCGTTCGTTCCGCCAGTTTCGAGTCTCATGGCTTCTCCGCGTATTTTTCAACTTAAATTTTTATTCCAAGCAAAGGCTTGCGCGCGATGTATTGAACGTGTCTAATCGCCGGTGCGTCGACGCAAACAAATAAAAAAGAAAACTAAGATATTTGAGAAGACAAATTAATTTTTCATTTGAATTTATTCACCAAATTCAAGCATTCCACAAAGATATACACAAAAGTTTTAACAATATTTCATTCAAAAAATTTATAATAAAAAAATAGGCTTAAAACTTAAACTTATAATTCAATTATCAAATAGATTCTAGCAGTTGGAATTACACACAAACACAGTGTATAATCACAGCTAAAAAAAATTTTCAACACTATAATTAATTCGTGAAGTTCACTTTCATCAGATCTATAAAATTCGACGTCAATGATGAATTCAACCGACGACACTGGAGGTCGTATCGTCACCTGATAGGCAAAGTATTCCATGTCGCAATCCCCTCGCAGTCACAAAGAGAAGCCTCGAAGTTCAACAAGTGAGGTTCAGATCTGAGTTGCGAATGTCGAGCGGAGGGTGGAGAGGCTGACGACTTCGAGAGGGCTGGAGGGTTGCCTGGGTTATGGTGGTTCCGGTTAGGCAGGGGCCACTTAGCTGGCATTCGTATGCAGATGGACCGTCGCTTAATTAGAGGATGCTAAATACTGACTTTGTCGGCTGCGCAGGGAGGTGGCAGGAAGGGGGGAGGGAAGAGGGGAGACGGGGAAGGGGGAGGGGGGGGGGATGCTCTTCGTTCCGATGTTCGTAATCGCCTGTAATCTACCAGGCTGGTTATGCGTTACGAACGACTTACCAATTCAGTTAGAAACTACGATCCCCTCGGTTCATTCTCGTTGTTCTTCTCCTCCGAAGGGGTTGGAAGCGATGAAATATACCAATCGTTCTCGATGTATCAATCGAACAGCCATTGAACTTGATCGAATTATATTTAAACGTAACAGATTCCAAGCGTAGGAATAAGGGTGGTTATGAATTAATTCCAACGATTAGCATCGGAGAATTTGTACGTCATGTGATTATACAAGAACGAATAGTATTTATTTGAAGAAGCTTTCGGTGAGATTTCTAGAAAAGAATAAAAAAATGAAAGTGAAACTAGAAATTAATAATAATTCAGTCAGCTCAAGTAATGAACTGAATAACTTGGAAAACTTTCTGATCAGAAAATTCTTGCCAGAATACTTAATCCGTGGTGCGAGGTGTGTCAGCAAAAAATTTTAACCTTCTACAATTGAAACTGTATGTGTATTGTTGAGGGTTAACCTTAATTTCGTTTGACTTAGGAAAGTAAAATTTTGATGAAATTCTTATTTCGCAGGTTTCCAGACAAATCGTTAGATTTTTTTAAATATTCGTTTAAAGATGCGAAACTTTTGAATTTCACGAAATTCTTCTCTTTAATTCAAATAGTGATCGTACTGAATTCTCTGATTTATTCCTCTAAACTCGAATTATTTTCATTATTTCAATTGCTAATAAATCGGAAAAATGACAGATTTCTATGTTTCTTAAAAATATTTTCTCAAGTTAAGAACAGCCACTCTTAACTCAACTAAACACAATAACGCGCAGTCGTAGATTTTGATGCTGAAAGAATAAATTATTAGATTTTAACAAATTATCACAAATGAAATCGGAGGGGTTATAATTCCGTGAGTGTCAGCGGCACGTGCTCTGAAAGTGAAAGAAAGAGAGGCAGAGAGTGCCAAGCTCTCGCGTACCGCAACACGCCTCGGCAGAAATGACGTAATAATTAATGGCCACGTATCAATTAGCGAGGAGTAAAGGGCGGGGGGTGTGCAGAGGTGATGGAGGAGAGGAGGAAAGGGGGATATTCCACGGGGCGGGACGATGGCAGCCAGTTTTAAATCGGTCGGCATTGCGCGGGAGAGCCGCACCCTATTAATTACCAAAGGGTTCATCAATTATATTCCGTGGCGCGTGCGATTTTTGACACGCTAACGTATCGCTCGGCCAGGTGTCACCCCGGTTGCACCCCGACGCCGACGGCGAAACGCGACGTCGCGCACGACTGACCGAACCTACCTATATAGACATACGAGTACCTACACCTACTGCAGCGAGTCAAAATATTGTCCGTTCGGCTAAACGCCCCTGCACCACACACGTATATATATATGCGCTCGAATTTATTGCTCGAAATTTGGAAAATAGAAGCTTCTCGCCTCGTCGCCCACCGCCAACGAGCTACGGGACGCGGGGGGTGATTATTTTGCGAATACGGGACTGACCGGGTATCCCGATCGGTTTGGGGGGGTGATTTTTCCACCCCACGATTAATGGCCGAGTGTAAACGGTCGTCGTGAAAAAAACACCTTGTCCTGTGCCTCCGAGATTAACGATAAGACTCTATCTGTGTCGAGGAGATTAGCTTTGAAGTGAGCCGGAGTAAACGATAAATTTTTTGCTTTTGTTTTTTCAATCTTGCGCTACTTTGGGCGGGAAATTTGCACGCCTGTAATATTCCACGTACGAGTATACCGCTTACCCTGAATAGGGGTGATATTTTATTGCATGGGGTCAGGGTTACGACGCTATGAAAGGAATTAAAATATTGAACTGCGTAAACGGGAAAAGGAGTAGTATAAGCCACGCGGGAGAAATACAATGATAATAAATAATAAATTGGCAATAAAAAGAGGCGATGCAGAAGCCGTCCGCCTGGTGATGGTGGAGAAGAAGAATATTTGTCAGATTTTCTTCGGGGAAATAGCTTATGGGTGTGTGAATGGGTGTGTACGTGCGAACCGGGATTAGGAAATGGAATTTCCTACCGTCGGAGCAAAACAATCGAATAACGGAAATAAACTGAGATAAATTGGGAAAGCCCGTTCTTTGAGGCCTTTCCTTTCCCTCCGCGGCTCGTTTCGCATCCCTTCTGTGTCACGATGTGTAAATCATTAAGGGAAAAAAAATGTTTTCCCTGTGTATTTTGTCTCCTATTTTCCTCTCCCTCCTCTCTTTCCCCCGTCCCTTCTGCTTATCCCCGCGGTGACAAATCCGGCATCTCGTAAAGGATAATACACGCAGAATTGATTGCAACGCCTCATCGAACGTGCGTGCGTCAAACCGAAATAAGGGATGAAAGTCGAGGCGGGATTTCAGCCCGCTACAGACTGGCGACCCTTGTTGTTCGAAAGTAGCGTGGTGGGACTCGAGATGTAAATGGGACTTGAGAATTTTACCTCAGTTGTAGGCTTGCAGGCTTTCACTCCGTTTTCGCCGCGCCGCGGCGCGCGTCTCCAAGAGCTGCACGCAAAGACCGCGGGCTTATTTATGGCCCCAGATTACCGCAAGGCCCTTCGGGAGGGTCTTCTTGCCAGGGTTGATTTCCCGCTGCAGGTGCCAACCGCCAAGAAACGTAGACCGACCGGCGGAATGTCGATCCACGCCTCATCTCGTCGCAACCACCCTCACTTTGTACTTGCCCGCGCCTCTCCCTCGGTCATTCCTTAAGCACATTTTACCAACACGCGTCGTTACGCTGCACTGCGGTCAAGGGTCATCCGAAACAATGGACCTTGAATCACGTCTCGGAGAGAGACGCGCCAGGGTTAAGACCGCGGTTTCCAGTCTCCCTGGTGCCGTGGAAAATTAAGGGTGCTTTGTCGGTCCAATGTTTTAGTTGAGAAAAAAAAGGTGGCAAATTTTTGCACAGTTTGAAAATTAACTTGGTCGAATTATGAAATCGTTGTATAATAAACAGGAACTACGATGAAATTTTGAAAATAATCAACTTTGCGTTTTTTAAATTATTAAAAGAGATGTAACCAAAAATTGCTTACAATAAAATTGTCAAACTTCTGCGAAGGAATTTTTTGCAGTGGTGCGCCTACTACCGTAATCAAAATATTGTGAAATTTTTGATTGTATCCTTTGCAATCATTTAAAAACGGTAAGAAGAAGAGAAAGACGAAAAGAGAAAGAGAACCTATAAATTATGAAATTCATCGAAAGCATTTCATCCGATTTTCCGTGTCATTATCATCGAATTGCAGATTAAAAATTTTTCTCAAAACAATTGCTGAATGTATTTTCCGCACGATTGCTTGACTGAACTTTTAATCGGTGAAAAATCTGTGAAAGTTGTAGCGAAGCTCGCTAGACGCGACTATACAAGATGTCTTATGATTCTCAAAACTGGGTAAACCAGCATCAACTCAGATTTCCGCCAAGTGCCTCCTTTCCAAGAGGTGAGACACGCTTGTTTATACGAGCTAAGGGCTCGGAGGGGTGAAATGGGCTCGGGGTAAGCGCAGAAACACTGGTAGCTGCGGGAGGAGAGAAGGGATGAGATGGGGGTGAGGACCTGTGCCAAGAGGAGAAGTAGATAAAGAAAGGGTGGCAAGATGGCGGAGGAGGAGGTAGAGAGACAGAGAGAAAGAGTCGAAGGGTTGCAAGGCGCGTGGCTCGCGGCTCGTACAATTTCAGCCCTAACCGAGAAACTTTTCTTTTTAACCCGGCAAGCCTCTTATTGTGAAAGACAATTCCGAGGACTAGCAAAGCACGCGTCTGTCTCCTCTGTTTTTGCCCCTTTCACCACCACCACCACCACCACCACCACCACCACCACCACCACCACCACCACCACCACCACCACCACCACCACCACCACCACCACCACCACCACCACCAGCAGTAGCAGCAGCGAGATCCCTCCGCCAACAAATACTACTTTTCTCATTTCACCCCGTGCTCCCTCCCCCTTTCCCTCCCCCCTTCAACCCTAGACGAAGCTAAGTAAGCGCGGTGGTAGATCCTTGTTTTCCTTATCACGATTTTATGCCTCCCTCTTATTCTCCGCGGTGGTAGCATGCACGCCCACACCTATTTTCCCCACTTGTCGCTACTCACCCATGTCAAATTCGTCAAGTCTGGTGAATTTACCGCGGGATTCATCCCGGCTTTCCTGGGACCCCGCGCCTCGTATATCTCCGTTACCTGAGTATTATATAGACTTTCGCTATCCGCCCGGGGTGCGCGCTGCTTTCGTGTAACCCATCCAGAACATTGCATTGATGGTATAGGTTTAGTAAATCAAAGCAGTCTCCTGAACAAGCCCACGTGCATTACTCCTCGGTAGATCTGGAATTAAGCTCGACATTTGTCGAGCGTGAAATTACGATTTAACTAGTGTGAGCACTGATATGACGAGTCGAGCTCGAGTCGATATCTTGATTTTTTTAACTCTCGATCGCTGAACGAAACGATTTGGAAGGGGACGGTCAGTGGAACAGATTACTACTTTAGAAACATTTTCACGGTGCGTAATAGTTGATTTGCATTTATATTAGTGTTCATCGAGCTGTAGGCAAACTTGCAGAGAGCCGAGAGCCTCGCGCGGGTCCCTACTCGACAATTTTAACAGCTCCTTAACCCCCCCTGGAAAGTTTAAACCTCTCGAGATTTCGCTTAATCGGACGGAATGATTGCGAAGATGTATGGACACGCGTATGCAGCAGTTTTGCCCACAGGGATTAAAAGTTGATCGCCTCTGTGTTGGGGGCTGGCCTGTTAATTCGCCATCTGATACTCGAGAAGCCCCGAATGTCTTTTTAATTTGAAACGGGAACTGCGGCACTATGGGATTCGCTCCCGCTTCACAATAGGGACCAGCCAAAGAGGCGGAAAACCGTTTAGAAATTAATCCATCAGTCGCGTGACTTTTCCCATCGGATTTTACTCGGCGGTTCTATTCCTCGTTTTTTTTTTTTTTTTTTTCTATTCCACTCGTACGTGCTTCTTTACGCCTTTTATATCCGTCGCTACGTTTATTCTGCACAACTTTTCAGAGACCCGAGGATCGTTTACTGTCGCGAGAACTGCTGGAATACATCACGCGGAAATTATCGTACCTCAAATGAATCTAGGTATATGAGGATATCTGCGACCCGGGGATAATGTGAACAGCTGATAAATTATAATCTCTTAATTGAATCGCGTGGTTTAATCAACTATTAACACTGATTTACGTTAATGGCAAAGTTTTCACGGCAGTAAATTAGAACCTAGCTCTGTTTCCATCGGTGAAAACATCCCCTCCTTCTCCTCCTCCTCCTCTTCCTCGCCACGCCAGAGAGTTCGTCAAAACCACAAGACTTAGAACTCGAGCTTGCGCGAGTCATCCAGAAAACTTATGTTAGTAACGTAATGAATCATTAGCTGTACATGTAGTGATCCGGAGCAAAGATTTTTGGAAATTTCAAACTTCAAGAAGCAGGAAAACGAACCGTATCGTCAAATCTCTGCTACAGCAGCGATATCGCGTTCCAAAAGATAAGTGATCGCCGCTTCTGAAGCAACATTGACATTGAGCTGTAATCCGGCGATCCAACGGAAGACGACCTCCGCGCTTATAATGTATTAGAAAGAGGTCGATAGTAATTTACTCGTCAAAACTTTCCAGCTGAGGGTTAATAAACCCCGGCACGCACAGCGCAGTCCCGGTAGTACCGAGGGTGCCGGGATCGGACTGACAGCTCCCGGCTATCCGGTAATACAGGAACGTCCTTCGTAATCAGGCTTAAGTCGATGACGCCACGGGACACGGAAAGGCGTCAAACTCTTTGGCACAGTGATTGGTGGATCTAATTATCGCCGGCTTACTTCACCTCTCGTGTTCGCCCTCGTCCTCCACCCCCGTTGAACCCCCGTTCGAACGAACTGCCAGGAACGATTCCACGGCCACAGAGCAGGCAAACAGTCACCCACCATCCACTGTGCACATAACCAACCCATGCAGCGCTGCACCGTCGCCAATTGCTGCGGTATAGCCAGTAGCCCGCAACTCTAGAACAATGCCACTGCACGGTGGTGAACAGAGACCCCTTGAGGGTGGTAGTAACTTTATGGCTTTCTATAATTCACGCTAAATTTTAACCGACTCTACCTACATCCATGTAACTATCTACCTACTAGACTTGCTCGAGTTAAATTTACGCAGCTGCGGGGGTATCATCCCAAGGCATCCATTTCCCTCGATTGTTGGTATCGTTTTTCAAACACAACCCCAATCAGGGCGGGATTTCATTCGGGATTGACGACGGAAACATGTTTTCGGATGATTTCTGTTATCAAGTGGGAGTATTGGGTGGGGTTCTTGTAATTTTTTAATTACTGTAAGAACTGATTTACTCTTGCCGTTCGAAAAATAAGTATTAAATTATTACTAAAGTTGTGATTCGTCGAGTTATTCCGTCCGCTTAATCTCGTTTTTAAGGATGCACGCCACGAACAACCCTCTTTTAATTTTATGGTCAGAGAAATGAAGGGACATTACCTCTGGGCACGATTCCTTTTAAGCTCTGTATGCGGAGGGTAAAAGTATTAGATACTTGAACTGCGTACACCACAAGAGTGTCTAACGTGACTTACTCGGTAAAAATTCCTCTGAGAGTATGAATATTCAGAGGTAATAAATAAAATTATGCAGCAAAGGGTCGCGTCGGCAACTGCAGGTACAGAAACCCGAGCTGAAAGGTGTACGTCATGTTCGTAATACTTAATTGTAGCTACTAACACGGAGTCCCTCTGCTTTTGCGGAGCTTTACTCGAAAGCATGGGGCTGCAAGTGGATAGAGGGTGGTGGTTAAATTAATTGCAAATGTTGTGAAACTGGCAAAAGAGAAGTAAGTTAAAGTATTATTACCATGGAAACATAGCTGATTAACAATAAGCGATAATTAATTAATGCGTCATGGTTATACACAAGTGTAGCCAAAGATTATAAATCGGTATTAGAATTGAACTTTTCGCTAATCTAAGATAAATAAAGAAACAAATAAACATCGTTCCATGAGAATAAGCAGAATTTCCGCGACGTCTTTTCGTCTGTCTACGGTAGTTCAGGCGAGTTTGGCTCCGGGTGTAATTCGTGTATAAGGTTGAGTAAGGATGTTTCCTCGCAATTACGCGCGGAGCTACGTCATCCCGGTATTTTACGACCCCCCAGCCCCTTGAATGCTGTCACCGTCGTAAAGTCACAGTCGGTAACTCGGCACGAGTGTCGAGTAGTGTGCAGGGCGGTTCAAAAAGCATAATGATGTCGGTGAGGTTGAGAGGCGGCGGGGGCCTTCGCGTCCGCCTGCAATATCACGATCATGTCATCCACGAGCTGCAGATTTCAGGGTGAAATTTTCCGATCTCCGGAAATTTCGCCGGTCGAAACAATTGACCCGAGCGTGTTTGCGAGCAAGTGGAATAGCCAAGGCGAAAGAATATGGCTGGAAACTGTCGCAGCCTCTCCGGGGTGCAGATCACGTCTTGACCGCACCTCGTCCCCTGGATCTCCCGGTCTCAGCAGCGGCCGCATCACCGTCGACTGCTGCTCGTCGTACCGTGAACGAGCTTGATTGTCCATATTGTCCACATTGTCCACATTGTCAAGCTGCAGACCTCGAGTTATGGACTGGCACCCGTGAGTCAAGGCAATCGGCCGCCGCCTTCCCCTGCGCTTCCATTTCGCAGATAACAAATCGCCCCTCGGACAGACGATCCCCGTGCAGTTTACCGGAGGTAAATCAAGGTGTCCAGAGGCGGATCGATACCCGCGTTAGGCGAGTCAAAGCGAGAATTAGGATTCCTCCGGCTCGCGAGAAACGCCGAGGAAAAATCCGCCGACCAGACAGCAGATGCTGCATCGACGACGTCCGCGAACTCCGGTTGAGACTGTCCAATCACGACGTCAGGGACTTCCGGCGGTTCCCCATTTCCGTCGGTCAACCCGCGCGGGGCGTACGTTCGACGTTTGGATCTGCGAGGCGCGGTTAAATACTCACGTCTGTACAGCTAACGCTACGGAAGTCGCGCAATAACGGACAAACCGTCGGACGTTGATTGAAAAATATGCGCGAGGAGCTTGCAGCCCATAAACAGCGCCGCGCAACTTCTTACAACACTGCACTGATATATACGCTGCAGTACAGTGGATTCGAATCGCAAACGGATCCTTATTGCGAGTCACACATCACGATCGTCTGCCGAAGAACGCTAAACGGAATTGAAAGGCACCTTCTTCCGTCTGCGATTCCAGAGCGGCCGAAGCGAGCGGCACGGAAAAATTGGACGGACGTCGTTCCGGTCAAACGGCCAATTAGGAGGAGCGAGCTGCCGCACAGCCGTTGAATTTTTCTGGGTCATTAAGCGGTGGCAGGTTCTCGTTTCCGGTAAAAACGCAACCTCTCGACGAACTCCGGATGTTATAGTCTTTGGAAAACCGCGGTGCATGGCCGCTTTTGCACTCGGTATCCACCTAGCTGCCTAGCTCTTCGTACTTCACGAGGAGAAGTCGCCGCCTCCGGCTCCTTTGCGGTACTCTAATAGCGGAAACTTATTACCCGACGACCCACGCGCTCGAGCACTACACCCCCATCCCCCAAGTCCTGCACCGCCTCGTTATCGGACGGCAGAGTTTGCTCAGCAGTCTCTCGGACGAATTACCCCATCATCAGGCATACGTAACGAAGAAGGTGGTTTTATCGTCGATGTAGCCACGATTTCGCTATGAGTATTGCCCAACGAACACTGACCTGACGTATAAGTGAATCGATAATTTCCGAAGCCCTCCATGCCTCCCGTGATTTCTCCTCCATTCTGCAGACAACGGCGAAAGTGGGCAACGGCACCGAGCAAACGACGCCTTCGGTCTCCTCCTCGTTCTAGATTTTACACGTCGTTCAGAAGGGGGAGGAAACGGAACGAGGACATCCTCGTTAGCTTTCAACCCCTGCAGCGACACATCCACTCCCCATGCTGCCACGGTCCGACCGTGCAGCTGTCAGAATTCCCGGCTGAATTCGTTTCCGTAATTCCTTCGAATCAGCCGATTGTCGAGGCTAAAACTATTGTGTCTTTTCGCCCCTCTTCTTCTCCTCTCGCCTATGGCTACGGGGCTGGAGGAAGGGGAAAATCTCACGAGAAGACGAGAAGTGTGGTCAATCGAGCGATAACGCTCCATTGTGTTTTAAGAGGAGTCGAGAAGACCCATTTACCCTCTGCACAACTCGGTCTCTTTATGTGTACGCAGAGAAAAGGAGCACTCTCAATGCGGCGCTGTGCCTTAGAGAAGAAGAGATTTTTTAATACCAAGTTTAATAATATAGTATAATAATGAAAATAATAATCGGAGAAAGGAAAAAATTTCACGAAACAGGGGGGGGGGGGGGGGTTGTTGTTAATTAAACGGGAACAGGGGGGAAATCACGTAAGTGGCCTGTGAAAGGGAATCGTTACGCGCGGATGCGGCAACTTTTCCAGTTAGAAAACAAAACGAAAAATAATAACAATAATAATAATAACAATAATAACAATAATGAAATAAGTTTCAACCGTCAATGACCGCCCTGAATAATTATGCCTGTTAAATATGCGGAAAGAGATGTGTACAAAAGCGTAATGAAAATTCAAAACACTTGAAAACTTTTGAGGGGGGAATATGGTTGAGGGTGCCCTTCGTTCCAAAGTCATTCATCTTCACGGTACTGCAGCTGCAGGAGCTGGAAAAAGGATATCGCGATTTTTCAAACGATAACTCTGGATATTCGCGAAATAGCCTGACCAGCTAGATTTACGTTGTGTTTACGACCGTAAACAAGGCCTACGTTTCTTCGCAGACTTGACACAAACCCCGGTAAAGCTTATAGGCTTGATCCCACTTTTCCTTTACCCTGGACTCGTACTTCTCAATACGATACACGCTGAGATGAAGCGAGGAATTTACTTTTTCCATATCGAATCACAGTCGAACGATTTTTCTCAAACTTTAAGTTGGAATCTTTGAAGCTGTATTTTAAATTCGATCCAGGAAAATATACGCGTCTTCAAGTTGGAAAGAACAGCGTGCGCAGCGACACCCGCGCGAATTCTGCCGGAATCTAATACCCATGAATGGGAATAGGGAAAGTGCGGGGACCGGGAATCGGGACACCTAGGATATAACGCTGGCTGCACAAAACCCTCTTGAGTCAGCCGCGGTTCGAGCAAGCGGAACCCGAGCTGCTGACTAATTCCGTGCTTGGCTAGTTTAAAGTATCTCTCTCCAGTCTCTCCCTCCTCCTCCTCCTCCTTCTCTCCCGAATATATCTCACCCCTCGTCGCTTCACCCGAATGCAATTCACCCAGCCGTGCGGTGCACCAACCCCAAACTTGTCGCTAAAGCGAAAATTCGCAACCCAACTGCGCGGCGCGACATACGTTTACCCAATATACCTGCCTTCTTCCTGCTTAAGGAAAGTCCAGTAACTATCCGACGGGAAGTTACGCAGCGCGAAACTGGTAAGGAATCTTTGCGGCGAGCCAAGCAGTTGAACGTAGATGAGGAATAATTTACTAGAACGCAAAGAGATCAGTAACTATCGTCTCACCTGGGCTCAAGTCGGAGTAACGTTACCCTGAAGATGGGTGCTTTTCACCCGCCTTCCCTTCCCTCGAGAAGGCTCATTTACATGTAAATGAAAACCTAGGTAGGATCGTTAAAGTATGCTTCCAACTTCGGAGTGTTTGGCTTCTGTCATTTCGAACCCATCGGAGCATTTCAATGCCGTTTCAAATGGTGGAAGAGCGAGATACAGAGAGAGAGAGTAAGAGAGAGAGACTGAGTGACATTCCTAGTTAATTGTTTCCGCGAAGCGTGGATTGAAGGTCGAACAATATATATCATGTTCGGATCGAGTAGTCGCGTTCCAAGAAGCGATTTGTTCTTAAACAAATCCCATATACGTACGTATAAGGAGATTCCTGTGGCGCAAGCTGATTCCTTGATCCTCATCTCCCACGCAGGCTGCCAAGGATCGCAAATTAATCATCCCCCGAACCGCATAATTTGCCCAAAGTCAGAATCTTATCCCGTGAGCTCCAGTAATATCTAATACGCTAAACCACCAGGGCGTGCGTCGCTGGTTATCCATCCATATCTCCACCGTAAACGTGGGGGGAATTCATTGATGTATGGTTAAATCATACCTACTCAGTGCCATATGTGTGCCAGAAATAGCGAACCGTATACCTAGATGCGGAAAGCGCTGCTGAACCGCTGACGTATTTCCGCATTATGGCGCCGTCGGCATATTCATCGATGGATACTATCCGTGCTCTGTAAAGTGCTGAGAGGATCTCACTGCGCTCTAAATGGTGCGACGGACGAGTTGATGGGTCGGCGATTCTAATGTTGGAATCTGGAGCTGACCAGACTCGGCCATTATCATGGGTACCCCGCTCGGAATTGTAGAACAGGGTGGCATTCACACAGCGAAATACTTTTATCGAAAACCCCAGCGTCGGTGCCTCATTAATTATGCAAGAACAATTTCACGCTCGGATGACAAAGGCCTGCGGTCACCGGAAACTCGGTATAGGGCCTCGAGTTCTGACCAGTTACCGGCTGCCCAATGTCCATCATCCGACCCTATGGAATCCGAATGGAAGAGAATTCCTGGATGTTTACAGGCGGACAGAACGCGTCGCAGTATTAATTGTATAGTCCGATTCTCTCCTGGTTGAACGCAATAAAATAATCACAATGATAATCGTAACAACAATCAGCGCCGCAATTAAACCAAGGGCAGACGTCAAAGCTGACGTAATTATCACGTCACGGATCCTCGCAGAACCTTCCAACCCTGCAGTTCGTGGCCCTTGGAAGTTTTGAAGGCGTTCCAATGTTCAGCTCAATGTTTTGCTCAATGTTCAGGAGCCTCGGATTGACTGACGTCAACTAGGATACTCGTGGTTCTAGGGTGCTAAACGAGGTGCTCCCAGTGCGTCAGTGCGATGATCTATCACGATTGCGATCCGAGTGCAAATCTTTTTCCACGCTATATACATACGTATATAGCGTGGTATAGGAAAATGCGAAATTCCAAGGGTTGCGTGTCTTGGATATTGTTCCGCATCGACCTGCAAATGGCTGCATGCTGCAGCAAGGGAGAAGCGAGCGTTGAGTTGACGATAAATCAGCCGTCGTACACTTTTCTCTGAGATTATCATTTGCGTCCCGCAGTGACTGCATTACGCCAAGATCGCTTCCTCTCCTTTCCTCTCCTCACCGCTTCGAAACCAGCCCCGTAACTTATTCGAGAATCTTGATAAACGGCTCGATGTACTTCTCCTGGCGTTAGCTCTATTATTCTTACCGCAAGTCCAACGTGTGCAGACACCGCAGAGCTAAGACCTCGCAGTGCTACCCTGGAGTCAAGTAACTCACTTTCGCTCTCGCTTAGTCTCTCCTCGTCGTCACTTTCCGACTCATCGAGCTGCCAAGTATGGTACCTCATTCCATCTACTAGACTCAATGATTCCGGGACCCTGAAACGACCCTTAAGACCGACAAAACTCCCCTTCAATGACTGTCGTTTAGTACCAAATTAACGACTGAAGTACTCCACGATTTTCACGGTCACTTGGGGTCAGCCCAAGAAGAAGTAAAGAAGAAGAAGAAGAAGAAGTTTTTCAAAATTTGAAGATCCTCCGGAGTTTGGGTTTCAAATTTTTCTCCCAAACTGACATCAAAGCAGACGAATGCCGCTGAGATTAATGATCGGCTTACTCGGTAAGTCAGCCGCGAGACTATCCTGTTAGATCTGTCTCTTGAATGGAGGCATATGAATAGGTGATGCCCTATACCCGAGGAGCGCTAGTCGAGGCAAAAGCAAACACAAGGCACGTCTGCTTGTGCAGCGTTACCCTGAGGGAGCAAGCCAGGGTGTCGATAATTTCGGTCATCCATCACCCCCTGACAGCTCTGTAAATGCTGCACCAAGGTAGCAAATTCTACTCCAAACGTACCCATATACGGCTCGTGCAAGCTCTGGCGTACGACGAACGCCCTACTCGGCCAGCTTGCGTGTGTTTATCGAAGCAGTTTGAAGTAGGTGAAGAATATCTTGCAGATCTTCAATAGTTTTCTTCCGATTCATGAAACAATTTGGGCTTGAAAAGAGCAAAAGCCAGTCTTCAAGCGTGAATTGGGTATTCGAGAAGCGTGACGAGTAGGTATCAGAGAGGTACTTGTAAATGGTGAAATCCTTGAAAGTTGGCCAGAGTTGTTTACGAGGTTGGAATATCGCGTCGTTGTCGCCTGGCCGCAATTGGGTTAAGCCCAAAACTCTACGAAAGCCATTTCTGGCGGCGGTCAGATCCTGGCTTTAGTGCAGGTGTTTGCCTAGACACTATTCTACCGAAGGCAAATCTGTGCCAGGAATCTAGATACATTATAGACGAGAAAAATACGCGTCATTTTTAGGAGGTTAGGAAAACGAGCTGAAAGCTTCTTCATCTCTTCAATGCTTGAAGTGCGTATAATACGTATTAGAGAAATTGGATCGGAATGGGGTATAAAACCTGGGCTGGATTCGATTCCCTGAAATTCCCGGAGGCGTCGAAACGGCGCGGCGGCGACGGTTGCAAAGGGGCCCCTATTTGCCAACTCTATTATTTGATCTTCCAGTTCATCAGAGACTCGCGATAACCTTTGAGATTAAACGGAAAGCGTTCACCTCGTAACTCTCTTTCTTTTGACGAAGAATATCCCACATCGTGGCCCGACTAATGGGGCAAAGGCGAAAACGATATCCACGTATTCTCTTCGGCAGGAAACGGGTGTCGCTGATTCGGAATTTTTTCCTCTTGCCTTTCCCCCATCGGATGCTGTGTCGGAGCTTGAATTTCCACCTACATTACATATCTGCCGATATTACGCTGATGCATGGACAACAAACGCTCGTCGCCTCTGATTTCGACTCTATACTCCTAGCGAAATCGAGAGCTGTGTTGGTGCGTATCGAGAAGAGAATATGTCCACAGACGAAAGGAGAATCGGGCGAAACGTTTAAAATGACTTCTGCCATTAGCCCGAGCACGCGCAGGGTGTGCCGGGAAACCGGCGAGCGTAGGAATAACGTACCAACGAAGCGTCTGCTCGCCAAAGCGTTCTACTACAGCTGAACTAGCAGCAACAATAGCATCCATTAACCTTTGTGCAGTTGTAACTGCAGTCGCGAGATAGCGGTGCAGCAACGCTAGGCCGCCGCCGCCGCCGCCGGTCCATTCGCTTATAACCATTTCGCGTAATCTCAACAAATACATTCATCCACTGCGGAGTGGCCAACGCCGAGTGGAATGGAGGCTGAGTGGACCCAAGTAATTATCGCCAAGTCTGCCGCAGCGCGGTTCCTGCCGCCCGTGATCCTAGTCCTTACAAAGCATCCTCGGACAGGATGGACTTCAGGATTTGAATGAAGGGAGGACGGGGTGAAACTCGCCTCGCAACTTCTTACGGAAATATCCGAGTAACTACCAACACAACGTGCGATGTGATGTAAAAAATTTCGCCGAGCATATACTGAAAATTTTAGACTCGTTGTCAGAGAAGACTTTTCGGTAAGAGTTTTTTTTTTTGGGGCAGGGGCGGGGGAGGGGGGGGGGTGCGACGTAGTTTTGTTGCAAATACCAAATTCAATCAAATAATGGAATCGACATTTCAAAAGAATTTAAGATTCAGGTAAACTTGATGAAACCATTATGATAATTGTTACACTACATTATCACAATAATGATCCAGTCCGAGACAGATTGATTCAACTTACTAACTCAGGAACCTAACAAAGGCTGGCAAAATATCACAGGATCAACGGATAAAAAATTACGAGATTTTTAGATTTTCAAATGTATCCTTCGAACTGTAACGATCGATTTCGGCGACTCAAAGCATCTACTGTGAATAAGCTTATTAATCGCAGTGGCACATTCTCTTGTTCTTATTTCATATAGTCAACTATTTTTCAATTACAATAGCTGGAAAATAATTCCGTAATCTATACGAAATAAATAATAAATTCCCGGGGCGGATCTGATTTTACAAACGCAACAAAATCTATCAGAGTGTAGAGTCAAACTGTTTCGTATGAGAATTTAAAAATCTGAATATTTTTGATTGCGTCGATACGACGTTTACTTAATTGTAAATTAGCTCCAAAATCTGTTTACGGTAACCCAATTTTGACCGTTCAAACATTTTTCCAAGTGTAGATACGTGAGCCTTAGTTTCACTTTCATCGCTAGTTTCTATGCCAATTAAACCTCTTAATCTCAAAGTACGCGGTGCAGACTGTTGCACATATGATGCTACAAGTAATTACGTTATTAGAGTGGAACGAAACCCGCGACTCAAAATGATATCTGGGCGAGCCAATCACCCACCACCACCACCACCACCTCACCGCCGACGCCAGGTGCCCCGTCAGACTGGCTTTAAATTAGTATCGAGCACTGAAGCATCAAAAGTTCCGCGAACCCACAGGAGAGAGCATTTTCGCTTTACAGAGAGTCCCTTTCTCTCGGTTCGTAACTTGCAGACGCGCAACCCCTCGGCAGCTGAGTTTCCACCGAACAGTGTTACTCTTTCATCGCTGCTCGTATTTACATCTGCTTATCCGACACCTATTCGATCGCAGCCTTTGCGGTCTAAGCGGGAGACGTGATCTTCCACGGTGTACTTTGACAGGGTTGCCAACCTTCGGTAACACTTGGAGGAGAAAATTTTGAATGAACAAGAAAATTTAACTCAGGCTGCGCGAGTCTAATCAAGGTCCGATTGACTCGCGGAGAGAGAAAACGCTATTCGATCTGAAAAGTTAATCAAGAGATATGGAAAGAATCGTCTGGTGCAGGTAGGAGGAGGACTTTTTTCCACGTTATAAGACTGCAATTTGATTTCTGCCTAAAGGCCTTTCTCTTTGTATCGAGGATTCTGCTTGTCCGATCTTCCCTTCAGATTGGCCCGAACGAACCAATCGACAAAAGGTTAATATAAATTTCTTCTACATTTACCCTCGCAGAAAGTTATTAAGAAGTAAGGGAACAGCCATCGGGGAGCATCGAGGATATGATGCCTTTACCGGCGAGGCGCAGCCCTCGAGCTCCACCCGGTAATCTTCCAAGGCGCTTTGGCCCTCAGATTGATGCCTTTTAATTTGCGCTTCGGTTAAATTAAAATCGACTTAGTTCCCCGCCTTTCGCCGCTGCTTTTCTCCTTCACTTATACCTTCCTCTCTTTCTTTCTCTCTTTCTCTCTTTCTCACTTCCGGGTTTTTCTCCCCGAGACATCCGTCCGTGTTCGTCCGACGAGCCTACGACGACCTGTACGACGTTGACTTATCGCCGCAGTTTCGCTGATCCCCACGTCCGATTCCGGCCAATTCTCGCTCCCGCGACATACGTCCGTCTTTTCTCACCTCCTCCGGTCGCGTCAGCGTTATTCATTTTCGAGCAATTCATCACCGCCCAACCTCCAACAGCGTCGATCCATCTGCAGACGGGAGCACCGTCGCTTAGTCAGCAATCGAGAGGAGCTTTATTCGATTAAAGTGCGGATCGTTTGAGGCTGTGTCGCCATTTTTTTCGCCCGATTTCCGCCATTATTTGCCAGTATTTATCGCTGGTTCAAACGGCCGTGTTTTCGCACCCTGGGGATGATCGTTAGCTCGCTTGGGGAAAAACAAGGCTCGAGGCCGTCGACGCTGCTCCGAAAACGCGGCTCGAGGTGCCGGCTGCCGTAATTAGCCGAGTTAAAGAATCGCTGCCGTCAAGCTGCAGCGTCAAGCGTTTCCGTCGCGTTTATTTGTTTAATCCGGCGTGCAGCAGACGTCGTCGTCAGTTGGCGTCGCCTCAACCCTCCTCCTCCGCCTCATCCACGAGCCAGGGTGGCAACGTGGCGCGCGACCGGCTCCGTCAACTTGACGTAAATGTAGTCGTTACCTCAACCGTCAAGCCGCCGGCTCTCGAGACACTCGACTTTCGCATTCCGCACCCTCCTCTCTTCCCGAAGACTTTCTCCCGGCATTTTCTCTACGGCTGCAGTTCACGCTGCGGGAGTCAGCCTAGCATTTCAGCGACGACTTCCCGACTCCTCGCTCTCTTGCTTCTTATTAAATGTACTCTGTTTTAAGCCCCCTCTCGCCTAGATTGCGCCATTTCTTAACCTCCATTATACCCACTGTTTTTAGTGCGAATGAACCAAGTGCGTTACTGCAGGTTGAAAACACTGTTTTCTTTCATTCTCGGGGGTATTCGTCACCAGGATTTTAATACCTGGCCAATTTCACAAGAGCCAAAAGGCCACAGCGTGTGCATTCAGCTTCACCAAACAACTGTAATGCGTATAATCATTCAAAGCGTCGAGATGACTGACGGAAATTTTAAAGTTATTTAAAGTGGGATGAGCGGACACGTCAGCACTCGAGAAAATACGTACGTACTCTGATTCAGGAATTTCGTTCATTCGGAAATTATCATTTGTGTTACGCACACGTCGGTCCTTTCGAACTTCGAACAACGAGCGTCAAAATAAGGTGCGGCTCAGCCTATTTACGTGGACCATGCCTCGTCAGAGATCAACAGATCAGTGACTGGCGGTTCTTGTCCAGTACAAAGGAACTGACCGCAAATTTCAGGAGAGACATTAATTCATCAACTACGCCCGATCGAATTTCCGAATTAACTGCCAATCGAGAATTAGCAAGGTTACAAAGCGATAATCACCGATGTAATTCGGCCCTCTTTGACGGTTACACGCGTCTCTGACGATTCTCGTACCTGTCAGGAATTTCAGGCTTAAGGTCGCAATCCCGTCGGCCCGAGAGAGAAGTCATAGAAACTCCCATAAGTGGATACCGAGCATGATCTTGCAGAGGTCGCAAAATGTGGCCCGACTCGGATGGTTGAGTAATTCGATGTAGATTAATTAAAACAGTTCGCAACTGTTGAGGACCCTTGCTAATATTAGTGCCTGCCAGGTGGGCAGCTTTTCCCGCTTTCGGAGCCTTGGGGGATTGTAGGAGAGCCACCTGAGGCTGCTGTTGCTGCTGCTGTTACTGCCACGCCGCTCGGGCAATAACGAAAGTGTTGTTGAACCAACTGCAGCAACTATGATCAGCTCGTGGAAGCAAAATTCCTGGCACAGACAACATTGAAAGCCGAGTCCTGTCTTGGGTGAAATTTGGTACCTTCAATAAGGGGAATGTGGAACAGGTTCCTCTGTCGAAATTGACACTCGACGAAGTCACAGCGGAACGAAGTGAAATTAGACCAACGAGAGGATCGTGCTTTACGTTCAATCTTGACCGACGGGAAGAGCTCTACAGCAGCTGCGATATTGTGGTGCAACGGGAGAATGCATGTACTTGAAAATTGAAATTAAAAACTATGGACCGTTGCGTAAAGCTCGACAAAGAGAAACGTTGAACGAAACGCAAACTAGACGGCTGACCATGCTGGGTGGAGCGAAAATTAATATCACCCTATGCAAATGTGTAAAATGTAACGACGCGCGTAGAAAGTGTGAACTCATACAACGTCCGTTGAGTCTGTCAAGTTTTGACCACGACTATAGAACGACTCTGAATTCTGCCAATTATTTTCGCGAGGAAAGTTTTGACCCAGGCAAAATTTGATGGGTCGAATTTTAGGCTGCTCGAAGGATGCCTGACCTTTCCGAAGAGCAACAATCCTCGAACGACGCTACTTGATATCGGATTTTCCCAGACTAGGTCAATTCTTTTTCCTGCGTTACAGTTTCGCAGCCGGTACATGAAAATTACCAACATCGTGGAGTTCAAAGCGTTCCCTCGGGCTTTGACTCAACAAAAATAGCTAAATTGCCCGTCCTAACTCGCATTGAAATGCCAAATAAACGAGTGAGCGAGCTGAGCTAAACTCACCGAATAAATCATAATTTCTCCGCCATTCGTCCGCTTCCGTTAATAACTTGCGGTTCGCGGTTTAGATCCTTGTAACAACCTACTCTACATCCGAAGTGACGCCTTAGCCTTGACTAATTGTCGAGCGTGTAAATTGAAGTCCCATAGTTTTCTCGTCTGTATAAGTTTTCGATGGAAAATTTCAGGAAAAAGTAATTTTGCGAGCTGCCAAGGTGTAAGGGAAGAATTGCGAAGAGCACGAAGGCGTCTGCGATAAGAGGATACGACGCCGTGACGTCGACCCTTGCATCGCAAGTATATCCGGCACTTTCTAATTTGCCGCTAGGTTCGACGATCGGTATATCAAATGGAATTTTCTGATCGACGACAAAGTTCCGTTATACCTTATACTTGCATAAGGTAGCGATCATGCACTTCCATTTCAAGATCAACTAACCGCTCCGCCGCGTCAGATAACTTCACAACCATGCATCACGATTATATTATATTTGAGATTTATGAAGCTAGACAACGATGGCTTAAAGACGACAGAATCGTACAAGTACCACGAGCATTAATTATAGACGGAAACTAGTCTGCAGTGGGATTTAAATCTCGATAGTTTGAGCTGATTGATGGGCAAACACGAGTACTCAATGAAAAATTATCGAACATCGAATTGAATCGGTGCTGTCAAAAGATACAGACAGTTTATAGGTATGCATAGTGTACATATATACGTATATAATATTAACGCCATTCGCGGCTTTGATTAGACGCACATAAGTTAAAAATTGACGTAAAAAAAAACCGACAAATTTTTGTTTACTCCCTCAATTGAAAGCTCGGTGTGAGGCTTCAAGAGCGTACTAGTCGAGCTTTGAGTATATCGTTATGCCAGTCGGATTGTAGCCGTTTGTAGGAGGCTGACGACAGTGGCTCAAAGAAACACACGCCAGTCTCTGACCTCGTTGAAAAATATAATATGACTCTTAAGTTTGGAGTGGCTCGTTTTCAGGTAAACGCAACAAAGTCACGCAATTATTTCGCTCGTCAGATAATAAGGGGCCACCCACACTTCTCGGAGTTAAGGGGTTTCCCACCGAGACACACTGTTTCATTTTCACAACGCCATGCGTCGAACCGTCTCTTATCAAGCCGCCTGGCTGAGAATATCTTCGAAAGAAGCTTTCGCCGACAAATTCATCCGGAGTCGAGGGTTTCGAATTCGCGATTCCGGCTGCACGAGCCGTAATTTGTTACTGCAACTGAAATTCGTGATCTGGAATGCCGACAAGAGTTTCCATCGTTTGCGCTCTGTGAATGGCAGTTGACTATTCGACACGACTTACAATCAGATTCGATGCAGGTTCAAGTCTGATAGGGTGATATAAACCAGTACAGAGACACACGTCGACGGACCGAGTGACTTTGGTTGAGAATTTGCAAGCCGTCAATAGGAATCTAATACCGCGGCTCGTCGAAGACTGATAATTACTTGGCCAAGTAATGCTAACTGTAGAGCGTATTTGTCGTATAAACAAAATCCGTTAATCCCGAGGGATTGAATTCTGCAAGATCGCTCCGCGTCTGTAATAGTTGAGTAACTCGCTTTCGGGCGGAACCAGACTCGAGCAGAACCGGAGTATGAAACTTGGTTCGTACGTACACACAAAGATTCCATTACTGACGGAGGGAAACGCCATCCTCGTTAGAAAATTTGCTTGGCCAAGTTTGCGCTGAGGGGGTTGAAATTCGCACCGCAACATCTCGCAGCTAGTGATTATGCACGGAATCGTTATAAACCTACACGGAATTCCGCCACGACAAGACTAAATCAGCGGGGGGAACATTTTTTCATAAAAAAATTAAGAAAAAGAGAAGAAAAACGTAGAATGCATTGTTGTTTTCGCGTCCTGCGAATCAACGACCGTTTACCAAATCTGCAATGTCCACACAGATGGAATGCCAACGCAGCGAATGGTGTCCGGTATGCATATGGTGACCAGCCAGCACGGTAATTATCTTCTGTCAATTGCTTATCGATTTCCACCAGTATCTGATTCCCCGCGAAACTGTATCGGCGTAAATTGACTATGCGGCAAACAAAATTCTCCATTCAGCCACAGCGGCCGGTAATGTGCGGTCAGACATCCGCATAAAATATTCAAATTACGGCTTTGCCTCTTAAGTCAGCGTGGGCAATAAATTAAGAGCTCTTGAACTATAATCGCGCAATAAAGCTGTTTTCGCGAACCTTGAACCAGCCTTGAACACATCGATTCACTCAAAATTCCATTACGCAAATACACGAGTCGGCACATGTCAATCTATGTTAGCAATTTTTTTACTCTCACGGAATATCATTAACATCTAATTGTTTTTTTTTTCTTCTTTGCGAAGTTTGGGAATTGCATTAGCATCGCACACGGAAATCATCCTTCGTTCGCCTGACACTGCAGTGAATCACGGTGAAAATTAATGGCGTTTGGTGATCAGCATTAATCACGGTTACCGCGTCTGAACGTTCTGCCTTGAAATTAGGCACGTACGATAATTAGGCGGGGGATGAGACTACCCATTGTGGGTTTGTAGCCTAGCTCGACAGGATAGTTCACACCATCAATAGTGATGAACCGTGACCCGTTCAACCACCATTGATAATTACGCGTTGAAATTATCGCCGCATTATAATCTCTCTGCATCTCCCGACAAATGTTTCTATACATAGTTCGGAATGGCAATTGGGCTAAGCGTCTGTCGTTTTTTATTGCAAAACAGGAAATATTGGTATTGAAATATTCCATTGAACTCTCGTCGAAAAATTTGATGCGTTTAAAATATGAATTCGAAGTATCAGTAAATTTATGGACGAGGCGTTTTTTGAGTTGGGAATTTTGACGGGCGATAAATATTCATCTTTCTATACCGTAAGGTTCAGCCGTTAATCAATCAGCTGGTAACGCGCAATGAAGATTCTTTGAGTTTTTAATTAATCATTCAACCTGATGATCCGTTCACGTTATTAAAGCTCGCGATCTATCTACTCGAAGTTACGAATACGTGCCGATATATTTTCTTCTATATTGGAGTACCGCGAACCTTGCGAAACGTGGAATAACGTTCGAGTAATTCGAAACCCGTTTTCATGCGCAAATGCAATACCAGCTTTTACACGACTTTCTAAGTCAACGTCGTAAAAATCCATTTTCCACCGTGCTTCGTCCTTATTTTTTTCATTGCTCCAACACGGCGTCCGGTAATCCCTGCTGCGACTGCACTCCAGTTACAGTAAAAGTTGCGGGCACCATCCGGACCGAAAATGCATACGGACCAAACGTCCGTAAACAATCGTTTGAACTCCTCCGTTCTTTATGACAAAAAAATTAAAACAGGTGACCCCTCGCTGCGGCGGCCATGGTTGATAAAAATTTGCTACCGCAATGCAGCATCAGCTTCTTTTTATCCGAGTCCAATCCGGCTTTAAGCCTATCGCATCCACACGTGTAGCTTATATCCGAGTTTGGAGAGCAGCCGCGTGTACTGCGTAACATAAATTTGGATATCCATCGATTTCAATCCTCGCGAAAGGCGTGGAAAAGGCGGAAATGAATGGGAGAAAATTATAACCATCCCAGACTCGCTTAGACTCGGCTCCATGCCACCGGATTTCATTACGGCGTTCTTTGCAGCGGAATTTGTAAAACACCGCGTTTGCTTGACGCCCACTTTGCTCTTTCACTGGTAGGCATTACCCGTCGGTGATGCTGCATCTCTCGCACTGCGAATGCGGATGAGTGCGGATTAGTCGTGCAGGGAGAAAATGAAGAATAAAATGGATGAGAAAAATTCGTTATATTTGTATGCATTGCGGCCGTCCCGACTCTCCGCGTCCTGTAGAGGCGCTGCGGGACGACTGCGGTGCTGCATGACCGTGGTAACGCCATCACGGCGGATTCGGGTAATCTGGTTATATTAAACGAGTTGTAAAATTCATGTCCGCTCGATACCAAATCGCCAGCCAACAGGATAACCTAATAATCATACCGTCCCCTTTTTATTTCATCATTTTATTTTACACTTTTCAACCGCGTACTCGCCAGGAGGTGGAAATCGATCTTCCGCAACATCGGGAAATTTCAAGTCAACTGGATCACTTTGAGAATCGTTCTGTCGGTAACTTTCCGAAACCACTTTTTGAAAAATCTTATTTTTTCCCTTAGTGCTGAACGAAAGTGCTAAACACTTTAACAAGCAAGCGCCGGAGGCTCGACGAACGAATTGACGCTGAATCTGTTCAGAGATTATTGAAGTTGTTCGAAGTAACGAGAGACGCGCAAATCTTTCGACCTGTGACAGTTGCGCCGATCCGGCGAATCTCATCTCACCCTTAACGACTCACGCACACCGTTTCCATAATCCTGGGGGTCAATTAGCAATCGAATTCAAAGTTCGTAAATTGAAACGTTCAATGGAGTGGAGGCCCGTCATTTTGTCTTTGAGTATAGACCTAATTCAAGATCCCTCTTCGCCGTTCCATTGTCTGAAGATTTCTCGGAATTCCAAAGTCACACAAATTGATGTAAGTAATTGAACAGCTAGACTCCCCCAAACTGGCGACTCCCGCTAAAACTCATTCTTCGGATCGTAGTTAGCAATTGTGCGTGTTCAAAAACGATCCTAAGAAACTGTAAATCCCGTCCAACATCTTTCGAGGATTGAAAGGTGGAGAGAAAAATGGACGAAACAATCTACGAAGTGGACATTTGGTGCAGCATCCGAAACCTGCAGGCTGCCTACGCGGAGCTGTTCGAACACTGGATTATCCGTCGCAGAGATGGATAATTCATTGGTACGATGTGCATGTGAACGATATTAATTAATGTTGATCGACCTAACGTACGCAGGTTTGCCGGGGTGAAGCCAGAGGGTGGATGAGCACAGTGCACACAAGAGAAACTAGTTGCATAACGGAGAGACCAAGTCATTACGTTACGATTGGACGTGTACATTGCTGTTTGTCTATGCGTGACCCTGCATCGTTCTAAGCGAATAACTATTAGCGCCAGCCAACGTCCGGCGTGTCAATACGATCCGTGCATTACTCATCCGCGTGGTAACGGACGTTGAGTGGAAATGAAGGGAGATAAAGACGACGAAATGTGGAATTCTTTTTTAGAGGGCGATGACTCGCCGCAAATCCATGGGTTGCAAGGAAGATATTCCACGTAACCATGGCCGGCCACACCGGCCCGTAAAATTATATACACCTATAATAAGCGTGCGGATGGTAATAGTTTAACGCGTTGATACGAAAACTTTACGGCCTTACGAGGAATAAAAGTTGCTACTAATTTGCTTACAGGTAGGATATAGAGAGCGTTTATCCGAGGATGGGAGAGGATAGGAATAAACATTTTATGGCTCAATTCAGACCCAAGTTAAAGCTCGAGCTGGAAGTTTTTTTATAGATTCTGAAACAACGCGCCCGCGGAAGCTCGAGTCGTTTCAGCTTCGCAGGCAAGCAGCTTCGCTTCGGTAATAACGAGTTTCCGGAACTGCGGTTCCGATCTTTCGAAGAAGAATTTTATACGTTGGATACTTGTTACCGCGAGGCAGGTGGAAATACCCACTTCGCTTTTGCACGGGGTGAGTGTCATTATTTTCGCACCACCGACCATCGACGTAAAGCCCAGACCCGAATCAATGCTGAGAACAGAGACGACCTGACCCCACGTGTTTCCAGGGTACACTTCAGGGTAGACAAATCGGATGGAGGCTTCGCTCTTAGCTTTTGTCGCCGAAACATACAAATGGGGAAATCTCTGAGGAGATTTCAGTCCTCCCAGATATACCGAGAGAGTCAACTATTTGCATTGTTCTCGAGGCTTGAGAAAGGAAGAGCAGCCAGGCTCACGGATATGCGTACATCCTACTCGTTTACCTAATCAACTAAGACCTGCCTCTGCATTTGACTTGGCTAATCTCTCAGTGTACTTTGTACGAACGTCGGAGAACCGAACATCTCATCAACGTGAGCCTACCCATCACGACTTGATATGCCAAGTTAACCAACATCATTCATTGTCGGTTGAAGAGACGGTGCAACGTTTCTTAAGGGGGCTCCTTAGTCGATTTCAACGTGCAAATTTTCAGTGAAATTTTTTTTATCGTTGGCTTAGCTACGCCGGCTTTGAAACGACAGTCGACATGATGTGATTCTGGGACAGCGAACATGCTGCCCAATCAGAGAAGTTCACGGAGGCTTTTATTTGCCCGAGGAACATGGAGGACAGGGAAACTCATCGGCAGTCGAGCTTGAATTCGCTTCGAGAATTCCGGAAGAGGCTGTCGAGGTAAGTCTGATTGGCCACTGCGTCGTTAACTAGAAAGGCTAGGCGTCGGAGAGCGGAGGAAACCGTAGCGACGAGACACTACGTAAGGTGGTAGGTGGGTACCACCTACATACCGCATTCCTGTAGCAACTTATAATTCGATATAGAATCCAGTTCCGCGTTACGTCTCGCAACGCTGCGGCTGCGGCAAGATTCCCGCATGGTTTTCGGCTGCAAGCTAGGGCTGAGACGGTTTAATTCTACCCTGATTATATCGGCGGTGTTTGCCCTGCGCTTCAGCCCAGATCTGCATAGACGAACGACTCGGCTGCTGCGACTGCTGCAGCGTTAAAGCTTCCGCGTTGCGTGAGGGTTTCGGAGACTCTCCCCCGCCCCTCATCCCCCATCCTATCATCCCCCGCGTAATTTAACCGCGCAGCAGGTGTTGGTGCAGCGGCTGCATGCAGACACGCGGGTTACACGCGGTGTTGGTGTTTCTCCATATGTCGCCGTTGAAAATTCCGTCGGTGGTGACGCTGCTGCAGTACTGCAGTGCACGGAAGCGAAGCGAGCGGCGTCGCCGACTCAGCGGATTGCTATCAATGGAGACAAATTGAATTTTCAACCGGCTGATTGATGAGAAGCGGACAGAAAAAGTTGCAGCAGACACGCGCGTCCGTTTTGCCTTCTGGATGGATTCGCCTCGCACCTTTTAATTCGCCCCGGGAGTTGCCGCGCGATTCTCGCGCACTCGACGAAAACACGGGAATCTCGCGGAGAGCTTTTCCGCGTAAACCTCACCCCGGCGATTTGGCGGTGATACGAGCTTCCGCTCCGCCTAACCGACGAGAGATATCGAGATATTATACGACGATAATGGTCCATTCAATAACATCGAAAAGACTAATAGCGCCGGCGTTGTGGGTAATGGTGGGGGTGTCCCACACCCCCTGGTTTCGTCCGGGGCTGCAACCCCGCCGCTGCGCCACCTCCCAGGGTGACAAATAGGCGCGTCAAACAGAGCTCAAATCGCATCGCGGGAGGAGAAATGCACCGCTGGACCAATATCCGGGAGTGCTCCCTCCTCCCCCGTCATTATCCATCCCTCTCCGGTGAAACTGCGCCAGCGATTGTTACACCGCATGCAACGTACCTAACTCACGGTAAATGCGCAGCGTCTTATGCAGCTCGTTCCGCTGTTTCCGGTTCTCCAGGGCGCGGCTCCTCTTTTGCATTCCGAAAACGTCTCGTCCCGCGCCAGACGTAAGGGTTTCAGCCTGCAGGAGCTGCTTCGCTAATGTTTGCAATTTATTGGGGCGCGTGCACGGCGGATTTTACTCGTTGCGAACCGGCTGCTGCAGCGCTGCGGTGAAACCAGGCACATTGCAGCTTGCAGCCCACTTGAGGTGAGGCACTGATAGTCTGGCTGCACCGGCTTCCCGTCCAAGTATCACTCTATTTGCCCCTCAAATATTTGCGCTTTTACCGTCGAACTCCGGATTCGCTTCCTCTCATCCCACGCCGATCCTACGTAGCCACTTTGTATACGCCTCAAGCATCGCTGGCTTATTTTCGCTGCGAAAAGAGAGGCATCGAAAACAGGAAGAGGCCCCAAAATATCAAACACGCGCCTTCGGCTAAGGGTTCACGCTTCAACGAGGTGTTTGCGGTGAAT
Organism: Diprion similis; assembly: GCF_021155765.1. Lineage (NCBI taxonomy): Eukaryota > Metazoa > Arthropoda > Insecta > Hymenoptera > Diprionidae > Diprion > Diprion similis. The sequence goes on along the minus strand of NC_060115.1, from coordinate 4,686,839 downwards.
CATATGTCTACAGGTACCTCTATGGGGCTTATGAATCAACTTCATAGATTATCTGCGAAGCTTCTGTAGATGCTGATAAGCCCGGAATGAGCATGTGAAGCTTCTCATACATCGTACGTTGCTCCAACAGATTTTGCTGTCTTCGCTCACGGTGAGTCAATTTTGGTTTCAATTACATCTCTTGTTTATCGTTATAGTCATACGACTGTGGGTTGACATCAATGCGATGCGATTGATACGATTTTGACAAAAGGAGAGTCGAAAGCTGTTATAGTCAGATTAATACGAGACGACAGCGGGAAATACTTCGTCTGGCAAAATGGTATTCCCGTATTATATCTCGCCCCGGGTTCACAAGTATTTTTATTTTTCTTCCCTCCGAAAGATAAGACGTTTACGAGACGGGCTTCCCCAATGCTCGAATTCAAAATCCTTGAACAGACGTAATTCAATCCGCAGCCCCATCAGACAACAATGTCATACGAAAAAAGCCATCTCCGTAGACCCCAACGTCTTTCCCTCCCTTGGTTCACCTCCCTCCCTCCCTCTCACGAGATATAATGCGTTTATTATATGAATCACGCGTATGGAAATCCTTAGAATAAATTTTATCCGGTCGAAGTTGCGCGCCCCCGTCTAGTCACGCATTTCTCGTAGTCTCATGCCATCCGCGAAGCAACGCGGCGAGAAATATTTGTTCCTCTGGAATTCATGGGGCTGCTTCGTTCGCGGGTTGTACGATGGGGAGCGACTCTTTGTGCCTCGTTTCAATCGTCTCTGCTCACTTGGCGCCCTTCGACGAGCATGGCTGAGCTCTGGTTTCAACCACCGGGTACCACTCGACCCCTCCTTACAATCGGCCTTGGTCGAGAGTTGCACCCCCGCAAAACACGGGGACTGATTTGTTTGCCCGACAATCATTAAAGAGGTATCCCACTGCTGGAGCCGAAGGATCGATCGCTTTTTCAAACCTCTTTTTTTTTATCGCTCTTTTCACCCCTTTCATCTCTTTTGTTTCGCGTTCACCGTCAACCGAGCTTTTCATTACGCGTTCTTTCGTAAAATTATCGTGTCAATTTTTCTCGAATTGACTAGTGTTTTCACCCGCTGAAAGAAAGGTGTTGGGGTTGAAATCGACCGGAGCTTTCACCTGAGGTCAATATTATAGACTATCGAAAAATATCGTCGTTACTATCTTGTAAAAAAAATCCAAAACTACCATGTTTTGAGTAATTTAATCACACCATATTTTTTTCTTTCCAGTACATGTTACATTTTCACGGATTTAAAGCTATAATAATATCTATTCGCTTTTTCACGAATGCTCGTGTCATTCCAAGCGTGGCTTAAGCTGCACGATGACAGTAATTGGAGGACCTTCCTTACGCCGGTTGAAAAGGAAGGAGGAGCCTGATGAGTCGCGAGAATTATTGTTACAGGACGTCGGTGATGTCTCGGGGTGCGTCCATTGTCGGGGCTTTGTCGTCAGGGCTGGGTTGGAAGGGTGTAACCTGGTCTAGACGGCCGGTTTGCGGGGGTGAAATTATTCGGCGCGATGGCCGCCACACTTGCGCCTATTCCACATTCCGCATTGTTGCATTGTTCGCCGGCTGATTGGAATTTAAATTTTATTCATGGGATCGTTCATATCCGGCCGGCAGTTATATATTCAAATCAAGAACCGAAGCGGCTCGGTGCGGTGCGGCGTGCGAAACGCGCGCGGATCGTCGTAACCCCGTCGGATTTCGCCGCCCCTCGAACGGCCTTCACCCTGCCAAACTCGCCCCGCTCCGGAGCGATTTTGTCGATATCCAGTGATGGATGAAGCCCGATTCCCGGCCTTGCAGCGTGGTTCCCAATTCTCGGCGACCGCATCGCGCCTCAAGTTTTCAGAAGGCGATTGAAACGGCCGCCTTTCCGCCAATTTTCACGGAAATATTCCGGGCTGCGGAACGCAGCTAAGATTTTAAGACCGTTTTCATCCCGCGGGATATCGAACGACCCCTTAAATCGAGCTTGAACCGTCTTCCGGCGTCCCACCGGAAGTAACCTGCAGCCGCAGCTATACTCTATGCAGTCTCAGGTAAATTGCAGCGAAATTTGTTCTACTTGCCAAAAATCGAGGCTCGCTTATTGATGCCTGGCTCGCCGAAACTCCGCTGAGGGACTCGCCGTAGGCCGGTCACGGACGCGATGCACGACTGATTCCTACCCTCGACCCTCCCCTTCGCCTCGCCTCGTCCAGCCAGTCCCGGCCTTTTTCCGCTGCCCCGACTCTGGCCACTCGCGGAATCCTAATGTCTCCGTTTGACGTCATGCCAAATACGTGTAAAGGCGCCCTTTTCCTTCGGTAGCACGAGATGCCAACCTTTCGAGCTGCACCGGCGATCTATATGAGCGTCGCGACGCGTCCGGGGGACCGTCCAGCTTCTTGATCCTTTTATCGATATACGCTCGCGTGACAGTTTCCGCCAACTGCAGTGGGTTTTCCGTAACTTCCAAAACGTGATTCGTTAAGATTTCAGATTTGACTGAATTTTCAAACCGATAAACGTGCGAGATAATTATTCGTAATACACGGTATGATAAAGCGAGTCAATCCGTCGCGTCGGCTGATACAAACGTAACTACGGGAGAGTTTACTCTCACGCGGTAAATGGTAAAGCAAACGTTATAACTGCGCCTAATTATGCGCATTTTCATTCCGGTTATACATACACAGTTATACAATCACGCTCCCGATTTGTTAACGAGGTATTTGACTTATTAGTTATCAAACGAAGGGGGCACGATTCGGGGGGATCACAGTGTCAACCCGACTTTCAATAAACTTTTCGACGTCTTTTTTAACTCCGCTGCGCAACTGCGAGCAATGAAAAAATTCCCGGAGCCTCGAGAGGCAGCTCGTGGCGAGAGTATGAATTTCGGTTTAATTGAACTGTGTGTGCAGGAGTCCATTATGAACTTCAACCTCAACGAGGGGAGAAGCCGGTCTGAACCGCTAATGTTTGGCATTAGACCAACAGTCGGAGAGAGTAACTGGTTCGAGTCGAGAACCACAATCGAACCCGATGCTTCGTTGAGGGGGAAAAACCTTCCCTCTTACCCACGACAAACAGTCGAGGCGAATTACTCACACACCTGCAGCCATGATGCCTCTCTTCGTTTGCCCAGACTTTTCATGATTCTGTACAAGTCAAGTTTCACCCTACCTACGTACCTACGTACCTACGTAACTACGTATTGCGTACTCGAAAAGGAAAAATCATTTACGCAAATAGCAGCCCTCACGAATCGTTGGGGGTTTGTTTCGATTCAAGTTCACGCATACGAGATGCTCTCCGAGTGTGTTCGGGGCGCAGTCTGCTTCCACGACCTTCCACCAGACCGTCAGGCTATACGTCAGCGTCGTCCGGCGTTAGGTACGCGTCGTCTAACCGACAAACCGACGTCCCGGCGCGGCGCCTCCGACGCATCACACATCAGCCACGGATCGCGTCCCGTGTCACTGGCTTCCGGTCTCTTGCTTGATCATCGACCCACTTGAATTCATCCGACGCATCAGGTCCAGAATCGAAGTATGCACATGGGGTAAGAAGTCTCGATTGAACGCGTAATTAAGAATTTCCGGGCTACTCTTGATTCTTTGTTGCTGAGTTGATAAATTGAAAAAAAAAAAATTAGGGAAAATTGTTTCCGTATTTGTCTTTCCCTGTTAATACACTGCAGTCACGATATTCAATACTCGGCGAAATTTAAGCCTGCGCTCTCTTTTCATGTAAAGAAATTCGTGAGTCAAATGAAAAATGGCTAAGTGAATTGGTCCAAAAATTATGAAGAAAAATTACGGTTCATATAAGAAACTAAGAGGCTCTGGTAGTGAAAACTTATGATACCATATTATGAGGTCATTCGGGGTTCGTCGTTCCATGGGTTCTACTTTGTTCACGAAAAAAACAAGTAGCCAGACATTTCTTAGGAAAAACGGAAAGCTTTATGAAGTCTTACTGCCAGGTCATCACATTTTTCAGCTCCGTTGTAAGAAAAACTAATTATAACATTTTATTCGTTACAAATATTTACTTTCAGTTTTTCTTCTTTTTTTTTTTTTTGTTTGTTTCAAGCAAATGTATTAACGATGTTATCAAAGTCAATACCTTTCAGGATTCAAGTCCAATAAAACGGTTCATTAATTTGACTGACCTTCTTGCTGGGATGCGGTTCATCAGGGAATAAAACATTTCAATTTTTTTTTTCTCATTTTGTTCTTCTTACTCATAAACTACATGACAAATAAAATCAGAAAATACTCGGCGTTGATTTTCTATCCCTTGATACTTAAAACTTGAACCCTTCCTCTTCAGGGTGACTGTAGTAGTAACTTCCCTTATCCTTTATTTTCTCTGAGAAAAAATTAGCGCTAATCGTAAGCGAGAAAGAAGAATCGCCCAATGTCGAGCGCAGCTTCGAGCCTCCCTACGACCCAATCAAAATCAAGGTTCAAAGCGATAAGGACGGGTATCAGGAGCGCGATTAGGTTGGCTGGATGTATTATCCGTCACACGCATCGAGTGGCCCGTACGGCGTTCCCAGCGGACTGTGACACCGATTCGCAGCGACAGATTGGCTCGGATAAATTAATTTCATTTACCACTGATTTAGGTAGATAGCACGGGTGAAGGGAGTCAGTCAGTCGCTCCGTTGTACACGACGCGACGCGACGTCGTCCGCCCCACCCTTTGATATTAAGGGCTCAAGTTTAATCGCGCGATAGATTAAGTTTCCTGACTGAATCACGCCGCGTAAGCCGAAGGCTGGAGCTTGAGCTGAAATATATTTCAAAAATTGACGTCTGTCTAACCGTTCGCGAAATCGGTACATTTATCTCGCCAAATATATTGAGATCCGACGATCGTCATCGAGTTTCATTAAAAATCTATATCTTTCGTATTTCTTGTCGAATATTAGTCAGGACTTTCCTTCTTTGGTTTTTGTTCGAAAAAGTGAAGGAGCAATGACTTGTTACGGTTGAAAAAACTACCTCGAAATATTAGCCGCTTGTACATGGAGGTGGCTGAAATAATACCGTAAATATTCGGAGCTGGTGTAGAGAAATGAAATATTCCTTCCCATGATCTTCTATCTATTTCATACTAATTTAGATGCAGGTTATGAAATCTTGGATAGGTATTGAAAAAAATTTCAATCTTGCAAGTTTTATAAAATATTTTTTCTAACCGTATAAAAAATTCTACGACTGTTCCCCAACTTCGCTTCAGTATTACGACTATTCCAAACTCTCTAAATTTCCAGTTTTTACGACTATCCTGATTATACAGAATTTTTTTTTCCGCTTTTTTTTTTCTTCTACCGTCTTCTCTATGTCGCCATAAAGAGAAATACGTACACCTATATATTATGCGGTGAAAAGTGTGTGGTGAAATACGATTTTCTGATGAATAATCGGGGTAAGCAAAAGAAAGAAAGAGAAAAAAAATATCGTACGAACGATGCGATTGAAAACTCGACGTTTTAATTAATCGAAGTGATGCTGCTGCAGTGCACTTGAGAATATCTGATATCGCTTTGAATATTTTCCTTAAAAACGGGGCGCGAACGGGCAAGAATCTTAATAATACAATCTTGGCATCATTAGCTTCAGAAACGGTGTGAAGTTTTAATTAGTTGTGTAATTTCATTCGGAAACACTCGCGGAGCCCTGCAACGAGGACTTCCATTGTGTTTTTATTCATGGCTAAAGAGATAGCCGGCATCCCTATATATATAGGTAGATTCCGGCTGGGGTGGCGGTGGCGGAACATCGAGTCTCTCCTTCTTCTTTCGTGCTTGCAAACCTCTCGCCGTTGCTCTCTGGCATGAAACTTTAACTTTTGCCCTCTCCTTTCGTGCTCTCCTCGAAGCAAGGCCCCGATGGAACGCGAGTCCAAAGGCAAACGAGGCTAGAGAAACTGCGCGTGGAAAAGAGAAGGGGTTGCGTAGGCGGGTATTTATCCGGCAAACCACCGCCGCCCCCGGCAATTCGAATTGTTTATTAACGCCCGGCGCGCCGAGAGGCGGAGGCCTTGATTGAGATTACGGCTGTTTTCGCAGCACGGCTTCAGACGCGTTCAACAATTAAGCTTCGCTCACTTAACGCCCTCGAAATTTCGTCAATGATTTATTTTCCCGAGTCGAAAGTTTGATGGACCCCAAAAATCGTGCGCGCAGCACGTCGCGTAATTATTATGATAACCGAGATTTCTCTCAAGCGTTGAACGGCAAAGCTTCTGCAGCTTTTTGCACGGCTCGCTGTAATGAAAACTTTGGTTTTTTCACCGTCCAAGATAAGGGAGGAAAATAATGAAGGCGAATCTCGGTTCGCTCTTTGTGTGAAAAATACTTATATAAGCTTCATAAAAATTATCTTAAAAAACATAAACAGCGACTCGAGAACCGAGTTCGCTCCAAGAAAAGTTGTAAAATATTTCTTACGAATAAACTAGACACCGTATAGACAATAATATATATAATAAATATGGAAAACCGTTTATACGTTATTTGACGATAAGAGAAAATTAACTATAGGTACCTATCGTATATTCAAAGCCCACTCTGGGCGGCGCAAATTCGTTGTCGCGTTTACCTCAAGTTTTAATAGAATCTCTTTTATACTCGCTTTCGCCTTGCTGACGAGGTGATATCGAGACAAGCCGATCCTTGGTTTGCGTGAGGTACCTATATAAATGCGTTGTGGATATTTTAAAATTTCACAAGAAAATATTCTTCAACCCTCGTGTAATTTATACATTCGTGAGAATTCGATCAATTTCGTCAACTCGTCAACTTTCGTCTGTGAACTGCAGCTACTGCATATACTTAAATTCTGAAAGTGTTACGTGGTTTCCATTTGTATAATAAACCAGGTTGCGAAGACCTGACAAAAAATAATTTCAATATTATTAGTGAGGAAAGAAATTTGCGCTGGATCTATGAGCTGGGCTAGAGGAAAGAGATGCGATAATCGAGGGTTGCTCAGGAGGTTCTTGAACTTATTAGACCGCGGCAAGACTAGTGGAATAACAGGCGAGATGAAATTAAAATCGAACAATAACAAGCGAGACGTGTCTGGCTGCAACGAAAGCGATCTTAACCGAGAAAGACGGCGATATTGCAGAAGGTTGCGGAAAGAGGAAAAGTCGGATTTTGCAGTGCGAAACGGAAAGAGAGAAAGAAATTTGTCAACGAATAGATGTGACGGAAAATTATAACAGAAAAAGAGAAGCATCGAGTGAAAATTGCGGTGCGCGTTACTCGGCCCCGTTACCAAAGACGCGCGGTTAAATTCGCCAAGTTTTCGCGCAAATTAACGAAGAATTAAGTCGTTCCTGAGCCGAGAACGAGGCAGACGACGTCGTCGTCGTTGACTGCCGACGACTACGGAGATAATATTCGCGAACGGCGGTCCGGGTAAGATATCGAACCATCTCATTACGATAATTTCCCAAGAGATGGCTGCATTTTTCTGATTTCCTTTCCTCCCAGGTCGGTGGCTCGGTATATTTCTTTATTTTCCGCACAGTGCCGCTTGGCAAAGGGGAGGAGGAAGAGGAGGAAAGACGAGCGAGCTGAAGTGGAGAAGAAAAGCCTGAAGTGGTAGGTGAGGGACTTTATATATCGAGGCGCGAACCGAAAATGAAACCATTTATTGGAGTCTGAAGACCTGCGAGAGAAGCTCGGCGAGAGGAGAGACAGGAAGGCAGGCTGAGGTTTTCAGGGATTGCGGGATAAAGCGCGAGAGATAAGTACGAGTTGAAATTCCCTCGAATAACGCGAAATAAGGGAAGAGAAAGAAAACCGAAGGCGGAAAGCGGAGAAGGAGGAAAAAATCGATGCCGATTAATACGGTACAAAGCTCACCGTGAATAAAATCAAACGCATTTCTTCAATCATTCTGCAGAGCTGAAAATGGGGGAAAAAGAGGATGAGGAGGGTGAGGAGGGTGAGGTGCCGCCAATATCCCGAGGATTGTTGGAATATTCAGATCAGTTTACTTTGGGGTCGCTGATTAATGCGTCTGCATTAAGAATACCTCGGCTGACGGGGAGAGGAGGGGGGGATCGTCTTCGTTCCAGCGAATCGCGCCGTCTTAAACGCCGTCTCCTTACGGCCATGCACGCCGTTTCTTGCCGTGGGGGTTAATTGTCAGAAGCTTTTCCCCGTGTAGATACGCTCTCTATTTCCGGGCCAAATACCGCGCGCTGCAACCTGCAGGGTTTATACTTCTCCAAAGGGTAGGTACAACAACCACCACCACCCACCTCCCTACTAATACCTTAATGCCGAGGAAAATGCACCGCCAAACGCGTGCAAGCGGCTTGGAAACAATGACGTTGGCTGGGGGTTGGTAGACGGTAAGCGCTACCTGGAGAACGCTTACCGTTAAATCAACGAGCCGTTTCCTGAATTGCGCAGCCACGCAACTAGTAAAATACGAATATGTACCCTTACAAGCGTGGAATTGCAGTGAAATTTCCTCGACGGACCAAAATCTAGGAAGCAAAAACCATCGAGGGTGCGTGATTCTGGAAAAATTCTGAGGTCAGAGATCAGGATCTATCGAAACTCCGGTTGACGCGTGCGAAGGGGCGAGAGGGGGGTAAAGTGGAGACCTTAAAATCTTTAATATCTCACAAAATTTGGGGGCGAAGTGGCCCCTTGAATTTTTTTAAATAACAACGGATATAATTAACCACCTCAACTTTTTATTAAATATGAATTATTCGGAAATCATTTATTCGAGTAATCGCACAGCTCATAACGCGAAACGTTTCAAGTTGTGCTTCACTCTCAACTCGTCAAAGTGAAATAATTTTCTGAACTTGAATTGATGATTACTTTTTCTCGAGAAAGCTCGATAATAATTTAACACAATCGTTCATATAAAAACTGAACATTTTATTCTAATTTTAGGCATTATTTTCTTAAGGGCCCCACCATCCCCTATTTTGCTGGAAACAACAGGGACTATCTTTCACTGTACACGTGAAACAAGCGAATTCATCTAGATATGAAAACGAATACGAAACCGGTTGTTATTAGAACCGCAATGCGTAAGCCGCGGGTCCCCGGAGCTTTCGGGGTTCGCGGGATGCCGGGATCAGAGGATGTAATTCGAGGGGCGCACGCGCAAGTCGCATTGCTATGCACCCGAGGCGAATCGGGTGCAATTGGCAATATATCGTTAGTACGAGCGGTGGATGTTAAAATGGTTGGTTGGCGTGTTGGCAGACGGCTCGGGTCTGGCGTTCCGAGTTTCTGGAGAGGCGAGAATGGCGCGGCTGCAGCCAGGATCGTCGGACGATTTTAACTCGCGCCAACAAATTGAAATAATCTAATTTAATAGCCGGGTTTGTCGGGAGGCGCGACGACGTCTCGCTCAGAGGATTCCGAGGCTTGGGAATATCATGCTTACCCAGTACCTTCCACTACCTTGAACCTAAACGAAACATAGAGCCGGCGAGAATTTGTCCGCGAATTTCACGGTGAACAATCCTCCCCCTTTGCCCTTTCTTTCCCTCTCCTCCCACCACACCTACTTCGGGCTGTAACCGGTTCGATTCGTTCTTATCTCGCTTCTCGCCCATCCGCGAATCTCGACTCAGCCAAATTATTTCGCGGGTCAAAGTCTGCGGAGAAGAGCGTGGAACTGTTCTGAGATTAAAAGGAATTTAGGATTAACTTCGCGGCGGCCGGATACTCCGGATCTTTTTTCTTTGTTCAACCGCGAATCCTGCAGATACTGCAACGCTCATCGAAAATAGGGGATGGACGAGAGGCTATCGCTGGTCCAGACTCGCCTTTGTCTCGATGAGAGTGTTTCGTGGATTAAGGACTATCAGCGGGCGAGCCAGAAACCGTTGGAATGATAACGAGACGAAGGAGGGTCTGCGGCACGCCAAAACTTGATTAGAGAAAGTCGATGGTGAGGTTTAGTTTTCCGGTAGACGGTGACTTCTTAAAAAAGACGCGGGTGTTAATGGAGGCGATCAAGTTTACGGCGGGGTGAACGAAGAGTGGAAAATCAGAAGCGGACGCGCGGAGTCGAACGCCGGTTATAAAATATTCGAACTTCGCGGGTGGAGAGTTTGCAAATTTATGGTAATACCGGATCACGAATCTCCCAAATGAATTTAATTTAAAGTTTCCTGCACTGCAGCAACCGGCGGAGGCCCGGCAATGTAGTTTGCAGAAAAACTTTAGGACTCATAAATACAATTTGAATTTTCACAATTTCACTCGACAATTTTCGTACTGTAACGGTATACGTGCAGCTATACATATACACATAACGAATAAAAAATCTAGGTGCGGATAATCGCCGGATGCCTGAATCATACCGAAAACCTAATATAAAGTTCCGGAGAACTTTGGCTCGAGGATTTCGTGTTACGAGTGGAAAGTATGTTAATAGGTTACGGATATTTTGATGCGATTCATCCCGGTCCGACTATGATTAGCAAAAATTCACCCTTAAGCTCCGAGGCTCTTTAACGATTTCCTGTCTGGTCACTTCCGCCTGAAAATCATTACGCACTTTTCAATTTTTATCAGCAGCAGTTATTTTGTCCTTTATCATTTTTGCAGATCAGATCTTGGAATCTCCTGCTTCAGCGAATTGGGACTTGCAATAAATTTGCAGATCGACAGGCTTCCGCCTATCCTGAGGGAAATCAGCCAGGTTTTTTCGCCTCAATTCTTACGCACATCCAAAGGCTATGACTACAGCAGAATCATGGAGCATCGAATCAAGACGTGGCAAGAAAAATGGGAGAGATTGAAGGACATTTGCTGTTGGATGATGACAAAAACGATGCGAGCTCAAAGATGAGCGAAACATACACAGAGTGAACGCACGAAGGTTTTTTTTCGAGTTATTTTTTCTTCACTATCGATCAGACGTACGGGTAAAAATATTGGATTAGATATCTGAAAACATCCGTTGAAATGATAAAGCGATGCAAAAATGAAACGCTTGTGAATGGAACTTTATTGGCGCAAGAATAAAGTGCGTTAAAATTAGCGTTATTTTTTTTTTTTACGTTGCTAGCTTTTCTGTATATACACAAGTCAGTTTACAAGTTCAGGTTAAAACTCGGGAGAAGGCAGAGAGAAAAATGAAAGGAAAAAAGTGGAGAGAAAAATAACACGTCAGTACAGCTGTTGGAAAGAATTTAATCTCGGCCAGGGTGGAGGGCAGTAATGATTGACTTTAACCTTCAGACAGGGTCGACTTGGCGCAGGCTACGCAGTCAGACGGAGACCACCGCCAAACTGATTTATTATTATCTCATGCCTCTGTATGTGCAGTATTTTTCCGCCTTTTTCGTTTCATTTTTTACGTCTGGGCCAGAGGGTAGAAGCCTTGACTCAAGGGTCGGCAGAAAAAAGAACTCTACGCCGCTCTGGAGCGCGCAAGATGTTCGCCGCGAGGGTATAAAATATCATGCATTTAAACGGTTGTGTAATATACAGCAAGATATAGCCAAAGCATGTGATCTGTATCGTTCAGCAGCCTGGCCGGCTTCTCTCTCTCATTCTCTCTTCGTATCTTCTTTGACATAAATAATAAGAACTGAGGGTAAGGGGTGAAAAGTATGGGTGAAAATATTACCGGCGATAACGAATTGGAGGCCACCGCCAGCCGCCTTTGCTTTGCTCCTCGCGAAGTAAAGTTCGTCACGTATGAAATTGAAACCCCCGAAGTTTTTTCTGCACGGAGGATTTCCACGCGCTCGTTCTATTACTACGCGAGAAAATGCACCCCCTATGATCTAGATCAGTGTTTTTTAACCTGTGGGTCGCGACCCCTAAGGGATAGGAGGCAAAAGCAAGGGTTGTAGGTCTTGGTGTAGTTTCAATAGAAAGAAAATTAAATACGCCATTTTTGAAATCACTCACATAGTTTTATTTTAGACCTGGGGGGTTGCCAGATTTTCTTGCTTGTAAAGGGGTAGCGAATTCAAGAAGGCTGAAGAAGACTGATCTAGAAGAACAAACGCGATGGGTTCTCTTTTCGTCTCGGTTTCCGGCGAATTCGTCAGAAATTGTAATTCCTTGGTGAGGGTGAATGTCGGTCCCAACCAGACGAGTTTCGAACCTCGGAGGGAGGCTTTTTGCCCTGCGCACCTTATGTTCGGTCTGCCTTATACGCCCGACGACTCGCGAAATACATTTGTGAATTTCACTCCCCCAACTTTTCCCCGGTTTCAAGTGGCGCTGCTGCCGCTCGAGGGTATTCCTTGCCTCCTCACCTGCGCTTCCAAGCCTATCGCGAAAATTCCTGAACCCCCTGTAACTCCTGGGGAATCGCTTTTCTCACAAGAGTCTCACGCTCTTTCACCGCTGGATCGAGTTGACCCGACAACCCCCTTTGTAAGAGGTTTTTTCGAATCGAGCACCTCCCGGAGGTGTCTGACTTCGGGGTTCCCACGATTTTACGTATCGCCACTCGATATCCACGCGATTGTTTATCCCCGCTGTAAGACGGGAGCCTGAGAAAAATCATTTTCCTCGTAATTCGCTCAGCGTAAAGGACGAGGGTGAGTGAGGATAACCCAGAGTCGAAGAAACGAAGGAAGTCGAACTTTCCAGAGAGCTGTAATTGCCGATCGAACCTACGGGGTTGGCCCGTTCTTCCCGGGGAAAAGGACGTTGATAGTGAACCGTAAAAAAGTCCTTCGAATGAGACGGTCTCAATATCGACTTGGTCAGAAATCGTTGACGGAACGAAGCGGATCCTGGATGGGAACGAAAAACAAGGACGTAGGTAATTCACTCTGGGGGGACACTCGCCGGTTCTTATTGGCGAGAGGGAGGGAGGGTTGGAAAATATATGCCCGGAAATAAACCGCTGTGCCTCCAAGATGAAAGGATGATAAAGGCAACCCGAGTGACCGGAGGCATGCAAATTGATAGTAATAGCCGTCCTCCGGGTCCAGACCCAGGGTCCAAAACCAGCGACCCCCGCCACCCCGCCACCCCAACTTTCCAAACTCGAAGTCTGCCGCGCGAACTACCAGTCGGTCTGATTTACATCTCGAAGGGTGAGCCCTGCAGATATGTCCCTTCACTGGCGCGGTGTCCATGTCTCTTGCCCCCTCATCCCCCCTCCCCTCCCTGCCCACTGACCACTCGCATTCGAAAGCTGCAGGGTAACAACGGAGCTTAATAATTTCCTGGAACGAATCGCGGAGCTTCGCTTCTATTCGACGACGAGATCGATTGTGTCATTGAGACTCGGCGTGGTGGAGACCTCCGCGATTTTTCTTCAAGGCTTTCTTTTCACCGAATCATGCATGGAGTGTATAGTGTAAGAAGTTTTATAGCTTTTATCTGTATTATTTGTAAGCCATTGAATTTGACACGGAGAAGTTTAAAATCGAAGGATCGTTACTTGGTGAATCATGGTAAAAACCCAAGAGGTACGATGTTGTCTCTCGGGACGAAGAACTTTCCTTAAAGGACAAAACTGACAGTCCGCGCATATATGTGTGATTTTTTTATAACACTTTATATGTCTTTTCAAAATACAAGAGCAGCAGCTGTGATCCGTACGTGTTTTATGAATTATTCAATCTACTTACCTCGTCATTAAATCAGGGTGCTACTTATGAAACGACATCTATATTGTTAAAAATCACAGTGTTTGACGGTACCAATGCAGCCGTGCCCTTCATTAGACGTCGAGGACCTCCTGGAAGCGGACTTCAGATTCGCAAATAGGTGTTGTTTCACCCTCATTCGACGAAAAAGTGGTAGTGAGATATAAAAATATCGTTAGAAGGTTGCTGGAACTGAGGCTGTACATTCAAGGATCGCGTAAAACCGAACGGGTAGTCGAAGCTGGGGGCGGCGGTTCACCCACCCTCCGGCGGTCGTGAGTTTTGTAGCTCATTGTCAGTAACGCCGTGAATGTAATGTTTTAATCCACGGATTCCTGGCCTCTCTCACTCCTTCCTCTTCTCCCTACCGTTTCGAGCCAAGAATTTATTTGCAATAACACTCGGCAGGGTAATATGGCGAATCTGTCGGCGGGCGGAAAGAGACGGGATATTGTAGGGTGAAGGGACGCCTCGCCCTCACCCTTCCACCTTCAGGGCTGTATCTCACATCTCACACTGCACGGGGGGGGGGGGGGGGGGGGGGTGGCGGGCCTCCGAATCATCTCGGGAAAAATCGTGCCCAGAGGAACGATATCCTAAACGCGCCCGCTCAATTAGGTGCGTTAAAAACCCGGAGTGAACCTCCCTTCGGTTCCCGTTCGCACCGTCCCGCCATAATCGTCCACTTCTGGAGGGGGACCCCGAGTCCGTATTCCCGTCGCCTGTACCCGTTTCGGGAATAACTGCACGGAAGTCATCGCCTCCGGGGTGGCATAGAAACTCCTGCCGTAATAATACCGAGAATTCTAATTCGCTTCTCGCTCTGCGCCTGCACGTGTATGATACCTTTACACCCTTCCAACCATCCGACTTGACTACCTTATACCTTATACCTTATACCTTATACTTACTCGGCTAGACGAGACAACCGGGAACCAATTTCGTCCCGCACTTACATCCAATTTACACAAACTTGATACAACGTGCACACGATTTAATTCCACACCTGAAACCCCTCAACGCAGGGGAATTGAACGTGTTAATAGAGGAGATGGAACCGTTTGAAGGGTTTGTTACGGTTTTTCACAAAGCGTGCATGTGCTGACATTTGCATCTACGATGAGACTCGCACTTCTTCAGCTGCCTCTGGCACAACATTACAGTCGCAGTGCCTTCCGGAAACTAGGTGATGGAACTTGGACTCGGCTTTGGAACCCAAAACTATAACTACCTCTGACTCTTTATAGTGAAACAAAGGTGTGAAACGTGATGAATTTCATTGGAATAAGGTGCATCGAATGGGGAAAATGTTACGTCAAGTCCTGAAAAGCGTGATAATCTATGAGTGAATCTAACGATAAGTAAAAACACGAGAAAGTTGGGTAAAACAACTCTTACCCGATGGCTGAGTGGAAGTCGCAAACAGGCTGTGAGGTAACTTATCACTTTCCCTTAATCCGGATCAGCGACTCGTGGGACTTGGAAGCGCTCAGCTAGAGCTTGCGCCGTTAAATATTCAGAAGAAGTCTGCCCGGGTGTAAATCAGAAGGGCACCCACTGCCTTCGGGAACCCGACGCATTGCTCCTTGGGGACGAGCGAACCTTTGGCTCCCGCTTTCACAGCCACCGATTCCATTCCAAAGCTCGCATCGCCTCGCGAATGTACTCTTCCAATGCCCAGATATGTGGAATTCGGTATTTTAATTTGTGTCTCTCAGATTCAACGCGTCTCGAATCTGCAAACATGTCCGTTTCTCATATTTTTTATCGTTAAATCCTCAAGTTGCTACGCCTGAAAAGAAGAGTAGCGATACGGAGATGCTTTCAGACCGATCCCGAAACGGCTTCGAAACTACTTTTCGAGGCTGAGACTACTTTTACTTCCTTCTTTTTTTCCCTGTCTGTCCTCTTTTCTTTTCACCGAAGACACTTGTTCTCCCCGTGACTGTTAAAGGCTATGACCATCTAGACAGAAAATATTTTTCTCGCTTTTCTGCAAAGTATGTACAGTGTAAAAGTTTATTGCAAAAACCCACTGCGAATCGATAAAATAATTGTGTGGATGTGCGTGTTTAATTAATCAAAAACGAACGATCAGATCAGCTAACTGCAGAGTTTGAGTTTATTTTTCATTTCCTGTATTCTGTAAACGGTGTTTCGAAAATGTTAATAATCTATACGGTAAACAGCTGATAAAAAACATTGCCTTGGAGTATTACGTCCGGTTTTTTATTGGAATTATAATTTTTTCAACACTCGTATGTGTGTGTGTGTTTGTTCTCTCTCGGGAAGTTTTATATTCAACCGGTTACGGGTGTGTAGAATACATGAGTGCAAATGTTTACCCTTCAATTTTCATCCCACAGTTCACGCATGTCTGCTAAGCATCACAGTCTCTACATTAACCTTTGATGCATGTACCTGTAAGTCGTAGAAGGGTATCATTCTTTTTTTCTTCTTCTTATTTGGCTAGCCTGTTTAATATTGCAGTAACAAGATGCACATTATTCAAGAGATTATCCCCTTCACTTTCAGGAAGGGGGTGTGCAGTTGTGTGTGCCGCGGTAATCCTAATATGAAATTGTTATCAGGGGTTCGCTTTAAGGCTGATATATACGGGGCGTGTTTTGCATGAAAGTTTCAAAGTGCGAACGCGTCAAGATCGAGCTTTGCTCGGAAACGTTGCATCGAATTATCGTAGATGCAAAAAAGTCGAATACAGTAGTCACATTGATTCGAAAAGAGTTTGAAATTCGATCGTAAATATCAGGGACCATTTTCGACGAATCTCCCAAGGTTGACAGCCCATTGCAAAAATTGGCGATAAGTTAAATTGAAACGTTTCAATTTCCACACTGATTCTATGTGCGTATCTACTCTACGATACCTACACCAGCCCGTTAATAGTCCTCCACAATGCAAGCTGCGCACGGATCCATCAGATTTTGGACTGCTCGTTTTCCTGATTAAAACGCCCAGCTCGTCGTTTTGTGGTATAAATTGGCAATCGGCAAACGAGAAAATTTCATCCGGACTTCGGCGTGATTTTGGAACCAACCGTTCATGCCCAGCCGCCGGTTTCGCCTCCCTGAACATGTAAATGAATCCTCCAAATAGCGTTTGGATTATGGAGTCAATCCGGAAACACGCGAAGCTCGCTTTCCCTCAGCTTCAGCTTCGGCTTCGATGCGATTCCAGAGATTTGTTTGCACCTTTGTTCAACCCGAATGAATCTCGCTTCGTACATACATATACATACTTCCAAGAGCAGATGCGCGCGCACTTCGTGTTTTCAAGGCAAATTTTGAGCCACCTGATTTAATGGGCAGCGTCTAGGCCGCGGGTTGAGTGCTGAGTAATTAAACGGATCCAAAGCTTTTACAGGGTGCGGAGAATATGCGCCCCACTATATATCCCTCGAACTGCTCTCGACCCGATCACCGGCAGACTCGCAGACGCGGTGAAGCGCGGAAAAAAGCTCAAGAGTCACGTGGGAGACGCTGATTGAATGCTGCGGTCGGTGCAAGCTCATATTATGCATCGACTCCTGCCCGGGTAATGTCAACAGGCTTTGGACTCGCCGGCAATCGACGAGGGTTCAAAAGAATCGACGAATCGCTAGAGGAACGAAAGGAATATACGTGTAGCGAGCCAAAAGGAGAGAAGAAAAGCAGGAAAAAAATTTCCCTGACTTGTTTCTCTGCAGACCCGGAATTAAAGCTACCCCGATTTGTTTCCAACCGATAATAAAAGGAGGCGCGAATGAGCGCAAAGCGTGTAATGAGAAATCCGTTGTACCCATTCCAAAGATTAACTCGGCAGCTCGAAGAGGTGATGAAACGAAAGGGAGTCTTTGAAGATTGAATCTCTTAATCTAATCCAATTAGGCCACGCGATCATGATACCTGGACCTGCAGTTTCGCCTAAGGAAGGATTCTTGAGAGGAATCGAGGCTCCTCAAGTAGCGGGATATATTTTTCCCGTCTCTCTGCAGACGCGCTCGGTTTTCTCGGAGCGGAGTGACGACCAACTTCCGGCTTCGTGCTGATTTTCATTTAATTACGGGAAAACCTTATTATATACTCAGAAGACTACCGAAGCGCTGTTTCTGACTTCCCAGGATCAGACTTAGGGGTTCTGAGCAGAGACGAGAAGAGGGTGGGAGAAGAGACGAGGCGGATTCCTCAGGGAGGACGGTCTCAGGAATTGCATAGGTACTTCTCTTATTTCATTCATTATTTTTATTTCCTTTCCTGCCGTTTTTCACTTTTCACCTTTCTATTTTCACCTCAGTCTCATCTCCCCTGACATTGACAGCGTCTCGAAGAAATTAATTAAGACTTCGATGCCGTTATTAATAATCTCGACCCATGGATCCTCCGTCGGATGTCTACGGTGTAGATGAATATCCCTCACATTTCGCTGTATAACCTCGAACCTCCTTCCACTGTTCTCCCCTCGTTCTAGTGCCTTGCGTATGCCTCACACCCTTACCTATCAACTTATTACATGCCAACGAATAAACGGTTATTAGACTTCACTACTGTACACCTGACAGCGAATAAAGTTTTCCAAATCTTCGAAACCAAGCAGTTGCCAGACAAGTCGCGCTGTCATTCAAGTTTTGATATTTTTCACTATCAGGGGCGTTAATTGAGCCGCAGGTTATAACAGCGCGGATAACGCAACCTGCACTCTTGGAAGTCCCCCCCCCCCCTCCCCCTCAATAGGCGAAATTACTATGCGTCAGAGAGTGAAGACCTCGTGCAGCGTGAGGTAAATTAAAGAGATAATTAAGCGTGTAATAAATTGTACGAAAAGTTTGCGAAACGTGCAATTCGCATGAAGTAACAATATTTCGCTTTGGAGTTGGAACTAGCAGGCTACCTGTGCACAGTTTACGTATAAGGCGAATGCGAAATGCGCAATTACACCGAAAAACTTTATCGTCCTTGCAGTTTAAGAAGAAACATTAATTTGCCAAAATTAATCTCCCTGCAGCGTCACGTAAGCAGAACCTCCAAGAGCCGGAACACCGACTTCTTAGTTCTTAAAAAGCTTGCAGCATAAATACTAAGGCGAGTTCCTCGACGAGTCTCCTGAATTTTTACATTCTCGCAGTTTTCGCGATGTACGTACATGACGTAGTTCTATAATATACTACACGACATTCCAGTTTGAGAAATTCTCGTCGATTACGCACGTCTAATGTAAAAAACTGCAGGCTTTTTGCGCAGTACACCGCCAGAATCGATCAGCAACCGCGATAATTAGCCGGGGATATTCGACTCGTTTGAAAACTAATTTTATTCCAATTTAGAGAGTTTAAATGGCCCCGCAGTATTGCTACTTGAATTCTTGTCGCTCTCGCTGCACTCGTCTCTCTGTTTCCCGTTCGGAGTCTGTCTCCCCGAGTGGTACATTGCATAGCCGGATACAGGTGGGCCAGAAACAGCGTATCGTGAAATTGGTACTTTGAAATTTCATTAGCAAAGTCAGGTCGCGTCACAGATTCAATTAGCTTTTTATTGGATCTCGAACTGCACGACTGTCAAAGCGAAAACCTGTCTCGTCTCGGCCGATGCACGCGTGTAAATTATGTACGTGTACACGTATATGTGTTATATATAGACGCACTGTATACATATGCAGAGGGTGTCCGTAGCCGCGAAGTCTGAGATGTAAGTGAAAAAAATCCAAGCTAGAACCTTCGTAACTGAGGCGATAAATTCGTTAGTTAATTATGGCACGCCGAGTGATTTAATAGGAGTTAAACATAATTTAGATACAACGGCTTAGGTGAAGCAAAGCGGTTGCAGCCGAGCCGCGAGGGCTAGACTCAAGATAACCGAATTCCATTCTCCCGTACCTCGGCAACTAAGTATTTAATAAACACGCGGTAATTAATTACTGCAGAATTATGGGAAAGGAGGAAGGAAGCCGAGGCGAAGAAGGGACAGGCAGGAAAGGAAAGGGGTTGTGTACCGTCGCTCTACAATAATACGACGCGAATAAACCGGGGTGGCTGGTCTCCTCCTCGTAAGTGGTCACGTGACGGGATGTTCCGAAATTTCCTAACGCGGGTTCTATAATAATACGAACGACGAAGCTTCCCTCCGGCAATGATAGCAACATTTCTCTTATACGGCTGACGCAATTACTCGCACGGTGATCGTCTTAACTACGTCGAACCTAATTATTCTTCCATTATCAGGACGACGACGACGACGACGACGACGACGACGACGACGAGGAGGAGGAGGAGTATAAGGGTACGAAGGGGATGGAGGAATGATGAGGATCGAGTCTGTATAACTCGCTCATGAATATAATTTAAATAATAACAGTGATCAATCACTGCGCGACAACGAGAAAACCGCTACGAGTTACAAATGTACGCAAATACATGCGTCACGATACTCGATTTCGTGCTAATTTACCACTCACTTAAAACATCCCCATATAAACGGAGAAGGTCTTTTTATCATTCAAATTTCACAAACTCCCAGCGTCGTCTTATAACGCACCGACAAATGAATACAAATTTTTTGTCCTTCGCATCAAAAGCAGATTACAGGCAAATCTCGAAGATTTGCACAAACACACATGCATAACTGTAGAGGACGATCTGTGAGGAAGACCGCATCACGCGTCTGACGGATATTCTTCAGGGTTAACGAAAGTGCCTGTTGTCGAAGGATGAAAAAATAGAATATATATATTGAAAAAAAAAAGCAGAAGCGGGTGAAAGTGAAGGAAGTTGCGAAAATGTCTTGCCTCCGCACCTTGCGCTACGGGATATATATTCGAGCGTATACCAGCGGCGTAGCTGGAAGGCGAACACCCCGGGAACTTGGGCGTGGGGGGTGCCTGGGGGTTGGGGGTTGGGGGATGGGGGATGGGGTCTTATCTCCGCGCACCGAGATTGGCTTCCTTTCTACCCATTCACCCGCTCAAATGAGTTCCTTTGATAACTGTTGTGCGATCAAGTGTGCTGAATGCTGAAGGGTTTAGTGCACCGCTGCCACCTCTGCCACCGCGGCCTCGCCAACACCGTACACGTTGTTCTGTCTGTATATATATTACATCTTCCGACCTCAGGTGAGTGCGTTACATTTCCTTAAACAAACGAAAATTCTCAACCTATCAAGTTTTTGCGATACGTACGGCTTGATAAATCCGACGAAATCTTATGCAGGAATTGCAAATTGATTATTATTATTTGCGCTAATAACTTCGTTAATTTTTTTTTTTACTTTTAGCGCAATCGTGACTGAACAAACGGTATTTATTTATTTATTTGTATCGATGATATGATGAAATTTCTTGCGATTAGACTTGACGACGGTAGTCGGTCCTTCATGATTAGTCCAGGGTTTGATTGCCACCTAAAGCAGCTCCAGACTCGAAAGTATCAAGAATAAATCGAGTGGGTTCAATCGACGTTTACCGTTGATCGTCTCAGGACGCGAGGAAGACGAAAATGTGCAGGAAGCGTGACTCCTGCGGCCACTGCGGCACACGTAATAATATGTAAATAAATGTATGGGCCTCCGCTAGGAGTCTGAATAGTTCCGGGGGTGGGATGACGGTTCCTGTGAAGTAACAGGGGCCGTATCGGAGGCGGGAAAGTGGGAAAGAGAGAAGCTGGTCTGGCAGCATCGCAAGAATACCGCGAAGTCTCGAGACGGTATAATAATTTCAAAAGTGCGGCGGCTGAAAGTTTTTCTTTAATATATTCTTACATGAGCCCGCAGATTAGATTAAAACGGCGAATGCATAAACCCGAAGTGTAGTCGCGGGGCGAGGAGATAAGGGAGAAAAAATTAGACGGAGGGTTGGGAGAGAGGAAGAAGGAGAAGGCGAGGCATAAAGACCGTAAATGCGGTTGTATTTATGATTTACTCCGCGGTGCCGAGAAGAGAGAAACCCAATTGGCTTATACCGGAGTGTGCAAAATGGAGAATTGAAAAATGCTAAGAAGGAAATAAAAGATTATTCACGCCAAGAGTTTTATATACGCCCAAACGCCTGTATACATAGCTGGTATATAGCACGTGGCTACATTATGATAATATTCAAAACGCGAGCAAGAATTAAAATTCAAATGCGATTGTATCGCTCGCGCTCTGCGGCTTATCAAAGAATGAAGAAAAAGCTCTCTACCAAGCACAGAAAATTACGTAAGAATTAGTCAAATGAAAGCTCGATTCGTGCCCCGATTTACGGGATATTCATATTTCGTTCAAAATTGGTTAAATATGACAATAAGGCAGACAACTCTTCAAATCTAACAAGTTTCTTCTATTTTCCATTTACCGTGCCGCGATTTTTCAAATCTATTATATACTTCATTTTAACCCGAGCCCAAAGCAGAGTGGATCGCGATCCTGAGGTGGGAAAACGAGACGCGGGAAATTAGGTGATCATCGCGGTGAGATCTGATGGTTTGTAAATGAAGCAGTTATTCGAGAACAGCTGCTTTGACACCAAAAATGACGTGGCTTATCACGCGGTAGGAAATTAACCCACCTTGAGGTCAGAACCGTGGTAACACCTTTGTGAAAATTATGCACTCGTTTACCTCTACGCCTATCATGCGAAATGTTACCGTTTCCAGCCAGCGCTGGTAAAATTACATTTCCAATTCATGAAACGTCAGTTAGTTGTATATGTGTATACATATATATATATATATATATATATATATGTGTGTGCATATGCACCTGTATACGTATGATATACCTACATATAACACACACTGGTGCGATTGGTATAACCTACCTGCATATGTACTTGCCTATACATATATACCAAATATCCCGACGAGAAAAACAGAACTGAATGCTTTATTTTTATAATTCGCAGTTAATTGTCAATTTGTGTGTTCGTCGCAGCTTTTTTTTCTCTTTCTTTATCTATTTCTTTTATTATAATATGTACAAAAATATTCTAACACTTTATCTAATCAGTTACCACGAGAATCACAAGATGTACAAAATAGAAAATAGACTGTATCGAATGAATTGATTTCGGTGGATGCAATCAGGTTTTGTTTTTCCTCAAGATCTTTTTCAAAACCTTCGGTAATTTCTAGTCTGCAAAGGAGGATAAATTTTTCAGATGAGTAGTTCCAATAAATCGAACTGAAAATGAGTGGTTCTGAGAAGAGTCTGAATGGCATTCGTGGCCGGAGGATGAGCAGCATTTTGAAAACACTATTTCGGCGGCTCTCGCCGTGCTTATTTGGCGGAAAAGGTCGCTGGGGAGAATTCAAAACACAAAAAGAGCCCGATAAGGTTACCTAATCGTTGATTGGAATCGGGTTTACTCTGAACGAAGCTGGCGAGATATCGCGAAAGGGATCGAAGGCCGTAAGGAGGCCGTAAGGGATGGGAAATGATTCCAAGAACATCGCAGCGACCCTAAAGGAATCGAGAATCTAGATTCGACGACCGACTAATCAAAGACACTCGAGTGCTCCGGTGCATGATGGAGGGGGGACGAAGGTCTACCCAAAAATTCGCGACCCCATTTTCGGGGGCTACAACTTTTCTATGGAATCCCTCGTCTGTTCTCATTCGGCTCGGAATCTTCCCCGCAATCTCATCGATCGTTTATACACCCGGGTGATATGAGTGATTCCCTTAATCCCGGCCGATTTCACTCGGTGAAAATTTCTCCTACCAAATCGAAAAGGAAATAATAACGTCGAGGGTGTTGCGAGTGGTAACCGCGGGGTGCGCGAGACTTGAATTTGACGGATCTTGAGTCTCATCTCCGGCTACGAGGGTTTTGCGGTGAAATGCATGGCGTTTTCATGGGATAACAGATGACGGATATGGCCTCAACCACGGGCGACACGAGCATCTCTGATCATCAAGCTACCGAGGGAAAGAGGTCCTTTGATTTTTCTAATCTTGAATTAATGTCGCGGCTCTTGGTATGAGGCAAAAAACGAACGAAGTGTTTTATTTTCCTTGCGGTGAACCGGCGTCGAACTTTTACTCCAATCTTCATACCGAGGCTCGCAATGATGCAATTATACGTGTATGAAAAACTCTGAAGAGGAGATAAAAATCCGGTCCTAATGGCTCTTTTGAAATTAGTTTCATCTTAAAAAACTTTCGGTAATAACTACGTAGGTGCAGGAAGATTTACGAATAAATTCACTGCGCCACCAGAATCAGGTTACAAACTATATATTCGAACGAAGGAATAAACCTGCTTGAGGTAACGGTGTGATGGGCACGCAATTGGAAAATTATAAGGATTTAGGAAAAATAAACAACAGCATTGTGTTTTTAAAGTTATCAATAATTGAATGTTATCAATCTTTTTTCGCGTGTCTAGGAGAGATTCTTCCATACAGTTTTTCATTAAAAAAAAAATATTAATCCTAATTTTATTTCAGTGATAAAAATGAATCTGTGAAAATTCTAACAGCACAAACTAATTAAATATTAACATTGTCAGAAAAAATTTGGTAGTTGCAACGCTCAAAATAATCAAGCACTTGTGTTTTCGATTTGAACATTATGTTTTTGGGCATGTTTTGTTGCCATAACGTACGACGATATCCACAGACGGTTAGAAAAAATTTCCCCAGTAAATAACATTACAATAATTGTGTAAGTACGGTAGAAAAGAATTTCATCACCAACCAAATTTACTCACCTCTTATTAATGCGCTGTTATTATGCAAAATTAATTGGATATTTTTCACATGATTTATCGGCATCTAATGAGCAAGCATTAGAATTAATTGGAATAAAATGAAAATTTTGAACTTTGCAACAATAAACCTTTTACCTCACATCAGCTTGCATTGTTCGAGATTGCTTAGATTTATTTCTCTAACACCGTACGGATGTTTTTTCATTCGTCTTCGGTATACCATTAGCGCAAATGACATTGCCGGCGATTTTTGCCTCTCCTCCTGGTCTTTGATTCAGACTGTCAAGCCAATGACGGAGACGCACCTGGCGTCCAGATTGGATATGTATTCGTAGGTGATAGGGGTGGATGGGGTTCGGGGGTGGTGAGGTGAAGCGACGCCCTCCTTGTCAGCGCAATCAGCTCCAAATTGACCCTTATCCCGCAAGATTAACCGGCGCTTGTTCGGAGAGTCCCCGTGGATGACCAAAGCTTTGGGTAGTCGTCGGGCGTCGGGACGCTGGGATGAAGCGACGTCGCAGCGCCGGCTATGCAGACTACAAGGGTCGACCGACCGTTGTAATCCGAAGCACAAACAAATCCGAAGGCAGTCAAGTTACATCGAGTAACCGAACGTAACGCGGTTCCCGGTCCCACGATGCGATGGTCCGCATGCTATAATCACCACCCGGTAATTATAACTTGGCCTAATTGCTAGAGAAAACTGAGGGAGGTCACGTCAAATCCTCAACAAACACCAGCTCGCTCCCTTCTCGAAACAACCGCCCTGGGACCTGCTCCGCGTCCCTTCTACGTCCTTGTCTCATTACCCGGAAGTGTCTTAAAGTTCGCGGATAAACCGCGCGGCATTGCGAGCTCAAGAAAGGTCCAACTGGTTCGCCATTTTATCCGGCGTATCAGGACAAAAAAAAAATAACGTGTGTACAATAGTTGACGCTTTACAGCATAGCGGTAGCGTCTCGTATATTTATCATTCGTATTTGAGAAGGACTCCAGGACTAAAGCCTGAATAACGCGAAACAACGTGCGAGAATAGCTCTGGTCAATCATGAAAGCTTGGCGCGTACATTTTGTACACCATATGCATCAACCTACAAGCTGTAATTTTCCTGTAACAACTTGAAATTAGGCAATGAAAGCTCGAGGCCCTGTGCACTTGCGCGTAAGAGGTGATCGAGGTGTAGGTAACTAGCGATCATCACTTAGGTGGTAAATGATCGATGCTCAAGCAGCCGCAAAGAACCGACATAACTGTTGGGTACCGGCTGATTGGGGTCAGTCCGGAAAGCTCGCGTGCGAGATTTGGAACACCTTTGGCAAACCCGTTTCGCCTACACGCGACTGTTAAAAATCAGTGAAGTTTCGTCGAGGGTGTTTACGACGATTATTACGGACGCCCATCGTGCTGAAAATACTGTTGCTGAGTAGCGTCGTGAAGTTGGGGTGAACGGACGCAGGTTTGACCGCTATCGGCGAATTGAAACACGAGGAGAGGCAATGAGCGGGTGTTTTACGGCCCTCAGATTCGCGCGAATTACGAGGCCATGCATACAGAGACCGAATTTCGCGATTTCGTGTATAGGGTGTACACGTAACGTGCTGGAGGACTGTCCGTGCGGGCAAGGACTCAAGGACTACGGAAAGCGTCGGGTAGCAAAGCTCGCGGGAAAAGCTCGCTCTCCCTAATTTATGGGATGGAATGGAAAAACAGAAGCCAGTCGACCATAAAAAGCATGTAAACGACTCCGCGCGGGTAGCCAACATGGCGAGAGACAATGTACTGCCGTTTTAATGCGGAATCAACGCAATATTTTTCAATAAGGGTCCCTGGAACGCATTACCGGTCTTCGGGTAATGTATCGTCCCGCTAACGATGCTCCTTCTATTTACTTCCCTCGGATATTCTCATCCTCAAGTCCCCGCGGAAACGGCCTGCAAGGAGTAAGAAGCTAGTCGACCGACGCCATAGATTTTCATACTTCAGGATCTGGAGAAGCCTTCGGGCTGCGGATAAGCGACTGATTCCTGACTCAACCTCGAGGGCTTGATTGGGACCGAGTTCCCTCAAAAGCTCGGCTAATTACAATCTCGCGCTGATCACCAGCCAATTATTCTTTCCTCGGGATAAGAATCTCTTTCGTTTTTAGTCCAGACGCATTCCACCATTTTTTTGAGCTGCAGAAGCGTCGGAGTAATCGAGGTTAACTGTGTGCTTTGCAAAGTGAAAAAAAAATTGCCAAAAAGATGTAAATATCAGTCCAAGTCCCATCAAGTTAAATTCAATCGAAAAAATACCTTCTCGAAGAAATTATGCTTTATTGAAATACACATTTAAAAGAAGTGACTGAAAATTATTCAATTTCACTTTTTACAACTTCGATCTTAACATTCTTGCGATTTATTAATATTTCAAACGCACAATCGCTCGATAAATCGTTGAGCAGAACGAAGATCACGGGTGGAAAACATCGAAGGAATGTCAGATGGCGTTAAACTCCCCCTGGAAACTGGTATCTGCAGACAGTGGGAGGTTGTATATGTACATCTGGAGCAGCAGGAGTCAAGGAGCTGGTCCCAGTACTGCAGTGCATTCAGAATAACTGAGAGCATCGCGAGATTACAAGTCTGCAGTATAAACCCTCCTTACACGGGGTCGTGAGGAGCTCCGCCAGGCGGTTGGTGAGGTTGTTGCAGAAAAGGGTCGGGGGTAAGGGGGCCATTAATTAAGAGCTTCCAAGGGCTGTTTGAGCCCCGAGCGTCCTACGGCCTCGCGCTCTTTCGTTTTTCCGGTCTCTCTTTGGGGTTGCCCGACGCACAGGCACCTACCACTGGAACTGGTTCCCCGCGAGTCGCCAGGGATGCGATCGCTTTTTAATACTGTGTAGCGCCGCGCCGTGTGGTAATTTCATAAAATATTTTAAGACCCCAATAAGGGATGGACGAAGTAACTGCGGCGTCGTCTGAGCCGGTAATTTTCCTTCATGTAATTAAACGGTGAACTAACGGACTGCTGCACTTTTCTCACTGCAGTACAATTTCGCGGTCCACAGTTTATAATACGCCCTTAATCAACGCACGTTCCTTAATTATCTCAAAACCGTCTTGACTCTTGCAGCACGTGTAATAAGAAGATGCAGGTATTTTCGGGGAAGGGTTAGGCCGGGATTCCTCGGGGGGCTTAAACGGAGGGTGCAGGAGGGCGCGGCTGCCGAGAAGACGAACAAGACTCCTCCGGAAACTAAGACCAAGGGAAGGTGGCGATAATTGTCGGGATGCCGACGTCTTATATACCCACCCTTGCCTCTTACAAGCCGACAAGGTTCGCGTACGGGATCGTAGATTACAACCGCTTTCATCCCTCGCTGTTTCTGCTGCTGCAGCAGCGACACGTGCTCGCTGGATGAGCTTAAGGCGGGAAAAATATACGCTGCATTTCTCATCCGATATGATTCAATTTTTTTTTTTCCTTTTTTTCTTCCCCTTTTTTTTGCCTCTCTCTTACTGTAATAAGAAGTGGACGATTGGCGCCTTCCTACTGTCGCCACGTGCAGCCGGGTATTTCGGGGTGAGATCAGACAAAATGCGGGAGCAAAGAAAGTAAGCATTTATGGCGATGGCTGGGGGCTGGCGGTAAACGAAAAGAGGAGGGGATACCAGCCGGAAATTCCTACCCCTTGCAGAGTTTGCGACTATTTTCATCTCGTCGCGTGTGGAGGAAGGGGGTTCGAAGGTGAGGGTGAATGCAAAAGAGTCGGCGGAAAGGTGCAGAATTGGAAATTCAGGAGGCTGCATTTACACTTCAATAAACGTTATTACTACGTGTCGATGCAAATCAACAACAAACTTACTTCTCGCCGTGGCATTTACGTAGGGAGTCTCGATTCCGCGAGACTGTAGCTAGACGCTTGACGCACCACGTCCTCCGTCCTTCTCCACCACCTCATTGAATCTAAAATGCATTACCAACCGCAGGTTGTAAATCATTGGGAATAGAGCTGAAGGTTAACGGATAAAGCGGAAACGCCGTCGCGAGTATACGAGTCAAGTAATTTCAGAGCTGGGACGATCGACGCCGCAACCAGAAGCCGGAAATCAAACTTGTCAGTCAAAACCCGACCACCTTCTCCGACTCGAGTCCACCGCTCTGCAGACGTCGCGTCATGTCGTGTGGAAGATGAAGTTACTCTCGCGTAGGTTGAACTAACTTTCAAGTGCAATCCTACGTTCGGGCCCAATTTATTCTCCCTGACTCGCGCCCGATTAAAACCTGATAATAATAACGAAAGAGAGAAGTAATTCCCGTGCATCTGGTGACGATAGGAAAATGGGAAAATAGCAAAACGGGAAAATGAAAAACAGGGAACTACGATCGAAAGTCGAGCAGCTCTGTACAGGCGGGCAGCGAGCCAGTTACATCGGTATAACCAGTCAGTCATAGGCAAAGTAGCTCAGAAATCCAATGAAAGCCTTCGGGTAATCGTTTTTAGTTTCATCCCTCGGGTTTAGCCAGACGATGCATCAGCGGAGAACGCAAGAAATGGGGAAAGAGTCAAAGGTCGACATGCTTTATCGTGCCAGACAAAACCCCGCTGCTGAGTGACCACGAATTAGCAGTTATTATGCCTTAATATTTGGGGAGAGGTACCGAAAGCATGAATGTATAAGAAGGGGGGTGGGGGGTGGAACCCACCCTTTCTCAAACCCTGCGGGCTGATATGAGGCGTGAAATTTGTCGCCATTGTGCCGTGGCAGAAACGGTGAGTAACACAGGAGACTCGCTAACTAGCCCTTGTTACGTCGCAGCGATGAACTTCTCCTCGCAGAATGCGAAATCGCTGCATCGAGGGAGGAAACGCGGCAACTGGTGCAACATCGGGAATCCTTAATACCAACACCCGACTGGGATCCAGATTTTACCAATCTCCTAGTTCGGCCTATTCTGCCCGCTCCACAATCGCCATCGATTCGATGAATCGCCCCATAAGCTGGATATGTCAGGGGGTTAATTTTGGAATCGCGATTACCCCACACAATCAGACAGGAAAAAAAAAAAAAAATCAACAGCGATAGGTATTGAACCATTGCGCCAGCAGTATTCCGAGTAGAATCTTGCAGCAATTTTTGTGGATTCAGCAACAACGTTGGTGAAATCTCGTTACTGAATTCTGACCTCACAATTTACGGAAAATTCATTTTCTTCTCTTCTCTTCGTATTATTTTCAAGACTGCTCGTGAACGTAATTTCATTGATCAAAGTCTATACTCTTACACCCTTGGAAGTAAGACCTGTGGCTTTGCAGATGAATATCCACTATAGTAGTCGAGACTTTTGTTCCTTGTAACCACTTCCACGTGGCCGTGAATTTTTCGAGATAGCAAGAACTTGTTAAGAAGAAGCGTTTGAGCATCTGCACATCTGACGATCAGAAATCTGACGAAGAGACAGGGATCCTTGATTCAAGTTTAGGTATCCACAATAATGATTGTCTCGTCTTTGCAAAGTGAAATTGAATTCGCCGAGCGCAAAAAACGATTTGGTCTTTTGAATTATTGACGCGAAAGTATAATAGACGCATTGTTCGATGCAATATCTGCGGCAAAAATCTCACCCCTGGCAGTGTTGGAATTCTTCATATTTTTTTTCTGCTTTACTTAAAAATGCTGTGCTGCCATGCATGGGTGGTTTAGCAGTTAAACGCGTCTGCAAAATCCCCTCACTTTATAAATAAATCCTCGGAAATTGCAATCCATGGTGATAAAATGCATAAAACATTCGGTAAATATCGGGAATGTCTTTTATTCCTTTGAGGGGTTGAAACGGTATTAAATTTCATTTTAAATGGCAGACCCTGTCAGTCCCGATGTCTTCCCAGATGTCACTGGTCCGACACAGTGCACACATACCTCTTCCACGTCTTTATTCCCAACCCCTGTGCCTTATGCCTCTCCGACCCGTTCAATAGATATCGTGTATATACGTTATACGTATACATATAGCTGACGCATCCGCAGAAGACAATCGAATCGTATATTATCCGTTTCGAACAAGGAATGCAATATCTATATATATAGGTTATATATTATAATAGTTGAAGATATTCATGTTTCAGCTTTATGTAGAATCGACGCTGCAATCTCCGGTTAACAATAATTGTTTGTGTTAAACATGCAGAAATCTTTATATTTCCTATAATTAAGTACATTGTCGTAGTGCTTATGTAGAATGAAGATGAGGTTCGGAAAAGTTATCAAGATAACAATACAATATGATACCTAATATTTATAAAATAATCTAAGCATAGCATAATGTAAAATTTGTCAAGATTGTTTACCTCTGGCGAAAATTTCTGTACCGACGCATTATTGGGTACCAATAATGAACATAGCATTTAACAAATTATTTTCAAGTACTTGTTCATCATTCTGGTTTGGATTTTAGATTGACTTTTTAAATATTTCATAACGATAATGTAGTGACTATTCTAAAATTCATTCCCATGACTAATCGTAAGTAGTAAAAGGAATTATGAAATCTTTTTTTTTTTTTGCTGCAACTCTGCGGTAATTATCGACTGATTGTGAGCGCAATTGATTCCTTTTGCAGAATTACGCTAATATGTGACATCAAAGAATTATTTACAGCATTCTTCGAAATCGATGAAAAGTTGAGAAAATATCCAAACAGTTGGCCTGACGTTATTTGTGATTTTCAGAGAGAAAACTTTGGACCCAGAATATATTCGTAAGATTCTTCCAAGACTGATTGGACCTCAAAGATTCCGAAGAAGGGGTTTATATTGTCATGGGATCAACCACTGAGAAAATATGAATGAAATATGGTAATAATCAATTATATTTATTCGTTGAAACACAGGTTACATGAAATAGTAACAATACAAAGTCATACATGATATATCGTATCCTACAGATATGTGTTGCTTTTCTGCGCAAGCCGAAACTTATACTGTACTTAATAACTACGACTAATTAAGACAATGTACATTGCACTCCTTTTCCCCGTTATGATGATCAAAATTATAACGTGAAGCCCAATTGTACTCTTTCATTTCCTTTGTGCTCACTTTTACACTGCATGATAACTTCTTGATTGACTACACACTAACACATGGACACATGTACTAGAATTAGGTCATACTGAATAAACAGCTGAAAAATAATCCCTCTGCATTTGTGATTATTGGTCTCCACCTAATTGCAAAACGTAAGCAAATTTTATGAGATTTTACGAAAACTTAGGATGGCACGCTCAAAAGGATGAGCAATGCTTTGTTTGGAATTGTTACTCGTTGGAAAACTTGTTTGCAGCATTTTTCATATTCGTCGGAATTTTGTCCGAAAAACCAGATGGGGGAGCCTGAGTTTTTTTTTGTGAAAAATCTTTTGTCTCGAAACCATTTTAAATTACCATCTCTGGAGTAATTGGACCATCAGGAACTCAGAAAACACATGGAAAAGAGCGTCGGACCAACAGCAGAGAAATGACGATGAAAATCTCCGGTTTTTCAGCTGTAACTTTTGATCCGTTGCTCGCAGCGCATTCGGACTGCGATCAATCGATTTCTCTCGCAAAATTACGTCGGAATAGTGCCTGAAAGAATTGATTGCAGCACTTTTCAGAATCGTCGAAATTTTCGCAAAAAATCCAAAGGGGTAAGCCTTACTTTTTCAGTCATTTTTGGAGTCGAGAATTTTTCGTCTCGGAATCGATTTGTATGACCCTTTCTAGATTAATTGGACGCCCAGGAACTCAGAAAACACAAGAAAAAATGCGTAGGACCAACTGCAGAGAAATTACGACGGAAATACCAGCAGCAGAAAAATTGAGAAAATATGTCTCTTGTTTTTTGGCTGTAACTTTTGATCCGTTGCTCGCAGCGCATCTGGACTGCGATCAATCGATTTCTCTCGCAAAATTACGTCGGAATAGTGCCTGGAAGAATTTATTGCAGCACTTTTCAGAATCATCGAAATTTTCGCAAAAAATCCAAAGGGGTTAGCCTTACTTTTTCAGTCATTTTTGGAGTCGAGAATTTTTCGTCTCGGAATCGATTTGTATGACCCTTTCTAGATTAATTGGACGCCCAGGAACTCAGAAAACACAAGAAAAAATGCGTGGGACCAACGGCAGAGAAATTACGACGAAAAGACCAGCAGCAGAAAAATTGAGAAAATACGTCTCTCGTTTTTTGGCTCTAACTTTTAATTCGTTGCTCGCAGCGCATTCGGAATGCGATCATTCGATTTCTCTCGCAAAATTACGTCAGAATAGTGCCTGAAAGAATTGATTGCAGCACTTTTTAGAATCGTCGAAATTTTCGCAAAAAATCCAAAGGGGTTAGCCTTACTTTTTCAGTCATTTATGGAGTCGTGACTTTTTCGTCTCGAAATCGATTTGTATGGCCCTTTTTAGATTAATTGGACGCCCAGGAACTCAGAAAACACAGGATAAAATGCGTAGGACCAACTGCAGAGAAATGACGACGTAAAAACCAGCAGCAGAAAAATTGAGAAAATACGTCTTTCGTTTTTTAGCTGTAACTTTTGATCCGTTGCTCGCAGCGCATCTGGACTGCGATCAATCGATTTCTCTCGCAAAATTGCGTCGGAATAGTGCCTGAAAGAATTTATTGCAGCACTTTGCAAAATCATCGAAATTTTCGCAAAAAATCCAAAGGGGTTAGCCTTACTTTTTCAGTCATTTTTGAAGTCGAGAATTTTTCGTTTCGGAATCGATTTGTATGACCCTTTCCAGATGATTTGGACGCCCAGGAACTCAGAAAACACGAGAAAAAATGCGTAGGACCAACGGCAGAGAAATTACGACGAAAAGACCAGCAGCAGAAAAATTGAGAAAATACGTCTTTCGTTTTTTGGCTGTAACTTTTGATCCGTTGCTCGCAGCGCATTCGGACTGCGATCAATCGTTTTCTCTTGCAAAATTACGTCGGAATAGTGCCTGAAAGAATTGATTGCAGCACTTTTCAGAATCGTCGAAATTTTCGCAAAAAATCCAAAGGGGTTAGCCTTACTTTTTCAGTCATGTTTGGAGTCGAGAATTTTTCGTCTCGGAATCGATTTGTATGACCCTTTCTAGATTGATTGGACGCCCAGGAACTCAGAAAACACAAGAAAAAATGCGTAGGACCAACGGCAAAGAAATTACGACGGAAAGACCAGCAGCAGAAAAATTGAGAAAATATGTCTCTCGTTTTTTGGCTCTAACTTTTGATCCGTTGCTCGCAGCGCATTCGGACTGCGATCAATCGATTTCTCTCGCAAAATTACGTCGGAATAGTGCCTGAAAGGATTGATTGCAGCACTTTTCACAATCGTCGAAATTTTCGCAAAAAATCCAAAGGGGTTAGCCTTACTTTTTCAGTCATTTTTGGAGTCGAGAGTTTTTCGTCTCGGAATCGATTTGTATGACCCTTTCTAGATCAATTGGACGCCCAGAAACTCAGAAAACACAAGAAAAAATGCGTAGGACCAACTGCAGAGAAATGACGACGGAAAAACCAGCAGCAGAAAAATTGAGAAAATATGTCTCTTGTTTTTTGGCTGTAACTTTTGATCCGTTGCTCGCAGCGCATTCGGACTGCGATCAATCGAATTCTCTCGCAAAATTACGTCGGAATAGTGCCTGAAAGAATTGATTGCAGCACTTTTCAGAATCGTCGAAATTTTCGCAAAAAATCCAAAGGGGTTAGCCTTACTTTTTCAGTCATTTTTGGAGTCGAGAATTTTTCGTCTCGGAATCGATTTGTATGACCCTTTCTAGATTGATTGGACGCCCAGGAACTCAGAAAACACAAGAAAAAATGCGTAGGACCAACTGCAGAGAAATTACGACGGAAAAACCAGCAGCAGAAAAATTGAGAAAATACGTCTTTCGTTTTTTGGCTGTAACTTTTGATCCGTTGCTCGCAGCGCATTCGGACTGCGATCAATCGATTTCTCTCGCAAAATTACGTCGGAATAGTGCCTGAAAGAATTGATTGCAGCACTTTTCGGAATCGTCGAAATTTTCGCAAAAAATCCAAAGGGGTTAGCCTTACTTTTTCAGTCATTTTTGGAGTCGGGAATTTTTCGTCTCGGAATCGATTTGTATGACCCTTTCTAGATTGATTGGACGCCCAGGAACTCAGAAAACACAAGAAAAAATGCGTAGGACCAACGGCAGAGAAATTACGACGAAAAGACCAGCAGCAGAAAAATTGAGAAAATATGTCTCTTGTTTTTTGGCTCTAACTTTTGATCCGTTGCTCGCAGCGCATTCGGACTGCGATCAATCGATTTCTCTCGCAAAATTACGTCGGAATAGTGCCTGAAAGAATTGATTGCAGCTTTTTTCAGAATCGTCGAAATTTTCGCAAAAAATCCAAAGGGGTTAGCCTTACTTTTTCAGTCATTTTTGGAGTCGAGAATTTTTCGTCTCGGAATCGATTTGTATGACCCTTTCTAGATTGATTGGACGCCCAGGAACTCAGAAAACACAAGAAAAAATGCGTAGGACCAACGGCAGAGAAATACCGACGAAAAGACCAGCAGCAGAAAAATTGAGAAAATATGTCTCTTGTTTTTTGGCTCTAACTTTTGATCCGTTGCTCGCAGCGCATTCGGACTGCGATCAATCGATTTCTCTCGCAAAATTACGTCGGAATAGTGCCTGAAAGAATTGATTGCAGCACTTTTCAGAATCGTCGAAATTTTCGCAAAAAATCCAAAGGGGTTAGCCTTACTTTTTCAGTCATTTTTGGAGTCGACAATTTTTCGTCTCGGAATCGATTTGTATGACCCTTTCTAGATTAATTGGATGCCCAGGAACTCAGAAAACACAAGAAAAAATGCGTAGGACCAACGGCAGAGAAATTACGACGAAAAGACCAGCAGCAGAAAAATTGAGAAAATACGTCTTTCGTTTTTTGGCTGTAACTTTTGATCCGTTGCTCGCAGCGCATTCGGACTGCGATCAATCGATTTCTCTCGCAAAATTACGTCGGAATAGTGCCTGAAAGAATTGATTGCAGCATTTTTCAGAATCGTCGGAATTTTCGCAAAAAATCCAAAGGGGTTAGCCTTACTTTTTCAGTCATTTTTGGAGTCGAGAATTTTTCGTCTCGGAATCGATTTGTATGACCCTTTCTAGATTGATTGGACGCCCAGGAACTCAGAAAACACAAGAAAAAATGCGTAGGACCAACTGCAGAGAAATTACGACGGAAAAACCAGCAGCAGAAAAATTGAGAAAATACGTCTTTCGTTTTTTGGCTGTAACTTTTGATCCGTTGCTCGCAGCGCATTCGGACTGCGATCAATCGTTTTCTCTCGCAAAATTACGTCGGAATAGTGCCTGAAAGAATTGATAGCAGCACTTTTCAGAATCGTCGAAATTTTCGCAAAAAATCCAAAGGGGTTAGCCTTACTTTTTCAGTCATTTTTGGAGTCGAGAATTTTTTGTCTCGGAATCGATTTGTATGACCCTTTCTAGATTGATTGGACGCCCAGGAACTCAGAAAACACAAGAAAAAATGCGTAGGACCAACGGAAAAGAAATTACGACGGAAAGACCAGCAGCAGAAAAATTGAGAAAATATGTCTCTCGTTTTTTGGCTCTAACTTTTGATCCGTTGCTCGCAGCGCATTCGGACTGCGATCAATCGATTTCTCTCGCAAAATTACGTCGGAATAGTGCCTGAAAGGATTGATTGCAGCACTTTTCACAATCGTCGAAATTTTCGCAAAAAATCCAAAGGGGTTAGCCTTACTTTTTCAGTCATTTTTGGAGTCGAGAGTTTTTCGTCTCGGAATCGATTTGTATGACCCTTTCTAGATCAATTGGACGCCCAGAAACTCAGAAAACACAAGAAAAAATGCGTAGGACCAACTGCAGAGAAATGACGACGGAAAAACCAGCAGCAGAAAAATTGAGAAAATATGTCTCTTGTTTTTTGGCTGTAACTTTTGATCCGTTGCTCGCAGCGCATTCGGACTGCGATCAATCGAATTCTCTCGCAAAATTACGTCGGAATAGTGCCTGAAAGAATTGATTGCAGCACTTTTCAGAATCGTCGAAATTTTCGCAAAAAATCCAAAGGGGTTAGCCTTACTTTTTCAGTCATTTTTGGAGTCGAGAATTTTTCGTCTCGGAATCGATTTGTATGACCCTTTCTAGATTGATTGGACGCCCAGGAACTCAGAAAACACACGAAAAAATGCGTAGGACCAACTGCAGAGAAATTACGACGGAAAAACCAGCAGCAGAAAAATTGAGAAAATACGTCTTTCGTTTTTTGGCTGTAACTTTTGATCCGTTGCTCGCAGCGCATTCGGACTGCGATCAATCGATTTCTCTCGCAAAATTACGTCGGAATAGTGCCTGAAAGAATTGATTGCAGCACTTTTCAGAATCGTCGAAATTTTCGCAAAAAATCCAAAGGGGTTAGCCTTACTTTTTCAGTCATTTTTGGAGTCGGGAATTTTTCGTCTCGGAATCGATTTGTATGACCCTTTCTAGATTGATTGGACGCCCAGGAACTCAGAAAACACAAGAAAAAATGCGTAGGACCAACGGCAGAGAAATTACGACGAAAAGACCAGCAGCAGAAAAATTGAGAAAATATGTCTCTTGTTTTTTGGCTGTAACTTTTGATCCGTTGCTCGCAGCATTCGGACTGCGATCAATCGATTTCTCTCGCAAAATTACGTCGGAATAGTGCCTGAAAGAATTGATTGCAGCACTTTTCAGAATCGTCGAAATTTTCGCAAAAAATCCAAAGGGGTTAGCCTTACTTTTTCAGTCATTTTTGGAGTCGAGAATTTTTCGTCTCGGAATCGATTTGTATGACCCTTTCTAGATTGATTGGACGCCCGGGAACTCAGAAAACACGAGAAAAAATGCGTAGGACCAACGGCAGAGAAATTACGACGGAAAGACCAGCAGCAGAAAAATTGAGAAAATATGTCTCTTGTTTTTTGGCTCTAACTTTTGATCCGTTGCTCGCAGCGCATTCGGACTGCGATCAATCGATTTCTCTCGCAAAATTACGTCGGAATAGTGCCTGAAAGAATTGATTGCAGCACTTTTCAGAATCGTCGAAATTTTCGCAAAAAATCCAAAGGGGTTAGCCTTACTTTTTCAGTCATTTTTGGAGTCGACAATTTTTCGTCTCGGAATCGATTTGTATGACCCTTTCTAGATTAATTGGATGCCCAGGAACTCAGAAAACACAAGAAAAAATGCGTAGGACCAACGGCAGAGAAATTACGACGAAAAGACCAGCAGCAGAAAAATTGAGAAAATACGTCTTTCGTTTTTTGGCTGTAACTTTTGATCCGTTGCTCGCAGCGCATTCGGACTGCGATCAATCGATTTCTCTCGCAAAATTACGTCGGAATAGTGCCTGAAAGAATTGATTGCAGCATTTTTCAGAATCGTCGGAATTTTCGCAAAAAATCCAAAGGGGTTAGCCTTACTTTTTCAGTCATTTTTGGAGTCGACAATTTTTCGTCTCGGAATCGATTTGTATGACCCTTTCTAGATTAATTGGATGCCCAGGAACTCAGAAAACACAAGAAAAAATGCGTAGGACCAACGGCAGAGAAATTACGACGAAAAGACCAGCAGCAGAAAAATTGAGAAAATACGTCTTTCGTTTTTTGGCTGTAACTTTTGATCCGTTGCTCGCAGCGCATTCGGACTGCGATCAATCGATTTCTCTCGCAAAATTACGTCGGAATAGTGCCTGAAAGAATTGATTGCAGCATTTTTCAGAATCGTCGGAATTTTCGCAAAAAATCCAAAGGGGTTAGCCTTACTTTTTCAGTCATTTTTGGAGTCGAGAATTTTTCGTCTCGGAATCGATTTGTATGACCCTTTCTAGAATAATTGGACGCCCAGGAACTCAGAAAACACAAGAAAAAATGCGGAGGACCAACTGCAGAGAAATTACGACGGAAAAACCAGCAGCAGAAAAATTGAGAAAATATGTCTCTTGTTTTTTGGCTGTAACTTTTGATCCGTTGCTCGCAGCGCATTCGGACTGCAATCAATCGATTTCTCTCGCAAAATTACGTCGGAATAGTGCCTGAAAGAATTGATTGCAGCACTTTTCAGAATCGTCGAAATTTTCGCAAAAAATCCAAAGGGGTTAGCCTTACTTTTTCAGTCATTTTTGGAGTCGAGAATTTTTCGTCTCGGAATCGATTTGTATGACCCTTTCTAGATTGATTGGACGCCCAGGAACTCAGAAAACACAAGAAAAAATGCGTAGGACCAACTGCAGAGAAATTACGACGGAAAAACCAGCAGCAGAAAAATTGAGAAAATACGTCTTTCGTTTTTTGGCTGTAACTTTTGATCCGTTGCTCGCAGCGCATTCGGACTGCGATCAATCGTTTTCTCTCGCAAAATTACGTCGGAATAGTGCCTGAAAGAATTGATTGCAGCACTTTTCAGAATCGTCGAAATTTTCGCAAAAAATCCAAAGGGGTTAGCCTTACTTTTTCAGTCATTTTTGGAGTCGGGAATTTTTCGTCTCGGAATCGATTTGTATGACCCTTTCTAGATTGATTGGACGCCCAGGAACTCAGAAAACACAAGAAAAAATGCGTAGGACCAACTGCAGAGAAATTACGACGGAAAAACCAGCAGCAGAAAAATTGAGAAAATATGTCTCTTGTTTTTTGGCTGTAACTTTTGATCCGTTGCTCGCAGCGCATTCGGACTGCGATCAATCGATTTCTCTCGCAAAATTACGTCGGAATAGTGCCTGGAAGAATTGATTGCAGCACTTTTCAGAATCGTCGAAATTTTCGCAAAAAATCCAAAGGGGTTAGCTTTACTTTTTCAGTCATTTTTGGAGTCGAGAATTTTTCGTCTCGGAATCGATTTGTATGACCCTTTCTAGAATAATTGGACGCCCAGGAACTCAGAAAACACAAGAAAAAATGCGGAGGACCAACTGCAGAGAAATTACGACGGAAAAACCAGCAGCAGAA
Organism: Diprion similis; assembly: GCF_021155765.1. NCBI lineage: Eukaryota > Metazoa > Arthropoda > Insecta > Hymenoptera > Diprionidae > Diprion > Diprion similis. The sequence continues at coordinate 4,647,483 of NC_060115.1, read as the reverse complement.
AAATTGAGAAAATATGTCTCTTGTTTTTTGGCTGTAACTTTTGATCCGTTGCTCGCAGCGCATTCGGACTGCAATCAATCGATTTCTCTCGCAAAATTACGTCGGAATAGTGCCTGAAAGAATTGATTGCAGCACTTTTCAGAATCGTCGAAATTTTCGCAAAAAATCCAAAGGGGTTAGCCTTACTTTTTCAGTCATTTTTGGAGTCGAGAATTTTTCGTCTCGGAATCGATTTGTATGACCCTTTCTAGATTGATTGGACGCCCAGGAACTCAGAAAACACAAGAAAAAATGCGTAGGACCAACTGCAGAGAAATTACGACGGAAAAACCAGCAGCAGAAAAATTGAGAAAATACGTCTTCCGTTTTTTGGCTGTAACTTTTGATCCGTTGCTCGCAGCGCATTCGGACTGCGATCAATCGTTTTCTCTCGCAAAATTACGTCGGAATAGTGCCTGAAAGAATTGATTGCAGCACTTTTCAGAATCGTCGAAATTTTCGCAAAAAATCCAAAGGGGTTAGCCTTACTTTTTCAGTCATTTTTGGAGTCGGGAATTTTTCGTCTCGGAATCGATTTGTATGACCCTTTCTAGATTGATTGGACGCCCAGGAACTCAGAAAACACAAGAAAAAATGCGTGGGACCAACGGCAGAGAAATTACGACGGAAAGACCAGCAGCAGAAAAATTGAGAAAATATGTCTCTTGTTTTTTGGCTCTAACTTTTGATCCGTTGCTCGCAGCGCATTCGGACTGCGATCAATCGATTTCTCTCGCAAAATTACGTCGGAATAGTGCCTGGAAGAATTGATTGCAGCACTTTTCAGAATCGTCGAAATTTTCGCAAAAAATCCAAAGGGGTTAGCCTTACTTTTTCAGTCATTTTTGGAGTCGAGAATTTTTCGTCTCGGAATCGATTTGTATGACCCTTTCTAGATTAATTGGACGCCCAGAAACTCAGAAAACACAAGAAAAAATGCGTAGGACCAACTGCAGAGAAATTACGACGGAAAAACCAGCAGCAGAAAAATTGAGAAAATATGTCTCTTGTTTTTTGGCTGTAACTTTTGATCCGTTGCTCGCAGCGCATTCGGACTGCGATCAATCGATTTCTCTCGCAAAATTACGTCGGAATAGTGCCTGAAAGAATTGATTGCAGCACTTTTCAGAATCGTCGAAATTTTCGCAAAAAATCCAAAGGGGTTAGCCTTACTTTTTCAGTCATTCTTGGAGTCAGGAATTTTTCGTCTCGGAATCGATTTGTATGACCCTTTCTAGATTGATTGGACGCCCAGGAACTCAGAAAAAACAAGAAAAAATGCGTAGGACCAACGGCAGAGGAATTACGACGAAAAGACCAGCAGCAGAAAAATTAAGAAAATATGTCTCTTGTTTTTTGGCTCTAACTTTTGATCCGTTGCTCGCAGCGCATTCGGACTGCGATCAATCGATTTCTCTCGCAAAATTACGTCGGAATAGTGCCTGAAAGAATTGATTGCAGCACTTTTCAGAATCGTCGAAATTTTCGCAAAAAATCCAAAGGGGTTAGCCTTACTTTTTCAGTCATTTTTGGAGTCGAGAATTTTTCGTCTCGGAATCGATTTGTATGACCCTTTCTAGATTGATTGGACGCCCGGGAACTCAGAAAACACGAGAAAAAATGCGTAGGACCAACGGCAGAGAAATTACGACGGAAAGACCAGCAGCAGAAAAATTGAGAAAATATGTCTCTTGTTTTTTGGCTCTAACTTTTGATCCGTTGCTCGCAGCGCATTCGGACTGCGATCAATCGATTTCTCTCGCAAAATTACGTCGGAATAGTGCCTAGAAGAATTGATTGCAGCACTTTTCAGAATCGTCGAAATTTTCGCAAAAAATCCAAAGGGGTTAGCCTTACTTTTTCAGTCATTTTTGGAGTCGAGAATTTTTCGTCTCGGAATCGATTTGTATGACCCTTTCTAGATTAATTGGACGCCCAGAAACTCAGAAAACACAAGAAAAAATGCGTAGGACCAACTGCAGAGAAATCACGAAGGAAAAACCAGCAGCAGAAAAATTGAGAAAATATGTCTCTTGTTTTTTGGCTGTAACTTTTGATCCGTTGCTCGCAGCGCATTCGGACTGCGATCAATCGATTTCTCTCGCAAAATTACGTCGGAATAGTGCCTGAAAGAATTGATTGCAGCACTTTTCAGAATCGTCGAAATTTTCGCAAAAAATCCAAAGGGGTTAGCCTTACTTTTTCAGTCATTCTTGGAGTCGGGAATTTTTCGTCTCGGAATCGATTTGTATGACCCTTTCTAGATTGATTGGACGCCCAGGAACTCAGAAAAAACAAGAAAAAATGCGTAGGACCAACGGCAGAGGAATTACGACGAAAAGACCAGCAGCAGAAAAATTAAGAAAATATGTCTCTTGTTTTTTGGCTCTAACTTTTGATCCGTTGCTCGCAGCGCATTCGGACTGCGATCAATCGATTTCTCTCGCAAAATTACGTGGGAATAGTGCCTAAAAGAATTGATTGCAGCACTTTTCAGAATCGTCAAAATTTTCGCAAAAAATCCAAAGGGGTAAGCCTTACTTATTCAGTCATTTTTGGAGTCGAGAATTTTTCGTCTCGGAATCGATTTGTATGACCCTTTCTAGATTAATTGGACGCCCAGGAACTCAGAAAACACAAGAAAAAATGCGTAGGACCAACGGCAGAGAAATTACGACGAAAAGACCAGCAGCAGAAAAATTGAGAAAATACGTCTTTCGTTTCTTGGCTGTAACTTTTGATCCGTTGCTCGCAGCGCATTCGGACTGCGATCAATCGATTTCTCTCGCAAAATTACGTCGGAATAGTGCCTGAAAGAATTGATTGCAGCACTTTTCAGAATCGTCGAAATTTTCGCAAAAAATCCAAAGGGGTTAGCCTTACTTTTTCAGTCATTTTTGGAGTCGAGAATTTTTCGTCTCGGAATCGATTTGTATGACCCTTTCTAGATTGATTGGACGCCCAGGAACTCAGAAAACACCAGAAAAAATGCGTAGGACCAACGGCAGAGAAATTACGACGAAAAGACCAGCAGCAGAAAAATTGAGAAAATATGTCTCTTGTTTTTTGGCTGTAACTTTTGATCCGTTGCTCGCAGCGCATTCGGACTGCGATCAATCGATTTCTCTCGCAAAATTACGTCGGAATAGTGCCTGAAAGAATTGATTGCAGCACTTTTCAGAATCGTCGAATTTTTCGCAAAAAATCCAAAGGGGTTAGCCTTACTTTTTCAGTCATTCTTGGAGTCGGGAATTTTTCGTCTCGGAATCGATTTGTATGACCCTTTCTAGATTGATTGGACGCCCAGGAACTCAGAAAAAACAAGAAAAAATGCGTAGGACCAACGGCAGAGAAATTACGACGAAAAGACCAGCAGCAGAAAAATTGAGAAAATACGTCTTTCGTTTCTTGGCTGTAACTTTTGATCCGTTGCTCGCAGCGCATTCGGACTGCGATCAATCGATTTCTCTCGCAAAATTACGTCGGAATAGTGCCTGAAAGAATTGATTGCAGCACTTTTCAGAATCGTCGAAATTTTCGCAAAAAATCCAAAGGGGTTAGCCTTACTTTTTCAGTCATTTTTGGAGTCGAGAATTTTTCGTCTCGGAATCGATTTGTATGACCCTTTCTAGATTGATTGGACGCCCAGGAACTCAGAAAACACCAGAAAAAATGCGTAGGACCAACGGCAGAGAAATTACGACGAAAAGACCAGCAGCAGAAAAATTGAGAAGATATGTCTCTTGTTTTTTGGCTCTAACTTTTGATCCGTTGCTCGCAGCGCATTCGGACTGCGATCAATCGATTCCTCTCGCAAAATTACGTCGGAATAGTGCCTGAAAGATCTTATTGCAGCACTTTTCAGAATCATCGAAATTTCCGCAAAAAATCCAAAGGGGTTAGCCTTACTTTTTCGGTCATTTTTGGAGTCGAGAATTTTTCGTCTCGGAATCGATTTGTATGACCCTTTCTAGACCAATTGGACGCCCAGGAACTCAGAAAACACAAGAAAAAATGCGTAGGACCAACGGCAGAGAAATTACGACGAAAAGACCAGCAGCAGAAAAATTGAGAAAATATGTCTCTTGTTTTTTGGCTCTAACTTTTGATCCGTTGCTCGCAGCGCATTCGGACTGCGATCAATCGATTTCTCTCGCAAAATTACGTTGGAATAGTGCCTGGAAGAATTGATTGCAGCACTTTTCAGAATCGTCGAAATTTTCGCAAAAAATCCAAAGGGGTTAGCCTTACTTTTTCAGTCATTTTTGGAGTCGAGAATTTTTCGTCTCGGAATCGATTTGTATGACCCTTTCTAGATTAATTGGACGCCCAGAAACTCAGAAAACACAAGAAAAAATGCGTAGGACCAACTGCAGAGAAATTACGAAGGAAAAACCAGCAGCAGAAAAATTGAGAAAATATGTCTCTTGTTTTTTGGCTGTAACTTTTGATCCGTTGCTCGCAGCGCATTCGGACTGCGATCAATCGATTTCTCTCGCAAAATTACGTCGGAATAGTGCCTGAAAGAATTGATTGCAGCACTTTTCAGAATCGTCGAAATTTTCGCAAAAAATCCAAAGGGGTTAGCCTTACTTTTTCAGTCATTCTTGGAGTCGGGAATTTTTCGTCTCGGAATCGATTTGTATGACCCTTTCTAGATTGATTGGACGCCCAGGAACTCAGAAAAAACAAGAAAAAATGCGTAGGACCAACGGCAGAGGAATTACGACGAAAAGACCAGCAGCAGAAAAATTAAGAAAATATGTCTCTTGTTTTTTGGCTCTAACTTTTGATCCGTTGCTCGCAGCGCATTCGGACTGCGATCAATCGATTTCCCTCGCAAAATTACGTGGGAATAGTGCCTAAAAGAATTGATTGCAGCACTTTTCAGAATCGTCAAAATTTTCGCAAAAAATCCAAAGGGGTAAGCCTTACTTATTCAGTCATTTTTGGAGTCGAGAATTTTTCGTCTCGGAATCGATTTGTATGACCCTTTCTAGATTAATTGGACGCCCAGGAACTCAGAAAACACAAGAAAAAATGCGTAGGACCAACGGCAGAGAAATTACGACGAAAAGACCAGCAGCAGAAAAATTGAGAAAATACGTCTTTCGTTTCTTGGCTGTAACTTTTGATCCGTTGCTCGCAGCGCATTCGGACTGCGATCAATCGATTTCTCTCGCAAAATTACGTCGGAATAGTGCCTGAAAGAATTGATTGCAGCACTTTTCAGAATCGTCGAAATTTTCGCAAAAAATCCAAAGGGGTTAGCCTTACTTTTTCAGTCATTTTTGAAGTCGAGAATTTTTCGTTTAGGAATCGATTTGTATGACCCTTTCTAGATTGATTGGACGCCCAGGAACTCAGAAAACACAAAAAAAATGCGTAGGATCAACGACAGAGAAATTACGACGAAAAGACCAGCAGCAGAAAAATTGAGAAAATACGTCTTTCGTTTTTTGGCTGTAACCTTTGATCCGTTGCTCGCAGCGCATTCGGACTGCGATCAATCGATTTCTCTGGCAAAATTACGTCGGAATAGTGCCTGAAAGAATTGATTGCAGCACTTTTCAGAATCGTCGAAATTTTCGCAAAAAATCCAAAGGGGTTAGCCTTACTTTTTCAGTCATTTTTGGAGTCGAGAATTTTTCGTCTCGGAATCGATTTGTATGACCCTTTCTAGATTGATTGGACGCCCAGGAACTCAGAAAACACCAGAAAAAATGCGTAGGACCAACGGCAGAGAAATTACGACGAAAAGACCAGCAGCAGAAAAATTGAGAAGATATGTCTCTTGTTTTTTGGCTCTAACTTTTGATCCGTTGCTCGCAGCGCATTCGGACTGCGATCAATCGATTCCTCTCGCAAAATTACGTCGGAATAGTGCCTGAAAGATCTTATTGCAGCACTTTTCAGAATCATCGAAATTTCCGCAAAAAATCCAAAGGGGTTAGCCTTACTTTTTCAGTCATTTTTGGAGTCGAGAATTTTTCGTCTCGGAATCGATTTGTATGACCCTTTCTAGACCAATTGGACGCCCAGGAACTCAGAAAACACAAGAAAAAATGCGTAGGACCAACGGCAGAGAAATTACGACGAAAAGACCAGCAGCAGAAAAATTGAGAAAATATGTCTCTTGTTTTTTGGCTCTAACTTTTGATCCGTTGCTCGCAGCGCATTCGGACTGCGATCAATCGATTCCTCTCGCAAAATTACGTTGGAATAGTGCCTGAAAGAATTTATTGCAGCACTTTTCAGAATCGTCGAAATTTTCGCAAAAAATCCAAAGGGGTTAGCCTTACTTTTTCAGTCATTTTTGGAGTCGAGAATTTTTCGTCTCGGAATCGATTTGTATGACCCTTCCTAGATTAATTGGACGCCCAGGAACTCAGAAAACACAAGAAAAAATGCGTAGGACCAACTGCAGAGAAATTACGACGGAAAAACCAGCAGCAGAAAAATTGAGAAAATACGTCTTCCGTTTTTTGGCTGTAACTTTTGATCCGTTGCTCGCAGCGCATTCGGACTGCGATCATTCGATTTCCCTCGCAAAATTACGTCGGAATAGTGCCTGAAAGAATTGATTGCAGCACTTTTCAGAATCGGCGAAATTTTCACAAAAAATCCAAAGGGGTTAGCCTTACTATTTCAGTCATTTTTGGAGTCGAGAATTTTTCGTCTCGGAATCGATTTGTATGACCCTTTCTAGAATAATTGGACGCCCAGGAACTCAGAAAACACAAGAAAAAATGCGTAGGACCAACGGCAGAGAAATTACGACGAAAAGACCAGCAGCAGAAAAATTGAGAAGATATGTCTCTTGTTTTTTGGCTCTAACTTTTGATCCGTTGCTCGCAGCGCATTCGGACTGCGATCAATCGATTCCTCTCGCAAAATTACGTCGGAATAGTGCCTGAAAGAATTTATTGCAGCACTTTTCAGAATCATCGAAATTTCCGCAAAAAATCCAAAGGGGTTAGCCTTACTTTTTCAGTCATTTTTGGAGTCGAGAATTTTTCGTCTCGGAATCGATTTGTATGACCCTTTCTAGATTAATTGGACGCCCAGGAACTCAGAAAACACAAGAAAAAATGCGTAGGACCATAGGCAGAGAAATTACGACGAAAAGACCAGCAGCAGAAAAATTGAGAAAATACGTCTTTCGTTTTTTGGCTGTAACTTTTGATCCGTTGCTCGCAGCGCATTCGGACTGCGATCAATCGATTTCTCTCGCAAAATTACGTCGGAATAGTGCCTGAAAGAATTGATTGCAGCACTTTTCAGAATCGTCGAAATTTTCGCAAAAAATCCAAAGGGGTTAGCCTTACTTTTTCAGTCATTTTTGGAGTCGAGAATTTTTCGTCTCGGAATCGATTTGTATGACCCTTTCTAGATTGATTGGACGCCCAGGAACTCAGAAAACACAAGAAAAAATGCGTAGGACCAACTGCAGAGAAATTACGACGGAAAAACCAGCAGCAGAAAAATTGAGAAAATATGTCTCTTGTTTTTTGGCTGTAACTTTTGATCCGTTGCTCGCAGCGCATTCGGACTGCGATCAATCGATTCCTCTCGCAAAATTACGTCGGAATAGTGCCTGGAAGAATTGATTGCAGCACTTTTCAGAATCGTCGAAATTTTCGCAAAAAATCCAAAGGGGTTAGCCTTACTTTTTCAGTCATTTTTGGAGTCGAGAATTTTTCGTCTCGGAATCGATTTGTATGACCCTTTCTAGATTGATTGGACGCCCAGGAACTGAGAAAACACAAGAAAAAATGCGTAGGACCAACGGCAGAGAAATTACGACGAAAAGACCAGCAGCAGAAAAATTGAGAAAATATGTCTCTTGTTTTTTGGCTCTAACTTTCGATCCGTTGCTCGCAGCGCATTCGGACTGCGATCAATCGATTTCTCTCGCAAAATTACGTCGGCATAGTGCCTGAAAGATTCGATTGCAGCACTTTTCAGAATCGTCGAAATTTTCGCAAAAAATCCAAAGGGGTTAGCCTTACTTTTTCAGTCATTTTTGAAGTCGAGAATTTTTCGTTTAGGAATCGATTTGTATGACCCTTTCTAGATTGATTGGACGCCCAGGAACTCAGAAAACACAAAAAAAATGCGTAGGATCAACGACAGAGAAATTACGACGAAAAGACCAGCAGCAGAAAAATTGAGAAAATACGTCTTTCGTTTTTTGGCTGTAACCTTTGATCCGTTGCTCGCAGCGCATTCGGACTGCGATCAATCGATTTCTCTGGCAAAATTACGTCGGAATAGTGCCTGAAAGAATTGATTGCAGCACTTTTCAGAATCGTCGAAATTTTCGCAAAAAATCCAAAGGGGTTAGCCTTACTTTTTCAGTCATTTTTGGAGTCGAGAATTTTTCGTCTCGGAATCGATTTGTATGACCCTTTCTAGATTAATTGGACGCCCAGGAACTCAGAAAACACAAGAAAAAAAGCGTAGGACCAACGGCAGAGAAATTACGACGAAAAGACCAGCAGCAGAAAAATTGAGAAAATACGTCTTTCGTTTTTTGACTGTAACTTTTGATCCGTTGCTCGCAGCGCATTTGGTCTGCGATCAATCGATTTTTCTCGCGAAATTACGTCGGAATAGTGCCTCATCGATTTCATTGCAGCACTTGTACACGATCTACAATAGGGATATAATCCGTTGTTCGAAAATATGCGAAGCTTAGTAACTTACTTCGAAAAGTTAACCCAAACAAGTATCACGATTTGACGGACGTTAATTTTTATTCTCAACGTCGCTGATTATTATTGATTGATCAATTTTTTAGGCACCTTGGACGATTGGACTACGATCATTTTGTAAAGTGAATATAATAAAACTTATACATGTACATTTTTAGGTTTAGCCTATGAATATCAACTTGAATCATAATAATAATATGATTTATCAAATGAGATACGATGATCTATAAATGAAGGGAGTAGGTTGAAGAATATTGAGTCTGGGTCGTAATACAAAAAGAAATTAATGAAAAAATAAATAAATTTCTCAACGACAGGTTTTTATTTACAAATACTTTGTTACGATAAAATAATACTTCAAATTCGGTAGGTTTAATAAATAGGGGTTAAATACGATTATGTGACTGCAACGAGGGATGAGTTGTTCGGTAGGTATAGCGTTTTCTCGTTGAGTGAATGATCCTCGATCTTCTCTTCCGCCTTACACCTGATTTTAGGTGGCTATGACGTAACTAGTCAATTGTACGCATTGCGTTACACAAGTCAAGTATGATTTAGAGCGCACACTATTCAAATTAGGTTATATCGTCACAAGCCGGTCAAAATGAGCAGATTAGCTATTTTTAGGCGGCTAATAATCTTAGCCAGCTAACCTTCAGTTAATCAGATCATTCAACTGTCTTGCCTGGCTAACGATGAACCAGCTGTATCGTACAGGCTTAGAAAATACGGAGATATTTTGTCTTCATCGGCCATAACTTTTGACCTGTTGTTGTATCGAGAGCAGACTTCGCGTTATAGATTTTTTCTAAGTGATTTTTCGCATTTCACAGAATATGCGTAAAATGATCTGAAAATTCCAAAGGCTTGGCGTCAGGCACAAATACTGCCAGTAGCCGAATACTTTACGACTAAAAATACTTGAAATTGATGCAGGTCCTGTATCACGGAGATCGGTCTGCTTACCTTTTACTTCCTGAAATCGAACAACTCGCGCCTGCACCAGCCACAGGAGAAAAGTAGAGATAAAATGGGATGGTGATAAGCCGTGATCTTGATCGGTTTCTTCCACATCCTATTCCTAGGACTCTCATATCTCTCGAGATATAGGAGCTTCTCTCGCCCCAATCACATCCATCACCTTCTTATTCAGCTTTTTATTTATTTTTTTATTCCTTTCAACCTTCTAATTTTATTTTTTGTCAACGCAAGGGACTGCACCCAAACTTTTCACGAAATCGAAATGATCATTTCGCTATCCTTTCACGCTACTGGAAGGAATTCAGAACCCCGGCGGTCACAGAATTTTGCACTTCCGTCTGTAGGCCGTCGGAATCCTTTTAATCCCTGAGGTGCTACTTTTCCTATTTCTGTGTGCAAAAATTCATTACTCATGTTTTACATAAGACTTTTTGCGAGATTTGTACTTGCACCAATCCACCGAATCCTTATATGTGATAATATAGATATATTTCACCAAGTACTCGAGTGCTTGTATATTAACTTAATTTTTCCTGCCCAAGACACCAAACGTATCACACGCTGTATTCGCGATACGTTCGATCGAGGTTTTTTACGATAAGTGACACCATCTGGCATTTCTCGATGCAGAAAACTTTTCCGATGCTAACCAATAACTGCTACTAGCACATGAGATATTCAGTGCAGATCCTACTGCACACGACGTAATTCAACGAATTGCATTATACACGTTTCAATCTCTCGATTTTATTCATAACGTGTCAAAAAGAAAGAAAATAAGTAAATAGCGAGAACATCCTGTATGAATAAATAAGCTTTTAAACAAACTGGGTTTTCGCGAAAAAATTATCTGCGAAAGTTATTTATAACTTCTTTCAGCGGGACAACAACAAGCCCGTGAAACTCATTGCGAAAAGATTATTTTCAATATCGAGCATATTTATCGCTGTTCTCATATGAGTAGGTGGATATTTAATGCGGGTAGAATATTGCAGGCGAAATGTCTGCCATAAAATGCGATGGCTATGAGTACGTATATACAAAGGAGAACAAAATTCGGACAGGGTCTTGAAATGTGTGTACATATACTCGCCTACAGATAGAACAGCTAGACCTTACACTCAGCGAAGCCAGGAAAAACTGGCAAGCGGGACTCTGGGGATCTAGTCACTGCACCTTGTGCCTTATGTAGCTTTATAGCGGTGACAGGACAATTTGTGCGCATAAATCACTCCGTTACTTCTTTATAACGTTTAATATGAAATTCGCAGTCTCGTATATATCGGCCAGTACCCACCCACCGCCTTGAGGGATGAGACGCAGCGCAGACGATCGACCAGCGAAAAATGCCGCCATATTCCGCGAGCTAATATCGCCGATCCCTGCACAAGCTCGAGCTTTCTCCAACTTCCTACTTTCTCTACCAGAAACAAAAGAAATCACTGATTTTTATGAACGATAAATAAATTCCGGTGGTACAAATCGTGCATCGTAATTTCGAATTGGTCTGAAAATTTCAATTTTCACAAAGAATAATTCGAAAACGTAGGTATACGAATCTGTGAGTTAATTTCACTCTGCTGTATCACTTCGGAATATTTTTACCCTCTGTTGAAAATTATATTCCCTTCTCGAGCCGTGCGTTATGAATGTATTCGAAAAACAGTAGAGACGAAGGGAAAATATTGGTCATACATAGATTTATGTGAAACTGGAGATATAATATTTGTGTTAGAGTAGCGTGTGTTTGACTAGACTACGGCTGCCCGCAGACTATCGGAATGATTCATTCGAGACACGTTCACATTTATCCTCTTTACAGAATAAACGATAATTCAACAAAGTCAAGCTACAACCGAGCGGCCCCAAGTTGCCACTGCGGTATATGACCAGGTGCCATATCACGTGTGCCCCAAATTTTATGTCGCGTCTCTGACGGGCAGTGGAGGTAGAGTTTCGGTAATGCGATAACGGCTTGCACGAGTTGGAACATCGATGTGTGTGGATCACACGATCGTACACCAGCAGGGATCGTTTGATCAAAACATAACCGTAATTCAACCTCGGACTCCCTTAAATTTAACTCAGAGTCGATTGCTGAAGTCATGTCTTTTCGAGATGCCTGCTGCAGGGGTAAATATATGCAGTCTACGATCTCAGACTCGGGGTCGAGGGGTGAACGTTGAGTGAAGAAGGGTCGAGGGACTGGGGGTTACATCAAATGGTCAAGACTCAAGAGTCGGAAGGTGACCCGGAGGGTGCGCGGTGCATTCCCGGGGTCCTCTGAGGGCAGTTGAAAAGTTGGTGTGTCTGCAGGGGATGAGAAGAAGATTCATAGATAAATCGGTTGCAACTCGAGGCGTGTTCGGGGGCGAAGGTGAGCGCCTAAGTAGCGATAATACAAGCTGGGAAATGAAAGAAGAAGAAGAAGAAGAAGAAGAAGATGCGTTCTTCGCTGCATTAAGAACGGACTGTAAATGAAGTGGTTTCTCAGAGCTCGCGACCCGAGCTGGCTGCTGGCGAAACACGCTGGTATCGCCGCGCGTTCTCCGATAAATTTTCTGAAAGTTTAATTTCATTTTATAGGCATGATACTTTAGCGGAATCGCCTACACTTTACACTAACGGCCCAAGAGCACACCCCCGACTCGCGGAGTGCTTTACCCAGCTGAGGAATTATAGGTTATTTCCTCTTAAATCATGACACGAGTGCAACTACATCGTGTAATTATTTCACCGTTTTATGTGCCTACCAACTCGGAGGGCATGGCAGTAGGCATAGCTAGCTGGGCTTTATAATACATGATTCTGGGCTGGAAGCCGAGCGACTTGATTCTGGTTAACGATCTCGCATCGGACCTCGCGTTATAGTATAACCCACGTTTACGAGTCTCAATTTTGGCCCTTTATGGGATTAGCCGATCTAACCGTACGGTACGTAGGTACGAGGCTTTTCTACTTCCTGATGGCTACCGAATTTCATCCCGTCACCAAGCGCTTCTCTGCTTCTTCTTCTTTCTCCTGATTTCCTTTTCATCTTATAATTTTCGTTAGCCGTGGAGAAAAAACAACGATAATGATAATAACAGGGTAAAAAAAAAATTACTCGCTGCACTGCAGCTCGCAGTTAATTAAATTGTTGATCAGAAACTTTTCTATACCTAGTATAGCTGCGCTTCATATTGGTAAAGTGAACCGAACCTCGCCGCAGCGCCGAACTGCAGATTGGATTGCTTTTCGTACCCGAACTAAGTGTTCAGTTTTCCCTTAATACGGAACAGAGTAGCTGAGTATGTTACACAAGTCGTACGAATTCGAATTTTTCACGTAGGTATGCGCAACTTCGCGCTTCGAAATCGTTCGACGAATATGATCATCGAGACTGCAAGCAGCTAATCAAGTACAATAATTAAGCCCGGGTTTAATATCGGCTTTTCTTGGCTCGACGAGATCCCGTGTGATAAGCTTTCCGGAAAGGGTGAGGAGAAGCCACTGGAGACGATCCACACCTTGGCGATAACTTTCCTAAACCTGCATCCGAGCCTTAAGGATACGGCCGGCTTGATTGCCGGCATAATCCCTTGTCCCTGGAATTCTTAACGAGCTAGGAAGCGACGCAGGGCCACTCATCGGCATGGCGGTGACGTTAATCCGTCATAACCAAAATCGCGCTTGAAATATTTCATTACCCAAACCAAAGTGCAGGCCTTCTCGGTAGGATTGAAACAGCCGGCAGTTTCCCCGGTATATTTCAAGGAAATTATTTACCCATCAAAATGATTAATCAACTCGGTAAACAGGGTTTGCTTTTGTGGTGTAATAACGGAACGATCATCTCCCTCGTCTCTCTTTCTCTCTCTCTCTCGGCAGACGTATGCTGAAACTTGAGATGCCTACCTTCCACGCTTTTTCTCGTCGAAAAGTTTCTCCTTCGCCTTTTATTTCCAGTCTAGGACCCTGCAGCAGGTACGGCTTGTAGGAAGTTTCGGGGAAAATCGAGATACTGAAAATAGCGACGGCGGTTCAAGCCAAGCTAAAGTTTTTCACTTGGACAGACGTGGGACATCCGTACATTATATGTATACCTATATACGTATCTATCTACCGTAGCAACTTTCGCATCTGAAGCATTCGGCCGCTGATTCAATGTAGCAAAGTACATCACGATGATCACAAAATCTCCGGTTTCATTTTGATAATAAATATCAAACCCCATCCTGCTTCGCCCAAAACCCTACCGCATTCATCCCTTGCCGTCTCGGCCGAGCAAACGTTGGACTAATATCATAATTGCTTTCAGCATTACATTGGCACAGAACCTCTCAAGACTTTCGAGTTGGAGTAGGCAATGCTAGCTTAGTCAAACAAACATCTTCCGCCAACGATCCACAGCCAGGTACGCCAGACGGTAACAGCGTTGTGACTTGATAAACCGTGGAGGCATCGACTTGAACGAAAATTTGCGTTTTGTGAAGGAGAACATCTTTGCAATCGTCGTAATGATACCTAACAATAAGAGTGATTCTCTGTTCGTGAAACTGAGCACTCTAGACGACAAACTCGAGCCATCTCTGAACCGAACTGCGAACTCGAGCTTTCGGAAAGTTATCCTTAAGGGGTCCACCCAACCGATGAGCAAAAAATAAAAGGGTGTTTTCGAGAATTTTTTTAATAAGTCTTAGCTGTAAATATTGATATAGGCTTTGTTAGGCTCAATAAATAAACTCTCCAATTACATTAAAAAAAATTTATATTAATTTTAATCACTTTTTATACACGAAAGTCGTAGTTGAAAATTAGTCTAAAAAAGACGTAGGTCTGCGGTGTTGATGATTTCTCGGAGATGGTTAACCTGAAACTAAAAAATCGAACGGTTTTAGATTCAGCATGTTAATGGCCTTGAAATAAATCGTACGATTTTTGATATTTGCAAAATTAACAAAATGATGGCCATTTTTTGAAAAACATTCTATTCTGAAGCAAAACACATTCGTAAATTTTTGCAAAATGCTGAGGTGTATTCGTGTGTCTTCCTTCAGAATCACAGGTAGAATACAATACGGCCGTTACAACATTTTTTGTGTTGCGATATATAGCTTCTGATAATAGGAAAGATGGAAAACGTCTGAAGCAATCGGTAAGGACTGACTAGCAGCATCCACTTGAAGATTAATAGCGACTACAAAGCGTATTCTTAGAAAGAAGAATTTTCCAGCGAGTTAACGAAGCTTTTCAAGCACTGGGAAAAAGAAATCATCGTCGTAATTGTGTAATTCTCGTACGGCTGATAGTCCACGGCTTAATTTCCGACCGATTATACTTGCATGTTGCTAAATTTGCAATATAGTTTCCTTCGGAGAGATGGAGAAATAAGAAAAAATCGGACCGTCTAATTTACATTCGGAATAAAGATTGCAGATAACGACATGTAGATGCGAAGGACCACAGCCTTCGGATGACTGAAAAAGGTGCAGAGGAAAGAAGAAAAAAACATATGGAAAAAAGAAGAGGAAAAAAAGGAAAAGGAAAAACATCCGCAGCTTCGAGTTCGAGACAATTCCGAACGAATGAAATGCAAATCGGAAAATAAAGGTAACGTCGCGGAAAATTAAGTACAATTTGAATAACGTGAATAGTAATAGAATTATCGGAATGATCGATTAAAGCAATAATGCTACCCAGCTTTACTTCTGGGGAGCCGACGATCTCCAGATTATTATCCACAGCATATATAAGAGCGAGAAAAATTGCGAGAGCTTGAGATATTTGAAATTGGGAAAAGTCTTGCAGGCTTGAAATATGCTTTTCTGTCAAAACTCTGTGAAGTGAGAACTGAGAGCGCAAGAGTGTGATTTCGGGTCAGAAGTGCGTCGGAAATTTGTGATTCAGTTTTACTTCTCACTTCGGAATTGCCTGAATCCCATTCGGTTATTAGGGCAAAAATCGGCGATTCGACAATCGGATTGAAGCGCGAGGAATTTCCATTTCTGAGTAACGTGGTAGAGCGTATAGCGGAGTGCTAGGGCAATACCAAAGATTCTAAGATCGTAATGTAGGAGCCCTTGACGAAATGCTACGCAGGTTTGATTGTTTAACGCAGCCACCGTGAACGAGAGAGGAGCCTAAGCTTTTAGCCAAGACGGTTCGTCGGTGCAGGAAACTGACTGGCTCTCTCGCAGGAAATTGCGTTCCATTGTAGCGGGACGGTGTTTGCTTTTGAGCACTCTGAATTCGCCCCACCAGCTACCCACCTTGCCTTCTGTATCGGCTGCTCTTCGAATGAACTCTGAATGACAATTACACTCTCCAGGATCAGCCCGCGATTTTCGTGCTTGTACGTTGTACACTGCACCTGCGAATATGCATTTGTTATTTTCCCCACGAATCTCATTGACTGTGAAAAATCATTGACATTGTGCATTACTTCTAAAGTTTAAATTACTAGAATTCTCTCGATTTTGCTGATGGATGTTTCGTGTCAACGTACAAATTTCACATGATAATTTTCAGGGAAAAAGGTAAGCAGCATTTTTTAACACGTCTAAAGATGCGGTAATCAAAGTATCCTTTTTCTGAACAAGTAGGTGTAGGTTTACACTATGCAGACAAAAATTCTGGTTTTATTTTCAACCGAGAAAACGATGAGTGACCACCAGCGTGTATTTTCTTAAATTCTGTTTTTCCGAGTTTTTTAGGCCAGGAATTAAAGAATTCAGAATCCGCCGAGCAGAGAAGTAAGTTTCTCTGTATTTCAGTATCGCAATTATTATGCGATGTTTGCCGAAATATTTATTCAAGTCGTTCTTCCGTCATTCGCAAAAAGGAAAAAGCTCATGTGTTGCAGCTGAAAGAAGAAGAAGAAAAAGAAGAAGAAGAAGAAGAAGAAGAAGAGTGGACGAAACGCGATGCATCTTTGGGAAAGAACGATAAACAAAAACTGCAACGCCCGGGCGATTTATTGCATATGAGTTCTCGGATTTGTCAATCGATCGGCGGGCCGGTGTGCTTGGCCTCCTCTAAGCCACTTATTTCTTCGAATAAACGCCATAAATCAGAGGTTGCCAAGGGTTTCTTCGATAACTCGTACGGCTGGTAATACGCCGACCGCACTGCAACCTCGCCGGCAGCTTGCGAGTGAGGAAAAACGCGTTAGCTCTCAGCGAATGAGGAATCCCAAAGAACAAGAAGCTAAATCACCATTGACGACAAACAAGGTAAGACAAAGATTCGCAAGCGTTTGAATAATCGGGTTAAAATTACGACAGACGTTGAAAAGTTCTTAAAATCACAGAAAATACTAGCAAAAAATAAAGATGAGACTGCATAAATATTTTGTAAATTAATATCTCGTGATGATGACTGAAGATTTATATTTATTTAGATCTTAACGCTCGTCCAGAGCTTCCTATACATACATTTTCTGTATCTCGCAGTAAGACGAGTTGCAGAATGGGGAAAGGTGGAAAATCTGGTGGAAATCGAACTTTCGAAGAGCCAGAAAATCGAGTGTCACAAAGGAACTGAGCCGTATCAGTCGATTTATGACACGTAATTAAAAAGTCAGATTCCGCCGATCAGCCGCTCGTTCTTCAACGTGCTTTCGCACCGAATCCTCGATAACTTGAACGGTTACTCAGGCGCAAACAGGTGTCATATCCAGTATGAGATTAAAATTAGATTCATATTTGACGTACCCCGCAATTTTCATGCCTTGCTATTAATGAACCACCAAATTTCTGGAATATGATGTTATACTTTCCTACAAGACGTAACTGGTACTCGTTTTCAGATGCTGGTTAGCCTCGTTCCGAATCCTCTGTTCCACGAAACAAATAAATTGGATTGTTAATAACATCCCGCCAGACGGAATAATTTTTTCTCTCGTCTGCAAGCTTTCGTGACAGTTATGGCACTCATTTTCACCCCCCCCCCCCCCCCCCCCTCCCTTCCGCCCATTGTAATACTCTCACCCGAACTTTGTACACTTTTATTTCCATCGATGGGTTTTCAGCCAGAGAATTATGGCCTCCGTTCCATCGGGCTACAAGTTATAGTTAACGCAAATCTCTCGTCGTTCGGTGTTTTTCGCTTTATTTTATTTTCTTCGGTACTGCGCCGTAAATATGCGACCAAAACGCCATCGCCTCTTGTCTCGCAGAGAAATAATCGGTGGAGAATAATAAAAAATTATCATGGAAGTTTTTTTTCACATTTCAGGTCGAAAAGTGGTGATACTGTACCAGCTTTAAATAATTGGCCCGAAATTCGAGATGATTGGTCATGAATTTGATAGGCTTTAGATGGGTTGTATGATTTCAGACTTTTCGGAATTTTTTTAGGGCAACTAATTTCGTTTTCTCGCCGAGTAGTCAGTTCATACAGCTTCTTTTAAAGAACTTTGAAGCTCTCGTCAATTACACAAAATTAATTATGGGTATTGTAAGATGTCCGTGACGATATCAAATTAAGCGGAATATAGAAGTTTAGCATTAAGAAATCTCCGCGGGTAAGAAGATCCGGAAATCGTAAACATCGATGAAGTTGTCGCCGTGCAGAATATTAATATTAAACAACGAATCGAAGGCCGGGTAAAAATTGAAATTGAAATGAAGAAGGAAGCTTGAAAAAATGTATGAATTCTTGACGAGCAAAAACTACAAGCAAGCTTTGACCAACTCGGTAGTGAGATTGTGTTTAATTCCGACTACGGAGAGTTGACTTGACATTCCCGGGGCCGATACTGCGTCAGGTTGGTACCTACTGGGTAGTCAAAAGTTTGCTGATTGGACTGATTGGACTATACCTATATCTGTCCAGCCTCGGGAGCAGTTGGGTTCTCGACCGATTGAAGTTCCCCGGACGAAAGGTGGAGCGAATCGAGCGGGGTAGCCTTCCTCTCATTATACCTCGGAGCGTTCGAACACAAAAGCCGAACTTGCTTGAAAATCCAGACTCAGCGAATCGTCGAAACTTTTTTTAATTTCATTTACTCTAATTTCCAAGGTAAATTTTCCAATAGTGACGCTGTCGAGACGAACGCGACCCGCCGCCGTGCAGTCGACCCCCCTCGAGCCATTGATTCATTGTGAAACTCGACGTTGCTTCCCTCTCGTTCGCTTCTCAGCCTGCAATTCCATCGAGAATTTAAAGCAACTGGTAAAAGTTACGAAACCATTTAGATACCTGATTCAAGAGGCTAAGGGGCTAAGACCGCCCTCAAGCACGCTTCGCATACTTTCAATGGAACCAAAAGCTATGATACACCATCGAACAAACTTTGAATAATGTCTGGAATGGCACAGTTGCCCGATCCGATGTCGACCAATAAAGCTCAACAATCTCCAACGCCCAGATAAATCGGAGAATCGAAAGAACATCTGGCAAAACACATATTTCCAAAGCAATATACGTGAACTGGAACACTTTTTTTTTTACATACAGAAATTCGAGATTGGCGAGGATTTCAACGGCCGAGTAAAATGAATCAGTCCTTGAAATGGTTAGTTTGATAAAACGTTCTTTATTTCATTATCTGACAGATAACTATGACAAGCCTGCGATATTTTGAATTATAAATTGGCGTGCTCAAGCCGAAATGTTTATTTTTCCCACCTGACAAGTCAGGGAAAATAGCAAAACTAAACGGCATGCACGGGAAAAACAGGGGTAGACAGGCAGCGGTGGAGAACCGCGTATATTTGAAATAAAAGTGTGCAAACAGGAGGGTAATCCTCGTTAAAAATGTTATTGCTCGCAGGATCTGGGTGAGGGAGGAAACACTCGTCGAGCACACATCCGCGGGTATGTGCAGGCAACAGTTTCGACAAAATCCGAGAGAAATCGCTGGGATTAGTCAGCACGTTCACCCCGGGTACGATTATGAAAACAAACAATAGATTCTCCCGGGCATCATTGTCCCACATGTGCAATATAAAAATGTGAAGCCCCGTAGCATGTAATCATATGCTAAGGCTGCCTGAGTGCGGCTGAGTTCCAGGCAGGCATAATGCCGACCAGGAACAAAGAACTTTCGTCATTTCTGGCTCGAAGTACGCCGGGAATAAGCCAAATACCGGAATCCAAATTTTGTATCTATCGGCCAAAACGTCGTCGGTCTGACTCTGAGACAATTGTCAAAAAAACTGACGCATGGAGCTTTGAACTTTGATTCATGAACTCTAACGTGGAAAAAACTAGTCGATCATAATTTTCAATTTGATCATGATGAATTGATGGAAAAGAGAAAACTGTTCAGACAAATTTTCCGCCTCAGCGATTGGCGGCGAATCGTAATTAAAAGTACAGGACAATGGGTACCTGTCGGAGTATTCGGAGAACGCCAACTGACGATAGTAGACGGTGGGAATTAATTATAATCCTGGAAGATCAGGAGCGCTTAATTCATCCCCTGACAGAGAGACGCGTCTCGCCCTTGCAGGCTGAGTGGACGGGTAGCTGACGAAGGGGTACGTATATGCTGTTATTTCAAGTAATGGCGTGTGTTTATGCACGCGAAGTAACTAAACTTGCTCACCCAGTCCTCGAACCAAGGCGGATGTAAACGAATACCAAAGACCCGTCGCTTCTCCTCACTCGCTTCGAATGATAATAAGATTTGACTCATTAGAAGTTTCGTTAGAACGTTTGTTTGCCATGCGGGTGCAGAAGAGAGTCACAGGCTTCGATGCCGGCGGCACCCATTCCGAATAGAATTTCACCCCCAACAATTCTCATCCACTTCCCTTTCAGCTTCTTGCTAATTCCGCGGATGCTAGACTACGTTCATCTCCTTATCAGAGGGACTTTTTCGAGGTTCTCCACACGATGCAACATCACCGTTCGTTCAAACGTCTTCAAGGATTCTTGCGGGTGAATTTTGGAGAGCTACAACTACGCCCGCCCTTTGAAAGAACTTGTTCACCCCTCAAATTTGCGGATCCACAAGTACTCACCCCGGCCGCTGGTTCGTAGATATTTGAAATATCTATTCATCGGGTATATTCCGAAAAAATATGCGGTTGGTTGGTTTGGGTCAATTATTTCCTATCTTGAATATATTCCCCGGAGAGAAAGAGGGCGCCGAGTTTATGCAGCTTCACCATCCTCCTGCAATACGAGCTAGCAAATAAGCCCGAACGATGCCCGCCCACCTAATTACATCCTGTAGAATACATCGGGACGCGGGGTTTTGTACGACTCACGTACTTCCGGTTATGGATACGAGGGTGTGCACATACGTTCACCGACACGGCCGGTACAATCGCTGTGTGAGTTTGCATTTACGTTGTACGCGTACGATTCGAAAGTGAATGGGAACCGGCGCCGTCGGTTATACTCTGATTTCTGAAGGTTCCGCGCTTTCCACCCTTGCTCGTCCACGTTCTACCTCGGTTAATTAGCATGCTCTAAAGCGGATCAAAAGTAGCGGATTTCTTAGTCTTGTCTTTTCTTTTCTTATCTTTTTTTACATGAAATCGGTCGTCGACTTCGATCAGCGGGATTGAGTTGATCGATCCGGAGGTACGTTGGTGAAAACTAAAAATAAAAAAAAAAAGAAAAGAAAAGAAAATTCCGAGGAAATAAAGTCGTTTGATGCAGCGAAACGGAAGAATGGATTTCTTCTCGGATAATCAAAGAACTCTGAGAGCCGCCTTTGTCTCTAGGAATTTGACGATTTTACCAAGACCCATGTGCGGCTTAAGCACCCCAGTTTCCTTTGACGGGACGAGGCAACGAAGGACGCACGCCGAGGAAAATACTTTGGTATAGTGTGCGAATATAATGACAGCGTAATGACGAAGCCGTTGAACGAGCGTCGCGGGGCCTTTGGGCGATATAACTGTACAAGTTCCGCAGAGTACGACCGGAAAATTAAATTCCAACGAGGCAACGCGTTCAACGACGCAGTGTGTCTGTGTCTCTCTCTTTCTCGCTCAACATTTTCACCCGGTATGTATTGCGATATTTTTTCACCATTTGGATTTTCCCTCTCTCGTCATTTCTTTGACGTTCATCCTTCGCTGATTCAAGGAGTTTTCTTTCTTCGCCGCAAAAGAAAGCGGGATAACAATCGATCGATACGTACTGTGGAAACCGCGATGGCTGCTTCAACCGACCTCGGATAAGGGACAAATTTGCACGACCGAGCCAATTGAATAAATCAATTTGCAAGCTTTGACCGAAAGTCATTCGAACCCCGCGTTGATACGAACAAGCCGATGGCCTCGGGTGTGAGGAGGCGATAGAGATTTGGTAGGCTTATTATCACGTTGGCTAGATTGGCCAGCGGTATGAATGATAAATCTGGACTAGGCAAATGCAGTAATTAAACATTGGCTAACGAGTCATCTATATGGTAAACAGGACGGCTGGCTGGCTGGCTGGCTCAACGCTGCAATGGTCTGGCTTGATGCCTGTACCGCAGTTGGAGAGCCATCCACAATATCGAACAAAACCTGCGCTTATCGTGCAGTTTCTGCGTACGATTGTCCCTCGAGTTCAGTGCAGAGTCGATATATTTTTAGTCCAGTCTTTTATCGGCTTAAGCTTCCTCGTTTTTTTTTTTTTTTTTGTTTTTTTTTTTACCTCTGAAAATTTCTAGTCCTTGGAGAAAGTCCCGGTAGCAGGCCTTGCGACAGAAGAACCGTTGATGGAATAGGAAATGTAAATTTCTTTGAATATTGAATAATTGTACAGCAACAATTTCCAGAGTTGTTCAATTTGTGAGGAAAAAATCTAGTCGATATTCACTGACCCAGGACGCCTCGAATGTTTGTAGGTACAATAAGAAATGTGGACCGGGGTAAAATTCTTTCTTCGTATGAATCGGGAGGAGATAAGATGAGGCAGATTGATACGGGTTCCGTTTTCCTCGGGCATTGCAGACCGTCTTCAGCGATAAGAAGTATCCGCGACCATATCAGCCTTGGGGCTGTAGCAGACGGGGTAATTTTGATTCGACAGGAAATGGTATGCTTGGTGAAAAGTACTTTCACCGGTCCATCAGCCTCCCGTGGGGTTCAACGTAATATATCCGATGATGGGAAGGATTCTCGGCTGCCCTCCGAGCCCATTATTACCCCCATACTTGAGCCTCCGTTCGTCGTTCGACCCGCAGGAGATGGAGAGCTTGACAAATTGTGTTCGAAGAGACACGACGGTATATCGGGGGCAAAATGGATTCCATATATTTTTCAGATTGAACATTACCACCGGCATATTGCACTCAAGGATTGACAATTATTCCCAACGACTCTGAGTTAAGAGTAAGATTCGTATCTGGTTCTGATAACGTTGGACCTTTAGGTTGCAAACATTTTTTTTTTTTTTTTTTTTCTTACTCTCTCCTTCACGGATATCACCGATTTTCCTCCGTTGAGGCGTAGCCTAGCGTAGGGTATAGCTTTGTCCATTTTATTCGGGTACCAGCCGCTCCGAAGACATAAATAACGGACAATGTCATAAAGGAATCCCATACCAGCCATAAAATTGATACCATAGATCACACTCGAGGAAAATATGTTAGATTGCAGGGTTACCAAAGGCTGAAAAGTCGCCGAGGATTTCTCTGCACTTGCTGGTTATATTCAGCGAGAGTTTCGAAGTGTGGATACGAATTTGAGCGACGTCTATTCCAATATCTTCAATTACTTGGATAGTCATCCGTGAAATTTCAACAAAGCAGTTTGAACAGCATGATTAGGCTATCAGCGGCTAGGCAATGGCGGGTGGGATTTGACTTAACGGAAACTTCATTAGACGTCGCATTGCTCGGAAACTTGGTAATTGACGACAATCAAATTTCGCGGTTGCTATACCGTTCAACCGTGCGAATTCCAAGTTTTGGATCTAACGACGTTCAAAGTGAAAGAAGCACTTTGTGATTGAAATGAATTCTGCGAGTAAAATAAACCAAGTTATCTACCGACCCTACAAGCGAACATCCAGCCCTTATTTTGTCACAATTGCTAGAAATTTTAGTAAGATACCACTACCTTAAGCTAATAGAGTTATTTTTGTCCCAACTGGAATGAAGAAGATCGAATTAGTTTTACTCCTCATTTCTCTTATCCATATTAGCAGTGAGCCAGTAATGAGTTGAAATTCCGATAACATCGGTATTTTGTATGACATTAACGATAAGACGATGTTACAAGTGGTATTTAAAATTCACATACTGAGATATAGTCAATCACCACCACATTTAAATTGTTTCAAAGGTAGATATCGTCAGAGCGAAAACTGAAAGTTGATGAACGAATAGCATTCCCGACGTTGAGAAAGTACACTCAAGACTGAGTGCGGAAAATTAGTTACGCAGCCGAGTAGTATAAGTAACTCTACTTTTAGAAACGCAGAAAATGCTGTGAGGTCCATCCGAAAGCATCAGCCGCCAAATTAAACGAACTAAACCAAGGAGGCTTAACGATAAGGTCAGTCTCGTTCTTTTAAAGCACACACACCCTCAGTGCGCAAAAATGTATTTACTCTTGCCCGCCTGTGAACCCGAAAAATGCCCTCAAGGAAAACGTAACCAAGTGCTGTAACAATGGTGTTGAAAGTAAGAAAATCAGATGGGAAAATAAGAATAGATTAGGCATCGTGAAACCGGCTGTTTAAGGAATGCTGCAAGATTTTCCACCCCAAATTCTAGAAATCATTTTCATTTATACCTCGGTTTTACTGTCATCTCTTTGTTACATGTGCTCATGTCGATATCATTCATGATAATTTATCGTCCATTCTCTAAGATCGTCAGTCAGAGATGATCAGAAGTAACAAGCATCCGCTTCTTCATATGCCGATGATTCTCTTCGAAATTATACCGGAAATAGAATACGGATTTACGTACAATGTCACTGCTCCATTTTGATCGTGAGGTAAGAATGATATTAATAACGGAGAAAACTCTTCGGCGCAGACAGCCGCTTGGGCGAAAGGGTGAGGGGCAAAAACTCGGAAAGAGATCCTCCGCAGAGGGGATGAGGGTGGAGAGAGACGAGATCAGGTGGTGGTTGGAGGTAAGAGCAAACTGCTGTTTCATGAAATGGATCGGATTAAATATTATTATGAGGACGAATGAGATGTGTCACACTCACTTTCTTTATTTTCACGTCATTTCATTTTTCCTTGCTTCATCCGTTGCATCCCTTCTTCGGCTCGTTTTCTTGCAGACAAGGACACGCCCGTCTGGCCTGAAACTGTCTCGAAAGTTTGACCCCCTCCATCAATCCAACCAACTCCATCCTGCACCCTGAGTATGCAAGCAACCTTCGTATTCTGCATCACTTTGTAAGGATGACAGAAAGTTATGCTACAGCCATGATCGATGGATGCACAGCAATATCAGTTTATTGGGAAGTGTGATTGCGTGGTCCGTTATGCTGAAATGCAATGGGAAACAGACTTGGAACAATTTTGTTTTTCACAGATCTATCGTCCAGTGATGTCACTGAAGTATTTTAAACGGCCTCAGGGGATGCTATAGTCGTTCCTTACCGAGTGCTTTATATTTCTTCCATTTTTCCTATTGTCACTATCTATCACGATGAAAAGAAATACAAAACAGTCGCATTCTACAGGGAATTCTCAACGAAAATGCGGACGCTTTTTGATTTTACTCAAAAATAATAAAATACAGGGCATGAAAAATACAACTTTTAGAAAGAAAGGAAATGCTGTTTGCAACCTATTGCCGATGTTTCTGTCATATCTTCATCAACCCGACCATCGCTGCTTTCATTATTTCGTTCGTGCAACAATCAACTGACAATATAAAGCAGATGTGAACCGTTCCAATTAGCTGATTAGAGAAGATTTTTTCCCGGAATTCAAAGCGTCTTGGTGACAATAAGTTGGTTAAATGTCTGGGTTTACGGTATTCGAAATTCCATTTGGTGAGACGAGGAGAATTTGACTAAATTGGACTAAACTGCGAAACGTGGGATTTTCACGCTTGATAGTCAGCAGGCTCTCTGATTCATTTGCCCTTTGGTATCAGCGTTTTCACGTCCCGCGGCAATTACATTAAAAGTTTCTTCAACGGGTTCGAGAAGGAAAGACTGTGAAAGAGATACAGACCGTAGCGTAGCCAAGAACTGCAGAACGCTGAAGTTCCTGCACAGTCTTGAGTTTGAGCCCGGGCGAGGAAAGAAAGAGAGACGAACAACGGATACCGGAGACGAAGAATATAAAAGAATAGACGACTATATACATATATCTCTCAAGATACGTTGAAAATCCTCGCTAATGATATTACCAATCGGTTTTAATCATCCTCTCTGTCATCCGGGGTTCGATGCTACTGTATCGTATACAGGTACCAGTTTTACTGTCACTATTAGCCTGCCGACTATTGCCAAAATTATTATCGTCATTAAATACGAACAGCAGGGCGAAGCCCATCCTCAGATGATAATAATAATCGGACCGAGATATCCTCTCCGTGCGATTAACGAGCGGGAAATCAAGGCTGGACGGGAATTATCATCGTCACAATCCAGTACCCTGCAGCGGAAAAGCGGCCCCCAGCTTCCGTTCCGGGTCCAGGTGGAACGAATCGGGACGCCCAGCTCGCGCCGACCCAACGACGTCTACCTTCGTTGACCGTAGTGCTCGAGGCGGCCGAAACGGTAACTGTATTATTACTCGCTTCATTTAAGTTAGATAACAACAAGTATAGAGCGGGCACACAAACCGTAACCCACCGACACCGACGGCGTCGTCGTCCTACAATATCCGGCACATCTCTCGCCTCCAGCCTAATTACCTCCCTCTCAACCCCGCCCCGCCCCGTACCGTCCCTCGGCGATAGGTACAACAGTCTATCGCAAGAAAGATATCCTCTTTTTATTTTATTTCTTATACTCTAGTTTAATTAGTTCCCCGATAATACCCCCGTATCTCGCCTCCGCAGCGGCGGGGGAGCCGCACTCCAGTTTCCGCTTGTCTCTGCGGAACGCTTTGAATTTGATTCGAATTATTTGAGATTTTAGATTCGAAACCCGCTTCCCGGTCTGCCCTCGAGCGAGTTATCGTCCCGGCATAACACTCCTCTTATCCTTCTATACTCCCTGCCCATCGCGTTACCGTTCTTTGGCAGACATTTTTCAGGTATTCAGATACAGGTAAAGTTGAATATCGTGGAATGCTGTCGTGTACAACTCGTACGAATATGCTACGATTATTACGCCGTGGTTAACGGCGTGGAAGGACATGTCAAGGACTGGTATGGATGAGGATCGTTCGCTTTTTTTAAACCTTGAAAATCTGCTCAATCTAAAACTGCAGTTGTAAGCAGGACAATAATCCATCACATCTCGTCGGTTGCGCTAATCCTGGTGGACAAGGACATTGGATTTGACGCAATAATTGGGTTTAGAATAAGGTTTGCTCGTATCAACCGTGAGGACTGTTTGCATAGAATTTATTATGCAAGAAAGAGAGAGAGAGAGAAAGAGAGAAGTAAGTAAAAAATCACAAACCAGTAATTAATTTTTGTCCGCGCGTACAGTGTCAGTGAAAACCTTGGCACGAATCATCGTTCTCACTGAAAGAGCGTTCCAACAATCACTATACAAGCATTCAAGGCAACCTCCACTACCTCTGCTTTGCAGCGAGTTACGTTTGTCTTCTTACACGTAGAAAATAGGTGATATTATCGCCCCGAGAAATGGGTGGAGTGGGGGAATCCTCTGGTGTGCACATACTGTAAAAAAATATCATTGCAGCAATAACATCGTTAATGATCGATTTCATTCAACAAAATGAACGGAAAAATTAATTCTTGTCAATATTTGAGTCTCGTATTTGCCCATCAAGCTATTGTCCCGCGGATTATACTTTCAACAAAAGACGTTCTGATCTCCATTTAAAAATATAATTTTATCCGAATCACGCAATTTGGTTTCTTCGGAGAATCTGAGCATCTTTTGTAACGTAGTTTTACGCAGCATTCGACATTCGTCGTCTTCAAATTCAATCACCCCACCATACCGAATCCTGACGATCCCTCGATTTATTTCTTTCCTAAACTATGAGAACGAAACGAAAGCAATTAGAGGTTTTGCGCAGCCTCACCCCACTTCATGGCGTTTTCTCGCTCCCGTCCAGCTTAAACACGTAATGTTCGACTATCAATAACATCTGAACACGTCCCAGATCTTCTGCCTTCTAAAATACGATCTAGTTATTCGATCGAAGAGGTTTGTTGAAGACACACACGGTTCCAATAATGGTCCGAATACTTATATTGGGCGTGACAGCTGTTCTGTACGTTTTTGGGGATGCTGCTGAATCAGCGCGAATACTCGTAGTGTTTGTTACTCCATCCTTTAGTCATCAGGTATGAGAAACGAGCTGGTTTTAGTTGGGCTCCAAAAAGAGTTGCTCTGTTTTTTCCGCTGATATTCGTGTTACTCATATCTCTGGACCAATAAATCGTCTTCAGAGCGTTGACAATGGAATTTGTTCGACTCGATTTGCACCATGTCTCTGTTACCCTCCCTGAGTTACCAAATTGGTCAGTACCAACAACGCGTTGAAGTGAAGGTAGTTTTCAAATATTTATTCTCCTTCTACAAAAAAACAATTCTTGATGATTCACCGGAAGTACACACGTCCTGTCTTACTCTCCGTCATTGACGGACTATTACACGGATGACATGAATTTCTGGCTGAGGTTGAGCGAGATACGAGGTAATACGAAAGTATGATTTATTGTCACGGCAGGAGAGACTGGTGAGAAAATATTTCGGACCGTATATGCCAAGTGTTGAGAATCTAAGCACGGAGATGAGTCTAGTATTAACGAGTAGTCATCCATTGCTCGAGTACCCGAAGCCGAGCTTACCTAACATCATCCACATAGGAGGTTGCCATTTGAAAGGCCAATTAAAAGGTCTTGACCAAGTAAGTAATGTGACAACCGCACGTGTGAATCACGACGTTTTTGTAAACTGTTAATTTTTATACCTTTGTTGAAATTTGAATTTCTTTTTCAGGACTTGAAGCAGTTTCTGGACGGTGCTAAAGAGGGATTTATTTACTTTAACTTAGGCACAAACGTTCTGAGTGACCACCTACCTCCCGAAAAGATACGTACTCTGATAACCATTTTCGCCGCTATGCCATACCGAATTCTCTGGAAATGGGAGCAAAATTCACTCAACGGCAAGCCGGACAACGTTTTCATATCAGAGTGGTTACCTCGACAAGACGTCCTTGGTACGAAGTCGCGCCTGGGAATTCGCCTCGTGATTTGATCGAATCAAATAAATGGAAGAGTCCTTTTATAATTTCAGCCCATCCGAACATCAAGCTCTTCGTTTATCAAGGTGGACGAGAAAGCACGGAAGAAGCCATACACTACAGCGTCCCGATGGTAGGTATACCTGTTTTTGGTGACCAGTATTTCAACGTGCGTAAACTTGAATCCATTAAACTTGGCAAGTTGGTAAATTTCAAGCCACTATCCGGGGATGAACTTAGAGAAGCCATCATCGAGGTCATCGAGGACAAAGGGTAATTATCTCGAGTCAAAATGAAGTGACACTAACGCGAAAAATGTCGCAACATGAAAGTGTACATTCTGTTATGTGACATGTACAGGTACAAGGAAAGAATGATGAAGTTTCGTCAACTACTCAACGACCAAATCGAAGACCCAATGGATAGAGCGATGTGGTGGATAGAATACGTCGTCAGGCATAACGGTGCTCCTCACCTGCGACCGAGACTTCGTCATTGGCCCTGGTACCAGCGAGAACTTCTCGATGTCCTGGCCTTCGTTCTTCTGACTGCTATCCTGGCCATCTATATGCTGTACAAGTTCATCCGACTAATTATTAGAAAGTCTGCGCAAACGTTGCTACCGAAACTGAAAACAAATTAACTTTAGATATTCGGTGATTGTTGGGCTTTGACGTATTCGAGAGATTAGATGGCTGATTTACTTTCTTACGGACGCCAAAAGTCAAATTATTTAAAATCCTTGAATACGTTGGAGGTCTCTATGATTCTACTTATCTATTGTATCTATTAGTTGATACATTCGTACGGCGATTATAACTATATTACAAAATAAAACAAGAAAAAAAAACATGGTTGGCGGCCTGAAGGCGATTCGGTAATTCGAAAGACCGGAGAAGCATAAAAATTTAAAAAAAAAGCAGGAATGTTAACGAAAGTAGGTATTCGTAGCAAGGATTAATCGCGGTGCAACATTCGATAGAAACTCAGGCTCGGTTTTCAGCTCAAAGCTCTGCCTTTTGCGCGATCAGCACCGCGAACACAAACACGCTTTATACATCCGACAATTATTCGTCGGGAATTTTCCTTCATTCAATACACACACCTACAACATACGTTATATATCTACACAAACTATGTATATCGGAATGGCATTTGATACCGAATATTATTCAATATGCATCGAGCGCGCCACGTTTGATTTCGCTCGACAATATAATTGACGTTTGTCCGTCTCTCCGTCCATCTGTCTACATCCACGTACATCCATCCATGTAGCTACCAACCAAACCCCGGTTGCGTGGTAGAGCCGAGAATTTCAGGTTACCGCGTGAAATAAATCACAGCGCTGAGAACCGGGTTCGGGGTTCAATGGTGGTCGGCGTAATTGTTAACGCCCGTTGACTTCCCTTTCACACATTAGCCGGAAGTGCGGAATTGATATGAATAATTATTGTTCACTGATATCTTTCCCGCTGCCTGATCACCGACCACGAATTCTGTGGCAGGGAACCATCGCCGGGAAATTCCAGTGATCAACGCAGGTTACTCCAGTCCGAGGGGATGTCCGAGGCAAGAACCACGAAAAAATCGGCTCACTGGTACAGTGGAATGTGTAAGCCTCCGAGCAGCCGCCCCATAAGTGCCCGTTCTGCAAACCCCCCCACCCTCCGACAAGTTGGCGGGATTTTACCGTACGAATCGTCAGGGATGCAGGAACAAAAAGGGGGACGAGATGTTTCGGGAGGTCGGAGACGGGTGGAAGGAAAGCGAGTGCCTTTTAGGAGCTTAGAGATTACACTTGGAGCGGGAACCGGGCTACCGTGCAGCATCCGAGACGTGAGACGCGTGCGGCGGAAGCTGCAGTCCCCGGTTCCCACGAAGGATCTGCTCAACTCAACTTATAAACCGGCTGACTAGGGGGCATCCAGGGAGTCCATCCCCTCCTCCGTCTACCTGGGGGTACCGGTTCTTCGGGGACGAGGAGAACCTCGGCCGTAGTTCGCGAGTGAGACTTCCAACGAACCAACCCCGTGACCTTCGAGACAGCCTCTATAATTTACGTCGCGCTCCGGATTGCTGTCGCTTATTAGGATTGAATAAACATGACGGTGTAACATCCCCGGCGAAAGACCTTTCCCACCGTCTAATTAATTATTCATAATTATTATTCTCCTCGGGGGTTGAAGGAAACGAAGTTTACCAACAAAACTTTTCATTCGAACCCGCGAGCCATCCGACTCAAATTTTAGCCCTTCGTCCGCGTTTCGTCCGACAGAGAGATGTGATTACGTGCTTCAATTATTATTGTTATTTTCATTTTCAAGTATTCTTCGTAGTTTTTTTTTTTTTTTCTTTTCTTTTCTTTTTCTTGTTTTCATTTTTTTCCCGAAAAAAAAGATACGCAATCGCTAATCTTTACTCTCTAATAAATTACAGACGAATAGTCACCTCGTCGATTCCTCGGTTGATCGGATTAAACCCTCTGGCAAGGCTCCGGAACCTGAGATCCGCTTGAAGCTTGTATTTCTTCAATCTCCAGAGACAATCTTGTAAATAATCGTAGTAATTACTGAAGAGTTATAGCAAAGCGAAAGGAGATGACGAGAATACGAGAGCCAAGACTCGGAGCGCGGACTGGAGGAAGAGAGGGTAGGTAAAGCAAAGGGAGGCCACAGTCTTATTTCATTAGCAAAGACGACAAATTGATTGATAATATTGGCTCAAGTATTTCTTTTAACTCGCTCAGGATCTAAGAGTTGCCTCCGTATTCACGAGTGTCCTGCCGTTTGCTGCTTATACAAGATCGGCCGAGGGAATAATTTCCATCGGAATTAAATTCCCTCCTCGTGTCTTATCCATGAAATCAATGAAAAAACCGGTGATTCGCAATTCCACGTTTCAATTAAAACCGTACACTGTACTTCTGTAATGACAAGTAGGATGCTGCGATGCCTCCGCACATTAGAACGCCTACAAGCAAAGGACCGTGTACGGTTTTACCCACATGAATATCCAACTATGCAAATACCACGGGAGGTCATCGGATGTTTCTCGTTGTCGTCGTCGACGGAACCCTGCAGCTATAGCCTCTCGAAAACGCGACAGTAAAGTGGCTGATAAGCTTGTTTCACATTGGAGAGAACGTTTCCTAAGCTACATAAAAAAGAAAATTTTCGCGATGCTTCTAACTTCCACAGTGAAAATGACATTGAAGTCAGACGAGACCCAAGGAAATGGGTTCCTCGATTATATTCTACCGGAAGTCTATGCTCGCGTCACGAAACGACGCTTTCCGACAAATGTGAGAAGAATTAATCTCGATATTGACTTCGAATTTGGCAGGGAATAATCTTGAGTTGTGGAAGAAAAATGTAGGTATTGGGAATTTGTAAAATCACAACGTACATCGTCGCTGGCAGGTGCGCCGTCACGCAGAGAGGAAGAACCACCAGGACGCGTATCTAACCAAGCAGAGTGGTACGTGGCCCGTGTACTTTAGTTTCAACGAACTCGTGCTATTTATTTTGGCAACAGAGAAGAACGGCGACGCCGTCGTCGAGAGGAGGCGCGTCTTCCTCGTCGGCCCTTCGCAGTCGACGCACGTTCGTACCATGGAAGCATACGGCATGTGCCTTGTTGTACATGCCAGCACTCCGTTGAAATCAACAATGCCGAGGTGTATGTACGTACATGTTTTCGTCGAGGGTAGACGAGAAATAACCAGCCTACTAACGAGACGAGACGAGACGAGACGAGACGAGACGTTCCTGATACGTACAGGAACTGGAGTCCGAATATTCGGGAAGATCAAAATTCGAAGCAGGAAAAGCTACGTACGCTAAGAAACGGATGTGGCGTTTGGTGACGGTGGAATACACGTGATCGACGCGTGATTATTACATAACATAAAGAATATTCATTTTATTCATACAGGCTACTTAAGTGAACGTCGCGAGCGTCGCAGCTTAACGCCATTCATAAAAATAAATACCTACATACAATATACAACATATATACAACAACATAATTCACTCATTCGTCTCTTTACCATCTCGAATGTTGCCGAGTGGTACTTACATAAATACCAATAACAATAACCGCCCCGTTACAAACGCGGCACTTCGGAAAAACGACGCGATACTACCAGCGACTCGACACCGGGTAATAACGTTAGTCGAAAGCTACTTTAACTTCTTAACTTCCCGCTTTGTTTTTCTGAATACTATCTGAGACAGTTCCGCAAACGGCGCCTCGACGCTGAGGTGAAGGATGATTGACAGGGTGATAACGACGCTCAGTTCACCGACCATTTCCTTCATCTGAAAAATTTTAGGGATAAAAATTGCTTCACGCTTTACAGTAGAATTACCAATAGCTTGACACGTCACATTTCAAATCGAAGGAAGAAATTATACTCACTATTGAGGGGAAATCTGTGTGCTTCGGAACTCTCAGGTACCCTGTGAAACACAGGAGGATTGCCATGTGAAGCAAAAATACGGAATACGATATTCTAGAGAGGAACTTCAGTACCCTGCTGGAAAGAAACGCGTTGATCGCTCCTGAAAGAAAGATGAATTTTTTCGAAAATAATTCTTCGATGCGAGCAATGCCAGGTGACGTAATGTAGAAATTTCAATGTCGAAAACGAACCTCCGTAGCCGTTATGACAGGCGACGATTATCCAGGAAATGGCCACAGCCCAAACCGACTTGTGAAACGCTCCGAAGTACGCGTGTCTCCAAGATCCAAGAGGGTAATCGATTGCCAGATAGCCCAGAGACCCAAAAAGAGGCCAAAACAAGCCAAGCATCGCCAAGGGCCAGCCTATGGTCAGCAGGGTCTGGAATTAAAGTGTCACGAAATGGTGAGGTGAGGTAAGTAGCGATAATAACGGACACGTGTGTGTTGTTGAAGAGCTGTCCTACCTTCGACAGAGTGATGGTCTTGTACCGGTGCATTAGGTATCCCGTTGCAATACCGATCAAATAGGGCATCGCTCTGGTGTGGGAAACGAAATAGAAAGTTCGCACGTAGGTGAGAATGGCAATGTCGCTGAAAAGGAAAGAGAGGTAAATATGAGTGAAATGAAGAATGATTTCCAGCGTTCGTCAGCGAGCATTTAACTGCAACGGGACAAGACCGAGGTCCCGGGAACCTAAGATCGGCGGAATGTGTTTCAGAGAACCTCAACTTTCCCGACACAATAATATAACACACCGATGATACTACGGAACCTCGTAATCGGCGCGTACCCACGTGTTGCACACTTTCTACTTATGTTATGCGCCGCGCGGTTAAGCCATTGAATAACCGCGGTTCCGCAGCCTTACTCTCAACGCAAGAGGCATGGACTTCGGCACAATTAGTCCTGATTTAAATATATATATATATATATATATATATATACATAAATGCCATGCGGCATTCCAGTGCCGTTCAACTTACTCCGAGTGCATCGTTATCGGCAGTCCTGGTAACTTGTTCAACACAATCGTCGCGTATTCGACTGCAGTCGCGATTCCAGCTACTGTTATCAGCAAAGGCATCCCCAGCTTGGGATTACGCCACAGTGGGACTATCAGCAGCGGCGCCAACAGGTACAGTTGCATGTCCACGGACGTGTACCAGGATTGGAGCAGACACTGAAATCACGATTAGAATAAGAAGCAAAAATTTTTTAAATAAACGAGGTGTTCGACCATGGCGGAGTCTTGTGCGTTATCTGATCAGACGCGAATCAACAAACTTGGTCGTAGGTCATTCTATTACCAAATAACCTCTGGTACTCGTGCTAAGTCAAGTTTGGAATGAACTTCAAGCCAGATTTTTTTTTTAATTATTTTTTTTTTGTTCAGCTAATTTAATACGTATGAAGAATAATTTAACATACCAAGTGATATCCCTCACGCTCGTTGTATATGTAATTATTTACGTAGAAGACAGTCTTCCACCAGTTCCATTCACAAGCGACCTTGTTTTCGCCTACGTGCCGATTCCAGAGCGGTCCGTTCGATATTCTGTACATGACCGATACGTAGAGACCGATAACGACCAGGAGTGCCGGCGTCAGTCTGAGGTACCTTGTAATGGCACTTTTCCAGTGATTTACAGTTCGCTTTTCCAATCCTGGTATCAGGTTGTAACAGCGAACGAGGCCGCCGATGACGAGAAAAGTGTCGACGGGTAAAAAGAAATTCCAGAGAATCATGAGGATGGTGTACTGTTGCGTCTAAGAGATGATTTCGGTAACGTTAAACAGATTTCGTTTCGCAAACATCCAAAACATGCTGTTTCAAAGTTCGAAGATTTACATTACCTATTGGTTTGACGATTACAGTATACGCGAATGTAAATTTCATCCCGAGTGTCGAGTGTTGAATTTTTATGTTCTTTTTCCGGTAGAAAAAAATAATGAAAATTGCCGATTCATGCGGTCGAAGTGAGAAAATTTTGCACAAATTTGACTCATTCGAACGTACCACTGCAAATATGCATACATTAACTTGAGCATATTTGCCGGCACAAACGCTCTAGTCTGTACTCAGTTTCACGTGTAATTATTCCGCGGTTTCGCAGTACATAAGTCAAAGTAATTACTTTCAGGTATTAGTGAGAGTACTTTGCACTTTGCATTGACGTCAGTGAGCTAAAGGTTTTTCAACAAAGACGTGAATTGATTCGCAGAAAGCTTTGCAAAAATCCTGCTCACAATTAGCCGCGAACATATTGCTTCCTTAATGCCAAATATCAACCCCCAAAAGAACAGACTCCAAGCCTGACTCGAGGTGCGAAACGTGCACCCGAAAATGGTCTTACGTTAAAAAAAGTCACTTTGTCCGAGTAAGGACTGGAGGATGCCAGGAGAGCCTGATGACCCATGACAACCCAGAGCGACGAAATTCCTCGTAAACCGTCCAGGCATTCGATCTGTCTGCTGGATCGGCTGGGCGAAAAGTCGGTGAGATTTTTCCAAGACCGTTTCAATGAGAACGCGTCCAGTACCTTCACGCCTAGTGGTTTTTCTGAAAAAAAAAACGATCAATCACTGGCAAACAGTTCTTTGTCACTAACAGAAATTCGTCGAATCTGCACTTTACTCGGAAGTAAAAAGTGTTCTCGCGATATATCCTCACCTTCGTCCTGGTTGTTGTTGTTGTTGTTATTGTTAGCGCCGTCATGGTCCCGAAGCGTCCCAACGACGACCAATGAAACGATGACCATCATGCTTAATCTGCGAAAAAATCAGCCGCGGTTATACCCCCGAAGTGTCTTTACCTCGACATGATAAACTTACAAAATGAGCTTATCCCTCAAGGAGAAGCCCTGTGGCTGCGAGTTCGTATAACAATCCTTCGAGTGCACCGTCGCTCTGATATCCAATTCAGGGAAGATCCGCTTTCCGGCGGCGTTCAGCATTATCTCAACGTCGACGGGGGAACAGGTTGCCGGAATGCACATGGCCCATTCGATTCGTCCTGACCTCTGCATTGGTATGGTTCCCTGGTTTGGAAAAGAATATTAGGTACTAAGTTAAACGACCCTCGTTGGCACTTAGGAACCACGTTTTTTTCCTCCGATGGAATGTGCGAGGTGCGTTGCACGTACCATGGTCGTTTCGTACGTCTCCATGTTCATTCGGCCGATGGTCATGGTTCGAACGATTTCTTGAAGCTTGTCGTACACCGGATACGTGTTCTTCACATCCAGATTATAAACGGAGGCGAGACAGTACTTCGGCTCAATTTCCTGGTCAGTTTCCGTCCAAAGACACTCGTCGAAGTCACCCATGCTGCGTATATTCCCCATAAGAATACCGTGGGGAAACTTCGCACTGGCGTCCATCACTGAGGGGAATGAGAGAAACATGTGAAAACGAAGAGAATAATAGCATGGATCACATCATAATGAACCTTGAATTGAGGTCGATCGCGTCATGCTTGAGAGTACAATGCGCCTTTGTAAAATATTACACACATATCTCTCGGATGGATGAAATAATTAATCATTAAATTACATATATTTATCTGTTGCGCAGCAAGACGTGATTCGTTGTTTTAGTACGGTCCCATGTCTATAATCCAAAATTCTATGATTCTTATTCAGATCAATTAGTGAGCCGCGTACAAAATATTTACATAATATTTGGAACAGTTTGTTTTCCTGCAAGTTCAACGCGATTCAATTTTCGATTCCAAGT
This sequence comes from Diprion similis, assembly GCF_021155765.1. Lineage (NCBI taxonomy): Eukaryota > Metazoa > Arthropoda > Insecta > Hymenoptera > Diprionidae > Diprion > Diprion similis. The sequence continues at coordinate 4,610,295 of NC_060115.1, read as the reverse complement.
ATAGACTGCTTCGTTTATAGTTGGATTTTTAATAGTATCACAATTTCCAAAGCAACACAGCGTTACGGGTGTAAAAAAACAACTTTGAATATCACCATCTGATTTAGAAATATAATTGGATCTGTGCGTAGCTTTTTTGAAATGACACAATTTTTTTTTTTCTTTTTTTTTTCTATGAAGTAGAGAATCATCGGAAATTAAAAAATTTCTTGGGAAATAAAAATATGCAAAAAAAATTATAAAACGCTAAGAACTTTCAAGCAGTTCCTACTCTGATTATCGTGTACGTGATAAACTTGACTTGATACAGAATTGTAAAATTTTTCTTATTTCTAAAAAAAAATTTAATGTACTATGTTTGAAATGAAAATTTAATCAGCAGCACTGTACATAGACCCATATGTTTTTCCTCATAGACTTTGGAATACCGAATTGAAAATGCTGCTCTCGGTCTAAGAATCAAGTGAAATGATCTGTTTCAAACTTTGCTGACTTATGGTCATAAAATATCTCATGTGATAGTGAGTAATTAACATTGCCCAAACTTCGCGGAGAAAAAAACGTTAGATATTCAGATAATTTCCTGACCGAGAGTGAAATTGAAACCCAAATCGTTGTACAGTTGAGTAAACAAGATACGTATGAACGTGAAGCCGAAACTTAGAATCAATCTGCCAATAGTTATGAGGCTAGATAAATTTTGAAACAGCAAATATAAAACGTGTGTGAATGTCCCGGTGAATTCGTAATTCCTAAAAAATACGCGAAGCCAGCCGATCTTCCGGCTGGATCATTAATTGCGCAAGTTTTGAGATCGCTAGATGGTCTCTCGCGTAACTGGTATACCAGTTTTTACTTTCTTTCTCCTTGCGTAATATTCTATACACATGTATACTGATACGCGTAATGTATGTATATAAAAGAGATTGAGGTAACGGTTTCTTTATACATTGAATGAATCGCGCGGATGTGATGTACGTGTTACACCATCCGAGTAACAGTGTAAAGTAAAATCAATATGAGTACGATTGACACGCGTGTGCCATTCTTCCGCCATAAGTTAAAATAAATCTGCACAGCGATATGCTTTTTTAATTTTCTATTTTTCAGGTAAACCGTCACTGTCCACAATTGTATATTAAAATGCATTTTCCATCACTGCATTCACTTTCACAGAATACATACTTCACCGTTGGCTCAACTTTCACAGTTTAATTGTGAGAGAACGAAAACTCTTCTTTTCTCGCATGCATATTTACATCACCAGCTCTTACTCGGAAGCGTTAGACGTACGATAAATTTTTATCTATTCCCAAAGCACAATTCGCGAGCTGACACGTGAAACGGTTGCAAGACTTCCGGTTAAACAACCAGCACAAGTGAAATAACGATCCCGGTAAAAAGATGAATAAATCGAAGTGAAGACCGTTTGACCAATAAAATTACTCACTCCTGACGGCCCAGTGGGTGAAGTTACTCAGTTCCTGTAAATACGTCTGCGTGTCCCTCTGGCAGGCGATCCCAAGGTTATCCGGAAGCGGGGTCAACGTCGATATCACCTGTGTAATCCAATTCTGAGGTGCACTGGGTCCGAGTGACAAGTGGTTGAAATCTTGACCCGGGCTTGCAACGAGCTCGTCGTCGACGTCGTCGTCGTCGTCGAGTAGGTCGGATATATTTTTTTGAAAAGCATGTTTCGGGACGGCAAGGGTCTGGTTGTGGGTCAAATTTAAGCCGCTGGTAACCGGTCGTCGAACACTGGATGCGTTGATGGTATCGCTGCCGGTGACGGCACCGGTGCAACTGGCGAGAATTGCAGTGCTCTGAGCCGGAACGTTGAGACACAAGCCGTACAACACCACCAACGAAACGGCACGCATTTTGACTGAGGAATTATCTGAGCGAGAGCGTCGTCTTATATAGACTCTTTAAGATCTAAGGGCTTACATAAAACTCGCTGACAGCAATCCCCGAACAGGACAGCCGCCGATCAGTTTCGGCTAGTAGTAGACTAGTAGTAGTAGTAGTAGTAGTCGGTATAACGAGTAGGAAACAGAAAACACCTCTTCCTCTCACTCGGGCCGATTGCCTGGGAAGAATAGTCCTACGAACTAGCCGACGAGCAAAGTAGTCGAACGGACACCGTTGGACACTTTCGCGCGCAGACTGACCCCTACCAAAATCATTCACGTCTCCAGCATGGTTCTGGGTAAACACCACCATTCCCAGATTCGCGCGATTACCACGGAGCCAACACCTCCTCGGTGGTTGTAAGAACTACCGCCGCTTCCGCTATCGGCCTCATCTCCATTCGACCAATAATATTTACCTGTGCAGGCGACTGGCTCGGGGCTGATTTTCAAAATAACAACACGTCGAACGACATCGCTAGGAAACTTCCAATCGTTCGTCTCTTACTAGTCCACATGCTTACCGCACTCATGCTTGTTTGCTCGTGTTCTCGTCCACCCTCGCGTCTGACGTCTGCGCTGCATCGCGAATTATTTTTATAATGTTTTTTTTTCATTTTTTTTTTTCATTTTCTTTTTGAAAGATAATTTCAGGTATGAGACCTGCACTGTCGTGGTATGTAAAACGAACGAGCCAATTCACGCTAAGAATGACCAAAGTCAATATGCTAAACCACTTCATTGATTCATCGTTTTTTATGCCATTGACGCAGCGTGGGTCCAGGTACAGATCTGGGAAATCCAGGGTTTTTGTACTATACCCATTAGTCGTTGATTTCTTTACGTGGTCTGAATTTCTTTTAGAATTTTATTACACCGGGAATTCCTATTTCAGGCTGGCGTTCTGTAACGATAGGAATTTTTGAAAGAGCAAATTATCGTGGGGAATTGCCGCGGGACATGGCGGTGTTTGTGGGTATGCGGACGGCAAAATTAGTGTACACCCATTAGTGGAATCAATAACAACGACGTGATGTAGAAAACAATATTTGGAATAACACCAGGCGAGTGACTTACGGCAATTTTATTAAACCGTCATTTTAATATTACAATTATTACTACTTCTTGAACATTTCTTTTGTTAAACGATACAACGGAAGCTCCACGAATATATAAAGTGGCAAAGATACTGCAAAGATGAAGACGAAGTCACCCATGAAATCCCGAATCTAAAAACATAAAGAGAACAAGGAATATATATATATATATATATACTAATTTGCAAAAACAATTTGGCACAGAATGAACTTTCGAACGGTATCGAAGTGGCAGTGTCATATCGCAGGACATTATTTAAAAACGGAGACGAATTTTGACTCGATTGCGATGTTGGAGAAGTACACACAGCTTCAAAATTATCATTACATTAATGTCGTAATATGGTAGAATATTTAATGCCATCCTTGACCAACATTAATATAAAGTTTATATCAATCCAGAGTCTACGCAAGCGAACGAGACCCTTTCACCGGTTCCGAGTCAAACAAAGTGAGTATAAAACCTCGTTGTAACGTGCAATATGTTGGTTCAAAGACTGAAAGTGCAGATCAGGCGTGAGATAATCCGTCGATGAATGAAACGTCGTTGGTTTATCATCCGGAGGAAAATTGAAACCACATATCATCGTTACGTTCGTTAGAAAAGGAATCAAGCTGGCTGAATCAGCTTTTGTTGAATCTTACCGAGATGTAGGTATGAAGTTGCCTCGGTACTTGGAGAACGGCAGCGTTGTAAAGCAGGACAGCAAGGTGAGTTAGGAAAACGCAGTAGCTCAATCGGCCCAGAAACCTGAACGCGTTGCAGGACAAAAAGGCGTTCACGGGCCCTGGGAAGCGTAAATTTACAAGGTAGTTCCGTCATTATTATGGGATACAATAAAGTGAAACGTATAAAATTAGTCCCAATTAATGAAGTCCCCCACCTCCGTAGCCGACGTGACAAGCGTAAACGACCCAGGCGACAGCGACGGCCCATGCGAAACGATGAAGACCTCCGTAAAGGGCCGACTCCAAGAGATTATAGGTGTGCTGAAAGGAAGTCATGTCTTTTGCCCCGTAGACACAGGCGTACATGACGGTTAACGACACTGTCCAACCCACGGCGACCTTCCACTGTTATGTAAATGTCGGTGTAATTAAAAATGGAAATAAAATCAAGCGATACTTGACAATAAGCTTACACGACATTGCCAGAGATAGTGGGGCCCAGGAAGAAGAAGAAGAAGAAAACCTCAAACGTACCTTGGCCAGGGACGGGGACTTCTTTAGGTGAAATAGGTGGCCCAGCAGAATGCCGACTAGATAGGGTGACATTCGATCGTGAGTCGCCATATAAAGATCGTGCGCGTACGAGTTGAGTACAGAATTTCTGAGGGCAATAAACATATTCTCGTTTCAAACCGGCATTACGTAATTGTGAATACATATTCCGAGGTCGTCAACTAGTTAAGCCGATCTCGTCTAGGTAGTTAGATTACCTAACCGTGAACATATAAGTTCCGGGAAACTCGTTTATCCAAGTTGTCAAAAAGGGCAGAACGATCGACACGGTCACCGCAATTGTGGACAGGATTTTCCCGACCAGTTTCCACTTCCACAAGGAGTACACGAGCAGCGGAGCCACCAGATAGAGCTGCATGTCAGCGGACAAATACCAGGACTGTAAAAGGCACTGGAAGACAGAAGAAAAAAGTAACCCAGCATTAAAAACTGACCTCAGTCTTTTAGTTTCAGGGTTCCTGACCGATTCGCTTACCTTGTCATTTCCCGGCACGTAATTGTTTATGTAGAGCAAATTGTGCCACCAGTACCTTCTGCACGCTTCGACGTTACGCCCTACGTAGATGTTCCACGTCGGACCGACGTCCAGTCGATCAAAATACGACACGTAAAATATTATGACGACCAGATAGGATGGGGTCAGCCTAAGATACCTCTGTAGTCCTGATTTCAAATAATTGGCTCTGCCCTGCTCAAGTTCCTTGGTCAAATTGTAAGCGCGAAGAAGTCCGCTGACGAACAGGAAGGTATCGACGTTGAAGTAGCTGTTCCATATCGCGTAGTACCCGTAATCGTTGTGAGTCTGAAAGACGCGTTCAGGTACAATGCAGGCGAACTGCACCCCAGCTTGTGCAAAACTGCAAAACTCACAGATTCAAAATATCGGTACCAACGCGTTTCGCGATTCTTTAACCACGTCTTAACACTTCGCTGGTTAAATTCTACGGGAATTTGCATCTACGCTACGAAAAGTACTCACCAAAGCCGAAACCACACGCGCATGCATACACGGTAAAGAGACTGGTCGATGTAAACAATTTGATTTGGCTTTCACCGGAGAAAGTCTTTGGAATTAACGTGCTGTTCACAAAATTTTACAAACTGTACCCAAATACGTCCGTTTACTGGATTGAATTATTGAATAACTTATGTAATTCGTATTCTTACTTCGTAGCTTATAAATATGACCCAACGCGGCTTCCAGTTACGTCAAAGAATTTGCTCCAACAGTTTCTAATCTTGATTTTTCCATATTTTTAGTTTTTTTTTTCTCATTTTGGTACCCTTCGTTTTTTAATCCGTCTCTCTCTCTCTCTCTCTCTTTGTCTCAGTATCTCTAAATCTACCGCTATACATAATGCATTAAATCAGTCAATTAATCTCGTAATTTTTTTCCCCACCATAATTCATATCCCAGTCTGACAGTTGACTTGAGCTGCGTCATTCGCAAAAATCATTTATCATATTAGCATACGTCGACTTTCCTATAAAGAATCACCTGCATGGTCTCGAGTTTATTGACGTACGCCAATTGGCCGATTAGCATCGTTTGGTGAGTCATAACGACCCAAACGGTTGACAAGGTTCTCATTCCTTCCAAGCAGGTGATCGCATCGTTGGGGGGAGGGCCGAGATTCGTCAAGTGCTTCCAATTATCGACGATCGAAAAGGCTCGCAAAATCTTCGGCAGTACTCCGTTTCTCTCTGGTGGGAGGCCAAGTTCAATGCAACGTCACTCATTATACTTTTTTATACACTTTGAAATACATGACGCGTGTATACGTTCACGTTTTATTTCCATAGAATATGTGCCCGGTTAACCACACGATTGTGAATCGTCGTTTAGCATGGTTCGAGATTTTTTTCGTAAGCAATCACTTCAAGTCACGTACTTACTTTGCACGTTGGTAATTATACTCGATGCCGATCCAACAATGGTGAAGGTTACCAGCGTTCCACAGATGAATCTATAACCGATCAATCAACACTTCTACGCTGTAGATAGTAATATATCATCGTCAATATGCTAATCGGCAAAAAATTTTGCTACTACCGATCATAAAACCGATACCATATTTGGACCTACGGATCGCTAGGCGAGATTTTTGGATTCTGAATTTGACGCGATGTCGTGCAAATGAACTTTTAAACTTGTACCTAGCCTTTCAGTGTGCACGGCCACGTGTTAGAAAGTGACAGTCATTACCGATCCTCGCTTAAAGGTCACCGTATGCAGTGACTCGTGATCTTCTGATCTGGTGCAACAAAACCCATATGCAACGGGATCGGCACACGATTTATGGCCTTTGCATGGTTAAAAGAGAAAATTAAAATCCTCCAACTATCTTACGTCACGAAATAATCGACTCCTGTAAACGGCTCAGTCCTCAACGTCGTGTAACAAAGATCATCGTCGAGTGAGACGGCGACTTGAACACCGGTCTCAAAGGTTGCTCGTCGAATAGCGTCTTCGGTCATAATGGCAACATCTCTTGCCGAGCACGTTGACGGAAGACATACAGCCAATTCGCTGCGTGAATATGTTGGCAGGATCAAAGTACCCTGAAATAAAATGATGAACATGCGTCGTTGGATGAGGGAATTTTCAATACTAAAAACATGAATCGTCGTTGAGCATGCAATCCAATGGTAGCTAATGGTTTAATGACTGTTTAAATGAATTGCAGAATAGCGTGGCGAATTGTTTCTTCTTTAGCGTTAATTAAACGTTTTTTACCGATTAGGTGAATATATAATTGTAGAAAAAAGTAAGAGAAAAAAAGTAAGGATCAAGAGGTTAGGAGTCGTTTTTTCGATCGGAAATTGAAATTGAACGATACCACATAAGTTATGATGGATACAATGCCGTAACGAAGAATTCATTACAGGTGTATCTCGAGAAACTTCGCGAATCAAGCATGGCAGCCTCGTACCAGGAGACATAAATAAATTAAAACGAAACATTTTATTACAGAGTGCGCAGTTTATACCGATGGATATCAATCGTCCGCATGGAGCGCGATTCTTCGAAGAGAGGACAAGACTCCGGCAACACGCGATCTTGCTCTTGCGCAACCGGCCGGGAAAGAGAAAGCGAAAATGCAGCCGGCTCTGACATAACGCTTTGCTCCCAATTCCAATCCCCAATTCACCGTTCGAGATGAATGAACTCGATTGATTCCATCCCGAGAATCCCAGTTTGTGATACCAGCGTAATCGGTTTGATTTTTTTCAGCATTTTTTACATTCCTTTAATTGGTTACGTGGGTCTTGAGGTTTCAAAAAATCCATTTTTTCTACAATTTTTTTTTTAATGTGATGAAAGAATTGTTCTAATTAAAGTTGATATATGTAAGAGAACGATATTTGGATTACGTTTCGTAAAATTTTTATTCAAAAATGTTGAAAATACGGTTGTTTCGAACTGGTTTTCAAAGACCCGGTATTTTCGCGGTGAACGCGATAACTCCTGCTAGCCTAATGTGAAGTCAAAAAACCAAGTATTTTCTGTTGGTAGTGAAATAACGAAGGACTTTTTTTTTTAATTGAAATTTTAATTTTCGGCAAAGCTTTTTGCAAATAAGTACGATTTTTGGTACACTTTACACCATGTATTGCCTTTTGAAATAAGTTGTGGTCGAAGAAAAAAATTCCTTCGTACATCCACTAGCTATACTCGCCTATTAACAAAAAACATTTGGTTTTTTGATTTAAGATAAAGTTAGCAGGAGTTATCGTGTCCATCGTGAAAATACTGGGTCTCCGAAAATCAGTTCGCAATGACTGAATGTTCCAAATTTTTTAACGAAAATTTTACGAAATATAGTTCAAATTTTATGAGAATGATTCTTTTATTATTATATTAAAAAAAAATTGTATAAATAATAGATTTTTTGACAGTGCAATACCCACGTAACATTTTAACGATTCGCTGATTTATTGACACAATTACATAACCGAATATTTTTTTTCTCTGCCCATGGAATGCGTCAATAGTGAAATGATCATTTTTCAGTACAGAAAAAAAAAAAATTATAAAAGTCTAGGTACAAGGATGAGATACTCTAGCTTACCAGAAGCTAATACCTCGACTAACTGTTAATACAAGATTATTATAAACGGTACCCAAAATCAATCGGAAAAAAAAGGAAAAAAAAAAAATTGAAAATATCATTTGAATTCCTGCCATATTGAAAATCTCCGTAGAAAATGACTAGACGAGCAATAGGTAAGATTGCGGTATCAAAATCACGAAACCTATCTTACCGACCGTGCAACTCGATTATCCGAAGTAGAAACATGTGAGACTTTCAACAGCCACTGAAGGTAATCCGTAGGTGAGAAGGATAAGAGAATTTCTGGAAACGTGGGCAGGTGGAGCTACTCGAATTGAAAAATATTTAAGTGTCTTCGAGCGGCTGTGTTGCGGCGATTTCAAATCCACAGTGAATACAACAATCGCGTTTTGGCCGCAAGCCTTTTTCTCTGTATATATGTACAACAAACGCGATCGATTTCCGGACGATATTTTTTTATTTTTTTTTTTTGTATTTAGTTTTCATTTTTCATCATCCTACAACAATACGGTATGATATTGTTTTTGCGCTGATTGCCACCACCGTTCTAAGTGGAATACTAAGTAGTGTTTGTCGCACTTACCTTATCCCAGTCATCACCGAGCTCGAGCAATCTTCTACCAGCCGTAACGAGATCGATGTACTTCAGTATGATGGCTTGGTTCTCCCCATGAACTGAGTAGTTCAATCTAGCCAAACAGTATTTTCCCACGTATTCATTATCCGGATGTCGGACCTTAAGACACTGGTCGAAATTTCCCATCGAACGTATGTTTCCTGACAATATTCCGGCCGGGTATTTTCCCGCAGCGTCGATCACTGTTACACAAGAATATTATCACGCATTAAACATAGGTACTAAATAAATATCGAATTTGCGTGTATAATGATTTCAAAATCAAAAATTCATTTCCAAAAGTCTTATAAGCGGTTTTTAACTATCGGACTAATATACGCATAATCAATATCGCTCATGCTGTAGGTGATGTCAGTACGAACTGCTGATGGCCCAGATGTTTGAGAGGTTTTTTGCAGCCTCCAGACAGTCCAGCGTGTCGTTTCTGCATCTGGAATCCACTATCGACGATATTGGTTCGAAAAAATCAGCGACCTGAGTCGTCCACTTCCTGATACAATTTTCGGGTCGTATCGGAGAAACGGATAGGCCAAATATCATCCAAAAAACTATGGACATTCCTCTGTTTGCAGAATTCATTGCGCCAATGCTGTAACTGTAAACGATGGAAGAGATGCAATAAAATCATTATTACGGAACGAACGGTTATTTCAGTTTCCTTGACTCTTTTTATGCTGTCCCACCTATCCTTGCTTTCAGCCTCGCGTAATTTAGACACGGTTGACCCGATGATGAAACCCTTTTGTAAAAATGATGCCCAACGTACCTCGAACGAACAATCATAAGGATATTCGCTAAGCGAATCTTGCTGCTGCCTTCGATTTGTCAGTAGATTGCAAGAGTATTTTCAAGGCAAAGAAATTTTGAATAGCGTCTCTACAGCCAGGCTCGTCACTTGCATCCAGAAATTTATCGCTCTGTTCGACTTCGCGCTTTGCATTCTTGACATTCTGTCACGCGGACAATGACACTCGGTCAATCTTCTCGGAACGGATCCGAGCAAAAAAACGTTCAAATAGATCACGATGATCTGCAATGGTCACGAAGACGGTTCTCTGGCACAGCATCTTTCAGACTGAACATTACATATTTTGAAGGTCAGAGTGCAGTATTGATTTTCGTTTTTTTAAACGTGACAGGAATATGTTTTTTTCTAAACAGACACTCAACGAACATGCCCGAGTATTCTTATGGAATGTAGGTATTCGTAGTTTACCGTTGAGCTGGTCAAGTTAGAGAGGTGATCAGGATAATCTCGACTTGTAAAAATTTATCACAATTTTGCACAACAAATTGATGTTTGGTAGTATTTTTCGGATGGTAATTATAAGGACTCAACTAATCATGAGTCCTTTGCCGTACCAAGTCACTAAATTCGCGTAATTATACATAGAAATATCCCGAGTCACAAGCCTGTTTACACAAATCCTTTCAGGCAATTATTTATGACCATTATATTATTGAATTGCAAATCAATGTTCTTAATGCATTTCCATTACCGCATCATTCACCAAAATTTTTTCCAAGAGTCATCGGTGTCAAGTATACGAGAGAAAAATTATCCTGTACTGTTTTGCAAGAGAGTCAAATGTCAAATAATTACAAAAATCTCTTTTACTACCTACTACAAGTGTCACACGGAGGCCTTCCTACGGGATTTGAAGTCTCGATAATTCCCTTGACGATTATTTATCGAGAACTCGAATTGCGGCAAGGGCTCGAGACCAGCTCTTGATTTACGGCTATTATAATTTCGCAATTAGCAACATTTTTTCAAAATCCCTGACACTGTTGGAACGCTAGGTCAAGGCGGATATTTGAGATTTTCTTGTTCAAATTACTAGGAGTACACGAAGACGTAATCGCAATTTTTGGATTCAACCAAATTGCTGGTTTTTTCTTCATTCGATAACCGACTATTAGTCGAAGAAACTTCATTTGTTATGCCTAATCGATGAAGATGGCGTAAATCGCTTTCGAAGGCTTAGATCTCAGAACCCATTGAACTCTTATAACGGTATCTACGTGTGGATACTTTTACGTAGATATATTATCTACAAACACGATTTTCCTAGATTTTTCCACATCACGTTCGTCATTATAATCAAATTTCAAACAATTGACACTCTTTGATCAAACTGATCGGTAGTTATTGTGGTATGATTATTATACATTATACAAGTTTTACACGTTATATAAGTACGTTTTTCTATTCGGTACACCTTGCGATATTTTTGCCTGGTTCTTTTCTTCATCCACGAATCCGCTAGCAAACCAGTCAAACTAGACTTGTCAGATTATTATTTGCGGGCGTGTAAGATCGTTTAATTATTATTATTGCTAGAGCAGGTCTGTATAACAGTGGAAATTTGGGCATTCCGACCTAGTCTAGTCAATCTCCTTAAATTAATAATTCATAGCCGCTGGCAATCAACAAAGCCGAGCCTAATGGTTGAATGAAAAGCCAATTCCAAGCCGACTATCGCCTCAAAAGCGTCAACTGACCTGACCGTCTGTTACGTTTTGAGATATTTCCAAATTGTTTCGATAATTTTATGGGATGAAAACTGGACAGGCCACCCTGAGATCATCGCTCGATTACTTCCAACGGAATCCGAATTTAATTTGCATATATTGTATCAGACATAATTTGTTTTTCTATACTTTTTTTCTTGTCGAAATAGAGAACTAATATTTATCTTGAATTCTCATCAGATAGATTCTACTTTTATTCGATTTATGAATACACTCGACTAAATTATCTTGACACAGTGCCGAAAGCGATGACGTCAGACACATAACTAAGGTTCAGTTATGTGTGATACACGATGTAGTTTTGATTCGAAATCCGCAAAGGTTTATCAAAGTCGTTGCCTAACATTCGAAAACAAATAAGTTTTTTTCTATTGATCATCGACTCAAGGCGCACAAGTTTTTATCGAAATTGTTATTTTCTACTTCTTGAACAAACACGTTGACTCCGGTAATTAGAAGTCATTATTTTTTGATACGCTTAATTTCGATGAGTCTTCATTCGCTCAGCAGAGAATCCTTGTAAAAGTTTTGTAAAAAATCAAACGCAGTGAAATGAAACGATGTTTTCCATGTAACAATTACGTACGTGAAAAATCTGTCGTTCACAATTTTTCACCTGATGTTTGCAAGCGATTTTTTTCTTACAGTGGCCTTCGTACACAAGCCGCAACGGAAAAAGTAAAGGTTCTTCGTGATCCTTTACGATCGAGTATGAGAAATTTTCGATAATTACCAAAGTAATAACAGATTATTACCAATACTTGCAAGCTAGTTGCGAAATTTTTTTAGATTGAATTTGGCGTGGTATAATTTCTAAATCGTCAACTAACCAAAAGTCGGCAACTGCAAAAACGCAACGCTTGACGTAATTTAACTCGCTTCGAAGAACGTCTCCTCCGATTTCGACACTTCGAAACGAACGTAAAAAATATCTTTTATCTGCAGTGTTTTTAATTTACCGTGCAGTTAACGATACTTCTTGAATTGTCAAATTATTTTCATACCGGCTACAACGTAATGATAATTATTATTAATATTTCATCATCTTTCAATTGTATTTCGACTTTAAACCAGACGATTGGCATGCATACAATAATGCTAATATTGAGATATTTTGATTTCACGCAGCTTCAGATAGATATACGTTATTACTTTCTGCTCGTCAGGCTTATCCAATCACCAAATCTTCGCCATTTGAAAATGATCTTTCTTCCGCATATATCACAACAGTTATGGAGAAAATCGCGTAGGATTTGTAATCAATATCGTATAAAATATTGACAACGATGAAGTGATCGTGTGTTTAGTTAATAATTAGACGCCAAATCCGGAAGTCTATAATAGTTCGTGCGTAAATCAGTAAAACTCTATCAGCCTTGCGTATTTTTGGGCGGAGTTTGTGACGCACAAGACTCTAGTCGTCGATCAGACGTCAATAAAATTGCTGTCTTTCAATTTTCGTTTACAGCTCGGTACTCGCGGGGAACTTCTATTAGAATTTCTACCAATATGTCCTGCTAACGTGACGAGAAGAATTTCAATTCTTGCACTACACACGCGCTTGTCTTCTGACAGCCGCACGAAAGTGCGAGACGTGTTCGAAATTAAATTAAAAATATGAACCACACACTTGCACACGTACCGATCAAATGCATCACCGACGTCGACGAGAATCACGTAAAGATAAAATAGGAACTTGAAAGTTCTTTACGAAATGTTCTAATGATCAATCGAAATATCTCTCCTGGCGTTCTATTATGCTTACTTTTACTGCAGCGTACTGTTTCTGTTCTCTCTCTCTCTCTCTTTCTCTCTCTTTTCCAGACGAGACACGGAACTTGCAACGAAAAAACAACGCAAACAACCGTGAAAGAACAAAATTCTAGTACACAATGAAATTATTCGAGACGTCTTGTGACATGAATGAATTAAGAGCGCCTCGATCGAACTGCAAGTCGACGCGGATACGACTTGATCGAAACCTGATGACCGATGCAAATTTTGCTAACGTTTTAACCTACATTCAAGCTCGCGGAAATATAACAACGTGGAGTTTTGACTCAGATTCTGATATTATTGAGGTCTGTTGATTGTTGCTGAAATTCGGCTCGTCACGGTTTTTTCTTCACTATTTCTTATCACCTCAATCGGCGAGTCTACCGATTCCATGGAAGGACGTATGAAATACACGGAAGCATTTAGGCTGTCATTCCTTCCGTTTGAAAAACAGAATATACTGGAAAGGTCAAATTAAGCATCAATAGGGGGAACTGGTGCGAACTATCGGAACTGATGACATCAATGTTCAAATACATCCATGTTTAACGATACCCTAGTACTATTACGATTTCCTACCCCCACCGCACGTGAAAACGTTCTAGAGGTCACTGTGGGGATTTTATATGGTTCGCGAGTAGCAGTGAGTAGGTTTACCTTCTCTCTGGTAACACTCAGCTTGTGCGACGACGTGCTTTTGCGACAACGCGGTGTTCTGCTGAATTGCCACAACAATTCCGAATTGACCAACCACTACACTTGGTGGCGAGTCAAGCAGTTACATCACGATCGCCGGGAAGAATCAATGTCTGCAGCCAGATTCAAATTTCAAAGTCAGACTTGACTCTGGCCAGAGACAAACGCTCGTAATCATTGGTAACACCGAGTGCGCGAGTGTGTGTTAGTGTGTTGTTCGCTGCAAAAATGCAAAGCATAATATTTACCAATTATATTCAATTTTAAAAGCAAGCTGGTATTTCTGTTGTTCTTTCGTTTTTTCATTTAATTATTTTCAAATAAGTAAAAATCTCCGGTTGGTGACAAGCCGTGAAGATCCCCAAAACAAACAGAGGCTAGTATTCGCAAAATATAGCAAAATCGAAGGAAAATATCTAGTAACGGTGAGACCAGTCGTGGAGGAAGGAACGAGACTTCGCAGAACGAATTTGGCTTTCGCGGCAGGTGTTTCCTTCAGTGAATTATGATCGCACTCGCGTAACTCTCGTAGGTATACATGTATATACTTTTTTAAATCATTGACCAATGCGCGAAGCGTAATATCGCAAATGAATATTTATTCTTTCGTAATAATTATGAGGTACAGGTCTCAGAGGTGATCATCCATCGACGGCCAATCGAATGACGCATGTCCTTGTCGAATAATTTCATCAAATTCAATACCTAATCCGCGTTTACCGGCACTCAATCAACGCCGCTAAAAGTGTTACCAAATATCTACGTACGTGAAAAACGGACTAAGAACGGTGTGATAGTTGTTAAAAATCAGTAATCGAACGAATGCGAAAGTGAAACTACGTGAAAGAACATTGTGCCAAGTATGACAAAGAGTTGAACCCTCTGGGAATAATTGTGCTTAAAATGGGTGCGTAAACGTAAACTATTCACCGTAAAAGAATACTTTTTTACATTACGCATCTTGTAATCTAAGAGAGTCCAACTATGCCTACGGTAAAACAGTGGACAGTTATAATAGTGGGACTGACCGTCTCCCATTTTTCAATTGTATTTGCTGGAGCAAAAGACACGAATATATGGAAAACGCAGAGGCTTGAGAAGGAGAATGATGTCGGGGTGGAGCTCGTCTACGAAAATGATAGCGAAAGCATGCTTCCGTTGTTGTCGAGAGATCTGACTCTTCTGGGCCAGGCCATTGACATGATAAGCAACGACGCCTGCAAGGATCAATGCAAGTCAATGATGGCGGGAATTCACAACCTGACGTCGTGGGCCGTAAAGTGTAAGGCTGGTTTAAAGTAAATTTAGTGATATAAGCCCGACTGATTTACAAGTCGCGGCAAGCATACAGATTAGCGTTAGTCGTTAAGGCGACGTTATATCACTTTTGCATAAAGCATAGTCGCGTGTTAATAAAAAGTACACACTTGACGAATCGTTAAATTAACATGTCTGTTTATTTTGACACCTTTGCACCGACTGCGCACGCGCCCCGTGACTAATCGGAAAAATTTACTGACTCGAGATGTTTCTCCACCCCTTGCTTAGTTTACGACTCGTCGGGAAAATTTCCCGACGGAGTACTCGGAGGATCTTTGTACCAGCTGGGAAATTTCGACGAATGCCTTCAGATAGGCCTTCTCGACGACGCACCTCTGGGGGTCAACGGACAGTATTGCCTCGGGGAGGTGGGAATCAACGTACCTGATCTCTACCGTAATCGGAACGGCACCATCTGGAAGGATTTTGGCGTAAGTCAACACCCCCATCAGCTACTATCGAATCAGCGCTACTCTTGATACTTGGCACCAAATCAAGGGGCCCAATGTGTCCCCATTTTTTTTTTTTGCTTACACTTGGACCATGTTTGTTCAAAAACATCGAGTGTGCTTCTCAATTCCACGCCCAATCTCGCAACTGGTTTGTTGTCAACTGATCACGGTCCTTTCGAATTTCCATTCTACCCTCAGTTTTTCATCGATCTTCTTTCATGCTCCTTTCCACTTCTCGTAACAACCGATCCAAGGAATGGTTTAAAATGAGGTGATTTTCTTATCACTATTACTATGAATGAATTAAGTCAGTACAGACATTTGCATCTCATTACCAGCCTCCGAAGGAAAGGTCCGAGGTAGTTGTATCAAAGCTGCATTGGGGGATCTGCGTACCAGCGGCATGCCAACCCCAAGACGTGGAGGATGTGGTTCGATCCGTTTTGGCGGTAGCCTTCAGCGGCTCTCGTTTGAAATTGACGCCAAGGATACCGGAGGGTTCTTGCTACAAGAGATCGTCTGAGAGCTACAACAATCTGGACATTGCTTACATGTGAGTGGACGAGGGCTACATACTTGCAAACAACCGCGTCACTAAAATTATAAATTGCGCAATACCGAGCGTAGTCTTCAACGCGTGGACGCAGTCGGTTTCGAAATTATTCAATGCTTATGCAAACCGTTCATCACACGTGTACGATTCGCGGTATCTCGATGTTTTGTACAAATTTAACTAAGCTCGGCTTGTTCAAGCATCGAAACGTACGCGGAAACGAACTACATTATTTTGCTGATTCAATATTTTACCAGTCAATTATGATGAAAACGATAAATGATTCGGTGCATAAATAATCTTTGAGTGAACTATTCGCATAATCCGTGATAATTAGATGTATCATTCGGATCACTTAGCTTCCGTATTTGGGATCGATAAGTTATGTAAAATTGGCCGTGAAACGGAAATAAGATAGACACCCAAGTCTCCTTTGATCAAAATCAACAATTTTCATTACGTTTTGAAATTCCGCCGACTGTAGACAATTTTCATCATATTCGTTGCATAAGTGGACATTAGTACCTATTTACAATCAACTTAGTACGGGTGTTAAGAGAATTCGTTTCTCAGCACTGGGCATTAGCTCTGAATATTGATTTACAGAAATGAAATCATACCTTATTATCATAGGCGGACATTCTTGTGCCTCACTGCTTGGTTACCTATGTTACGTATTGTATCTAATTAACTTTTTGTTTATTTTCGTGAAATGAATACAAACAGCCTACTAAATTATGATAAGCAATCGATAACTCAGCTACGTGTCATACCATTCAACCTTGAATGAGAACATCATAACGGTCAATAAACCCAGCAAAAACAGCATCAGTAATCAAAATGCGGGATCTCAATAATATTACTACCTAAGTTGCACAAAAACTGTAGGCTTATGAATTTTTACTCATCAACAACATTGCGACTTCCGGTGTATTTTCAATCAGCTGATTATACATTGATACGGGTATAGTATCTTTTATTTATGATGATGAAATATTATGTACCGCACACTCGAACTTGAAATGAACTCCGAATTTTAAATTGCTATTACCCGCATCTATATATATATATATATATATGGAATATCTGTATATACAGTACATGATACGTATCTTTTTCCGTATTTGCAGATGGTTGATATTCACACTGATATTTCTGGTATTTGCGGGAACTGCGTTTCACCTAACGTATCTTATAAGGAAAGAGAATATACCTAAAGGTGAGTAGATTTCAATTTACATCTACGTGACTTCAATTACTCACGTGTGTTATCGATATCAGAAAAAGATGAATAAAACGACGGTATATGTTGGCAAAGTTTTAACCTTTTTTCATCTTCATTTTCTTAGGTACACTGCCCGAAGCGCTCGTGGGATTCTCTCTGATATTGAATATGAGAAAACTGAACAGTAGTGCGAAAATGGAAGAGATGGATCTGAGCTGCATCTCTGGTATCAAGGTGATCGCGATGCTAATAATAATCACGGGACATTCGCTGATATTTATCATCAGCGGACCTGTATTGAATCTGAAATTTTGGCAAGTTGTAAGTATTACATTAAATACCTACAATTATCAGCAGAATCTACTTTACCGTAATGGAATCTCGCTATTTCAGGCTGTGACAAAAGTAGAAAATGCAATATTCGTCAACAGCCCTCTTTTGGTAGACACGTTCCTGCTGCTGAGTGGATTTCTCATCACTATGCTCGTCCTCGATCAACTTAACAAAGGACACTCCATCAACTTCCTCTTCGTATATCTTCTACGTTACATAAGGTAACCTATTACTCATATTACATACATCCATTACAGCCCGAGCATACACACGCGATTAGTACCCGAAAAATTTCTATCCAAATTCACTTGTAAAATATTCTAAAAATCAGGTTGACACCGGCGTACTTCGTCGTCGTTGGATTCTACATGACTTGGTTCACAAAACTGGGTTCTGGTCCGATGTGGTCTCGAATTTACGTGGAACAAGAAAGATGCCTGGCGTCATGGTGGTCCAACATTTTGTACATCAACAATTACGTGAATACTGACCAATTGGTACGCGACACACTTATCAAAAGAATCTTAGCTTTGTCCTCGAAATTGAAAGAAGATGAAAAGCTGCTACTCGCATGGCGATTGTCTGATTACCGTCTTTATGCTTCTAGTGCATGTTCCAATCTTGGTACCTGTCCGTCGACACGCAGCTCTTCGTGCTTGCTCCACTGGTGATTTATCCCCTGCACAAATGGCGTAGAGCTGGAGAGTTCATTCTGGCGGGGGTTACAGCTCTGTCAGTCGTCATACCATTCGTTCTAACGTTAAGAAACCACTTAGATCCGACGTTATTGGTCTACAGCGAGTAAGAACTGACTTTCAGCTGTTTTTTGATGGCAACGAGGATACACCTCGAAAACGCGGAGATGCAAAACTCCTATACCGCTCAAGCGATCAGAGTAAAACTTGGGCAATTAATGCCTTATTTTGGCAAAAAGTGAAGCGCCTTTTTACTTGTTCAAAATTTGTAAAAAAAATTTACAGATTGGTTACTACCCACAGAAATTGGCCGAATTTTCGCAGTTGCACTGAATGGATTGACCTATCCGGTATGATGCCACTCGGCGGTGATGAAACACACATTTTGAGCCCAGTTCCACGAGATTTGATGGTGAAACGACGAAATGGCAGCTGATTTGGTTTTTGATTATGAAGAACTCCAAAATCTCATTTTGGCGACACTTGTTACCGATCTTCCACGCCTGCCGGTAATTTTTTACCGACATTACACGCATACATTACCGGCATGCGCGTAATGTCGGTAACAAATGTTGCCGAAATGAGATTTCGGTGTACTTCGCAATCGAAAACCAGATCAGCTGCCATTTTGTCATTTCACCATCAAATCTCATGGGACTGGGCTCAAAATGTGTGTTTCATCACCGCCGAGTGGCATCATACCAGATAGTTCGATCCATTCAGTGCAACTGTAAAAATTTGGCCAATTTCTGTGGGTGGTAACCAATCTGTAATATGTTTTTCCAAATTTTGACAAAGTAAAAAAACGCTCCACTTTTTGCCAAGATAAGGCATTAACTGCCCAAGTTTCACTCTGATCGCTTAAGCGGTATAGGAGTTTCGCATCCCCGCGTTTTCGAGCTGTACAACGTGTCTTTATAAGCACCTTAAGAATAATTTCACCCGTACCAACAAGTAATAATTTGTCATTCCCTGTAGCGAGATGTCGGACTTGTCCCAAAATCACTTTTTCGCAACAAGCTACATCAAAACCCACACGAGGGCGAGCTCGTACTGCTTTGGATTAGTTTTCGGATACATAGTCCACCGAATACGACTATCAGATTACAAGCTGTCATCGGTAAGTTTGTATGCATGTTCAGATCATTGGAATCTCTGCTAATTTTTTCGCCCGTGCAAAGTAATCAACCGAACATCTGTTCCTTACCTCGCAGACGACAGTAAGAATCGGATGGCTGTTCGCCAGTTTATCTCTCATAGGCTCCATGTTCACAATAGTCGTTTTCTACGGACCTCGGAAAAACTTCATGCCAATCGAAGCTGCATTCTACGCGTCATTGCACAGAGTCTTCTGGAGTCTGGGTACAGGATGGATTATCTTAGCCTGCGTTACTAAAAATGGAGGTGTGAATCTTTCCAATCTTTTTCACAATACACCGTAATCCGCAGAAGAATAAATTACTATTTTTTATCGTTGCAGGTGTCATGGCGAAGATACTCCAGTGGAAGCCATTTTTACTTCTCAGTCGTTTGACTTATTGCGCTTACCTGATGAATGGAATAGTCGTATTAAGCAGCGTTGCTTCAACTCGGAGCCCACAGTACCTCGATTTCTTTGCTTTGGTAGGCAGTAGTATTTTCTATAATTATCACTATGGTAGACAAAATTAATTTACTTAGCTTCAATACGAAAGTAACTTGTGATATTTCTTACAGATTCAACAATGCACAGCCCATTGGGTGGTCACATTCTTCGGTGCTTTGGTGTTATCCATGACGTGCGAATCCCCAATACTTAGACTGGAAAAACTCTTCCTGCCACGAGGTTAGTTATTAAAACTTGAGCACATGCAGATACTATCAAGTACCGAAACGTGGACGGAAAGGAAAAACATTTCTTCACTATTTTATTTAATATTGAAATTATGGTGTATATATTTTCATTATTTCAGGGAGACAAAAGGCAAATACCGATAGGAAAAATGAGAGCCAAGATACCAATACTACCGACGCCTGATATGAAATAAAACCGTACTTTTAAAGAGTATAAATATCTATTTCCTCTAATGTATTGTACCCTAATGTGATGATGATCCTGTCTGCTTATTGGGTTACTTAAGAGTCCTCGTTTTCAGGCGTACGTAATAGTCTCCGGTAAAGCGGATTCCGCTGCTTTTTCTGCATATTCTTCATCTTCTCATTCTTCTTCTCGCACCAACTGTACGATTTTAACTGTCTTTCAACCACCGTTATAACATATGCCCAATACCACAGCCCAAATCCGTCAAGTCTCCTCTTGATTCCATTCCCAATTCGACTCTTCCGAGTGCCGTATTTGCTCCTTTTTTCTAGTCAGAATCGCTGCTTCTTTTTCTACCGACTCTGTCGACTCCAACTCAGTTTCCTCATGTCCACTAACCGCGGACTGTTCCTCATCCTCAATCCAATCCAGACTAGCACTATCACCGCTATTACTAGCAGGATACGAGACAGAAGTTGATTCCGCTTCGTCACCTCCAAAGTAACTAAGGTCTTCGTTCTGTCCTCCCGCTGATGGTCTGGCACGTTTGTTCTCCTCCTGTTGCGAAGCATCTTTTCGTCCTTCCGGACCGCCTGACCGCGGCCTGGCGTCTTTATCCTTGACTAAGAATCCTACCGGGCCGTCTTCCTCTGACCTGGACTTCTGCATCTGCCATGCTTTTTTGAAAGGATGTTCCTGCTCCTGCTCAACAAGCTTCGGCCGCTCTGGCAATATGTATTCCGGATCCTCCTCGCTCGCTTGACTTCTAATAATGGAAGCCCGCTTAAAAAGTCCAGTTGACGTAGTCTGGGTATCGCTCAGATCAGCGTTTTCTTCCTTGACAAAATCCCACCCAATATCCTCCTCCGCTTCCTGTTCATCCTGCGAAATTCTATCTAGATTCTGCAGTGACGACCGTTTGCTTGCCTTTTTTAACATGAAGTCGTAGCTTGACGGATCTTTTTCCTCCTCTACAAATATCGTTGGACTTATGGCGGGGCGGGACTGTTGCCTGGAGGGGTTCCAGCTCGTTTCCTCTTCACTCTGGGTGTCGTACCGCTCTCGAAATGGAGGTCTAGTCTCGCGATAGTTATTTCTGGGTGCGTCATACGCATTTTCTTCATCACTTTCGCTCGGCTCGTGTGAATAAGCATCGGATGTGACGTTTGGCACTTTGCTGATACTCCAAGCACCAAAACTTTTTATTTCCGACGAGTCGTTCAACAGAGCCATTTTACCTTCGGCTGAAGATCGTCTTCTCAACATGCTCCAGTCCTCCTCTTCGCTCGCAGTTCCAGTTTCATCGGACGGCAAAGTCTTGGCTATCTTCTGCCTTCGTAACCTCAGCTCGTATTCCCAGTTTTCCTCGTCACTCACCCTCGGCTCCTCCAACGGCAAGACCTTCGGCGGTATTTGCTTTCTCTTCCAGTATGTCGACTCTTCCGTATCACTCAATACTTTCCTCTGGAGATCGCTTGCACGTGACAAGGATCCCGTCGACGATCTAAGCGCAGCTGATTGTCCATCCAAGCCTTTCATTCCTGTTCTCTTCCCATCTCTTGCACTCTGAGAGGCTGAACGCTCTCTGTTTACGTACTCCCATGATGGTTGCTCTGTCGGTCTCCACGTTGAAGCCGGGACGCCATCAGTATCTTTTGACGAAGGTCGCTCTCCTTTCGTTGACTCTCTTGGCAGGACTTCGTAATCCTTGAGGCCTGGTTGTCTGCTGCCACCAGCTATCAACAACGAATCGTCTCTCTGTTTGAAATTCCTAGACGATTCCTCAAAGTCCTGTACCATTGTCTTTCTACCCTCCCAAGCTCTAGACTGCGACCGTCCATCTCTTCTGTGAACATCTTCGTTCCGTGGTTGCTGAACGGAAGATCTCTTCAGAGTCTTCGGCTCATCCAAGTAGTCGTTCCCTAGTATTTTCTGGCGACTGAGGCTCCTCCTTTCCCTCCTAAGTTCGTTGTCCTCGTCGTCACTTCGCCTTGGTATTTTTCTAACGGGTGTTTTTATCCAGTCCCACGCGGGAATTTCCTCTTCTTCCTCCGCGTTGCGTCTAACAAACGATTTCCTTCTAGTATGATCATTCTTGAATGTCTGAACATCAGGTGGTTCTTCTCCGTCTAGATATTCGTCCTCGATGTTCCTGCTCGAAGCTATGTCCTTCTGCCAATCCCAGCCAGTGGACTCGATTTCTTCGTCAACGAGTGCGTTCTGTTTTTCTGCTTGTTTTTCTAATATGTGGTTTTTAGTCTCAATCGTTTTTTCATCGCCTTCACCCACGCTGCTGACTTTATCAACCGTCAATCCATCGGTGAATTCCATTATCACATTCTTTACTTCTTGCATAGGCAAGTCTAGAAGCAACGTCAATGTCACTGACACGCTGATGACAGCTGCTACTTCATACAAATCGATCTGCAAAAAAAATTCAAACACCTGTCACTGGAGTAATACTAGAAGTATGTTACATTAATGGTCAGTTTAACGGAACTTTTTCTATCATTATCGAAGAATGAACCAGTAAAATACTCACGGATCTATGAAGCTGGAATTCTGCCGTATACCTTGTGATTCCAACGTTGTAAAAGAATATTGCAAATTGTGTCAGGTAAACGGAGTAGGATATCCTGCTCAAAACCACCATCCAACGGTGGGACAAAAATCTGTTTAATGCTCCTGCAAGTAAGAAGAGACTAACAGTTAATCGCCAAAATACTTTTGACCAGCGAAAACCATTACGAATTTCAATTTCGACATAAACTCCTACAAACCTCCATGCTGGGTAAACGAAGCAAATATAACCCAGGACAAAGAAATGGCCCAGAATACTGGCAGGACTACGGCATAATAAGTCGCTTCTTCAACGTCATAAGTGTAATCCCTTCTAGCCGATCTCCACGGGGAAAATAACGACCAGAATCCCAAGGCAGCAGCCACTACCCATCCAATAATCACAAGTACCTGTAAAACATTGATTGACCTGTTCATTTAGCGAAAAAAGAAAAAACCTAACAACGGAATTTGTTAAAGGACCACCTTGTGAATTCGAACTTGCTTCCCGGTGTAATGCATGAGTGTTCCAAGCGCTATACCAAATAGGTAAGGGGTGGCTCGATGCAATGGCAGCATGTACGTCAAATTGGCAGTTTTGTACAAGTGCTTCAGCCTGAAAATGATAATTAGGTCAGGCTTCATCCCATGTTGATAAAAGTACAGGATTCACTCACGTCATTCCATGAAAAATAACCAATGATAAATAGTTGTTCGTCGTAGCCAGGTAGCGGAGAGTTGCCGACACTTGTAGCAGGAAAAGTATAACAAGGATACCGATTACCGGTTTGTTGTAGAAGAAGAAAACTAGCATCGGAGCTATCAGAGATAACTGCATGTCTAGAGCAAGCTGATGCGTGTGCGTGGCGCACTGTAACGGTAGTTGATATATCGGTTACTGGTTATGATTAGTGAAAGGTGTGATAATTTCTGATTTGATACTTGAAGCGATATTTGACTCACCATCTCTTCAAATGGCATGAAATTTTGAATGTAGAGTAAATTTGTCCAGGCATTTTTCTTGCAGAGATCAGCGTTGCTCTTGACAACGCTGTTCCACTGTGGTCCAGATCCCACGTGCTCCATGACAAACGCGTACCAAAACACTACAGCCAGGAGGACTGGTGTTAACCTGAAATAACCATTCTAAAAATACTGTACAAAAATTTTATACCATACGATTATTCCATTTCCGGATCAAACTCTCGCGGACCTGATGAACCTGGTGACGAATCGACAGAACCATCGAATCTCCCCACGCTTATGGTACTCCTTAGCCATGTTGTACGCGGTTAAAACTCCGCTCAGAAGTAGAAACGAGTCCGTATATACGAGGGAAACCCTTAGAATAGAACTGAGCGGATTATTGGCCACCTGAGCACAGCAGAAGTTATGATAAATCATAAAGCTACTCGGTCAAGATAGGAAGTGCCGTCAAAGTCTACCTCGGTTAAAGATATTCGGTTCGCAAAAGGCATTCTGGATATGGGTATCAGTTTGTGGGCCACATAGAGTAATATTGTCGCCAGCGTTCTGATACCATGTATGCATCGAATGTCATCCCTGCTTTGGGAATCCTGCAGCAGTAAAGTCGTCGTTCTTCGCAATGAAAATGCCATTATTATTCTTTCAGAATAGCTGCCTGCGAACACAATAATCAATCCACATGTTGAACGCAATGCGGTAGTAACGTTATTCGTCACGTGGTGCAAAATTATCACTTTACCTGGTCTGTCGAAAGTGAGGCAAAAATCACGCAGCGTCGCAACCAAAACCAGGCATACTGTCATCGCGTAAAAATACCTACAGCAACGACATTGTGTCAACAAATTAGGATAATCAAGTACAGTCTTATACTAGTACAAAGGATAGAAAATATTACAGCAGTAAATGCGACCCAAGGCCAAGGCTTTGTACGGCGAATGCAACCTACGTGGCATCAGTGGGTGCACATCCTCGCTTGAGATGCGTGAATTTATTTTTATCCTGGCTGGAAGGCACGCGATACTTGAGCCATAGATTACACTGTTCAAGCTATTAATAATTTGAACTCAACAGACCTTGTGGTTCAGCTTTTACCACCTTGTATCCACGAAGTAAGGCTGAACAACCAGGATGAAGAGATGGAACTAAAATTCTACTCACAAAATGGCAACTGTCTCCTTGGAGTAGGGCTGCGCCTTCTGTTTAACGTAGCAGGAATCCGAGTCAACACCGATGGAAAACCTTAGTCCCATTGATTCGTTGTAAGCGCTCAGAGCATCTTTTATTACGGATTGAACGTCCGCTGGTGAGCAGGCAGCCGGAACGCAAAGTGCCCAGTTAGCGGTTGTGAATCTTGGAATGAAGTGCGCCGGCTGAAAATCTCGTGAGATTTAAAACACGCCACTAGTAATGGATGCGCTTCGATCTCCTAAGCTTACCCCGTTCATGCTGGCTCTGAGGAACGCTCTACTCTGCATAAAATTGACAGGAATTTTCGTATCGTGTCTCGTTGCCTGCAAGTCAATAGTTGCCAGGCAATACTTTCCCTGGACCTTGACCGTCTTCTCGTCTACTTTGACGTACGCTTTGACACCCAGACATTGGTCAAAGTCTCCCAACTGATTTATGTTACCGCGTAACAAGCCCGATGGCACTTTAGCGCTTGAATCCAACACTGGAAATCAATTTTGAATCATCAGCCCTTACCGTTGTTCGTCAAGTCCACTATCCCAGAGTTGGAATGTAGTCAAAGATTAGCGAAGCACAAAGCTTCAGTCTTGAATTCACATTACAGAATAACTCGCAAAACTCTGACTCTATTGGCATTGGATAACGGTAGCCACCTTGGCTAAGTGCCGAACGACGACCCCAAGAATTACCGGCTGCTGAATATTTTGTAAAACATGATGATTCTCTGGGAAAGAATCTTCAAAAAATAGCAAAATCTATTTCACTTGTTGGCCGATAAACTAAAAGCGATTAACAAGGCAAAATTTGTGTATGACGACACGCGACAATGAGGTGAACAAAATAAAACATTACAAATCGAATACGTAAACTCACTTTGTAAGGCCCACAATTTATATCCACGAAGTTGTCGTAAAAATATTTTTCCATGCTGCTGGCAGACTGGGTTTTCTATTGCGGTAAAGTTTGGCATAAATGACGGTGTGGTCATTAATAAGTCGTTCAGTTCCGACAGAGTGATGGAGGCCTCCATCCGTTTCTTTGGCTTAGCATTTGACTCTACAACACTCAAGATGCATGTTACAATGGAAAAGATTTAAGTGTGTGACAATCACGTCCATTGACAGTTAGTTATACTCACTAGTTGACTTTAGATCTGATTCTCTTTCAGGGACCTTGACTTTAGGCTTTTCGGATTGTTTTGCCAGTGGTTGGGGCGGTGACTTGATTTCCTTCTCGGGCTGCCTGGGTCCTGTTTTATTTTTTCCTTTTTTCACCGTTCCATTCGCCTTTTGCGAGGTGAGAGGCAGGCTGACATTTTCTGATGGCTTTACGACAAGCAATGACTCCGACTTCTGCAAACTGGGTGGCGTTGGCTTTAGGACGTCGATTTTCTCTGCGTCACTCAAAACTCTTTGTACCGTTTGAGGCTCAGTTTTCATAACTTTTTGAGATGCAGCTTTTTCAAACGAGTCTTCGATCGACCTAGTGGTAAGCACTTCCATTGATTTCGATTTATTGGCGCGTCTGACACGTTCAAGCTTTCTTGGCGGAGGCGTAACTACATCCTCGACTTTGCCTGCGTCATCTTTTTCCAGCTCTGATGAATCGTCGTCATCGTCATTGTCAGTGTTCTTCGGATATTCACTAACACTGATTTTCGAATCATCCGGAGCTTTCCGATCGAATTCTGTTTTCGGAGCGACAAATTTATTCCCATTTTCTTCAACGTCATTCACCACTGCAGTTTGATCACTAGCTGCGCCATCATGCTGTGCGGTTTTACTCGTCGCTTCCATATCTTCATTACTCTGTCTCGTACTATCTGCTGTTGTTAATTTTCCTATGACTGCAATGCCCTGCCTTGTACTTTTTTCACCGGACCGTACGTGATGCACAGGAGTGATTTTTATGCTGATTTTATCACTCGGCACATCCTGTTTCACAACTTTAACTTCATGCTTGATTCCGATTTGTTTATCTTCCACAGACTCAGTACTTTCAACATCCCCGTCATTTGCGTCGAGAATCTGTTCGCCTTCGAGTTTTGTTCGTCCGTAGTCAATATCTTCGTCGTCTTCCTCATTATCAATAAATTCGGTGGCCTCGTCATCCTTAACAACCTCTTCTTCCGATTCTCTTTGATCTCCTTCTTCATCTTTGGAATAGCTCTCGTCATCCTCATCTTCGTCTTCATCTCCATTCTCATGGTCATTTTCTTCCTCGCCATCAGTGTCATCATAATCGTCGACGTCGTTATTTTCTTCATCATAATCTCCGCTATCTTCGTTATCGTCTTCATTCTCCTCAGTCTCTATCCCGCCGTCATCATCATCGTAAGAATTTCCAGAATATGACTTGGACTGCATATTACTCCGGGCAAAACCACTGGAAGCAGCTTTTGACACAGCGAAAGAAGCCCTGAACTGAGCTCTAGCGACATCCGGAACCTTGACACTCGCCACTTTTTCAAACTTTGACTTGACGTAACTGGAAGCACCCGCATGTGCTCGATCATTGTCACGCACTTCATCTGACTCCGCAACAAGTAGTTGACCTTTCATCAGACGTGGCGGGAGTGCAGTTCCACCCTCGAACCTCCTGCGTAACCCGATTATGGGGGAAGACGAGGGGCTGGATAACAATCCGGACGTTTTGTGCTCGGCGCACTTGCCGAAGAGAGGATTGCACGAGGTTCGAGTTTGCTCGATCGAAGCTGAACCCCCGCCGTCTCGAATACGGAACGCACCCACGCCATCCGGGATCAGAAACGGTAGTGAAGCCAACACCAATACTAGAAACAGAATCCTAGCCAGCTGAACTCCGCAGCCTGCTTGGAGAAGCTGAACCATGCCCATGGCGGGCGCAGTCATAGATCCATCACCTTCGCATTGACCCGCTAGCCTTATGTTTACCTTGCGATTTACGCTGCCCTTTAATGCTGGACTTATCACACAAACTACACTTCACCAGATCTAAACTCCCAGAACCGCAACCACCAAGCTGCTCCCGACTGGTCGCTGCACGATGGACCCGCAGAATTAGAGCATATGGCATCATCCCAGCAGCTGTGAGTTTTATTTAGCATCAACATTTGAATGCTGCTCCGCGACGGCTAGATCAAGACGCAGGGCGTCTGCGCCGCGACGCCTGCCACGCGGTCCCGCTTCCCCACTCCTCAGCGTGCGTTACCCGGGGCGTCGCGACGCCCGAAGAGCATATCACGGTGCTCGAAATATACTTATCTGTCACGGTGAATTCTTATCCCAATTTAGAGGGAACTTCATGGATTTGCAAGAAAATTCATGTCTGTAGATCCGAAGTTCGTGCGCCGAACAACTCATTGTACTCTTGTTGTTCTTCGTTATCTAACAATTGTTACGTCTCTAATTCACGCTCGATATCTTACCAAGATGTTGCTTGAACGGAATTATCTTCCACATCGACGTTTTTTGCAGAGCGCGCGTAGGTATTTGTTTACATACTTATTTTGAAGGATGTTCACAAAATGTAAAAGACAAATTTCAAAATTAACCAAGTAAAGCGAATACGACAATCGACAGAATGGCTGAAAAACAACAAGTACAAGAAACTGCTCACGGGAACTGGAATATCTTACAGTCACACTTGCTGTTCGTGCTGTATACAAGAATATAGAAAGTGTGACATTTTTCTAAGTCGATGGATAAAGCATAGCTAGAATCGCAAAAATAATCAGTTAAACTTGAAGTGAAAATAAATGCGATACTAAACACCGTAGCCCCAGATACATGCATAAAGGATCCAAGGTGCAGCAATAGACCAAAAAGGGCGTAATACGACAGCAAGCACAATTTCCAGTAGCAGGTTATAGAAGTTATTAATTAGTGTTGTAGATACAATGAATAACCCCGATAGAATATAACACAAGAGTAGAACTGACGATCCAGTTGATCCATACGTTTACCTGAAAATTCGAAAACATTTTGGCAGTCGGTGATTTCGTTGTCAAAATAGGATTCAAATCTGTTGTCAGATCAGAACTTTGCCTGGACTATCCTAGTAAGCTGTCTCTTATTATTCCCCAAATTATAGCCTAAGAGAATTCCTACGAAATACGCGTAGGCTTGATTTTAGGTGGGCATGTAGTAGTAGAAAGCACTATCCGGTATTATTTCCCTGACCGGTTTCCTCACTTTTTGAAAATATTTATAAACCCTAAGATTTTTCAAGGGCATTCACGAAAATTCATTTATTGTCTGAACACTTGTGAAAAAAAATTTCTTGAGATTTTGTTTGATTTTTAAGACGCTGTGTTCTTAATCTCATGGCTTTTTTTTAAATCAACCTTTCGGAGTGTTTCAAGTTTCTTGCTGTTTTGAGGTCTTAGAGCTCATTTCATCAAGCGAATATTGAAATACGCATTATGTTTGGGAGGAAATTCGTGACAAAAAAGGGCTCCTGCAGGTTTCTTCGTCGGGTGAACGCTGATTTGTTTATTGAGGCACAAAGTTATGCCACATTCAGAAAATCATTATTTCCTTTGAAATTGTGATTTCTTCATTAAAGTTCGCATGTTTCTTGTATTTACGTTCATTTATTTATTAATTCATTATAAATTTGAACACCTTCAGTAATTTTCATTAGATTGTTGATAGATTGTGTGTTAACAATTTTCTAATGCACGATTTCAAAATACGAAACTCATTTAGTATGCTCGATGAATGAAAAAAATACTGGCAAACCAAATTGGAAAAGGGCTGTGTTTGGTTACTTGCCTAGAGTTCGATTCCAAAGCTAATCGAGACGGGATGAGTGATTGAGAGGGTGAATAAATAAACTCCACAATTTCGCGAGAGACAAGAGCGCACTTTCTTCAGCACAAAAACCCTTACGGTCTAGAGAAAAAAGCAGCGCAAGTCTTGTATTTATTCAACAAAAATCAGTTCAACCGACTACAAAGTAATAAATTGGCTGGCGCGTTCCTTATTAAACAAATTAATCTAAATCGAATGATCTTTCAATAATCTTAATCCACTTTGCCAAGTATGTACAACTAATCAACACGCCGCACTTCCGACTGTCACCGCGTCGATGATCCCCTAAGAACGGGCACCTCAGGTCACCAAAGGGTGGACCCCGTTCCCATAACCAACCCTAAAACGCGATCCTTAAAACTACGTGAAATGGAAAGAACTCGACACCCGTCCGAACGCGAGAAGAACGCGCTAATCACACGTACGGGCAGAATAGAGAGATTAGCATTACGTCCTACCTACTCGAGCGCTCGATTCTAAGTAAATCGCGCGCGCGCATGAAGCGAGGGCTGCGCGCACGCCTGCTAAACCCCGTTTGTGCACAGCGCGCCACCATGCGGCTGGGTACCCTCAACAGCGCGAGGTACCAACGGGTTGGAGCGCGAAAAGGCGGTTTTTTCCGGTTTTTTTTATTGTCCGTAAATAACGATAGTCGAGTAAAGAATGACGAGATTGAATTGCATTATTTTAAGAGTAGCAAAGATCTGGATAGTATTTTATAGCAGTATAACAATAATGGAAACGGAAGAATGTACAATATCACTTGTCTTTTGCAGCCTCATTTAAAATCCTTGTCTTCTCTTCAAACTCTTCCGTTTGTAGAGCTTGGTTTGCTTCTAATACGCGATTGGTGAGAATGTTTTCCAAGACAGCGGCTGGAGTTTCGAAAAATAGGTATACGATAACCCCCACCCCTATTGACAGCACCATATTAGTTATATAAGCTTCAATCTGCAATAAATTTGGTTGTTAACGGTGTATTTTCAATGAATGAGTAAATAGGTTTCTTTTCTAACTTACGATTGTTGAGTTGGCAACAAAAGCAAGGGTTCTTGCATCCGCGATCCTTATCGCTTGAATCCCAATGTGCACTAAAAAAATTGAATATGAGAACCTACTCAGTGGCTGAAAAAATGGCAATGACAAGAAGCTGGTAACTGGACCTGAAATTTAAGCAAATTTGCATTTACGTTATTAGCTTCCCATTCGACTACTTGATAAACAAGAAAGGGAAGGTATTCACAGTGTCATGCGATTTCCAATCGAATAATTAAATCTACTTGCCTCCGTAACCCTGAGTACACGCGTAAACGATCCAAGCAACGGCAATCGACCAGAATGGACGTGACGTCAGAGCGAATATAGTTTCCAATGCAAGGTTGTACCTCACATTAGTGTTGCTGATATAGTGAGTAGATACCATGCAAAATAGCATAAGAACACAAGCTATGGTCCAGTTGATCCCTGCGTTTGCCTGAAACGACAATATTTTTGACGAGTAAGACTCGACCGCTAATCAAATACGGATATAATTGATAACATCCGAAAAACTCCTTTGAATAACCTTTGTCAGCTGCCTCTTTGTATTCACGGCATCGTAACCCAAAAAGATTCCCAAGAAGTAAGGAAAACCTCTAATGTAAGTAGGCATGTGGAAGTTAAATAAACCATCCGACACAATTTTCCTGTAGTAAAAATACGGATTTAGGATAATGATTTTGCCGTTTATTTGACAAACTATTCAAGTACTGTATTTATTACAGTATTGGCTTACCCTTGCTCGAAGTGCAAGGCTATAATTCCATTAAAGTAGCCGTTGGTAGCTAAAACAACAGGTGGTATAGCAACGGAGATTACGAGGAAGCAGCCAAGTAAACGGAGTCCGTATTTTGGCCAACGATGAAGCGAATACATAATAATCGAAGATATCCAAAACAGTTGCATTTCTGCAGCCAAGTACCAGGTATGTATGAGACACTGAAATTTTCCACAATAACCAAAGGATCAAGTACACTCCAATACTTATGTGAATATTATACAATTTCGAGTGAACGTTCATTCTTTGTCACTAAAATTTTTCACCTTGTCCACGTGAGGAAAAAGACAAGATTTAAAAAATTTTAGACGATGAAGAGAGAATCTTATCGTGGCTGAAATTATTTGTGGGAGCAAATTTCTGTATCCTTGTGAAAACAAAGACCTTGGCAATGTGCGAAGCACTTCTCTCAGTCCGCGGACTCTTCGATTGATATGAAAACCTTACGAAAGCTCAAAAAAATATCTGTCTGTAAAAAATGCTGAAATCGTGACCTGTACATTCTTCGAAGCATCTTTTAGACGTTTTTTGGTCGCGTTATATATTATTATTCTCTACACTTTGCGACAATATCAAACCAATCTTATGTTAGAGTAGTCGATAGCATTCTAAGAGTTATTAGATGTCAAATGTCGAGTGTTGCAAATTGGAAATAAAACGAATGTTCGATTCGTTGAATACATGCAAATTTACTCACCATCTTTTCTTTATTCAAAAAATTCTGGAGGTACAGCAAATTGACCCACCAATTGTCATGGCAATTCTCTACGCTTGTAGCTACAAACTGGCCCCCGAGGGGATTGTTTCCATTCCAACGTGCAAGAAACGAGGTAAACAACATTACGAAAGCTAAACATGGAGTTAATCTGTAAGGAAAAATAAATCATACGCACTGGACAAGCCATTTATGGAGATTCATGATCTCTAGGGCCCAGCAAGATTCGAAGCGGTAAGTCGAATGAAGTTTGGATCGAGGAACTGATGCAGAATTTATTGTTAAAGTGTTATGCAGTTTTAAAAACTGACCTGAGATAACGATGAAGGTAAAACCTTCTCCAATTAATAGGTTTTCCCAATTTTCTTGCCATGAAAAACGAGTGAGCCGTCAAAAATCCGCTAACTAAAAAAAAAGTGTCGACAGCGAATATCCCCGCCTCAGCGTAAAGAGAAGTCCATGAATCGTACCACTGGAGATTATACTTGATTGTTTTAACGCTTTAAACACTAGCTTGATTACAAATTATTTATGAATTGTTATTAATACGTCATTCCAACAGTTCAACTTACTTTATCGATGTCAGCCCGATTGA
The DNA here is from genome assembly GCF_021155765.1 of Diprion similis. NCBI lineage: Eukaryota > Metazoa > Arthropoda > Insecta > Hymenoptera > Diprionidae > Diprion > Diprion similis. The sequence goes on along the minus strand of NC_060115.1, from coordinate 4,577,075 downwards.
CTGTCGGTACCAGAAATAACATGAAGGACTGATGAATCGTCACAATCCAGCACATGCTCAATACTCTTATACCTTGGATCGCCGGTAGCTCCTTGGAGTCGAAAATTTTAAGTATATTTGTATATAAGGAGAATTTCGAAAATTTATTTATCACAGAAGATGCTTTTGCTGGTCCACGACTTCTCACGTAGACGTCGCAGACAGTGCAGGATATCAAAAATACGCCAACTGCCACAACGAGCATTCTGAAAACCATTTACTGGTTATTTTCTATTGTACAAGAGGATACCTTCAACCATATCCTCCGTGTAAACTCACATCGTCGAGATTTTTCCAGCGGAGAAATCTTCGGTTTCTACTCGTGCGCACAATGCTTCGGTAGAACTGAATCCGAGATTCCTTTTCATCGGTATGTTCCTGAGGGTGGCATTGATGATCTGCTCAACTTGAGTCTCGTTGCAAGAGGATGGAAAACAAACTGATGAGAAAATCCGATCATTTACTCTGCTGACTGCAGGTATAAATATGTCGCCTCCCGACATAAACGACACCATGCAGTGCTTCCCTCGAATACTGACGTTGTTGTATTGTTTATTGACTTTGACGCACTCAACGTACGTTCTGAGATCCAGCATATTACCTTTCAGAAATCCTGACGAGGCATCTAGCACTGCAATTGGATCACAATGTCAAACTATGTAAATTTACACTGATGTAATCGACAGATGCGTAAGAAAAACCATCATGGAGATGCCCAGCACCTCTTACGCGTCTTACCAAGGAATCTTTTAAATTTAGATTTACTTAGATGAAATTTAATTATAATTGATCTACAAAATGTGTACGTAGATCTAATTTTTATTTTCTTTGTGTACATCAGTAATATTTGAAAAATAGTGCCGTCCAGTCAACATCCGGGTATCTTGCTAGTAAAATTACTAAAATAATGTTCTCTCAAATGACGTCAAACGATCTATTGATCCCTTCATTTGTAGTTAATTTTTTCGATCCCATGAGTCAACTTTTTGCCAATAACGTATTCGAATTCTCCATAAGCTCGTAGAAATTATCTTGTAATGAAAATTTAGTACATTCATTCTTACTTTGCATGGCCCATGTCTGGCCGGATTCGACCGCATGGATTACCGCAAGAACTTCAGCTGCACAGGTAGATTTGGACGATTGTGCAGCCAATTTGATCTCTTCTTTCCACCACACTGGTAAATAACTGACGATATTTGTAGACGATGTTCCGATTTTCTTTATATCATTATTCAAAGATGCAAAAACCAAGCTTCCGCTCAAAACGCAAAGTAATACCGTCAAGTGTTCATTACGAAAGAAGAACATTGTGCAATTACGCAGTCGATTGATATCAGTAAGACTGAATTCACTGAATGAAACTTCAGAAGTGAATATTATAGTCCTGTTCGGCTCCCCACGCTCTGGTTATCTCAGGCCAAGGGTATGCTTGGTGAGATCTAACCAATGAAAACTCTTCTCCAGAGCGAAACAAAACACTGTGTGTTCGTAAAGAGCACTTGCTAAGCAGGAAAAATTCTTGAAAATATGCTTTTTTTCACCTAATTCACCTTAGCCCGCCCTTAAGGTCATGTTGACATATCGCTGAACAGAACACTTGATATTCCAACGACACGATATCGGGAAAACATGAAATAATCGGTTGATAGTCAAGCGATAGCAACAGTCAGATTTTATGACTGTAATTATATCGTTCCACATTACCTATCAACCTATTTTTTACTTGTTTTAACAACTATTAGCATGTGACGTGAACTCGATCCGTACATGTAATAAAGTTCTTAACAGCTCACAAAAAAACCTGTGCAAAGTGCGTTTGAACGCAACCATGAAACACTTACAATAATACATGCCGGTATCTGTAACTGCTGTTTATTTCACTCAGTAAGTAAGATCGTTAAAGTATTCTTGTAACATTATAATCTCTGTGCGTTCTCGCAGTATATTTGCCACGAATCGAAAGTAGGTATTCTTTAAATGGTGTACGAATATTGCAACTTATTATTGGAATTCGTTTCTCGACGTTATCGTTGCGTAGAACAAAACTTTTTTTTGATATTTCTATTCGGCAATGTCAGTAAAGCCTGAACTAGCTATAACCTGCTCGATTCATGAATTTCAAATTGTTGGATAAATTTTATTCGAACAAAAAATCTGTACGCGCGTATTCACGTACAGGTACAAATAATTATGTCATAACGTTCGTCGTACACAGAAAACTTGCACTTGGATAAAAGAACAAGTAGGGTGTGTAGAAATATTTTTCAATGCCAGCAATTCTCGAATTAATATTTATCAAAAATGTAACGGCTTACAGTAAACGGCGGATCAGTCCTCCGTCGTCGTCCTCCGTTTCGAATTCCTGCCAAATCTGTTGACGGAACCTGAAATATTGTCAATGAAGTCTTGGATCTTATCAATATATGTATTATAAATTTTCTTACCAGGGTCCCGTTCCCCTGCATCAGGAGACTCAAAGTTAACGACTTTACATATTTCTGTAATTTAGCGCCGACAATAAAATAGATACTTGCTTCCATGTCCTTGAGTACATCCATAAATCATCCAAGCCATGGCAATCGACCATCGAATACAGCTTCCAATACACGGTTGGACGGCAAAATTATTGCTGTAGTTGAGATTGGTAGCACACGCATAACATAGGAGAAGGACAAGCTAGCAAAACCGTTGAGGTTGTCATATTGCTCATTGACTTCGACACACTCGTCGTGACGTTCAGAATTAGTTTATTTCTTACTTTGCAAAGCCCATTCTTGGCCAGATTCGATGGAATTTATCAACACCGTGACTTCGTCTGCACAGGAAGATTCAGAGGTTTGGACCTTCTATCCATGGCCGTGATGAAGAGCTGACAATTCTTTTAACCCAACCCTAGTTTTGGCCGGACCATGATCCATAGATGTAAAGTCCAAACTTTACATCGAAATGACGAAAAGTCTAGAATAAACTTGCATTTTACAGGAACGATATCGGATATCATTAACCGCGAAGAACATACTTAAGAAGTTGGAAAAAATATGGTTAGTATTCCTAATCTATTGAGAAGAAAAGATAAAACGAGTGCTAGTTCTAAATGCTTCTTCGATCCAGTATAAGAATATTTAGTTCAGTACACGACTGATGGCAAAAAGAAATTCTATTGTTGACACATTATGATCGTTGAAGTATTTCCAACAATAGCTCGTTGTGAATTTTTAAAATCGCAAAGTGAAAGTGACATTTTACTGTTGCCTTCCGTGTGTCAGAGTCACTTGAAAAACTGGTTGGAGGTAGCCGAGAACACCTACTTACGAAGGGTCTACATTTTGACAAGAACTTGTTCATTATTCAGCATCACGCTCAAAGACTTTGTAGAGTTGAAAACCAAATACGGTTACGAAATCGATTATTATTATTATCATCGTTATTACATCAATTTTTTTCAATTTCATTGAACAAATAGCTGTGGAATATGAACAGTCTACCCCTTCGTAGATCATCTCGGTCATGTAATTAAAACCGATAACGGCCGATGATGGTCTTTCCCACTGCTGCATCCTGTCCCTGAATTTCTTGTTCATTTATTAACTTACAGTAAATTCACCCTTAATAGTGTCGATAGCGAAACTGCAACAGACTATTCAATAATGCTTTAAATACAACATACAGAAATGAAGATCGATTAGGCATTTGAAAACCACGAATTACTGGAAAATTTGCATTTATTCAAAATATTTTTCAGTACCTGTAAAGCAGCCGGAAAGGACAGGATGATGAATTGTAGAAGAATTTGAATATCAGCATTGAGATCCCGCCGTCGTTTGGATCACATCCTCCTTCGCCTTTCCGTTATTCTCAGGTATTTCCGTGAGAGTTGTGGCTTTTTCTAACTTCTGACTCTTTTTCGTCAGCATTTTTTCCAACACAATGACTGGAGATTCAATGAATATGCTGACGATGAAAGCAAATACGACTGATAGCGCTATATCACTGAAAGACTCGTTGATCTGTGAAGAAATCAGGTAATTGTCGTTACGCGTGAAAAATCGAGGCTCCCCAACAGTGTAACAAACATATAAAATATGTAAATCTCACCACCCTGATGTCCGTAAAGATACTAGGTACCCGTGTGGAAAAAACTTTCACCATTTGAATAACGAAAGACACCAAGTACATGTTATACGATAACCTACTCAACGGCAGGAAAATCGGCCATGATAAGAAATGGGAAACAGGACCTGAAACGTATTCAGTCATATTGATATGCCATTGAGTTACACCAGTTTCAAAGAGAAACAATTGTAACATCTGTAAATACTCAGTTTAGTCTTAAGAGAAGAAAAAAAAAAATTTTTGCATATGACTTACCACCGTATCCCTGTGTGCATGCATAAACTAACCAAGCCATGGCAATGGACCAGAAAGGACGCATGATAAAAGCAAACACAACTTCCCGTGTCAAATTGTACGGAAAATTGGAATTGTAAGTGAAATGAGTAGCGCACCCACAAACTAGTATAAAAATACAGCTGATGGCCCAACAGATCGATACGTTAACCTGCGGAGAGTTGAAAAATTTTCAGTTACCGACGAAATATCTGACAAAACACAATGAAAGAACCTCTTCGATCGGAACTATTATATATATATCACCTTAGTGAGCTGCCGCTTTTTAGTCACCACATCGTAACCCAAGAGTATTCCTACGAAGTAGGCGCAGGCTCGATTATAAGTCTGAATGTAGTAGTTGTAGAAGTGCTCCATCGATATTATACTGGGAGAAAACATTATTACATTCGCGTTGGCTTAGCCGGTTCATCAGAATATATCATTTAATTAGCACGCCATTTACCTTTCGTTGAACTGAAAAACTTCGTTGGAATAACGATTGACACCTAGAACCACAGCTGGCGTAACTATTGAGATGACGAGAAGGCTGCCCAATATTCCCAGCCCAACTTTCGGCCAGCGATACAATGGATACAAAATGACTGGGGATATCCAAAAGAGTTGCATATCAACCGCCAGGTACCAAGAATGTAGCAAGCACTGCAATTTTGTACAATTCTATATAGTAATTAATACTCGCAGACGTGACTTGATGACGTTACTCACGATATGTTCCTTGTCTGCTAAGTTCTGGATGTAGAATATATTATACCACCAACTCTGTCGACAAGGAGTTATAATCAGGGTGTACATCATGTCCCACATCGGACCGTTTGCCACACGATGTAGTAAAACTGCGGTGAACAATACGATCGCCAGTAAACTTGGCGTTAATCTATGAAGTGAGAAACACAAAATTCATAAAAGATGAAGGGTCGAGTAGAGTAGTTCGGGACCTAGATAATTAATAGGCGAACGGGCTAAGAGTTTTCTTCTTCAGGACGTGAAATATGTCATTCAAAGTTTTTTTTTGGGTCACCTGAGATAACGGTGAAGATACATCATAGGCAGATTGAATTTCTTTCCCGATTTCATGGAGTTCAAAAATGTGTAAGCCAATACAAATCCACCAATCACGAAGAAAGTGTCGACGGCAAAAACCGCCACTTGAATGTACGTAGAGGGCCATGAATCCATCCACTGTGAATGAATAGTGATTGAATTTTCATGCCTTTATTTCAAGCTTGAGAACAAAGCACCAAGTAGGTTTTACCTACTACACAACGAGAATTGAGCAAGTACAAACTCCACATCGATGCGGAATTAACGTGTTACTCACTGCAAATATGTCTGTGACGTTTACTGTCGGATTGAATAATGTGGCAGCATAACGATGACCCAGCAGGATCCAACACGTGGCCAAAACTCGTATACCCTGAATGCTGGGCATCATCTGGGGCTTTACTTCGGTACTAAGTACAGCGAGCGCGTTGGTGTACAGTGAAAACTTCGACAAAGTTTCAATCAGAGTAGACGAGGTCGCAAGACCTCGTCGTCTCAAGAAGTCGCAGATGGTGGAAAAGATCATGAACTGGACAATTGCGGCGAATAAAGTTCTGGAAAAAATTTTAATCTGTCTGTCGGGTGGAACGTTCAAGACTGGTTTCAATGATTCTTAAACACGGTAACTCACATCAGCAGAATCTCTCCGGTTGTAAAATCTTCGGATGTTGATTCTACGCATCTCACCCCATCAATTTCAACTTCGAAAATGAGGTTTTCGGAAACCAAACTTACAAGTTCTTCAATTTGCAGCTCATTGCATGAAGACGGGACACAAACTGATGAGGTCATACCCAACTGTAAGTCACCTTTCATCGCTTCAGTTACATGGGAACGTGGCCGAATTATCAACGAACAGAACTTTCCCTGAACAGTGACATTGTCGTGCTTGCCGCTGGCTTCAAAGCACTCATCGTACATCCCGAGTTCCCGGACGTTTCCCGTCATGATTCCTGACTGAATTTTCGACGTGGCATCCAACACTATCAGGACAGAAAGTTACTGTTTAGTTACTTTTACGATTCATGTGACGCCAGTTTGAATCCGTGAAGAGGAGAAAATGATAAGAGGGCAAATTCTTTCATCCCTGGACTCGCGACTTTGATTTTTTCGCATTTACAATCGTTGCAAAGTGTAACTACAACCAGAAATCTTTTGGCTTTATATACATTTTAGAGCAATTGAATTTTTTCTTACTTTTCATCGCCCATGTGTCTCTGGATTGGAGTCCCGATATCAGTGCCGAGAACTCGTCCGTGCACGAAGTGTCAGACGAATTTACAATCGAAGGTATTTTTTCCATCCACTTCGCCCATATGTCTCTGAATTGGAGTCCCGATATCAGTGCCGAGAATACGTCCGTGCACGAAGTGTTAAACGAATTTTCAATCGAAGGTATTTTTTCCATCCACTGCGTTTTTAAGGTAGTGGCAAACTGTTTGATAAATTCGATAGTCTTATTTCCATCGGCTTCCAATGACGCGGAAGCCAGACTTTGCGTCCAAGCGAACAGTAGAACTGCCGCACATCCGGCACGGAACGACAACATTTTGCTACTGAATGGAATCCGTCCTTACGAGACTGAAGAATTCGACGGCAATGATAACAGTGAACACAAATCAAATACTCGGAACACCTCAAAATATGATTATCATTATCTGCAACTAAATTTCACCCCATGGACTTCCGGATACCGGAGTCATTCAACGTCAAACGAAATTATGTATACTGCCATACTTGTTGTTCTGACCTTATCTTTAGCAACTCATGCACATAAATGCATTTTCACCAGGTCATTGGGTGAAGTCCTACCGATATCCAGCCGTCTTCAGTCGACAATACCTTAGATAAAGCATTCGGTGTTTCTAGACCAACTATTCTGCCGAGTCACAACTCTTGATCAATGACCGGTCGAAGAAGTCGTTACTTCAAACATCGTTTAAGTCTCCTGAAAACTGGTTTTAATTCTTTTTAGATTCAATTGCTTAGATACTCACCACAGAATCGCTTCAGTCCCACACAGGTCAGTTACTTATTGTACAAAATGAGTGATCAACAAAAAGAATACCTGACTCTAATAACTAAGCGCAAAACTTGTCTTCAATCGTTCGTTCTTGTATTCTCAACTCTTAAAGAGACTGTACATTCGGAATTCAATTTAGAACATGCAAATTTTATTCCTCATACTATTTCAGCAACAATATTTCGATTAAATGCCAAAGTGTATCGGTGCAGACTTCCAGCTACCTTCACGGAAAAAAACTTCAACTTGAGTGTAGATCCGCACCCCCAACTCATGGATAATGCTAAATCCCCATAAGAAAAAAGTTGACTGTGCGAATTTACCCCCAATTTGAGGGTTTTTTTCATGAGGGATATATCTACCCACAGGATTCCTAAAAGGTTAACGATGCGAAGGACACTCACAGCCAGTCGACCGAAGTGACATCCTTTACACAGTGAGCACACCAGATGTAACGTCAATTGCCTATCCTGCCGGTGTAATTCTGTAGAATAGAAAGTTAAAAATTGATTCACTAAAAATTTGCATTGAGAGTAAAATTCCGGGATAAGGTGAAAGATGGGCTATTACAGGGGCTTTCATCCAGTAGTGGGAACTAGTAATTGCTTACTCGAAACGGAAGCGAAAGGACTTGGAATCATATTCACGCTAATCGCTTACCTGCGTAATCAAAATACTGAAATACCATTCCAAAGGCCATTTTCCACAATTTCCTGCTTTGGCTTTCAATACGCACGTGGATTCAGATATTATGTGTATCATTATACCAAAACATCCTCTAGACAAATCGAGCCAAAGTAGACATACGAGAGTAGCTGTCTATAGGAAATTGAAATGCGTCGTTCCATTATGCTCAAGTCACATTACTGTCACGGTTTTTGTAATTCTGTGATAACTAATTGTCTAACTGTCTGTGAAATTTGTCCCATTAAAAGGCAGATAATTGACTCAAAGTTCGAGTCGTCTAATCACCGGATAATCCAACGGTTTTTATTGACTCCCGTTGTAATTTAATACTTAGTGTAATCTAAGAGGCCAATAGGTCTCTGAGTCGTGACAATACAAAAAATTTAGGAATATTACGTAAAGGGAAGTTAAATATATCCTCGAAAAGTCATGGTAATAACACATATAACGAATGGACTCTGCGACTGATAACTTATCGGTTGCATAAGATAGAAAAGAAGGTAATGCAATATGAATGCACCAGTAATTTCTAGACGCTGAAAATAGAGGCCAATACTTGGTGAAAAATTTGAAGGTAGAATGACGGTCGAATGAATGTTGATATCGGATTAATAGATCTCTATATATAGATAGTGTAAAGGGTAGAGCAAAAGAAAGACTCATCGTGTACATTGAAGGAAAATATTTACAAGCATGATCTAATTGTATACTCTGTAAACACGATAATTGGACAATTTGTGTCCTAAAATTTCAGCGTTGTTGTATCAATATTCATCGGTCAACACGATAACGTAAATAACTCTAGAATCAAGAGAATCAGCATTACAGAAAATAAACGCTCGGTTCCCTCAACCCCCTACAATTATTTGAGGGGATTTTAAAAGTAGAGTTAAAAAACTCAAGTTCCACTTTCATTGCCGAGTCAACATTCTGTAAATCAATAAAAATGAATCAAAGATTTTGGTATTCCGCTTGGGGAGAATTCAGAAAAATATTAATTTCTCATGGGGAAACAAAACTAGACAGGCTGCCAAAGCATTTACCTATTTAATAGTTAAACTTACGAATTTAGGAACTTACTCATCAGCACTAAGAAGTGCTAAGAACTTGTCACAGGTTGCTAAGAATTCGGTATTAAACATTCTACATTCAACGCATTCCGGCACATCGAAGTGGAAAGAAGTATTGTTCGAAGCGCTAATCGAAAGTGTGCCTTTTACAGGATCGAAATTTAGAGTTCTAACTCAAAGCAGCAAACTTTATACCTTGACTTTTTACTTGAATGCTTGAACAAAAATATTTGCTAACTATTCTGACGAACGTTAAAACAATTATAATCTCCACAAACAGTCTGAACTTCTTATCGCAGAAATGACAGAAGAAGTCAGGTTAGTGTAAAAATTAATAATAAACGTATGTAAATTCCTCAACAAGAGTCACAGGACAGACTGAACTGCGGATAAAATATGAATTATGTAAATCATCTAAACATCTTGAAGTAAAGTATGTATGCTGTCAACTTGAACCTCATTTGTACAGGCCAATAGCCTAAGCGAATTAATAAATATGTTAATCCTCCACATGGATATTCACAAGTAAATTGAGAGCTGCTCACTTCCTAAACATTTCAAGGCTGTTAAAACGCTGGAAATCGACTTAACAACACCAGTTAAAGCGCCTTGGTGCCCATTAGTGAAACTATCACCGAGAGATAACCTGTCTGGTCTCCATACGATTTCGAATGCTTGATACTTGATCTAGACGCTATAATTATGTCGCACCTGTAGCTGACTTCACTGTGTCATAATATGGAAGTATACATCCATATTACGTCAGCTGGATGTACGTATTATCATTGGTTGACACAATCATACAAACATAATCATAGCGTGTAGACCAGACACGACCTCGTTAGACTGTCTCTCGTTATCGAGTGATTGACTTGACTTGTTACATACAGTTGAATCATCGACTAATCGGTAATCTCAAAACTACGGTTACACCTCGGAACGGAATCGTATGATCGATTCATTGAAAACATTTAGCTCATTTAATGGCCGAAATTCAATTGAGCGAAACTGGATGTAATGCACATGAAATAAAAAAATAAATTACCGCTCTCGTGTAAGCGAGATGTATAAATATTGAAAACTCGAATGAATGAAAAATATAGTCTATGGTCACGTTTATTATTTAATATAAATATTTAATATTAAAAATTCTGTCAAAACTTACCATCGTGGCTCTTGCAATGAGTACATATACGTACTTAGATATATAAACGATCTAATCTATGGTAGATTCAAGTTATTTCATTTGCATTCATTTGCTTCATCGATTATTCACTTGTTTACTGATTATTGTATATGATTAGCACACTTAATATACACTATTCCATGGTAAATAGAATCTGACGCGACTCCAACGTGACATTGCAGTAGAGATTAAATAATTTTTATTTATTAAATTATAAATATGATACAGGCGAGGAGAAGAAATAAAGGTGTCAATTGAGAATTATAAACTTTGAGATCAGCATTTATCCATTCCGAGGTTCCGAATTCCAAAATCCTTTTCATTGTCATGATTGGACTTTCCCAAGGGTTCTGGTTTCCTATCACGATTGGTCAGAATTTTCTCTAAGACTATTACTGGAGATTCGATAAATAAACTGAAGATAAATGCCAAAGGGATACTCAGCAGCAGATCACTTAGGAACCCATTAAACTGCAAAGAAATTGAATACCATTGGTACAAGGATCGAGTCAGAAGAAAAAATCAGTGAACTTACCAAGACAAAATTTGAAAATAAGGTAGGAAGTTGTGAAGCTGAATTCTTCGCCAATTGAACCACAAAATGCACCAGATATATGCAATATGTCAACCGACTCAGAGGCAGAAAGAATGGTAGCGATAAAAACCGAGTGATGGGACCTGAAGTATTTTTAATCACACTCAGTGAATAGTTCGAAATTATCAATTGCAAAATCAAAGATTGCATAATTATGAGGTTGAAAATTCTGTCGGATACTCACCTCCGTGGCCATGAATACACGCGTAAATAATCCAAGCTATGGCAATAGACCAACATGGACGCAATAATGCGGCGTATAAAATTTCCACTGTCAGATTATACGCATAATTACTGTTGTAGGAATGATAAGTAGCACCGGTACAAAATGCCAAAAGTCCAGCGGTGATAATCCAAGCGACTGTTGCGCTTACCTGAAAGTGTGTAACTCAGAAATCACTCACGAATGAATTGACAATGTGTTGAGATAACAGATTCAAGGATTCATGGACCTGTCTAATTTAATGTGACTTTAGACTACCTGAGTGAACTGCCTTCTCTGATTTATCGTGAAGTAGCCCAATATCATTCCGACGAAGTAGGCACAGGCCCGATTATAAGTGGGTATGTAGAACTTGTAGAAGGCGTCCAGCGATGCTAGTCTGCAAGATGAACGATTGTCAACAACCGAGACAAACTATTCGTCGACATATTTCACTAGCCGCAATTGCTTACCCGAGCTCAAAACTGACGAGTGCGTTGGAATAGCCGTTTACACCAAGAACGACAGCTGGTGTAACCACAGAGGCCAGAAGAAAGCTCCCAAGAATACAAAATCCGATTTTTGGCCAGCGTTGCAACGGATACAAGATTAGTGGAGTTATCCAGAAGAGTTGCATGTCAACAGCCAAGTACCAGGTGTGGGGCAAGCACTGTAATTTCACACGATTTCATTTAAATGACGTTAAAATATGCCGTCGTTGTTGGCTGTTACATCTCATGGCAATGCTGGATTAACTACGTACGGCTTGATACGAGATGAAAATTTACTCACCATTTCTTCCTTGTGTACGAAGTTGTGTACGTACAATAAACTGACCCACCAATTGTCACGACAAGGTTGTACGATGAAGTCCATCGTACTCCATATGGGACCGTTTGCAACCCGATGGAGCAGAACAGCACTGAATAACATGATCACGGCGAAGGATGGCGTTAATCTACAAAGTCAGGAGGATTTCGGTTAGACTCTGTACATCGGGGTAGACTAACAAGAAACTTCAGTTTGATGTTCCACATAGATTTCGTTGGAACTCAGGTATGTTGTAGAACGTTGAAAATTAATAGTTGATCATTTTTTTAATCGGAAAAAGGGTTTGAAGGGATGAAAATTACTGACCAAGATGGCCACTCAATGGGATGATTTCTCAGTTTTGAATACAGGAGCTTGATCTATTTGAATGAAACAAACGTTGAATGGTTTCAGTCAACAATAGAAACATTTCAGCGTTGGTTTCATTCAAGAAATCACCTTGTTAGGTGCCCATCTTTGGGGGTTGTTTTCACCCTTTCGAACCGTTGTTTCGCCGATAAAAAAGTACACGTAAGTTAATTTTCATTGTTCTACAAAATACATGAGTTGCAACTAAATAGAAGGAGGACAAAATTAGTGTTCTTTGTAAGTGCCACCAGGTTGTGAAGTGAAATTTCCAGCCTACCTAAGGTAACGGTGAAGGTACATCATCGGCAAATTGACCTTCTTTCCCGCTTTTATCGCCTTGAAGTGTAGATAAGTCATTAAAAATCCACTGACCACGAAGAAGGTGTCGACGGCAAACGGCCCCAATAAAATGTAAAGAGAAGTCCACGAATCCAACCACTGTAAATGAGTATTAAATGTCTTATGTCACCATTTGTCACTCGAAAGTAAAAAAAAAGATTGCCTTATACAATTCCGTTACGTAATGAACAGTCGTTATGAATATTGCACCGTCTTCGTCTACTTCACTATTTCAAAGCAAGTAAGCTCAGAATCTTTTGATGGGAGAATCGGAGAGAAGAATGTTGAATCACTGGTGGAGGCTATACTTGATTGTCTATTACACTTACTCCTCGTTTCTATAAAAATTAACCACTTACTTCCGTAATGTCCAAGAGATTCACCATCGGCCTCAACAATGACGTGACGTAACGATGACCGAACACAACCCAACATGTGCTCAAGACTCGAATACCATGTAGAGCTGGTAAAGTTTGAGGAGTAACTTTCCTGTTCAAAATGCTGAGCGCGTTGGTGTACATAGAAAATTTTGCCAGAGTGTTCATTAAAGTAGACGAATCAGCAGGTCTGCTTCTTCGTACGAAATCGCAAATGGTACAGGCCACAATGAACGCGCCAATCGCCGAAAAGAACGTTCTGAAAAGGGTTTGCCGTTTATTGAATGGAACAGGTGACACTATTGTCGTGAAATTTTTCGCGCGGTATCTTACATTGTCAAAATTTCTGCGACGGTGAAATCTCCGTATTCCAAGGGCCTGCAGGTCGCTCTATTAGCTGCAAGTCCTAAATTGCTGATTATCGGCGTGGTGTTAAGAACGCTATTTATAAACTCCACAACGGATGCCTCATCGCAAGACGATGGCACGCAAATTGATGAAGTAGTGATCGCTGATATCGTAGACGTATCGTTGGTTGCATCGCTGGATTCATTGGACGCCAAACCAACGGAAAACATGCAATGCTTTCCCTGAATACTGACGTTATTGTACTCCCCATTGGTCCCAATGCATTCCCCATACATCCCGAGGTCACGTATGTTACCGTTCAGGATTCCTGACTGAATTTTCGACGCCGCATCTATCACTGTTGGCCAAAAAACACCATAGAATACCGACAATTTCCTTATTTGTTTATTAAGCCATTGATAAGAATTTATGCATACTCACTTCGCAATGCCCACAACTGGCCGGCTTGAATTGCCTGATTCCATGCTGCAAGCTCCTCCTCGCAAGTAGAATCGGACGCTCTTACTGCCGAAAGGATTTCCTCCTTTAACGGAGATCGCAAGTCGTTGAAGACCTGTTGGATCACTGTCTTAGTATTCTCCGCATCATTCAGGTATGATGCAGAAACCAAACTTTGCAACAAAGCGAACAGTAAAACTGTCGAACCTCCGCAGTTGATCAAGAACATTCTACTACGGGAATTGAAATGCCCTGATTCGCGTGAAAATTCCGTCTACAATGGACACGCCGATAACAGAGCAAATATATGGAATACCCAACACCGATTATTATCTCTCATCATCAAATGTGATTTCATACAACGGATTCCCAGAATATCGGAGCAGTCGTTGTTAATCCTGCAGACACCATTACACCTGCATGATCGTTCATTTTACTGGTCGACTAACGACAACGTGACAATATATCGACATAATGTACAGTAGAACCTCGATCACTTACTCGAAGTGGTTGGGAGTCAAGGGGGAACATTTTGCAATGCATACTAAATCATACCTATAAGCTTTCGGTACAGTTTTTGTGCAACTTCAGTAGGCCAGAAGATACAAAAGAAGCTTGAAAAATTATCTTGGATGTATTCTCGGTCTTTTCTTGTAGAGAAAAATTCCTTATCGAGCTTTGTTTATACAATGCTGGTATTTCTTCGGAGTAGTTCAGATGATGTCGTTCATCTCGTTCTTTTTGTATATCGATAACAAGCACCAATCGTCTGCTGTCCCATTAAACGACGCCTAGTTGATCGAGATTCTACTGTACATAGATCCCTTCTTAATCGAAGGTGTAAATATATTATTTTTATCAATGCGTGAACAATAATACGTCTCGTGCGAGCTCATCGCTCTTCTTCTTATCGATAATAACTCTTTGTCTGCGAATGCGTCTGGCGAGTATTGGAATTCATTATTCAGAATCAGCAACCATACTTGCCAACCTTTGATTCATTCGTCAAGTCCAAAGAGTACTATTTTGATCGTAGATTACTCAAGCCTAATCAGATTTTATCATGTATCTAATAAAGATTCGAGCTTCCCCATCGTAGGAACCCAACCCCGTCATTTATTTTGTGGCATAGATAAAATTTCAAATCAAAGTACAGAATAATCCAATACTCGACGATATTGCATCTGAAATTAATCAACTTGATTAAATTTTTAACAATTGCTACAAAATATGGGTCTCCAACAGGTTCATTTTCTACGATGTATCGCTCCGCGTTAAATCCATGAGATACCCTCTACGACAAAAATTCGACGTAAAAACGAAAAGATACTATCATGTGTCGATTAGGTAAGATTACAGCAGCCCCGACGGATTAAAATCTTTATCATGAAGAAGATCGATGTGAAATGTGACAGGAAATTCCCTCAGCTAATTCGGTAGTTTACCAGTGAAATTCCACTTTGCACGTGCAACAATTAATGCGTACACGGTATGACGAATAATGAACTTTGATACACAGGTTATTCAATCGTAATGGTGATTATCGGCTACAAATTTGTGGAAATGATGGTCGATTCGCTGACAAATAAAAGAAAAAGATGACGCACAGTAGTCTGAAAGTGAAAGAGGCTGGCCAGAAATAGTTGGCATCATTTTATTTAGATGAGATTTCCAGATGAAAGATTCATTGGACTGCTGTGTTCAAAAATGGTGGATCCAAGGTAGCGGATCAAAACTTCGAAAACATATTTGACTTTGATGAAAGTGCGCATATATGGAAGTTATCTGGTCTACCTACTGAGTTAAAAATGGTACCAAAATGTTTGAATTCAAGATGGTGGATCCAATTAACATTATGAATCGATAGGTCGAAAACATATTTGATTTTCATGAAAATGTACATTGAGTTAAAGATTTATGTTCAAATTTCCTTTTTTCATAAGTTTATCAAAAAGTGTACTTAGAGAAATTTATGACGCTGCTGAATCCATGGCACAAATGATATGCTAAGCGCAAAAAAAACAAAACTTCAATGACCCGTCTATCCCTGACGTACCGCGTTTTTCCATCTCACGCCACTGCGCGATGGTCACAAGGAATCTGTGTAGCGCAATAACCGGTTTCGTGACTAAAAATCAGTCATTCATCTCTACGTTAGTGAAATTCAATTTTTATTCTCTTCTTCTAATCTCAGTGAATAGAATGCCGGTGTACAGAACAAGTTTCTTTTTTTTTTTATATATATAATATTCACAACAATCTACATTTCTTTTTTTTTATTGATATTTTTCAACTCTGTTCATACATCCTAACATTTCACATAGATTAAAAAATCGCGGAGTAGACTGATTCGTAGCTGCATGTAATGATTCCATTTAAAACGAACTTGCGACGAAAAGAAATTGAGAAAACACTCATCAGAGGTAAATTACTGGACAGATAAGCCAAAGCCTGAACAAATTTGAGAAATCGAAACTCACCGTAGCAACGGAATCGACTAACGATATACGGAGAAACATGACTACAGATAATGAGGTAACATTTATTTATCTTTATTATCATCTGCGTTCTCTAATTGACTTACCTGCTATGGGTGATCCAGAGACCAGTCTCAGCGGCTGACCGTGCTAATTGCACAATCATCGACGTATTTAAAATCAGAAACAAGCTGCACGAAAGGAGTTGAGGGACCGAATAATAGGTCAGCATCTTGAAGGAGATGTAAATGCGTGAACGTTAATTGAGAGAATATAAATTTAGTTCAGATTTTTCTTTACTTTCATTTATTACAAGGAAAACTCATTCACACAATGCATGTATCAATGTTAATGAATTAAATGCCGAATTGTTTGATCGACTATTTATTTATTTGTAAATTATTAATACAGCAAATGTCGTCAAAATGTTGACACAGTCTACTGACTAATCACTTCGTTGAATATTCAGCTGACGCCGATATCATCGGAGCATCTGATGATCGACTGGTTTTGCACAGTCACTCCGTATTGCAAGACAGCTATGAAGATGCTAAAACTTTCTAAGGTCAATAAACTTCATTCCAATTTCACCGATTTCCACCTTGCGTATGTGTTGCCAATTATTCTAAAAAACTTCTGCCCTGACGTGTCCCAACTCCAGTGAAAACCTTTGAAGCTCTTTTCAAGAACCATCACAGGGGCTTCAATGAAGATACTGAGGAGGAAGGCCATTCCAATTGAGATTGCCAAATCACCCCAGAACAAATGAAACTGCGAAGCAACGTGCATTCAGTATTACAAAAGCATTGTGACGGGTATTTCCAAAGGTATACTCACGATTTGAAACTTCAAAAACACAACCGAATTGCGTGTTACCGCTGCGGTCGAAACCTGAATCACAAGATGGACCAAATAAACGGAATACGACAGTCGACTCAGAGGCAGAAAACCTGGCCACGAAAGCGTCTCCGTGATGGGACCTGAATCATTTCCAAATAAAATGAATCATCCGACTAGATTCAGCTCAAACTTTTCGCAAATCCTCACCCCCGTAGCCCTGAGTGCATGCGTAAATCATCCACGCTACTGCAATTGCCCATGCAGGTCGGGCAAGGGCTGCATACGCTGATTCGAAGACCACGTCGTAGACATAGGAATCGCTGTAAAGGTGCCGAGTGGCAATGGCACATAGTGACATGATAGCGCATGCCAGAATCCAGAGGGTTCCCACCTGGAGCTAAAATACAAAGTGGAAAAACGTTGTTGGTGGAGGACATCTGGGAATACTCGGTCGAATTACCTTGGATAGGCAAAGCTTCGTGGTTGCGATTACGTATCCGAGAACAACGCCCACCAGGTAGGCGGATGATCGATGAACGGTGGACATATAAACGTTGACGAAATTTTCCCGGTACTCGAATACGCTAAAAATTTGGTGAACATTAATCGACGATGGTATGTATAAAAATTTTTCGGAGTACTTGAGGAGGAAACTGTGATACCAAACACAACAGAAAAAAAGGGAAAAAGAAATGAATGAATTCTCGGAGTTTCGGATTGATCGCTCGTCTTGACGGGGCTCTTGGTATAATTTATTTGCAATTTCAATCAGGATTTTGCGAATTTTGGGTTCCGCTTTGGGTTCGATTAACCTGTTTGCAACAGCTACTGTCTATGACACTCACTCCGTGTTGTTTGTGACCTTGAAGAATGCGCTGGTGTGACCATTGATGGCAAAGAGAACAGGTGGCACAATCATCGAGACAAAAAGAGACAAGCTGAGAATCCTGCGGGTATGTTTCGACCAGTAATACGAAGCGGCCAGGATGACTCTAGATATCCAAAACAGCTGCATGTCAGCGGCCAAATACCAAGTGTGAGGTAAACACTGCAATTCAACATTTATTTGTTTATCTATTTGTTTATTTTTTTTTTGCATTGTAACGGTATAGTCTTCTACAGTAAATTACTCACCATGTTTTGTGGGTTTATAACATTTTGCAAATAAACAATATTGGTCCACCAATTCTCTCGGCAACTGTCCACCATGATGCCAATCAAGTGTTCCCATACTGGGCCTGATCCGATGTGCCGAAGACAGAATGCGGTAAACAAAATCAAAACCACGATGCATGGTGTTAATCTGCAACGAATGTTGGACGATTCGACGAAAGGTCTCGTGAGGCAAAAAAATCGATGTACGTGACTAATATGTATGTGTGCGGAAAAAATGGTCAGTTATAAAAGCTTCTGAGCAATGAAAATTAGGTATAAATGTAATCTTACTACGCACTTAATGTATCGACGAAGACAGATCTCGGTGAAGTTGAACTTGTTCCTTGCAGAACCGATGGATTTCAAAAGCTGATGCGTCGTGAGAAAGCCACTGATAACGAAAAAGATATCAACGATAAAAGATATCATGAAAACGAACAGCGAGTACCATCGACTCTGCCACTGGAAGTAAGCATCTTCTTTTTATTCGTACCAAACAAGCCTTGACAAAATTATGCAGAACTTGGTCCGGTAAGTTTTAAGCTATGGCAACGATGCAATACTCACTGATAAGAAGTCAGCTAAATTTGCAACAGGGCTAATCGCAGTGATGAAGCACCTGTGAACGAAGACAACCCAACATATGCTTAATACCCGCAATCCGTGAATAGCCGGCATTCTTCCGGGTGTTGTTTTCGTGTTAAACAAATCCAGAGCACTTCTTTGGAGCGAAAATTTTGCCAGTATCTTTACCGCTTGAGACGAATCATGGTTCCCGGTTCGCGTCGGATAATCACAGATGGTGCAAAATATGAGGAAAGTCACAAGCACGGCGAAAAAGCATCTAGGAAATGAGAAAACAGTGTCAAGCGTAGTACACTGACCTTCGTCCTGGCTGATCGTATCCTTTTTTAAACTCACATAGTTAGAGTTTCTAGCAGAGTGAAGTTGTTCTCGTTTGATCGCGAACATATTGCCTTGGTAACCCTTATCCCTGACCTTGAAAGCTCTGGTGTTTGGTCAACGATTCTTCCCGCGATCCTTAAGACGTCTTCCTTGTTACAGGACGAAGGCAAACACACGGACGAGCTCAAACTCACGGCATTTTCTGCACTCTGACCCAGTGGAGACAACCTTTGCATCAGCAACATCGCCGAAGGATCGCTAAAGAACTCGGGGGGGACCAAAAACGAAATCATACAGTGTTGGCCTGTGATGTTCGAGGGATTGTACTGCACACCGACCTCCTCGCATTCGTCGTACATTCCCAAGTCGTGGACATTTCCTTTAAGGATCCCTGGCTGAAGTATGGAAGATGCATCCAACACTGCATGAACGCACCAAATTAATTTTGAACTTATCCAACAGCTCGCTACTTGAGATTATCATTTGAATGATACAGCCATGTGCTCGTTCATTTTATTATTTATTTATATTCTTTTTATTACTACTCACTTTGCAGAGCCCATTGCTCTCCAACGGCAACACTTTCCCAAAGTAAATTGATATCTCTCATGCAGTGAGATGTATTTTCTGCTCCATCCGTACTGCCTACGACAATTTTTGCGGCTCTACTAATGCTCGCTAATGTCTCGCCAATGTCCAATAACTCCGTTGTTGCCCCCGCATTCAAAAGGGTGAGAATCACAGTGAATAGCAGAACTTTCACGTGACTATATTCCTGGAGCCGCATTTTAACAATGTCCGAGTTGTCTTATGGTAGCAAATGCAGGAGCCGATGCAACGACGTCTCAGTCATATATCCCGAAAACAAAAGCCTGTTTCCTGAAATCTCGTTTCTAGAAAAACCGGTTCTTTGGCGCATGCATTTTGCACTGCACACCTTGGCGAAAAATGCATCTTGACTGAAGATCATCGATCTTAAAATGTGGGGTCGATAATCCTGGTACAGATATCGCTAAAATCTGGTATTTCAAATGAAAAACTGATATACTCGTGAAATAACACGGATACGTAATTATTTTAAAAAATTTTCCACATTTCATAAAGAATAATACTAATTTCTGACGACACACGTGACTTTTTATTTTTTGTTGTATTAATTAGGTTAAGTAAAATAAAATAGTTATGTTCAGCTGCTCGATTCGTTTATTATAAAGATCGTTACCTGTAAGGGTGAGATGAATGCAAAGTACATAGTAGAAAAAGTAAGTGAGAACCGAATAATTGTAAACACGAGACGACCTACGAACCAATCGTCACGTTTGGCTTATAGTATCTTAGCTTATAGCCAGATGATCTCACAGTATCGAGTCAGTATTGCTGCGAACGGCGCGCTAGCAAGATGTAAGTACCATAGGATAACGATGTGTCTATACGTGAACACGTGTATAGTTTCGTACTGTGATAGTGTATGGCTACCAGCGTGTCGATTGGGATAACTGGCATAATAAAACTAATTTGTTGTTAATTATGCAATAGGAGAAAGTTAATACGGAATCCGGGATTCGTGGGCTGGCCTCCTGGAGACCTGATACGAGGAGTTACGCCAGGATGGTTGACACACCGATATCTATATGCGTGATAGATACTGATAGCAACCGATTATGCTCGGGATAAACAAACTATATTTATAGTGTATACCGATATTAATTACCCACATGGCGTGTAGGCTTCACCAGTTGGAATCTAGTAAAAATATGGAAAAGAAAACGTGTGAGACCATTGATTGGCCTTGCTGTTGTTTAATAAAAATGCAACTTGATTGTACATCTGAATGTACAATAAACACAGGTGAAGTGACTTTACCCCTGTGTGTATATTTTTTATTATGTCATTCCAGTATCATATTAAGAGTATAATGTTTTACATAAATGCTTTATCGATTAATATGGGAATGTAATAGTATAAAAGGGATTTGGATTATATTTTTCTTTTACAAACATGATTTTCTTTTGCCAGGATAGGTCGTCTCGCAAAATTTCAGGAGTGTTGGTTTGTAAGCTGGTTGCCTATTATTCGGCGCTGCCACAGCATGTAAAATTCGGATTACTTCCTCGGAGATCTTGTATGTGCCTTATGGCAGTTTGGGAGTCTTCTCGTAATTATGTCTTACTTTAATATTGGTATTGGATATATCTATTCAAACGATTATATTAAGGGTTATTATAACACTTTCAGGCTGTTGTTTTCGTGCAGAATTACCCTATGAGCTGGGTCATCCTCTATTGCCTTATCATTGTACTGCCAATATGCTTTCCAAGCAATCGTCTACACAGCTCCGCAACAGGGATCTGCGTTACCTCCAAAAGCAATCGAGCGCGCACATTGCCTATAATACGGCGTTTTGGAGAAGGATTCTGTCGTTCATGTTAGATACTTCGAGTTGCGGTTCGTAATATTTACGTATAAACCATGACGTTTTATAATCTATCGTTTACATATTCGATACTATTGACTCGAGAACACTTTTGTTGAGTTACAATCCCTGTCTTTTGTCTAAAGTTATATGGCGCGATACAAGTCACCAATAATACTGCTCCATGCCTGGATTATTTTATTATTGGCTATCTGATTATGGTATTAATATTACAATATTACCTATAATTGTCCGTGATGTGAGAATCTTGCGAATTTGGTATCAAATTCTTAGTTAATTTATTTTAATGTTATATCTCATCTATGGATATTTTCATCTTTCAAAGTATTTAGACATTTGGCTGATATTTCGTCACGGATTCTTACATAATTTGGAGTTGCGGTGGTTGGTATTGTAACGTTTTACAGATGTCTTACATTACAGTCTTAAAATTCATGCATATCCAGTTGCCACTCTGGAAATGGCCAGGCGCAACAACTTTAACTTTGTGCAGTATTTTCACTGTTTTTTAAACACTTGTAATTTTCTAAAAAAAAATGGTGAATAATTTATACACGGTGAGTAGCAAGATTTTTGAGGTTCTTACTATATGGAAACAGTGATAATGGCTTGGCTATAGAGATCTCAAATCAAATCTGCGGCAATTCCAGAGGTGGACATTTTCCAGGATCAAAACATACTTCATTACCAACAACCCTTTCCAATTGTAATGAAAAAAATTGTGCCACGCGCATTGGTCTACAGAAAATAAAAGATGAATAACGAAGCCTTGCCGCTTTCTACATCCAAGAACTAGTTTCTGAAACCATCGTTACTGGTGGAACGACTATCAGCGCTAGGGAACCACTGCGTGACGGACTGTTTTATTGTACAGCTACATGTGAGGTATTCAAATGAAATTATATCAAAAATATACATTATCTAGTATGAATTTAGTAACGAAGATAATTCTATGACAAATCATTGAGTGCAGCTTCTCTCTTTACCCGTTTGCAGTTGAATGCAGTGGAAACTGATCCGCGAAATTTCTTCCGGTATGGTTCTGAGAGCCAAATAAACCGGTCAAGTAGGAAGTCGGGAGTTACACAACGTCATCCACTCGCATTTCCTATTCTGTCTTCATTTTTATTTCCTTCGCCGTCGGAGCAGCGTGAAAACTTTCGCAAGACCAGTTGAACCGCGAACAGCGACCTGAACGCAGTGTTAATCATCTAATGCCCACGACTAATCCAAATTCGTGGCAGTGTTTCTCTTCGAAATATCAAGTCATGCTTTTTTTTACCACTGCGGTGTTTGTGGCAATCGCTTCGATCTACTGGTACCTCACGTGCAATTACAACTATTGGAAAGCACGTGGTATCCCCTTTCCAAAACCACGATTAATTTTTGGCAACGCGAAAGAAATTACTCTGCTTAAAACTACGATCGGTGAGGGTCTCCAGACTATATATAAAAAATATGAGGGATGTTCGTGTGTGGGAATTTACGAACTCAGAACACCGGTACTCCTGTTACGGGATCCAAAGCTCATCAAACTCGTTCTGGTCAAGGATTTCAACCATTTTCAAGGTACTTGCTCACAACCCCAGAGATTCGATCACCATTGAAAAAAATTAACATTTCTCAAGGTCGAGGTATCGCGTCAAACGAAAGCGCTGACCCGCTTTCAGCCAACCTTATCAACCTTTGGGGGCCCAGGTGGCGGGTACTGAGGACGAAACTGACTCCCGCTTTCACGGCTGCCAAAATTCGAAACATGTTTGACCTGATCGCCCAGTCCTCGAGGCAATACAAGGTCAGGAATCGAGGATCAGGATACGGGGGTCAGGATAACCGAGGTGTGAAAAGAAATTAAAATTGCTTCCAAATGTTCCAGGACTTTCTGAAGCAGTATGCTGATTCCGAAGAGGATCTGGAGTTCAGGAATATCGCTGCAAAATTCACAACACAAGTTATCGGTACCTGCTGTTTCGGGCTTCAGACAAACGCAATCCAGAACGAGGACTCCGAGTTTCGAAGGATGTGCCGGAAGGTCCTAGATCCGTCAGCGGTAATCGCGGTAAAACGAGTAATCCGCATGTACATTCCATGGATGTTTCAATGGTTAGGAATGAGCCTGACTCCTCCGGACGTCACGGCATTCTTTTTGGACGCCGTGCGTGACCTCGTCGAGTATCGGGAAAAGTACGGGGTGATCAGGCCTGACTTCATGCACCTGTTAATGCAGATTAAGAACGAGGGGAAAGTAAACGGTGACGGAGATTGCGACGTAAATTGCAACGGGCAGAACTCTGGGAAGGTGGTCGATGCTACAAGAGTTCTCAAGGATCCGGATATCGGTGAGAAAGAAGTCCTGGCACTCAGGTACAGTATTTCTTACCGTTTACCATAAAATCTTCCTTCAGTCATAGACGAGAAAGTGATGGCAGCACAGGCTTTCATATTTTTCCTGGCCGGCTTCGAGACGTCCTCTACAACTATGAGCTTCGCTCTTCACGAGCTGGCGTCGAATCCGAAAATTCTGAACAAACTCACCGCCGAGATCGATGCAGCCCTGAACAAACACGGTGGCTTCTGCTACGAAGCGATTTCAGAAATGGACTACCTGGATCGAGTGATTCAAGGTAGATATACACACGACCATCGGTTATTTCGGTTGCAATTTTATATTGACTAGACGGTCGTAGCTGAGCCGATTGCTATCCGATTTTATAGACGAGTACTTCAGTTCTATAAATATATCCTTTTTCCAGAAACCTTGCGAAAGCACCCACCTGTCGGAATGGTCCCCCGCCTCTGCAACAAGGACTACAAAATTCCTGGGACAGAGACGGTGATCGAGCAGGGTACCAAGGTTCTAATACCCATTCATGCCATCCACCACGACCCTGCCTACTATCCAAATCCATCGCTTTTTGACCCGGACCGTTTTTTAGACGAGAACAAAAAGTCCAGGGATCACTGCACGTTTCTGCCGTTCGGGGAAGGGCCCAGAATATGCATCGGTGAGCAGGTAGCTTAGCAATCAGGCCCCGTAACTGTGGGCAGAGTTTACTGCCCGCCGTCCGGCAAAAGGTTATCGTCACGCTCATTGTATACAATACGCTGACGCCTACCTGGGAGGTCGCAATTTATGCCTCCGGGTTGAACTGTAGAAGCAAAGGCATGACCACTTGATGGTCGCTTCATCCGTACTCGGCAACACGCTTATTCTTTATGCAGTTCAGAAACTTATGACATTATATGCGGCCCGGAGACGAAAGCATTTCGATGATTTTTTAAACGATTATTAAGGTAAAAAACGAATCTTGATAAAAAAAAATTTATTCTTTGCTTCCAGGTACTCGCTTTGCGTACATGCAGACGAAGGCTGGCCTCGTAGCACTTCTTTCAGGCTACGAAGTAAATCTCTGCTCAAAATCAAGCATCCCGCTCGAGTACGACCCGACTGCCAACGTTCTAACCAGCAAATCTGGGATCCGGTTGAAAATCCGTCATCGGTGCAAACAATTTGCACCAGTTTTTTGACCCACTCTAAATTGGATGTGGAATTAAAACAGTTTTTCCGACGAGTTTCGATGATAGATAAACACAAATCACGTAATATGTAATTGTCGTACGAAAGCTTTGAGTTATGACTGCTGATAATTGTGAGCGAATAAAACATCGCCAGGTCCGTGCATGCGGTAGCCATTTTTAAGTGATGAGTTGCGAAATTGCTTTTAATCACTCTCTTATTCAATAGCTTTATTTATCACTACCGCGAATTTAAAGCTGGGGATATACGAAATACAAATTGGATGTGGTGCAACGGTGAAAAATATATGGTCTAAATTCAACGACTGTTTCACCTGACAGTTTCAAGTGTAACAGACTGTCTCGAGTATCACTACCACGGTATCACGGCTCACTACTAATTTATTGTACGGCATACCTAAGACAGACCGCCACTGGCTCCAAAGCGTTTAGAACTACCAACGTATTGCGCCAACATACCTGAATTAACAAACGGAATAAAATACCTCCCACAAAGCTCTGTATATTATACCACCGATTTGTTCCAGCTGGAGAGTAGATGAGTTAAAAATTACTGCGTATATATAGGAAGTGTGATCCGTCGACATAAATCAAACAAGACGTGTACTTAGTGAGTGATTATCTCTATCACGATAGTTATCGCAATGTCATTATCGTTAAAGTCACGCCAAACAATAATTGATAATATTATAATTGGATTTGTGTTACTTGAAAAATGTAATCGGACAAAAGACGAAACGTACTGCAAATAGCAATGATTGCAACTCGTTTATACCCATGCAAATGATCTGCATTAATTTTCCTTGTGAAATTGAAAACACCCTAAACATTTTTGGCCGGCACAACTTTACGGATATAAGAATAACTCTATTATTATCATCGAAGTAGTCACACTACTGTTAAGGCTTCACAAATTTCTTCCACACGTGTTGGAATGAAAAATCACTGTAATAGTAATGGAGGGAAACAATTTCGCACGTTCTTAATTGCACCTGAGAAACATTTACTTCATAATGGGGAAAAAATGCGTTATAGATTCAGTTTGAATGCTGATCTCGCTGGAGCTTTGCAGGCCGATCACGAGGGGGTTTTCCGGCGTACCGGACGTTGGAGTTTCGAAACATATGCCCGTTATCCACGTGCTGGAAGAAGAGAGTGGCCGAGGGGGGATAGATAAACACCACAGGGAACGCTTCAAGATATAAGTGCGTTTCAAACGCGTACAAACTACGAAGCCGCGTGGGACTCAGTCGGCGGGAGGCGAGACTGGCTTCAAGACTACGGCGCCGACGTCCGCGTGGCCCAGAAAATTTATCGCCTCCTTTGCCTTGCCTATTGCCTGTGCTTTGCCCCCGCGTGGTGTAAAAATTGAAAATTGAAAATTGAAAATTGAAAATTGAAAATTGAAAATTGAAAATTGAAAATTGAAAATTGAAAATTGAAAATTGAAAATTGATTGACACAAGTGTGATCGGCGATACTAACAGACGAAAAGGTGATCGAGGGTTTATTTTACCCATCTTAAGCGAAGCTCTATAGTTATTCTCCTTTTCTCGTTTTCACTTCGAAGTGCAGTTTCACCTTGTCTCGTGCCCACGCGTGTTCTTTCTTCAAAACACTCGAGTCCCCTGGACGACGTTGGAGAATTACAGTGCAAAGCAGTCCAAGTATAATATAATTATTTGAATAACACTGTATCCCATTGTGATGTGTTTTCACCGGATGCAAGTACACGTTGCACGATACACTTATATAAGGTGGTTCTAAACACAAGGAGTGCGGCATAAGTGTCAAATGCGCAAACGAGTCACGTGACTGTGGCTAATATAACTAAGTTTGCATCACTTTCGTTAGCCTTAATTGATCTACGCGGCACAGTTTAATCGTTGTCGCATTGTAACCAAAGGTTTATCAATATACCTGCAAACCGTTCTACTTGTCAAGTCTGGGAAAAAACGCGCTGCTTCGTTTTGGAAATTGATATTATTAAAATTACGGTAAATTTAAGACTGATATTAGAGTCTCTGCAGGATAGGTGCTGTTTCTTATTAGATTTAATTGGTTGAAATTTTTGAAGAAGCGTCGAAATGATTGGCCTGCTGAAAGAGCTGTTGGACCCGATCCTTCTGAGTGGTCTCTTCATCGGGATAGTTTACTTCTATTTTACGTCTACCTTCAATTACTGGGAATCGAAGGGAGTACCGTATAAAAAACCTACGATATTCCTTGGAAACTTTGGACACCTTTTGCTGTTCAAGAAGTCGCAATGCGAGGGAATTCAGGAAATGTACAACTGGTTCAAAGGCGAACGCTTCTTCGGCGTCTTTCGCGTCCGGACGCCGGCCATCTTCCTCAGGGACCCGGACTTGATCAAGTGCGTGTTCGTCAAGGACTTTGCGATATTTACGAACCGGGGTATCCCGGTGAACAATTCACAGGACCCGCTCAACGGGCACCTCTTCAACCTTGAGGGCAGAAAATGGAAGAGTCTGCGGTCCAAGCTGACACCGACATTTTCCTCCGGTAAAATTAAGAAGATGTTCTACCTGCTGGCCGAGTGCTCGATGGAATTCGAAAGGATGATCCACCGCTCCGTAGACCGTAACGAGCCTCTTGAAGTGCGTGCGTTGGCTGCCAAGTTCACCATCGACGTGATCGGGTCCTGCGCCTTCGGCATACAAATAAACGCCCTGACGGACGACAACTCGGCCTTCAGAAGTATGGCCGAGAAGCTATCCAAGCCCAGCTACAAGACTGCCTTCTGGAGGATGCTTCGCACCTCGGTACCCGGTTTGTTCAAAATTCTTCGGGTCCAGGTGATCGACCCCTCAGTCACTAAATTCTTCAAGAATGTTGTATTCGACATGATCAAGGAGCGCGAGGAGCAGGGCATAAACAGGCACGACTTCATGGATTTGCTGGTCGAACTCAAGCACAAGGGGACTTTGGACGTTGAGCATTCGAACGGCAGGACGCAGCCTCTCACCGAGGAGGAAGTTCAAGCTGCAAAGGAAATAGGTATGTAATTCATGGCTCTTAGGCGGGGGCTCATGATCTATGTCGAAATGTACAACAAGTACTGACGTGGTCGAATTCTAATTGGAGTTGAAAACGTTTACCAATACATGACTTGGATTCTCGTTATAATTAGTTAGGGGAGTCAGTTTAATTAAAAATTACTTCTATTTTTCATTTTTATTATTAGAATCCAACGTCACGTTATCCGGATTACATACCACCCATTTGTCAAAGTCGATGTGATAAATGCATTACGCGTGACGTCGCAATCGCATTTATGATTAGGAATCGCAGGGCGGAAACTGCTATCGTAACATTGGTTATGCCTAGCAAAATCGTCATAGCGATTTACCCGAGTAATATGAAATATTTTCAATCGTTACATGTTGTGTCACCGCGTTAATCTGCGCAAGGAATTCCTCCTAGCGCCTTTGAAACTTTGTACGATAAATACGCTTATTTCATCCACGTTTTAAATCGCTTTGTCAATTAATAAGTGAAGTTAAAGCGCAATGAATTCATGGGATAAAAATCTGAGGCAGGTAACAATAAGTCGAAGGGAAGCATTGACATAATGCTTAGGAATTCACAATCTGAAGATGCATCAGCGATGTTGATAATTGAATGATATACCGAAGGCATAAACTAGGATTAGGACAATATCACTTCTTTCGATATGAAAATAATTTGATAATCTATGAATCGATCTGTCTTACGCGTGTGGTTCACTGCGAATAATAGTGTCTAATTAATCTGCGATAAATTGTTGCCAATTAATTTGCCTAGTCACGCCGATATGGAATGTAATTGAGTCACTTCTAGATGTGAAGCTGAAACTGATCGCGCGATAAGTAATCATGAATTCATAAACAATCACAATGGACATACTGGATACTCTTGAATACAAATGTATGAATAATCTTTACATTTCGTACGTGACAGCACGCTACATGGGTTTAAGTGTTACGAGCAAGTGTAACTGCATGCATTATCAAAAATCGGCATACAGGCTCGTAAAAAAGTATTACTAAAATATTCTCAATCTTGTTGTCGGCTGGAGAGAAATTGATCGTGTCGATACTGCCATGGACGTTTCTTTTTCGATTACTGTCGTTATTTTTCTCTTTCTTGACCCTGCTGCCACGCTGAGAGTGTTATCGACATGCTGACGCAAGTATACTGCCATGCAGTCAGTGGCCTAAATGGCCTAATTATATTTGTTTACATTTGTAACACGTAGATGGAATCATGAGTGGCACGATATATTGCGCATATACAGTTGTGTGGTAAATGTTGATCGAACAAAAAATACTAGTGAAACTTATAAACGAGTTTGACAATCTTATTGAATGATAATTATTTCTAATTTTAGAATTGGATGAAAATTGTATTGCGGCCCAAGCGTTTGTCTTCTTTGCGGCAGGATACGAAACCGCTTCCGCGACGATATCCTTCTGTCTTCACGAGCTGGCACTGAATCCCGATGTTCAGGAGAGAACCAGGCAGGATATAATAAACAATCTTGAAAAACATGACGGGAAATTGACCTTCGAGTGTGTTTCTGAAATGAAATATCTCGATAAAGTCATACTCGGTGAGTCAGTCTCGAGAATTTTTTGAAATAAAATAACATGTGAAAACCGAGATATAATTAACCTGTCAATATTACACACATTTCCGCGAATCCAGAGAACTGTCATGCGTCAAAAAATTCTCCATATTACTACCGTTACTATAGTATGAGAAAATGTTTTGTCACACTATCATCTGCAGGCATAACGGAAAAGAAAAAGTTTGGACAAATAATTCTTCTCCTTCGCATTATCAAAATACGTCATTCCTACAGAAATTAACGTTTAACAGCCGAAGGAAGTCCCAATGAACGATCGCGATAACGGTTAGACTAAAATACAATGAATTATAACGATTTCTCAGAAACTTTGAGGAAACATCCGCCCGCACCGATGTTGTCGCGGAGGTGCGAAGAAGCTTATCGAGTGCCGGGAACGAATGTCGTGCTTCCTACTGCTACCCGGGTGATCATCCCTATCTACGCACTGCATCATGACCCGGAACATTACCCAAACCCGGAAGAATTCGACCCGGAACGATTCTCCGAGGAAGTGAAGCGCAGCCGTCATCCTTACACGTTCCTGCCCTTCGGGGAAGGCCCTCGAAACTGCATAGGTACGTCGGGAGGATTATGTTTAGAGACCGTTTCAGCAAGTCGATTTTCGAGGAAGTAACTCTTCATTTTAATGCTCCATTGCGCAACTTGTAACTCAAAACTGTCGCTATTTTCATTCACCTTGGCACACTGGCAAACATATATATCGTACGATGTGATGATTGTGTTTTTCAGGAATGCGGTTCGCGCTGCTTCAGACCAAAGTGGGGATAATTTCACTGCTGAAGAGCCACACGGTCAAGCTTTGCGAGAAATCCGCTGTTCCCATGAAATACAGCCGGCGAAGTCTCGTCACAGCTAGTGAAAAAGGAATTTGGCTTCAGTTTGTACCAGAGGAATGATCATCGAGTGACGTAGCCTGCTGATCCATCGCTAGGCTGTCATACAAGCTGACGAATCTACCTTCGCCTGCAGCCTTCGCGACTTAAGTTTACTTTCAACGTCTTGCTTTGACATACATATATTCCTACCGAGATATATATATCAATGTATACATTTCCGTGTGTGTTTTATGTCGGCAAATTTACATATACACATAAAATTACAATACGAAGCTGGAGAAATAATTATATTAACTTTCGTGCAGTTTTATAGTGTAAGGATATTAAAAAATTATAAAACTCGGTGAAAGATACTTAGCCGATACGTATAACTATTGTGTGTCTTAACCGTATAGTAATGATTTTTATCAATATGTCTGGGCATATTCGTATTATATCGTTTTACGTATTTGTATAATTTATTCCCGAGACGGTGACTCAACTTCGTCTCCTTTTTTATAAAAGTTCGTAAAGATTTATAAATACTATGATACGTATTTTTCCATATAATTATGATTGTTTTCTACACACTTAACTTACGACTCGATACAACTTTAAATTGCTGCATTTCGTGCATATCATCAATTAATTTTACTTTATTTACCTTCTAAATTGTGCATAGCATGTAAATAACTTTGTTACTATTTATCATTACTAATATATTATAATTGGGTAATAAAAGTTTCACTCGAATTAGTTACAAAACACCAAAATTTTTAGGTACAATATACGCTACACTTAAATTAAGTTCGTGTCATTTAATACCATATTTCCGAATATCACGCTATTCAATTTTATAATATTTCTTGATTGCAAAGGAGGGGATATCATGAAACACGCAAATTCTTCAGCATCTATACTCTACAAACACAGGTATAAAACGCCCATCACATGACTAGAAAAAATCAGCCGCAACCGTCACGATTATTATGTCTTCGGTTCGTGCGAATTCAAACTTATAAGCGCGTCTGAATTCATGGGTTTGGTATTCAACAATGGGACATTGGCGTCGCGACAAATGGTCACATCCGCTCCAACGCAATACCTTGAATGGTACGTCCCACCATAATCATCAACATACTAAATAAATTTCCTCCATTAATTTCTGTCAACACCTCCCGTTGGAACAATCGTTCCAATAAGGTCGTTGGTCAAGTTTTCTGCATAATTAGAAGCAATATTGAAAAACGGATACATTTCGGTGCTGATATTGAATAGTGAATACTTAGGCAGCACAAAACTTGAAGTGGTCAAAAGGACATTTTATGCTCCATTTTCTGAGGAGTAGAAGAATACTTTACGTCCAAAAAAATATCTCAATACCTAGAAGATGTCCTTGAGGCCTTATAGGCGTCAGAAAATAGCGCTTAAAACATGCTTCAGACGTTTTTTTTTTTTTTTTTTTTCTTAAATAAGTTTTTTTCCCGCTTGGGTAATTGCCACCAGGATTTTAACGCATCGGAGTAAAGAATAAAAAAGACAAAACAAAACAAAACAAAAAAAAAAACGTCCGACCGCAAATTTTTACGATATTATAAATAGAATTTAAAGGCGTCGTAAACTGAGATATTTCAAATTCAAATTTCGATACCGATTGCACGATCGAGCGAACGATAGAAAAAAAAGAAAGAGCGAGGCGAAGTTGGCAAATAATCCGCAGCAGACTTCGTGGCTCTGAACGGCAGTCGTAGATTTATCGCGTACGGTAACAGGAGTCTGTACGCAGCTCCGCGGTTGGTTCGGGTCTGTTGAACTGTAAATTAGAAATGTCACGTCGCCTGTGAACTATAACGGTGTCGATAGCCGTAGCATCTTGATGAAATATTTGTCAATTATTTAATGAGTACCGCATAACTAGGACACTTATTATAATGCCAGTGTGAGTTAATTTGTGACAGTATACTGTTGGGATGATAACGCGTGTGCTTGTGTTTTATTGTTTGCGTATTTCTTCCTTATTCTCCTAATAACGAACTGACATGGCTTTTCAAACTCTTAACTTTCGTCCCATCCAACCTCGCGATTCTTATCGCGGTTTCCGTATTCTTTTTATATTTCTTGTTCTTATTTTCCTTTTCCTCTTGCTTACACACAGATCTTGTAACAACAATATTCGTGCTACCTGTCAATTGCTGATGCATCACTGTCGTTCTATGATTTTTATTTTCTTGTTTTGTTTTGTTTTGTTTTGTTTTGCTAGGTTAGATTTAGACTTCATTTCTTTATGATCATTCTTCGCATCTCTATCTGGGCGACATTCTATTTTTACATTGTTGTGACACTACTTGTCAATTTATGTAAAGAAATTTTCACCTCATTTGTTGCAAAAGATATTTGATTCTCTTTTCGAAGCATGTTGCTATTTTTTATCCATTCATTTAATTTTCTCACCTAAGCCTTTCAATGACGAAAGTTTTGGACCGTACGAGTTTAACCGTAGAATGATATTCGTCTACTGTGATTTAAAAAACTTGTCATTCTTTAGGTTCAACTAGTAATTGAAGAATCAATTCAGGTTAACATCGCACGCCTCGAAGTCAGAATGACTTTGACACTGTTTAATATTTACAGTTGTTTTCATTCATACACCCAAGTGCTTGTGACTAATTATCGGAACAGCCTATGAATCCTAAAATTGACTAAAAATTCTCCCGTCAATAGCAAACTATGTTAACATGACAAAGCCAAGTCAGTTTAATCGATATTGTTGAAGTAAAGTAACTGTAAATAATATGTATAATTTAAAACCAACTTTCTTTTAAAACGAAAAAGACAGATCTTGGTTTTCTGTAAGTTTCCTTATTGTTGTTGCAATGTGTGTTACACAAATTATAAAATCCGCTTGTTCAGCAAAGTTCACATGTTTGTCGTGGTTGAAGAAATTGAATAACACATTTCCAGCAACATGCTAAGCAAATCCAAGTGATACTGAAAGAAATGTATGCTTTAAAATGTCTGTTCTGTGCTTTTGAACTGACAATTTCATGTGTCAATGAGCCTCATAGCACATTCGGTTTGGCAAGAGTCGCTGGTCGAAGTGAAAATCGTAAACCTGGTTCGAGATTATTTTGTATCGAAAAAAACTAGAGAAACAATTATACTCATTTTTGACAAGCATCTACATAATTGTCATTTCAAAGAATTCGTTATCTGGGTCGAAAGGAAATGCTTTAAACAACTCGACACAATAATGAGTTGCCTATCAAGTATCGATTATCAAAAATATCATCATCCCTAGCAATGTTTGTTATTTTAGCTGTGAATAGATGTATTTTTAAGCCCCAGAAAACTATAAGAAAAATATATATTATTTAAACAGACTTTTATTTATCTACAGATGTCGAACTACAGTGGGAACACGCATACTCGAAGGCAACCGGTGATAGACTATGATCAACAATTTCAAGAAGACCTGGAAAGGGCGCAAGCCCTGAGCCTGGAAAGTCTGGCCTTGGAAAAATTCAAACTACAAAAAGAACAGCTTGAGTATACTGGGCATGTTCGACGACCGTATACTTCACCACACAGCAAGCACAACAGTAGCAACGATGATAGCAACACTGTCGAGGTTGACGGAGCGCCGATCAGCGATAGGTAAACAATCCAAACATTTGCATGCCTTGAGAGCGATGGAAAGAGGCGCAGCTCGATAAAGAAACTCGCGAAATTCTATTAAGGAAAAAAGTTCACTCCGATGTTTGTTCACAGGCTTCATTTACGGAGTCGACCTAGACCTGGATCGTTCAATACTGGCCAACCAAGAACTACTGCGATAATCGCACCCCCACCCCCCGTTCCGTACAGAAGAAATTCATCAATAACGGGTACTTCAAATAGGGGAGCTGCTCCTGATTTGATTAATTTTACGAGCCCTGTTAAACAAGATGGTCTTACTCCATATTGTACACCACCACCCCCACCGCCGTAAGCTTTTTATCAATTATTCACACAGTACTGAAAAAAATCTTTCCACTAATGATAATAAGTTGTTTTAATACTCAGCAAATCCCCATATGAATGAAAAACACTAGAGGTTATAGGATAAATACTCATGTTGATAATCATCCTGTGAATTACATTCTTATCTGCATTTCTCAATCTATTATTTAGAATTTCTGCTACTAACGAGGCCATTCGCTTTACAGAAAAGCGCCTATCGAGCCAAAATGGGATAACCATCCCTCTTTATTGAGAAGAACTCCTAGGATCTCGCGTAGCAGTAGCTCTGTGAGTACTTATAATCCTAGGGATTTGAGATATCACTCACCATCACCAGGCCCAAGTTCATCAACTGCTCCGTGCTCACCTGGTACACCTAGCACTCCGGGCATCAGCCCTGTAATGTCCAGGGCAAGCAGTGTTAGTAGTAATACACATGATAGCATTCCACAGGTGAATAATGTATTGCTTATGCTTTTCGCCACACGTTCGCTTGTAGCATATTTTCAATAGCTCTTGTCGTATTTTTATTATCATCTATTGTGAATTGTTCCGCTTATCTTTTTTCTTATCTAAATGGGTCCGGCGTTTTTATTCAAAGCACAGGGTATTAGTTTTACTTTATTACTACTCTTGCTTCTCAAGTTCGGTTGATGATAGGCATGTCGACATTACTGTTAAAAACATTTCAGATTCCACCTCTACCAGCAAACTATCGAACTTGCACAAGTCCGTCGGTGTCTGGAGTATCTTCTCCCAATTACAATGCAGATAACAGGCAGCTAGATATTCTGAAAGTAATAGAGAAAAAACCCAATAGTAATCTGATAGATCTGACTGTATTTGAACAAAACGAAGACAAAACTAATGTAAGAGTTAGCGTTCTTGAGGCATTTGACCCCTTGCTTATAAAGACTGAAGTGAACGATGAAGCCACGTTTGCAGCTAGGGATGGTAAGTAAACTTTTTGTGAAAAGAATACTTCTATACATCTTTCAATAAATAACTACTGCTTTCATAATTTTCAAAACAGATACAGATTCACAGCTTAGTGGATCTGTGTACGACCCATTCGATCCTTTTGACTACATGTACAGCACGAATGAAAGTGTTAATTCCGACCCAGTTTATGCTGCTGTTGAAAAATCGGCAAAGTCACCTGCTGTTTCACCAGCAGCTCCTCCACCTCTGCCACCTAGAAATTCATCGGCTTGGAACACCATTGAAAGGAGACGAACGTCACTGGATCGCCGTGTTCGTATATTTTAACAAATTACTCTTGTCGTTTCTAAAACGCATTACTGCCAATTAGATGAATTGAAATCAATATAATTTGCCTTCTCTTTCTGTTCACAGCAAAAAAGGAATACTCGTCTTTACGAGAATATTACAGTAGTTAAAGCAAGAGCATCCTTGCATGACTGTGACCTGAAAGCTTTTCACAAGATGATTAAATCTGTGAGAGGTAGGCCAAACTCGATAAGTATAAAACCGTTCATCCTTCCCCAACTTACATAATTATTGGATCATCACTATCAAATGCATCGTTATTTCAGGTGAATTTCCATTCAATAATCCAAGTACAAATATTGGGCATGTAGTAAGTCCGATGATGGAGAACTTATATCCAGATGGTACGAGCATAAAAATAGTTGTATACCCGCAACTCACTACTAGCACCGAAGATCCCGTGCAGCCTATCACTTTCACATGCGATGGTAAACTTTCGAAGGACTATACGTGTCTTTATAAAAAAACAGACTTTTGTGTTAGATTTATATAATACCAATAGGCTTTCATCTTAATCTTGTATTTTTTTCAGTCAATTGTTGTGTGGAACATGTCATACTCAATGTAGCATGCACATTAGACGACGAAGATACAGTTAATGTAGATAAGTACTGTCTGAGAGTTCTTGGATTGGCTGAATATCTTGTTCCAAATACAACCTTAGCACAATATGAATATGTACATCAATGTATCAAATTGGAAAAAGATATTGAATTGGCAATTTTGACTAGAAAACAAATGAAACGATCACTTGCCAGAACAGTAAGTAAATATTATTATTATTTTATTCACTTCGTATGTCTTTACGTAACACTTGTGTTACAGCTTCAAGACGATAACCGAGATCAATGCTTGCGATTAGAGGAAATTCTACCAAATGAACCTGTACAGACGATATGCTATGACACCTTAATTATATTGCTAGGTGAGTAGAAAAATTTGAACACTCTTGAATGTACCCTGTATGTAAATGTAAGATGATAAAATGTTCGACAAATTGAAAAAAATTTCGTAACATGTCAACATATATCGTATATTTATAACGTATTATGCTGCAGAAACTGTCGAGAAAGAAATGGAGCGCGTGGAGACAACAGCGTTGCAAATGGCAACAACAAATCATACTTCTAGTCTCTTTCCACAATTTAAACCACGTGGTGTTGTACAGGCCATAAAGGCAGTCTGTGCGCTAATGGGAAATGTAGAAACCGTTGAAATAACTGAGGCTGTTGACAATTTTGTGCATGCCTTCTGTCAGTTCTTGCCATCAGCCCAAACGGCTAATAATGAGTGCAAAAAACCAGATGCATTGCACGAAGAAGGAGACTATTCTCCTGTAGCTATAAAAACCAAATTTCCAGAAGTGATAGCCACAAATTGTCATAAAATACGAGATGCTATCCAAGACCTAGTCGAAACTTATTGCCACGCATTCAGAGTTGATTTTCAATTAAATACTAAAGGAGAATATCCGACCAGTGAGTAGTACCTTTCATGTTTTCTATCAGGTATACTTATCCAACCTGTAACAATCTTTAACGATATTTATTATTACTTCAGATACTTTAGTTTCATCAGAAGTTATAGACACAGTTCTCGTCAGAGTGGGAGCTCTTCACAGATTACCAGCCACTTGGAAACACGACGACTACATTATAGCCGCCCAAATATTTCATGGGACTCGACCTGTAGGTCATCCAGTTGTTTCCGAACCCATGACACTCAGTTCAAGTTTCTATCAGCGAGTTTTATTCAATGCATGGTAAAGTATATTTCACACATCAAGTATAGGACTTACAAGAGAATTTTATCGTACAATCTCAACAAATATTTTAGGCTGGAATTTCAAGGGATAAGCGTATGTCAAGTACCAAGAGAAGCTCGGCTGGTTCTAGTACTCTATGGTCGAACAATGCAGCCTACAGAGCACGAGTCTAATTCTTCAACCGAAGGTTCGATGCATAAAGAAGAACTCGGGTGGGGTGCACTTCAGTTTTTTGATTACGATGGGTGAGCATTTTCACTGGTCAATTCATAGTTTACATGACCCACGATATTCAACGTCTTGAAAAACATTTAAAAAATATTTCATGACTTGTTCCTCCTGGTTTATTGTAAATCAAATTAAAATTCGTCCTTTAAAATTTCTATCCTGTATTTGTTTGTATCACGTGTACAGAGTCATGTCCCAAGGTAGCTATTTCCTTACCTTGTGGCCACCCAATGCGGATAAGAGATTAGGGCCAGCTCCTGCCCCTGGGATTCATCCATACGGAAATGTGCAACCACTAATTGGATTAGAACTGCCCGATTATGGTGGAAGAGTCTTGTTTCCTACTGAACTTAGAGATTACGATATTAAATCTCTAGACTTCAATTCGTTAGATCATAACACGCAAGAAATTCTCGTAGACATAACTCAACAGGATACGTTCTTCAGGTACAGTTCATCCACTGCTTTGTAAAACCCTTTACCACATACCATACATCGTTTGCAATAAAAAACAAAACAAAACTTCATATTGCAGACCACCCTTGGAAGAGAGAGAAATTTTATGGGAGAAGAGGCATTATTTGCATGACAGACCTGAAGCATTACCAAAAGTGTTGCTAGCAGCACATAGTTGGGATTGGGCTTGCCTGCCAGACTTACACGCTTCCTTGCGTATCTGGAATCCACTGCCACCTGTGCAGGCATTACAGCTGCTCCTACCATGGTGCGTTATTCTATTCTGGTGTAGCAATCTATGTCATACTAAAGTTTGTACCATCTAGCAACATATTTCTAGCTCATGTATCTATAAAGATTGTTTATTTTTCCAGTTTTCCTGACATGAAGGTTCGAGAAATGGCTGTAAGCTGGATCAGAGATCTTACTAGCGATGAGCTGATAGATTATTTACCTCAGTTACTACAAGCTCTGAAACATGAGACCTACGAAGCATCTCCTCTCGCTCGTTTTTTACTTGAGCGCGCGCTTCTGTCTCCTAGAGTCGCTCACCACATTTACTGGCTGCTGAACCAGTCGCTGCCGGGACAGAGTCCCCAGGTACAGGTTGGATCATCCTTTCATTAACCTACCCAACAATTATAAAGTGCATGCTGACCTATTCTATCACTTGCTTAACCATTCCCTTTCATCATAATTTTCATTTTGTCAACGCTATTTAAAATTTCTCCTGAATCATTCATTCAAAATTCTTTAATGATTGTACGCAAAATCAGCTATAGTTATCTCGAGCTCATCCGTCTCCCACTTATGAAAAATGTGTGACGAAAAAATAACAATTAGTTTAAAAAAATTTTAGAATTCTTCTGATGCACAAACAGGAGATGACGGCAACAGTATCAGTGCCTCAAGGTACCAGAGAAGACTGCAATTGATGCTGCGTGCATTACTTGCAGTGGTTGGGAATGCGTTAAGAAATAGTTTTCTCACACAACAGTGTCTAGTCAAGGTACAGCTCAACACGTTGATTACATTGCTGGAAATACTGTAATAACTGACTATTTGCATTACAGAACCTTCACGAGGTTGCAGAAAATATAAAAACAACGAAAGATTCGTTGAGAATGGAAGCGCTTAAAAATGGTTTACAAAATATAAACAGTCAACTAATGGAAAATGATGGCACATGTCTGCCTCTATCTCCAAGCAGAGAAGTATTTGGCATCAATGTCCAAACTTGTTCCTATTTCCCTTCGTTTACCTTGCCCCTTAAGATCAGCTTTATTAGTACGGATAACGCCATCATTCCTGCAATTTTCAAGGTGTGTTTATTTTTTGCATATTTTCAAACAAGATTGCTACCAAAAAAATCTAATTTTTACATAAAAATAAAGTTTCTCACAAAAACTCCTATAAATCAAACGAATACTTTAGGTTGGCGATGATTTGCAACAAGATATGTTGACCCTTCAAATGGTTCGTATCATGGATAAACTTTGGCTGAAAGGAGGTCTTGACTTGAAAATGGTGACTTTTGCTTGCGTTCCAACTGGCTACAAGCGTGGCATGATTGAAATGGTTACTAATGCGGAAACTTTGCGAAAAATTCA
Organism: Diprion similis; assembly: GCF_021155765.1. Taxonomy (NCBI): domain Eukaryota; kingdom Metazoa; phylum Arthropoda; class Insecta; order Hymenoptera; family Diprionidae; genus Diprion; species Diprion similis. The sequence goes on along the minus strand of NC_060115.1, from coordinate 4,536,954 downwards.
AGTCGAGTTTGGTTTGACTGGCTCGTTTAAAGACCGACCTATTGCAGAGTGGTTAGCAAAACACAATCCGTCTGAATTAGAATATGAAAGAGCAGTGACCAATTTCACTGCTTCTTGTGCGGGATATAGTGTAGCAACTTACATTCTTGGTATTTGTGATAGACACAATGATAATATAATGCTCAAGACATCCGGGCATCTTTTTCATATTGATTTTGGCAAGTTTTTGGGAGATGCTCAGATGTTTGGAAATTTTAAGAGGTATAAAATTCTGATCCTACTTTTGGCATACTGTGATATGAAGTTACTCCAGCTTCTCACCAAACCGTCTATTTTTCAGAGATCGGACACCGTTTGTATTAACATCTGATATGGCATACGTTATAAACGGTGGTGACAAACCTTCAGCGAAATTCCATCATTTTGTAGATTTATGTTGCCAGGCATTTAATATTGTACGAAAACACAGTAACCTGATTCTCCATCTATTCGGACTGGTATGTATCTCTTTTAACGATATTGAAGCTAATCAACTTTCATCTGAACAAAGAAAGAAGAACGATCTCAGGGAATTAATCTATTTGACAAAATTATTTTTGCAATTAAGTTAGAGATGATAATAATTGTTGCAATTACGTATAATCAGATTACTATTGCATATTTTCAAATATTCGTCCTTTCAACGTTTTCAGTTGCTAAGTTCGAACCTTAAGATAAGCTTATCTAAGTTGCTCATAAAAACAGGATGTGTTATGATATAATTTACTCCTGCTTTCAAGAGAGACAAAGGCAACGAAAATATATCGTAGACATTTCAGTTTCTCTCAATTGTTCCATGTGCGCAGTCTATAATATTTAAAACCTTGTTAAAGCCATTATTTGCAGGCTTATTTTCATTTGAACGTTTAATGCGTATAATTTATCAACATACGTGTTCCTGGTATAAATAAATGCCACAACTCACCACAGAGTTTATGTGCACATATAATGTGAAGTCTTATCCACTTTAGTGTTATCAAACTTCAAACCACAATCACGTACAACTGTTCACGCTGTAATACGACTTGGTGCTCGAAATATTTTATATTATACTAAGAGAACCTTGGTGAGACGTGATGTGATGCGCAACAATAAAATATCGTTCGTGACAGGCGAACAACCATATTAACTACTGATCGGTGTGAATCTTATGATTAGTTATCCAAGTCTCGGAATCCTTGAATTCTGTATCATTACGTATCTTGAACTTGAAGGGACATGTGAATACGTAAAAAGTGCTGTTGAATGTTGAACGATTATGTTTTGATAATTATATCATTTGAAAACTAAATTCTCGAACTTGTCAACAATTGAACACAATTTATTGACAATATGAGTTTAGTTGTGTAAATTAAGAGAATACAAGTTCATCGAAGTGCAAAATATAAAAGTGGTGTGAATGCTAAATTTCATCAGTGCAAGAAAGAATAAAAATAGAATAACATTCAGGACACGCACTATAACACTTTGCTGTTTCGATACACTTTCATCGATTAATCACTTAATGAACTGTGCTTTTGTATTTAAATGTAATTGAAATGGAGAACTTGACACACGAGAAACAATTGAGAACTGATTCCACCATGTCAAAATTAATCAACGATAAGCTGAGCAATATTGAGATAAAAGAAGATCTTGATAAATCTAAAATGAATGTATACACTAATCCTCAGATGGCCTCTTCTGGAATTCCCGGAGTTACAATGGATGCTGTGAACTATGTCCAGAAAGCTTTACTCCCTGGTCAAACAAACCCAGAAGCTGCTGCAACTTTTGCTCGCATGATTGAAAGCTCGCTAAAAAATTGGTTCACGCAATTCAACTTTTTCCTTCACAATCTTGCACAGCTTAGATTTTCTGGAGAGCAAAACGATGGCGAGCTACTATCCTTTATTCCACGTACCTATACGTAAGTATTCGATTATGTAATCACAGTTTTTGAGCTTTATTCACATTGATTATATTCGATGGCATTTTTCCATTTACAGTATGCAGCAAGAAGGTCAACTGACAAGCGTTCAAGTGTACGGATACCAAAAACGTTATGATCCAGAAAAGTACTATATGTATATATTAAGAATAGAAAGAAAAAATCACGCTGATCCTACATATCTGTTTCGATCCTACAAGGAATTCTGTGAATTTTATCAGAAGCTGTGCATTCACTTCCCTCTTGCTAAAGTTGCGAGGTAAGACTGCAAATATTTACTTACTCATTTATTCAACACGCACTCTTTATTCATAAAGAAAATATTTTGGCATCATTGAAGTTCATATAAAGTTTTTCCTTTAAGTCACCATGCCATTACTAACAACAATTGCAATACCAATATTTACATAACACTATGTAATCACTAGTCTACAAGGGTTTCAAAAGCCTTTATGAGCAGAATATAACAACGATTATTTAACTTGACTCATACACGTATCACATTTCTAATAAAACATTGTTGATTATAATTTTATCAAAGTAAGCATAACCATCATATATAAATCACACTCCAAATATTAGTTATATGCACACACATCTGTGTGTTCTCTCTTTTTTCTTTCAACTTACTTACCATGGAATAGAACCAACTTAAAATTCTATAAAGTACATATCTAGGTCACCTAGGTTGTTGGTAAATCACAAATTCCTTCTATCGAGGAATGAAATTCTCACACGTGTTCGCTGTGCACCTTGTGTTTGAACTGTGCAAATTAAATCAGAAACTTTTATTAATTTTCTCTACAAGTGTTAGTAGGTATAAACCGCGAAGACAAGAATGTTTTTGATCAAATTGTAACTATAGATTATATTACATTGAAGGTAGATTGTTTTTTAAGTATATAAATACAGCTAGACTAAACGTCGACATCACTAGTGTGCGACGATTTCTTTTCATTTGTAAATGTAACAATCTCTGAATTGCCACCACTGCCCGTACTCAATTTCCTTTTAGGGACTGGTGCTTTAACTTTTTTTCTTTTGTATTCAGCTTTGTGCATTTTTTGTGCAGGTCTAGGAGTGACATTTCCGATATTCTGATTATAATCCTGTTCAAATGTCTCTTTTCTCAAGAGAGCGGTATTTCTTATTCCTAAACCGCTGTACATTTCTCGTCCCAACTGTGTTACGTCGGATGTTCTCTTTGAAGATTTACTTGATTTCTCACTGCTGTTCAGTTCGACTGATTCCGAAACATTTTCTGTGCCTGCTACTTCAGCCATTGGATTATTTAATTTTAATGCAGGCAACGAAACTGGCCTAGTGCTGGGCTGTTGATCAATATTGTTTTGACCATAAGTTGAAGTTGTGTAATTATTACTTGGTTGAAACTCAGGCGTGTCAAATGACGTTGTCCTGTAGGAACCCGCTGCCGCAGAAGAATATTCAGGCATTCTACTTATCGTGATGCGAGCCTTGAACCATTTGAAGCCCATTTTGATTGACCCGCTGCAATACCTTCTTCAATATTGTAACACTTCACTGTTAAACTTCCTTCGATTTCACAATTACAAGCAGCTTGATTGCATGGGAATGCCTAGAAAAAGTTGAAAAATCAACTGTCGTTATCACTGTCATGTCACTTTAACATTCATTGATTCTGAGTCGGAATTATTATTTTTCATTTGACAGTCGCATTCAATGCGATCACCAACAGCAATCAGATAATATAATGTTTAAAAATAGTTGAAATTGACCAAAGAAACACTATTGTATTGAGTATCTGCATCAGTTCCAGAAAAATTTTGGTTTTCCGCCGATCTAACTTCAAATATGAATAACCAAAAAGGAAATGAAAACAGAAATACGGAAAATGTAAAGAAATGAATATGAACATTTCAACATAAAAGAATGTTTTGAAACTAAATTTTTTGACCATTTCAATTTTTTTATAATATTTAAAGCAATCGTATATACAGGGAGTTTGGAAGTTCGGGCTTGTTCTAGACTTCCTAATAAATCAATGACAAGGAATTTGTACAAAGCAAATGATTCGTTTAATAACTAACAATTAATACAAAAACCGAAATATTTACTTTTTCAGAAACACTTGAAGCGCACATTTAACCAACTAAATCAGTATATGATATTAAAACGTTACCATTCGATAAATGATAATATCAATACAACGTACTGCTATCTATTCATTCTATCAGATAAAACAAATGGTGTTCTGTCATAGTTATCACAAATGATATGACAGTCAATCACTGTGCATTATTTACTTTAAATCCACGTACTAGAATAAAGTTATATTTTTGTCTTTTATGAGCACCGTCCAAGTTTTGCAGTAAAAACTTGTACTAAACGCAAATAACTTGCAAATAATCTCGTTGAATTTTTACTTATTATTAGAAAACGTGATTCACATTTTATCAACAAGCCATTGACATATTTATACGATTCGTCAGACTATGTCAAGTTCCACATACTTATCGGCATGGAACATGTTGAATAAATTCAATCCTATTTCAAAGAAATAACTGCACCTTTCTTGAAAATCACTCACTATATTAGAGAACAAAATTATTGTACCTGTTCAATACTTTATACCAACTCTATGGCAATTCGTTGAAAAAATGGATACTACTACACGTCACAAAGCACGCTATCATGAGTGTACTGCTAACACTTGTTAGATCGCTTGGGCTTATCTCGTGATTAATTACCGGAATGTTGACCATGCCATACGTAGACCTATCACCTTCCAACTCCCACCACTCAATTTTCCTTTTTTTTCATCGCAAACACACTGCCTGGATTCTCTTCGATTATTCACCATGAAAAACTAGTTTTACTATCGATAGCTACTAAAATAATTCCGTTTATATGATTTATATGATATATGGATTTTGATACATTGATAAAAATCGGCAGAGATTTACCAACGTTTTACTAAAGACGAATGTAATACTGCATTAATCCACAGCTTATATGTAACATAATATGTAATGTTATTAACAGAACCTCGCCGTAAGACGATACTGAACTTATTATAAACGATATACTATAAATGAAATTGGAATAATCTTAGGGAGATTGTCTATTTAGACAGCTGTAACTATGATCAGAAGTAATTTGAATATCATGACATCATCTGATATCATAAAAATAATTCTTATTGTTTGTACAGCCTTCCAAATGGCATGAGCGTTGGCCGTTCGAACATCAAACAGGTGGCAGATAAGCGTCGAGCAGATATTGAAAAGTTTCTTCAGAGCTTGTTCAAAATGGCCCCTGAGATATCACAAAGTGATTTAGTCTACACATTTTTTCATCCACTTCTTCGAGATCAACAAAATGCTGATATCCATTTACGTAAAGTCAGAGGTACAAATTTTGCAGCTCTGAATCTATGTTGATATTGATTAACAGATATGGCTAATTCAGTTAATAAGTATTCATTTTTGATTAATCAGATTGATGAAATTGACAAAAATCAGTACATGTTCAAATTAATTGGGCAGCAGTGCAAGATGTTGCATGCATCTTGTTACACAAAGGATGTCACTAGTGCCCAATATATACTGTTGAATTTCATTTTACTCATTTTCTTCCGTCTATTATAGTTGGAAACTGGTGGACAGACAGACGAATTCGCGAAGATGGCCAAATGGGTCAAATAAAATTATCCTTACACTATACCCGAGGTGCTCTATGCGTTATGGTTCATCATGCTCGTGGTCTACCTAAGGTAGCGAATGCTCAAGAACCTAATACATATGTCAAGGTTTATCTCAAACCAGACCCAACAAAAGCGACAAAACGTAAAACGAAGGTGGTAAAAAAAAATTGTCACCCATCTTTCATGGAAATGGTAAAATATACTAATTTTATACCATTTATTACTATTGTTAGTATTTTAGTCCATTATCATCAATATTTACTTAATATTTTGTTTCTTTTGATCTGCAGTTGGAGTATAGAATGCCAATTGAAGTGATCAAAGATCGAACATTGGAGGCCACTATCTGGAATCACGATACCCTTCAAGAAAATGAATTCCTTGGTGGTATTCGTTTACCACTGCAACGCTTAAATCTTACTAACGAGACCATCGAATGGTTTTCATTAGGCAGTGTACGATAGTTGTTTACAGTATAGAAACCATGTAAACTTGTTTAAGAAACAGTATGAATTCGTCGAAGTTTTCATAAAAATCAAATGGTAAAACGATGGAAGAAAAATGATTGTCTACTTAACATTGTAGCTGCCACAGTATATAATTATTATCTTAAAAGATGGTGATTCGTAGAATAATAATATCTACCATACATGTGAATTCGTTATACAAATCACAACTTTTAATCAAAACTATTGACCAATTTATTGTAGCTGCAGTGTTAATACTGAATTAAATTACGAGTATTGATGAATTCAATCGTATAATAAGTATCGAAAAAAATAACAATTTTTCATGCTGGTCTCTTTACATTCGTATTTGATGCGGTTTGGTGTATCTATTAACTTTTAATTTTCTTTATTTTCTTTCTAACTTTAATTATGCACTAGAATCAAGTCAGAGATTGATATCCAAAAAAGCTATATAATTTTTGAATATAAGTATACTGCACAAATTAAAGAACTATTATAATATTTGCTACTGCAGGGAAGTTATTTTACAACTCTTATTTATTTTCAATTCTTGAATCATACTAAAAATCATTATTCTTAACAATTGTATATAGAAAATTTTGCCGCACACTGCCGATTCAAAGTACACAAAAGAATTTTTTTTTATTTTTATCAATTATCCGTTTTATATGTAATCTTGCGCATGTATGCACACTGAATGTAAAATTATCCTCATTGGATAAACAATTGTACTATAAATGTGTAACGTTAATTTATAGAAATATATGCATAAAACACTGGAGGAAAAATAAGTTAAATTTCTGTCGAGACTACGAAAGTCATGTGACAAGAATAAATAATAATTCCTAAGAATTTCTAGTGAATACGTCGGTTTCTTGGTAACATGCATAGGTGTATGCATTTACGTATACTGTAATCTTTTTTTAGCGACGATCACCTGAAATTCTACTAATTTCGACTAGAAAAGCCAAATGATTGTGATGACATCGTGAAAAATGATAGATAGTGAATACATCTTTAGAAAAAAAAATTGCATGAACGAGAATTATTACTACTATTTTGTATCAATATTTTCGTGTGTACGTATACAATGTGGAATATTCCAGTTTAGTGCCTACCTAGGTAACTCTCGTATTTGTAATACCAGTGTTTGTATTTGATATTTAAGAATGTTATTTTGAATTTGTCCTGTGCTTCTAGACACATCTCATTGTAAACTCTAAGTATAAGCGTGCTCATTAATATGTAACCGGTATTGTTACCGATCACGTAAACTTTCAATACTACCTAATCTATTTTTAATTTCTTATTCATGAAATATTGTAATTGTATACTTAAATATAATGAACCTCAAGCTAATCATAATCATAAAAAAGAATGTCATATTTATAACGATCTGATGATTGCTAGATATTGTATGTGGCCTTTTGCAACAAATCATGCATACACTAATCTAATAATTGAGAATATAAATTAAATGAAGTACATAGTCAAACACTTTGTAAGTCTATTGAAAAAAATATCTTATTCCAATATATTAGTTAATATCACAAAATTACTGTCACTCAAGCTTTAGCTTACTAAAAATCTAAATTCGATGAAAATTGCCCAGATTAGTTTGAAGAACATTTGTTTTGCAGTACGTTATTATATTACCAGAACTAATCGATGAACTGAACACAGTCAACTGCCACAAATATCTTCTGATGCATAAGTCTTGAACATATTACGGGAATAGGATGCACACAACAGGGAAAGAATTAAGCAAAACAAGTGATCATTTTAATTATCCAAGAGGAAGATTTATTACTGTAATAGCCAAGTCAGGTTTTTTTTATACAGTTTCAGTGGGACGTGGACCAGTGACTGGACGATGATTCTTGAACAAGTAATCTGCGTACTCTTGATACGGAGCCTTTGTGAGGACCATTTCCTTCCACAAATCAGGTGTCAAGTACGCATACGTCTTAGCAATGGCTGCGTAAGTTGCTTTGGCAAAATTTCCAAGAGTTCCGGTCGATCCTCTGGCTGAGGTATAGCAATCTTCGATACCGGCCATCTGCAAAAGCTTTTTGGGGACTGGAGCAGAAACTATACCAGTTCCTCGAGGTGCTGGGATTAGTCGCACCTGGACGGAGCCACACTTTCCAGTTACTTTGCACGGCACGGTATGTGGCTTTCCGATCTTGTTTCCCCAGTAACCACGACGCACGGGAACAACAGACAATTTGGCCAAAATGATTGCTCCACGAATCGCAGTAGCAACTTCTTTTGAGCACTTTACACCAAGGCCTATGTGGCCATTACTGTCTCCTATGGCGACGAATGCCTGTAAAACATTACTAAGGTAAGAGCTGGCATATGTATGAGTTCTTTTTAATCGTGCAATTTTTCATGCACTTCACTTCGGAGAAAGTAAATGTAGTTTTTACCGCACTTTACATAATAAAATTTTTACTACTGTAAGTTGTAATTGACTACGTACAATTAATAGCATGTCAAAACTTGTTTAGACGTTACGTCACTTATTAAAGATTGCTTTACCTTGAAACGAGTACGTTGACCAGCCCTAGTCTGCTTCTGTACAGGCATGATTTTCAAGACTTCATCTTTTAGAGACGGCCCGATGAAGAAATCGATGATTTCAAACTCTTTGATGGGTAGAGAGAAGAGATAGATCTCCTCCAGAGTCCGGATCTTTCCATCTCTAACTAATCGTCCCAATTTAGTAACTGGAATCCACTCCTTGGCATCTTCTTTGCCACGGCCACGACCACGGCCTCTACCTCTGCCTCCACGGCCTCTTCCTCTTGGGCCTCCTCGGTCACCCCCAGCTCCACGAGAGCCAAATCCCCCACGAAAACCACCACGTGCTGGTGCTGTGGCTGCGGCTGGAGCTGCGTCCGCCATACTGAAACAAAGTAATGTTGACTTTACTTTACTGGATAGTAACAAATGTATTTCTGACTCCCCAAAAAATTATAAGCATATTAATTTTCGTGCTACGCTGTAATAGGAAAAGGGTGTGTACAGGTTACAAGTGAAATTATTACGCCATTAGCCTTTCAAAGGATAGGAAATTTAACGAGAATTAAGAGAAATAAGATTCTCAGATGTGATTCATCTAAGCAGAATTCCAGTGTTGCTTTAAATAAAAGAAAAGATTGGCACTCTTGACATGGAATCGTCTCCATTAAAAACACGTGGCGTCTATCCGCGATACTAAATTGAATGAAATCTGAAAAACTTTGAAGCGGAATCAATCGGGCTGATTATAATCGAGATGAAAAACATTAGTAGATTGTTAATTTCACGATATTGAGGGTTTTTGGTTCGTTATGACGCGTAAATCCAACAAATATCAGCAGCATTACTTACTTTCGATTCCTTTGATAAACACGGTCACCAAAAGAAAGAACTTCCTGTCTCACCGGATCTGCTGAGCTAAGGGCGCTAGAATCGTGCAAAGTCTCGATATTGGTTACCTCAGCCGGCGATAGATGGAGACGATGGCGATGCTGCGATAGGTTCTCGGGTAACCTCAAAATCTTTCAAAAGTATACCAGCCAGAGCCCACGTGCAGTATTCCATGTTTGATATGCCATTTCGCAAGTGGTGAATTTAATATTTACAGATCATTTAAGATCGCAGTTTAGCTAAAATGCAACACGACGACGTAAGTAAAGATACACAGTTAAACTTGTTTGAAAACTTTCCTCAAATGCAAACAAAACTAACCTAGAATACGTTTCAGGTTGTCTGGAGTATTATAAACAAATCGTTCTGTTCCTTCAAAGTCAAGTAAGTGAAATCAACGAAACTCAATAGGAACTAAAGGACATTTATCCTCATTAACTGACAACATCGTTAATTTTCAGCACAAAAAGTCAGAGGTTTTGTAGAAATGAATACAACCTGACTGGGCTTTGCAGCCGTGCGTCTTGCCCGCTTGCAAATAGCCAGTATGCGACTGTACGAGAAGAAAATGGGATAATTTATTTATATATGAGAACAGCGGAGAGGTAAGCATAGTATTTAAATTTCTCTTGGTGAAAATTTTAGTGCAATGCTAATGGAACTTTATATTGCTTCTACAGAGTTGCATTTCCTACCAATATGTGGGAGAAAGTAAAATTATCCAGAAACTTTGAAAAAGCAATATATCAGATCAACGAGAACCTTCTCTATTGGCCTGGCTTCATTAAGGCTAAATGTAAGCAGAGGTTCGTCAAAATTACTCAATATCTTATTAGAATGAGAAAACTGAGGCTGAGGAGGCAAAAGAAACTTGTACCTCTACAAAGAAAAATAGAAAGAAGAGAAAGACGTAGAGAAGAAAAAGCTCTCATTGCAGCAAAGTTGGATACAGCAATTGAGAAGCAGCTTATGGAGAGATTGAAGCAAGGAATGGTAAATAGAATCTCCACATTATGACCTTTCTATATTCGGCTCTGAAATTGTTATTCTCAAACAATGGTCGGTCCTTCATTTCCAATGTTCTTGTCTTTCCAGTATAACGACATCTACAATTTCCCTCAAAAAGTGTTTGAGAAAGCTGTTGAAGAGGTTGAAGTCGAAGGAGAAAGCGAAGCCGAAAGTGAAGAAGAGGTCAGTATGAACAAGTTGTCCAGCAATTCTCATATAAGATCAAATGAAAACTTAAGATTCTGAAAAAATGAAATGTTATAATGCTTAGCTTAGAGAATCACAAGACTTGTCACTCTTCTCATTGCTTATATAGTTTTTCAATTCTTATAATAATTTCATCAACAGGAAAAGGAAGAAGAAATCGAAAGAGAGGTTGAAATGGAATTGGAAGCTGAGGAAAATGAGATTAATAATCGAGAATTCGTTGCTGCAGACAGTGACGACGACGATGACGATGATGACGACATTAATGATAATGCAGAAGAAGTTTCTCAGGTCAAAATTGATTATAAGTTTGAAAATTGAGTTACACAATTAATCATTTTCTTGATTTTATCCCCGCAACGCAGTTGTTCAAGTAAGACAATTATATTCCAGAATGAAGATAGCGATTCTGGACGCAGAGAGGAGGTGCAACTTTCCGATAGTTTTGAATCAGATGCATCAGATATTGAGGTATATATATTTTTGTCTTTTTTTTCATCATGGTAAATTTATTTACGGAATGTCTGATCTACTTCAGTTCATAAAGTCAAAACTGGGTCAATTTACAGGTTGTTATACGATAATTATTCTTATTTTAGGATGGCATACCTTCCACTAGTAAGAAATTCACCAAACCCACTAAACCTCCGAAATCATCAAAACCTGGGAAAAAGAGCAAGAAAAGGCCGAGAGTGGAAATTGAGTACGAAGTGGAAAATGAGCCGCAACGAAGGGTGCGGGCTTAGGATATTAATTGATAATAATAAGAACTTGAGGCTCGAGTGGAATTAATTAAAACTACTACATTTTTTAATAAATCTGTATCAGATCGATATTTTCGTATCTTACGTGCCCAATATTTGAAGGAAAATTCCTATTCATAAGACAAAGTGCCGTCGCATTCGTGAATTATTATACAACAATATTGAATTACGCTGAATAGGTATATGCGATTCGTGATATCGTGGATCATAGAAGTATTGCCTCGTAATACGATTAAAGATAATAACAGTTTACTTGTACAACTATGTCGAAAATAATACACCTGTATAAAAACACGAAATTTCTTTAATATCTTGCAATGATTGCAACTGAATAAGGACACGGTGGAAATTAAACGGTAGGAAATGCGTTCGTGGACGCATCGGGTTCGTTTCGGCGTTTGAAATTGGCGCTACAAAGCAACCCCCGCGAATATATCGCAATCTCGCGGGGCGTGAGCGGCGGTTGGAGAGGGTCGAGGATGGAGAGGGTCAAAGGGAAAAGGCTGAGAGAATGAGGAAGGAATAAAAACGACCAAGGGAGAAGAAACACAGATGGCAACTCGATGGGGGTGGTAGTCGTAGCCGTGGTGAACGATAAGTTTCAGTCAGAAGGTAATTAACCCAGTTATTCTAAAAACATCACCTTCTCAAGTTCCGTTCGTAGGAAATAATTCACTGCCGACGAAACGAGGCGCGCGTATAAAATGCGAAGTGATTTTAATTCATGAACATCATCTCACGTACGGCATCGACTAAGTATTGCGGCGTCTTCGAATCATTCTTCCAACTCAAAAACTCTGCAGTATCTCAGCATTGCGCATTCCTGTGATCAACATAGTTCTTTACGTATATACCTATATATGTCTGCATTACTTCGGTTATGTATGGATGTATGATGCATGTATGCACAGATGCTGCCTCGTGAGCTAAATATTATACGTAGGCTCGGAAGAGCGTCGATGTATACTTGATAATCATATCCACAGAATAACAATGGTGTTAAATTTATTATTCACGTTACAATTACAATACGTAATATCTTCATCGCGAGTGAGTATATAAGATATGAACTCGGATTTGAATCCGTGACCTTTGACCCTACAGTTTCTATTCTTTGGATTTATATCCACTGGTTATATTAGAAGATAAATAAAAATAAAAAAAAAACAGTAAAATGTTCAGAGAATAGAAATTTTTAGAATAATCTATAATTCAGATTAAATTCGATTAAAAAATCATCTTTATATCAATTCTTCTTACAGGTAACATTCGGAGGGATGAAACTATCGTGCATGCACCTGTCAAGATTACTTTCGCCGACTATGATAAATAATAAATAATACTAGACGAAAATTGGCTGCAACAAAAATCGTGGACAGTTAGCGAGATTAATCAGAGTCAGTCATGTATTACTACGTTATTTACTTTACCAACAAATACTTTATCATTTAAAGAAGAGAACGGAGAATACTAACGCAAAAGTATATATCTTGGACGTTTTCATTGAAAACGCTTAGTTAAAATAGGAGAATACGTAGATACAAATTGAAATCATTAATAAATGTTTCGTAAGAAAACTTGATAATGGAGCTCAACAACGTTGGGAGCAGCAAAAGCTCCGTTTACTTGGCGGTACGATTCAGAAAATTATGCTTGGCTACCGTATCGCTACCTCTGATTGCTCTGCTGGTCTGTTTCATAACAGCATACATATTTCAGCAGGATGACATTCACGAAACGCATTGCAGAGTAAGTGGACTATTGTATACATATTTTCGTCACTGATTTGAAAAGAAACACGAACAGCTCAAATCGAGTGGCCTATGCACTATTGTACCTGCTGAAAAATGCATGAGTGATTTACAATATTTATCCAGTAATTGACGTTGTTACAGCAAAAATAGATCAGTTGACTGTGAGAATAATTGTTTACCGTTTTTTTGCTTTGGTTTTTATAGGTGTATAACATAATACCATCAATTTCGGCAATAACAGGTGTATCGCCTCAAAGATATTTATGGCGGATAAGCATCGCTCTGCACATAGGTCCCAGAATAGTTATCGCTAGCGTCTATCGTTCCTATTACCATAGAATTCTTAAGGCCGTCGACGATCTACCAAGAAAGATTTTGGGATTCAGGCTTCTGAATCTTTGCTACTGGCTAAACCTTGCTGAGGTAGCAGCTCTGTGCGGAGTTACTTACATTTCGAACAGAGAAAATTATCGTGAGTATATATATTAACAGTTATATCAACAAAAGTTTGAATATGTGAACCTTGGCTACACCGGATTTTAATATCCTTCCAAATCCATCAAAGTCTGACGCTATTCCTACCTATAATCATAACAAGTTTCATTTCTTTTCACTCGTGCTATGCTAGGTGTCGTGTGAGGTATATTTTATCATTCTTTATTTGGAAGATATTGATTGATGGATATGTATATTTAAACTCCGGCCTAGCATCAGCACAAACACCACAAAGGAAATCACATTTCGCTTTTATTTTTTCATGTGAGGGTGCGCCAGCTCAAACAAGATCAGAGCCTTGCCAAAACATACGAAAATATATTTATGAATTTTTATATATCTTCAACTTTGAACTCGTATTTGAATAACCATATTTATGTATATGCATATTTTACTTTCCATACTGAAATTGCATTCTATGCCATGAACATTTCAACTAATGTATTCAATGTTTTAGCCGTTCACGAGAAGATCTTCATAGTCTTCATGTTCAGCTCACTAGCGTACATGTTGGCAGCTGTTAGATTAGGGCGCCTTATAACTCCGAATGCACCAAGCCTCCAATACAAACAGGCTCTTTTCATAATCAGCATTCTTAGTACTGTGGGTCTTGTGATTTTCTTCCTGAAGCATCGCCTCTTGTGTCACGATATGGGTGCGTACAGTTTTTGCGAAGTTTTATTATGCGTGTTGAAATTTTTATTTTTATCCTTTTTTATGCTGTACTTATGCGTACAGAGTTGTGGATAATTCATTACACGTATAACGACTTGCAGCATTCAGCTGGTTTTCCCTGTGCGAGTACGTAATAGCATCGGCAAACATGGGATTTCACGTTACGGTCATCCTGGATTTCCCCAAAGAACATCTTGTCGTTGGACACGGCCTACCCCCTTTGAAGGTGGATTAACCCTTCAGGATTCCATAAGTCCATCGATATTGTCCCAAAGTGCCTACTGCTTCTACCTGTTAACGCTACGAGTCTGCCTTTGTTAAGTAACATCATGATCACGTGCGACCTTCTTCAAAGGTAAACAATGCACACGTTCCGATTATAGACTAGAATCCATCATAATCTCGCTATATATTGTTGTTAGAATGATCGATATACATTGTATAAAATGCTCTATCTTTAAATGTCTGCATATTAATGAAATTTTAAACATTTGGATATAACGATGAGGATTGTAGTTGATATTATTCTAGTTTAATTCATATAGGTATACGAGTGTGCTCCGTTGTTACTTAACCAATTTTCATTTCTCTTAGTGCAAGATACACTGCTATACACTTTTCTTTTATCTACGTATTTCCGTTTTGTTTGTGATCTTGATAGTTGGACGTTTATATACCTACTTAGTCACAAACTTTAGATTCATTGAATCTGACAACTTGAAAGTGAAAAGCAAAATGTTTCCTTTCGCGTCATTAGAGAAGTAAACCAACTGTATTAATTGCCATTCGCCGTTTCTGTGGCAAGACAGAATAACAAGTTATAGACTCATAGCGATCACAGCAGCCACTTAACTTGCGTACATAAACTATGTTGCCAATAAAAGAGTAAATAAAGTTTGAAAAGTACTATGAATGATAATATTGCAATTAACAATACAATTTATTTGACTAAATTAGAATCTAGCGCTTCCAAAGAGTGGCGATGAGCAATGGGCACTTGGCTGGGCATTTGAAAATACATAAGTATAATGGCCTTCCGTTACTTAAACACTACAAAAATAATATACCAATAAATAGTATAAATAATAACAAATTAATAATGTTAGAACAAAACAGTGAAATGAAATGAAAAAAAAATGCATCTAGCATTCAAGAAGGAAAACGTATCACGAATACTATACTTACTCCATTCAATTCGTGCAAACAATGAGTTTCTGAAAAGTATTATCGATATAAACGACAGATCATTACTTGTTGGAGTTAGGATATTATTTATTAATTTATTATTGTAGATAATTGTAGTGAACTGCCCAATAATTTTGAACAATTTTTGCAAGTGTGTTGCGTGCTAGTCAATTTACTAATAATATTCTAGTCAGGGTGTTAATTTTTATTCCTTCGGAACAAAACATCCACTAAAACTTCAAGTAACATTCAAAATGCATCTTGCACCGTTTTTAGTATTACTTATTTACTCATTTCATTTCTTGATGATTCTATACTTATAACGGATTCAGTATTGTAGCAATAATTGGCATAAAGTAAAATTGGACACAGCTTGTTCGTCAAAACGTTACATTATCATGAAATTAGATATTAAGTAACCAATTCGTCACATTTAACCCAATATTCGTACGACCAAGACCAAAATATAACGTCCAAAAATATTCTATTTCATCAACGATATGAACTGTTGATAAGAAATAAAGAATACGGAATTGTATTCTTTCTGTTTATCAAAGCTACAAAAAATTTATATGTTTTTTCTCCCTATTGGGAAAGATAATTCATTATGCACCTAATTTACAATTATGCCAATAAAATTTGTAGTAAGGATTTATCATTGTCTACCGTAAACTTATTCGCCTTGTTGTTATACGTCGTTTCTTAATTACTTTTACAAAACTGTCAATAGTTTCTTTCATCTACTCAGTGATGATGACATTAAGTATCGAATACCGTTATTCCAATAAACTTTGGGAGATGATATATACGATTGTTCACAATCGGGGAATTGTAGTTCTGATTGCAATTTGAATATTAAAGGTAGACCGATTTTGAACAGTTTCGGAGCTACGGATCTTCGCAGCGCAGTTAATCCTTAAGTTCTGCTAATTCATATATTGTAACAATTTAAGCAGGAATGTTTCTTCTAGAAGTTAGTTTACATGATATTTCTAGTCCAAACGTAACTGTATACGTATAAAGCACCGGCAATTTGACCCTTTAGCCAAAGAAACAGAGAAAAGTTTTCTAGCATCTGTAGGTAGGTATGTACGTTGACGTTATACCTATGCCTAAGTTATACTGATATACATACATAAATTTTGAAAGCGTAAAATTGCAAGTATCTAGTTGCAGCCGTATTCTGCAGAGCCTGCCTTTGCTCGTATTTGGTATTCATAAGTGCGTATCTAGTTGCTAAAGGGTTTACGATACATCCGTTTTGCACATTTTTACTAAGGAGTGTTATACGATAGCATGTTTTTATATAACGTGGTTTTCTTCTTCACTCACCTGACCTCAGAGTAGAGACATTTGTATGTAGCCGTGTATGTATACGTATACATATTATAAACATACATATAGTAGGGTGTTACAAAAAAAGAAAAAGAAAACGGAACTCGATTCATCTAAGATCAAACTGTCAATGGCTAGGCCTCAGCAAAGAATCCCAATACGATAAATGGCATCTCTATCAAGAAATCATTCTGAAAACATACCGATTTTCATTTTTATAACACCTTAGGTATAAGAATTTTGGTTTGACGGTATACGTCGGCTTTAGTTAATTAGCACTGTTGTATGTATAGCCTGAACTAGAAGTAGTTCAATTAGGGAAAAGAAGCTGCTTACTTCACTTCTCGACTTCTTTGGGAGGATAAAGTACGCGCTATAATCATAGATTGGATTGAATGAGTATTCAATTTCAATAAGAATTAGTAACTAACGAACCTAGTTAAAGTAAAAAACAAAATAAATAAATAATAATTTGGATATCATTTCCATTCTGTAACTACGTACTTACATAGATGAGGTGAGAATAAGTTTATATGTAATAATTAGGTTCCAGCTTATAATATTGTCCTGATAAAGGAGAATTGAAAAGAAAAAAATGCACAATTAAAATCTCTACTTACCAATTTTCTAATGCAATAATGAATCCTCTATTACATATGCATAATACGTAGTCAAAGGATCATGTGATGGTAACGCTCTTATGATATCATGTCAATTAATATTATTAACATACATCTTGATTGTTTGATCATCACGTCAAGTGATCACATGCTAAAAATATTATACAATTGTCTCTCTACTCTTTATACACGTCTGCATTATAAAAAAAAAAAACTACGAAAAAATCTTATAAGATTGAAAATCATTCGAATCAAATCGAGTAACTACAGCACAGACGTGTTGTGATTTTTGTTTTATTTCCACATATTTCAAAAATGTTGACATTTTTTCTATCTTATTTTTGTTTTCTCCTTCCCAAGAAATCTTTTACGAATATTGTGATCTCAGATCGGTATTACCCAATTTGATTGTAAATTCTGTCTCAGTCAGACTGGATAGTTATACTCTACCGGGATTTTATTGATAAAAAAAGTGCATATCATAT
Source organism: Diprion similis (assembly GCF_021155765.1). Lineage (NCBI taxonomy): Eukaryota > Metazoa > Arthropoda > Insecta > Hymenoptera > Diprionidae > Diprion > Diprion similis. The sequence goes on along the minus strand of NC_060115.1, from coordinate 4,518,885 downwards.
AATTAATAATTAGAGAAAGTATATTCAGTGCACGTTGTAGAATTGTTGAAAATTATTAATTGAAATGAAAAATAGAAATAAAAATGAGAATAAAATGAAATAAAATTTAAAAAAATGAAAAAATAAAGCAAAATGCACTATTACACTATTCATAGGTACTGCGTATAATGTATTTCAATTTTCGAAAGCCTTTATCCAGTGGGTCATTTTCTTTCCTCTCATAAATGGTAAGAATTACATTATGTTCTTGCACATTCTAATTCTTTATTTATATTCATTACCATATTTCATTTTTCCCTTACTCTGTATACTGATGTAATTATATCGTGAAATCATTTCATATTCAATTATTATATTTACCTTTACGTAATTATTGTTTCCACAAGAGAAACGCAGGAAATTAGTTTCGAACGAAAGTAAACTCGTTATGTTATGTATATGGGGCACATACTGCTACTCACTATACTTTTTGCATTTGTTCATGTAATATAATGCAAGAAAAATTTCATTTAATTGGCACATCTGATGTAATTCATACATTAGCAGAAATACGAGACTCTGGTTATTCGTATACGTACACCCGTTTAAATCGTCAAAAAATATCGCGCGAAAATTTATCGACGAACCTATGAAGAAAAAAGATTTTATTTATTCTTGGAGAAGCTTGTAACATGTACGCTAAGAACCCGGAAACATCGCTTGACTCTCATTCCACGTAACATGTATCATGTACATATTAACTAATGTGTACTGTTCTCGGAATGCTATCACAAGTTCTTAATACCTGACGTGATTTTTAGTTTTGTCACGAACCATTTCGGACTCTACCAGTTTCTTGATTTCCTAATTTGACAATATTACACACTATTGTTATTATCATCGTCATCGTCACCATAGCTGTTAGACTCATTGTTGTTGCTATTTTTAACATCGGGGAATACTTGTTACGTAATCACGGGAAATAACTATGGATTAAAATTATTCATTAAGTTTGCAAAGACACACTTTTGAAATTTTTATAGTGTAGAATGTAACAGAGAATTTAACTTTAGATACTTACTTAGAAAAATCCAACTTTCCGAATTGTTCTTCTTTGACATATGTTTCATGTGAAGTTAAAACGGATGAGTAAATTTACAGAACCAATCAAACGGTCGGGAAAAAAAGTTTCATTTCGATACATGATGTATAAACGAGCGTTTGCTGAAGAGAACTGCAAAGAGAAGAAACTAAAGTCACGTCAATGAAACGCTAATCATTACACAAAAGCGAATAATACATATCTGTCGTGAGACTCGTTTTTTAATTTATGAAATGAGTGAAAATGTTTCCAAAAATTAATTCCGGTTGATTAATTGTTGATTAATTGTGTGAAATCTGGTCTCAAAACTCAACAAACAAATGAAATCGTTGCTATAATGTTGTAAACATAAATTTTGCGCACCTGTGTTAGATCGATCGATTTTACCTGGGGAAATTATTCGATTTGCTAATCAACCGTTGTAAACAATGATATTCGCGAACATATCCCAATCTAAAGAAATGATTTTTATTATTAATTTAAAAACTCAGGATCCATTGTAAAAGATGTTGCGTTAATCATTGCATTAATTCACATAGATAAATGACGTTATGTAAGCTGCATATAATTAGTAAAATACTCTTGTCTGAGCCATTTGAACGCGTCCATTTTCTGAATATGCACACATAATACATCTTATATTAACAATAAGAAGATAAAAAACAGTTCTATGATAACACACTGATAATATTTTATCGCATCAATTTTTTAAAACTAAATAATGATTTTACAAGTGATAATTTCAACGCATAAAAACTATTTTTTATACATCTACTGGAATGAAAAAAAATTAATCATCCCGCAGCGTTTTCCCGCATATATTTGTGTATTCGATTTTCAGTTTTATACATTGTGCGGTTTAATCTCGAACATCTCGTTCACGCTTTACGCTACGTGTAATTTTATCAATTAATACCATCACAGCTGATTAATTAAAGAAACTGCAATAATTATTTTTCTAAGCGGTACAAAACTATTTTTGAACGTAATGCGTGTAACTTAAAATTTTTTCTTCAAACTATTAATAAATAAATTGAAAGAATAAAAATAACACTTGGTGAAAAAATTTAGCAGGTGTATATGATTTAATAAAAATTACTTTCGCCCGAAGCGTGTTGCATGCATAATTATAAGAATAGAGTTACGATTTTTTTCCTTCTCTTTCTCTCTGCTCTCTCTTTGGAATATAACATTAAGACCGAGACAGTAAGAACGATGAATTGTAATATAATGTAAATTCTTTGTAACTCATCGAATAGTATCTTATACCTATAATACCATTAAATTAACTAATACAATGGTGATTGTAAAGGGCCAATGATGGAAATTATAAAACTCGTGAAAATTTTATCCGATAATGACTTTCGCTTGTATATCACTCGATGAAACGATATGGTTTAATAATATCCCGAAGCTGCAGACATTGCGATGTCACAACACCTATATACTAATTATAAACATAAATTGCAAACATTGCTCTTTCAATTCTCCGATCTCCGTCTTAATCTACCGACAATCATCCTTAAACATACTTACTAATACTTATATTTTCAACTTCGCATCAACTTCAATTCATTCTAAAGCTAGTCGGCTAAATTTACGACACGTTCTCAACAACGCTCTTATAAAATTCAACCGTATGTAAACCCTTTCACTTTCGTTAACCTCGATTGTATTTATACCACCGTTGCGTGCACATACATAGCTATAGTTGTGCGATATTATGAGCAAATATATGTATATATTTATATACGTTGAGAAGTTCAACTCACGACCACAAATCAAAGCGTGGACCATTAATATACCTTTATACGTATAGAAAATCCTAAGGGAAATATGAAGATTGTGTTTCAAGCCGAGTTAAAAAATAAAATTAATTACATTCATCCCTTGCACCTCTAAATATCGCATGCAAATTGAAAAGGACACGTTTAACGGGTTGAGATTTTAAGATAATTGAATGTTCATCGGTACATCGACACGCTTTTTACGACGTGGAAAATGCACGACTAAGCGGAATTGATGTAAATATTACTTGGGTGTTACCCGCGTCATCGTTAACTTGGAACCGACTCTTTTGCGAAGTTGGAGTCCGGATGAGAAAGCCGAAGAGACCGTTGGGGATTGGCCACTTTTTAAAGATCCTTTCTTGGCAGCGAACGCTTGTTCCGATGATTCTGTAAAATGTTTATTTTTTTTTTATTTTCATACTTCGTTAACACTCTTTTATGCCGAATTCGATTATTTACTACGCACATACGACGCAGCAAATTCTACCTTCGTTTTCGTTTTATCGCTAAATCAACATTTCCGCGATATAGGATTGAATATATAGTGGGATTTATTACGATGTGTATCGTACTTGTTTGCTTCTTTGCCGATCGCCTACCGATGCTTGGTGTATTTCGCAATTGAAATTGATCTGTAAGCGAAAGAATAAGTTGAAACCATTTGTCGGTTTGTATGTACAAGTATACGAGAGGCTGCGGATTGCTAGATCTTGAATTACACGGTATGATATCGTGCACACGTACGGTGCATAAGAGGCAACGAGCATAGCGAAAAGTAAAAAATTAAACGAATACACCATTCAAATTTCAACGCTCGGTATTGCGCATTGATTATAAATTCAAAACCCCTCGGGCACTCAAGCACTATAGTGGTTGCACAAAACGGGCGGTAAAAACATTCAAATTTAAACATTACTCTAAATCCATTTCTCGCGAGGTAATCCGAGTAGGTACCTGGTATAAGGTGAAGTAATAGAGCGAGTCGTAATTTGTCGATTTACGATTTAAATTTTCATTTAAAAGAGAAAATAAAATTCTTTCAATAATAAGCAAGAGGCAGAGCAACGGTTCCCACCAGAAATCGAATCCTCTTGATCGTCAAGCCGTGTTTTTGTTCGCCTGAAGTAATTGACCTGTTCGTCAAAGTGACTCTCGACCCTCTCCTCGTTTCCTTGAAATTTCTTATCTTCAAGCCCTGCAGCGACGATGATCGCCGTGGCCTCTGAAAGCTCGACGCACTTGGCGCAATGCCACACTAACCGCGGGTCATAAATGTCAAGGTCAAGGACTGGTGGCTGATGGCAAAGAGGATGGTAGACATCCTGGCATTCTTGGCACTCCAGGAGAATCAAAGGACCCAGTCTCGCCCCGTTGCAGATCTTTAAACGAATCACAAACCTGTCACCGAATCGATCATGATCAACCGTCACTCTTCAATCACAATTTCAAAACGCTTCCCAGCCCATAATCGTTGAAAAACTTAACTGTTTTCAAAATTTTAACACACCAACCAATGCATTTCACAGATCTTTGGTTCGTCAAAAAACCCAAAAACAAACAGGAAAACCTTATGAAGAACGGTAACCTTGCAGAGAGCACCGTCACTGGCACTGGAGCCTTCGTCAGGTATCGAAATCGTCGGTATGTCCATCTTGTCGACGGCGACGAGAACGTTCGTCATGTCAGGGCCAACCTTTGCCATTACCACTTCCATACTGGGGCTGGAAACGGACGTTTTAACGTTCGTCCGAAAGGCACGACCCTTCCCGTTCAATCCGTCAACGTTCATCTCCTGTTCTTTCGTATTCCTACACCTCTCTTCCGAAAACAGAGATAACGAATCCCGCCGCATCCTGGCTGCCAGGGTCCTGTCCAAACCGTGTTTTTTCACGATCGAGGCGTCCAGCATCTGGCGCAATTTGTCCGCCGAATCCTCATCCGTCGAATGGAGGAGAGCAAGCGCGGTGAAGAAGTCTTCCTCAGCTTCCGCCGCGTTCTCCAGGTCAAAGTACATTACCTGTGGTTATATTTTTTTTTAGAATTTTCCTTGCAGAAGTAAGATAAATTCACAAGCTCTCATTCACTTATTTACATCATATACCGGGTAATACGTTCAATTTCCGCAATACGTTTAATATACCTATACGTATATAATCTTGTTATGTATGAAATACAGTCGGACATGACACCGCGGTCAGCGCGACCATGCAATGCATCAGGTTTGTTATTTTTATCCATTGCGGTTGTCGCAGACCAGCGGTTAGAATTGCTTATCGTTAATTTTTACCCACCGTCGACGCGCCGTTTCATTGAAAAATGCAATGTGCAAGAACCTGTATAGTCGTTTCTATCCTCCTCGGCGATTGCACGGTTTAACTTCCTCACAGCGGTCCGATAAGACTGCAGTCCTGACACTTCCTTGACGATTAGCAAAAGCAAACGTTCCTGGACCAGAAACAGAATTCTATCAAAAAACTGATGGACTGGGTACTCTGGCTGGACACTCGAATCTACACGACGTGCCGAAATACGTTACTCCATTGTCTGATTCAACTTTTTGTTTGTTTATATTACATCCCTTCAGCCTGCTCGGCACTTTGTCGAGCCACGGAATCGCTATTATACGAAAACTAGGATTGCTCAGAACATCGGTAGCAATCGATGTGGGAAAAATTAACGCGAGTGGCTTATTATATCGCGTGCTTTTCATCGGCTCTGTCACTTACGCCGAGGATATTTGGATGTCCATAAAGCTCTGCGTCAAGGTTACAACCGACAAACTTGACGAATATGTATATAGGTGCCACCCGTAAGATTCGAATTTCGAAATACAGAGTCTGCTTTTTGTTCGGAGGGTCGTAGACTCCGTGGGTTCAGGGGTCGGTGGAGGTTAGTAAGTGTATTACCCAGCAGCTTGCGTCGTCGCGCCGTGGATATAATATCCAAATAATAATATCTCAAGCAATCCTGGCATACCTTGCCGGCAAGGAATTCGATGAAAATGTGTCGCGATCCTGGGAATTTCAGGTGAGGTCCTTCTCGACCTCGCGTCCTCCGATGCTTCGGGCCGTCTGCTTATATCTATATTGAATTTGAATATCCCTCAGCATCCCCCTCCCCCTCCCCCTCCTCCTTCTTCTCCTCCTCCTCTTCGGAGCTTGCAGGCGTGATATTTTAATATCTAGGACGTGAGTAAATCTCTGCGCGTGAATGGGGAGATGCCTGTAATGCCTCTTGCGATATTTCTCCAGTTTATATACATACGTCTATGGAATGTTTGACAAGTTTATCTCAACACGTATTGTACTACAGATATGAAAATATGGGTATAATCTGTACGCCCAGGATCAGTAATCAAAATGTATGTGAATAAAATGATGGAGAATCCCTTATCACTCTCATCGGTCAACTACTTTCCACTTATAATTAAGAAAAAAATCGTCGACGGAAGCATTGCATACATGCACACGTTACACGGTCCATTTAACTGAGGATTTTGCGGGATTGATGGCGCGAATTTTGGGGGCAAACTTCCTTGCAAATTCGGAGTCAAGAGGTTTGTTGACGTGCCCGATGAGCTGCGGCAAATGCAATATCCAGATTCGTATGCGCCGACCATTGCCATACCCATAAGCCCCCATTGTCGACGTGTCACGGATTCGCCATCACCAGTCAGCGTTCACGAATTGCCCTACATGCGTTGGGGGTCGGTTGAATGGGGTTACTTTTCCCTATGGGGCACCGCGTTTCTATACCGTGTATAATGCGGCTCAGAGAATTATTTTTTTTTATAATAGGATCACCATGGATTCCGTTTTCATTTTGCCTTGTCCGGCTATAGGTCGGTTGGATTTTATTAATTGCAGAGATCCGTTGCTTGCGTAATCAGTCAAGACTTGCATTCCAGATTGATCTCATTTTCTTAATGTGTATAAACCGCGTAGTTACCGCGAGTCTAAATACTGCTTGAATTTACTCGCGACGTTTTTTAATACTTCATGAGTATGAATTTTCGTATTTATTTGAGTTATAACTCTACGCTCCAGTGAAAACCGCAAACCTTGACAGATCTCTTAACTGTAATACTTTCGGAAGTTAAATTCTTGTTGTACACCGAAATTTGCAATCAATTTTAGACGATGACAATTGCGTGCTAATGAGCGCCGAACGGCGCGGTGTAATCGGCAAAGATTTCTTTATTTCGCAATTCGTTGAACGAAACTGCTGCGATTTGGCGTAATGATGCCTTTCGAAATCACCGCAAAGTGTCGATAAAAATAAAACTGAATTCTCTCTTTCTCCCCGATATTGAATAATTATTTTTATCAGATTTTTAGGGTGATATTAATACATAAATTTTTGATAACTCGATTTCACGTTGCAAGTTTATTGAGTTTTACATCGAGTCAAACACGGACGTGCTCAATCATCGCAACGCCTTTGTCAATTTGTCATAAAAGGAAGAATAAACATCAGCGATGCACTTTGAAACATAGCAACGTGCTGCAGCGGTGCGAGTTAAAAATGCGATACGAATTGCAGCAGGTGGTTTCACGGTAAAACGGTCCTTTGTTCTACAACTGCAACGATAGAAAAAAGAAGTACCCGGAAATTCGGTCAGCCTTTCAATTGTTAGCTGGGTGACATTGTGCACATTTAATTAAAATGTGTCGAAGCCAATATTCCCGGACTCCGTAGCCGATGGTGCAGTCTTCGGATGTAACAGGCAACTCGACGTCGTCAGCGAATACATGAACGTACAATTATGCAGACAGAGATACACGGTTGGTACACCTGCATGCATCGTAATGGGCAATGTGCAATTTAGCAGTTTTCGTCTCGCATTCGTCGCAGGTGTCCCAGGAGGTGAATAAGTCTCGGGTGTCGATGAACCTGAAAATTCTCAGTACCAACTCGCTGAAGCGAATATTTCTGCACGTTAGTCGTTCAGTCGGCAATAAACTCGATGATCCCGGCTCGTCGAGCACCGAGTCTGCGTGCCAATTTAAAAAGTTAGCAAAAATAAGGGCACGACATTACGCCTACACGTAAACTTTTTACTCCCGGTCTGCATCCGGCCGGAAACGAAACACCTTCCACGGGAGTATCCCTTTTCTATCTTTCCTCGAACAATATCTCGCTCCGGTTGATTCGATTTGAATTTTTTGCACCGCACCGACGATCAGGGCAGTCTCAGGACGAGTAGAACTCCACGGATCGGACAAAGTTTACGCGGAGGTAAACCGAGGACGGTAATATTTACACATGTTTACTGTAAACAAGGGGATCGTTTGACGATCAATCGAACCCAGAGAGCCGATTGGCCCGGGAGGGGGGGGGGGGGGGGGGGGTTGGTAGCGCAAATACGAACGACAAACACGACGACTTACGGATTACAGACATGGCGAATTAGTAGTTTCACATTGTCCGCGGAATAAGCAACGATCAAGGAAAACATCCGAGGCGTTTGCTAGCTCGCCGCTTTTTTTCATTACGTGATGCGTTACGATACATCCAAAGAACGTAAGACGTGCATTTTACCGTGATAATTTTACGCTGATCGAGGGTCGGAAACCACCCTTAAAGTTTACCCCGGAAACGCGATTTCTTACGATTTTTCGATAAAGACGTCGAGTCCCTAAAGGTAGACGAATCCAACCGTATGATATTTGCTGTCGACAGACGATAATAGACGCGTGGTGTTTCTACTCGCGAGGGTTGCATCCCTTATTTTTGGGGCAGGTGTTTCTTTCACCCCTTGTTCAATGGTTCTTCGTTTTCTCCACAACGCGTGACTGAAGGAAGAAAATCAGTAAGGCACACCTCTGACATGAGGGCACTTTCCGTGTAAGAAGCGCATCCGGCGTCGCGGTGATGAGTCGAGGAGTATCTTGCCGGAGGGGGGAGGGGAGGAGCAGGAACTCCGTCGAAAAGCAAGTGCATTAACACCAGTGCAGTTTATGTCAGTAGTGGTGGTGGTGGTGGTGGTGGTTGTTGCCGGTGCGGTCGCGTTGCGCGCGTAAAAACTCTGTATGCATGCGTGTGCGTAGAGAGCGGCAGCTACGTACGTACGTTACGTTATATCGGAGGGATAATTTCGGCGAAGGCAGAGGCGTAGAGGTGCATATGAAATATTAAAAATCGCGGGGTTTCGTCGATCGTTGACGAAACATCGGGCCGGTGAAGAATAAGAAGAAGAAGAAGAGCGGGAATAACGAGGAGAGTAGGGAGAAAAGGCGCGTAGGGTTGTTTGAAAGATGTAAAATCTTTTTGTCGGAAAATCAACAAGTGCCTTGTTTGAATCGGACGCGAGGCCGCCCGCCCCTCGTAAGGTGCGTGCTTTCTCGGCTGAGCGGCTTCGGGAAAGTTCGGTTAAACTCGGGCTGCGCGCGGCGGCGGGAGGAAAGCTCGGCGCCGATCGGTTTCTGGTTTCTCCCACGAGCGCTTGGTGTCAGCGTATGCGCAGAGCGGCTGCGCACTAGGCGTGTGCGTTGTCTGGATTCTTTGTGCCATTCTTGGCATACCAAAAACAGAGTAACTCTTCATATTTACGGACGAAATACCGTCCTAATTTCGTGAAAACTGCCCGCGGCGAGCGTCATCCGGCCCCCTGGTAAGTACCCTTTGACCTAGAACCTATAACCGAGCTGTTATAACGTTTATTTCAGTAAAAATCACCGCCAGAATGCCAGTAATGTGATCACGATTCCTCCAATACTTTACATACTTGTCATGTTTGCCACCACCGACTTCCGGCGACTCTGACTGGCTTACGGTTTAGCCCGTCGTCGTGCCTCCGAGAGAGAGAGTGTGTTGTGACCCGCTGCGAACCGTGAGAGCTAACGAACAGCACACGAAACCTGCCTTTAATCGTTGATCGAACAACAACAAATACCGCGTCGGCTGCCGATCTTCGTTATCGACTCGGTTGCAACAAATGACTATCGGCGACGAATAATAACGAGGATAAAACAGTTGAAAGATAAATAAAACTACGATTAAAAAACCATATCTGTTTAGAACAACAACAATAACAACAACATTAACAACGACGACGACGACGACAAGAAAATTCGATAGAATTTTTTAATACAATCTAAATACGTTATTTCGCCTACTTTTCAATACTCTGCATAAAATCTTGTAGTATATACATGTATAATTATGTATAGACATCATGTTAAAAAAAATCCGATGAAAATTTAAAACGTGAATTGTGATGGTGAATTATTGATCCGCAGTGTTGTCACCGAGAATTACGGCGTGTGTTTTCAAATACTGTGCACGGCCAGCTGCGACGGATTACCCGCGGGAAAACAGTGCGAATATCATGTCCCTCTGCTACCTGAGAGGCAAGTGCATACAATATTGAAATTAAAGTTTTACTTCCGTTTACGCAGAGGGTTCGTTTCCCTCGTTAGCCTCTATTTTTTATTCATCAATTACACGCTGAAACACCCGCAACGACGGAAACAAAACATCAACATCATACCTTGACATGTGAAAATCTGACGAGCTCCTGCTGTTGATAATAATGTTATTACTGCTGTTGTTTGTGCACGCGGGAAAAGAACGCCAGTGATTTTTCGTTGATTGTTTATTTATTTATTTTCGTTTTTTTTTTTTATAACTTTTCAATTCCGTTCACCGTCTTCAAATGTGTTCACTTGTTTATCCGTTCCGTCGGTTGCTTTCGTTTAGACGATTACTGCGACTTATAGTGACGTTGTGAGAGTGTTGTTACAGTAGTAATTTTCACGTATGTGAAATTCGCCTCCGTGTGTAAATTATAACAATAATTATAATATTAATAATACATTTTCGATTATGTTCGCACGCGTTATACATTTGCGGTAAATAATTGTAACGAAAAAACCTATAAGGGAGTATTTATTGCCGTTAGTGTACACTCAAGGAATTTATTGTTGCTCTTCTTCTTCTTTTTGTTCTTCTTCTTCTTCTTCTTCTTCTTCATCATCATCATCATCATCGTCATCTTCTTCTTCCACTCGACCCGTTGGATGGATGCTGTGCATTATTTTTGGAGTGAGTTAATGATACTTTTTTCTTTCCACCTTCGTTTAACAGGATATATAATACGCAAAATTGTGTGTTCTCATCGCTTTTGGAACGCGGTGAGAGATGACAAATAGACTTGAGGAAAATACACGCGTTATAAGGTTATTCGACAATTGTAAAAACGAAAATAATCAAGCTCGACGAATTACTTGTCGACGGAAATATGTACAGTGAAGGGAACCGACGGAACGTTTTGTCGCGATGCAGGTGCCGATATTCGAATATTTGAAACAGGAAAAGCGGATTTCGAAACGTCACTTCTCGGTTGTGGACAGAATACAGGGATCAGATTTTTCCTCGAATTTTAATCGTTTGTCAAAATGACGTTTGAGGATAGAATAGATCCGTCGCGATTAGCTAACGAGATATCTATACGTTTTAGATTAGCCGTGAGGCAGAGGGAAAAACGAACGAAACGATAAATTTGCGATTCCGTGTAGCAGCGACAGCGAGATAAGATGAAGAAAAGTCGTTTAAACTAGTGAGAAAGATATAGAGAGATAGAGAGAAAGAGGGAGGGAGGACGGGGGTGAAATTGACAAAAGGTTCGTTAACGGAATCGCAAGTTTTTATTCATCGTCGCTCATTTATGAACGTGACATTTTATTTCTCGTTTCTAAATTTACGCGCACTTTTAGTTTCTATTTTCTGGCCAATTTCCAGCGTCAATTTTACGTAACTTTTGTGTAAGTATATGAGAAAACTCTACCGCCTTTCTATCACCGTGTGCGTATAAAATACACTCGCTAACTTTAATTTCTAAATAATGACATGTACACTGATTATCCGAGGGAATAATCTTGACGCGATGCCATGCCGAGCCTTCTATAAACCGGTCCTAATCCAACATGACGCTTGGCGTCGCGACGCCGGCCGTCGGCAGGCAACCAAGCCGAGGATATCGGCATTGTAAACGGCAACGAGATTCGTCTCGAGAGCTTCTCATCGTCGGCGGATGTAATTTGTACAGTCCAGGGTGTCCAGCTGTCGGGAAAATCTGGAAAACCGGAAATTGTTACGGAATTTTTAGGCGTTTGAAAAAAACCGGGAAATGTCAGAGAATCCGGGGACGTGTCCTGGAATTATTATTATTATTATTTTTTTTTTTCACTATCTTCCTCACGAGTCTACGATTCTTTTACAATGTTGAAAATTTTATTCTCCGTTAAGCAGCGTTGTTCAGCGGTTGACGCGAAAATCGTATTAATAACAATGAATATGATTTTTGGAGAAGTTTTGAGAATTGATAATTGATGTTGAGCACCGTGTAAAACTTCTGAAAAATATAAACGAGTGCTCAAACAGCTAATACTCTTAGATTGATGTTTCTACCTTCACGTTGAGAAAGAATGGCTGTCTTGAGCTACCGTTAGTTTCTTAAAATCGGGGTGATTATTGAAATTTTCGATAATCGGGCTTGAACAAAGATAAACTGTCAAAAAG